>NC_140995.1:169656777-170261394 GCF_052327205.1 Somniosus microcephalus | reverse complement strand
CTTAGTAGCAGGAGGCAGAGGGTGATGGTCGAATGTTGTTTTTGTGACTGGAAGCCTGTGTCCAATGGTGTACTGCAGGGATCGGTGCTGGGTCCTTTGCTGTTTGTAGTGTGCATTAATGATTTAGATATGAATGTAGGAGGTATGATCAGTAAGTTCGTAGATGACACGAAAATTGGGGTGGTAAATAGCGAGAAGGGAAGCCTCGGGCTAGAGGACGATATAGACGGGTTGGTTAGATGGGCAAAACAGTGGGAAATGGAATTTAGCCCTGAAAAGTGTGAGGTGATGCATTTTGGGAGTACTAAAAGCAAGGGACTACACAATGAATGGTAGGACCCTAGGAAAGACACAGGATCAGAGGGACCTTGGTGTGCATGTACATAGATCCCTGAAAGCAGCAGGACAGGTAGATAAGGTGGTTAAAAAAGGCATATGGGATACTTGCTTTCATTAGCCGAGGCATAGAATATAAGAGCAGGGCGGTTATGATGGAGCTGTACAAAATGCTAGTTAGGCCACAGCTGGAATACAGGAAACTTTCGATTTACCGGCACCTAAATAACCGGAAATCTCGGTTAACCGGCAAAATTCAGGAGTAGGTTCAGGTAACTTTTATTTTTTTTTACTCCATTTGTTGCTGTGCAAGGGTGTGGCTGCAGCTGTTGCTAAGCTACAGAGACACTTGCAACTTGTGCCCATTGTTCTGAAGCAACAGGGTTTGTTGCTTCATACGGAGCTCTCGGCTCCGTATCTTTTACTATAGCGTTCGGTTATCCGGAATTTTTGATGAACCGGCACCATGTCGGTCCCGTCTGGCCGGATAAAAAAAAGTTTCCTGTACTGTGTGCAGTTCTGGTCGCCACACTATAGGAAGGATGTGATTGCATTGGAGAGGGTGCAGAGGAGATTCACCAGGATGTTACCTGAGCTGGAGTGCTTCAGCTATGAAGAGAGACTGGACAGGCTGGGGTTGTTTTCCTTAGAGCAGAGAAAGCTGAGGGGGGACCTGATTGAGGTGTACAAAATTATGAGGGGCATAGATAGGGTAGGTAGAAAGGAACTTTCCCCTTGGTAGAGGGGTCAATAACCAGGGGGCATAGTTTCAAGGTAAGAGGCAGGAGGTTTAGAGGGGATTTGAGGAAAAACTTTTTCACCCAGAGGGTGGTTGGAATCTGGAACTCACTGCCTGAAAGGGTGGTAGAGGCAGGAACCCTCACAACATTCAAAAGCATTTAGATGAGCACTTGAAACGCCATAGCATACAAGGCTACGGACCAAGTGCTGGAAAATGGGATTAGAATAGACAGGGCTTGATGACCGGTGCGGACATGATGGGCTGAAGTGCCTCTTTCTGTGCTGTATAACTCTGATTCTATAACTAGGGATGGGCAATAAATGCCAGTGACGCCCACACCCAATGAACAACATTTTTTTTTATTGATGACTATAAAAACATCTGGTTGAAACTGGTATATCTGTTCCACTCCCAAACATCCTGTCATACTCCAAGTTTTTGCAATATAGCCAAAATCTATCTTTCTTTCCAGAGCTCCCTGCTGATACCACCCAGTGAAAAGTTGCTGCCAACCGTCTATTACTAAAACCACTGCTGGTTGATACTGTCCTCCAATGCAATGGGTATTTTTCTTTTTTTGTTCATTCTTGGTATGTGGGTGTTGCTGGTAGGGCCAACATTGTCCATCCCTAGCTGCCCTGAGAAAGTGGTGGTGGGTTGCCTTCTTGACCCATAGGCAGTGGTTTTTGATACAACTGAGTGGTTTGCTAAGGTACTTTAGAGGACAGTTAAGAGTCAACCATATTGGTGTGGGACTGGCGTCATATATCGGCCAGATTGTGTAAGGATGGCAGGTTTCCTTCCCTAAAGGATGTTAGTCAACCTATTAGGTTTTTATGACAATCTGACAGCTTCATGGTCACTTTTACCAATACATTTGTTCATTTTTTTTTCTAAAACTGAATTCAAATTCTCAAACTGCCATAGTGAAATTTGAAGTTTGGATTATTAGCTCAGACCTCTGGATTTATAGGTCAGTATCATAACCACGACATTACTGTACCCGTATCAGTATTCAAATTTGGGAACAAACATTGCTAGTTCTTTTTATTTTTGTTATGCTTATTAACAAACATGGAGCGGGCGGGCTATGAATCAGAATGAAAGGAACAAATTATATCCTAACATTGACACCCCTTATCTTGCTCTACTTTAAATCGCTGCTTTTCATGGATCATAAATGGTTGGCATTGGTTTGGTTTAAGAGAATCCCGGGGCAAAACAATAGGGCAAAGCCACACACTCATAAAGGCCAGTAAAAATGTCCTATGTTATTGTTTTGTGTACAAAAAGTGTGTTATGCTGCATAGTAATGAATCTTTTCACTGCATGTGTGTTTGTATATTTTAGATGGCGAGGGTAAGAAAGTCATCCAACAACAGGTAGGTTCTGACTTCTTTTGTTTTCGTAGTTCATTTAACATCCATCTGTAGCAAGGCCATTTGCTCCCTGACTTGTTCCTAACGTGGGGAAAAACACCTCAATTAAATTGGAGATTTTTTTTCTTAAAGCTCCTCCCAGCTGTTTGGATGTTTTTCTTGTCACCTGACTAAACACAGACACACGTAGATTAGCTGTTACAATAGCAAAATACTGCGGATGCTGGAAGTCTGAAATAACAAGAGAAAATGCTGGAAATACTCAGCAGGCCAGGCAGCATCTGTGGAGAGAGAAACAAAGTTAACGTTTCAGGTCTGGGACCCTTCTTCAGAACTGGAAAAAGCTGGAGATGTAACAGATATTAAGCAGGTGCAGAGACAGGGGGGTGGTTGGGGGGCGGGGGAGGGTAAGGTCTGAAGGAACATTCTGTGCAAGGGTTGGAGGCAGGAGAGATAACATGTTGCAAATGGGGATGGCAGAATCATACAGCCTGAAGAATGGGGTTATAGTCTGAAATTGTTGAACTCAATGTTGAATCCAGAAAAGTGCCTAATTGAAAGATGAGGTGCTGTTCCTCGAGCTTACGTTGAGCTTCATTGGAACAGTGTGAGAGGCCGAGGACAGAGAGATCAGAGTGGGAGTGAAGCGGAGAATTAAAGGGACAGGCAACCAGAAGCTCGGGTCACCCTTGTGGACTGAACGGAGGTGTTCCGCAAAGCGGTCGCCCAATCTGCGTTTGGTCTCCCCAATGTAGAGGAGACCGCATCGTGAACAGCAAATACAGTACACTAAATTGCAAGAAGTATAAGTAAATCGCTGTTTCACCTGGAAGGGGTGTTTGGGGCCCTGGACAGTGGGAAGGGAGGAAGTAAAAGGGCACGTGTTGCATCTCCTGTGCTTGCACGGGAAGGTGCTGGGCGAAGGTGTGACAAAATCGAAACATTGCATCTGCTACTTATGACAATATTGTTTCAAACTTTAATTTTTTTTAACATTGTTAACATCTGAATTCAGAAGGATTATTTGTGTTCATAGAATTGTTACAGCACAGAAGAAGGCCATTCGGCCCGTCGAACCTGTGCCGGCTCTCTGCAAAAGCACTTCAGCTAGTCCCACTCCCCACCCTTTCCCCATAGCCCTGCAAATTTCTTTCCTTCAGATACTTATCCAACTCCCTTTTGAAAGCAGTGATTGAATCTTCCCCCACCACCCTTTCAGGCATTGCATTGCAGATCATAACCACTTGCTGTGTAAAAAAAAGTTTTTTCTTACGTCGCCTTTGGTTCTTTTGTCAATCACCTTAAATCTGTGTCCTCTGGTTCTCGACCCTCTGCCAATGGGAACCCTCTACTCTTTGTCTAGCCCCCTCATGATTTTGAACACCTCTATCAAATCTCCTCTCAATCTTCTCTGCTCCAAGGAGAACAACCCCAGTTTCTTCAGTCTATCAACGTAACTGAAGTCCCTCATTCCTGGAATCATTCTTGTAAATCTTTTCTGCACCCTCTCTTAGGCCTTCACATCCTTCCTAAAGTGTGGTGCCCAGAATTGGACACAGTACTCCAGTTGGGGCTGAACCAGTGTTTTATACAGGTTCATCATAATTTTCAAACTTTTGTACTCTATTTATGAAGCCCAGGATCCCGTGAGCCTTTTTAACTGCTTTCTCAACCTGCCCTGCCACCTTCAATGATTTGTGCACACATACCCCCCAGGTGTCTCTGTTCGTGCACCCCCTTCAGGTTTGTACCATTTAGTTTCTGTCCTTTCCTCATTCATTCTACCAAAATGTATCACTTCACACTTTTCTGCGTTAAATTTCATCTACCATGTGTCCGTCCATTTCACCAGCCTGTCTATGTCTTCCTGAAGTCTATCACTCTCCTCCTCACTGTTCACTGTACTTCCAAGTTTTGTGTCATCTGCACATTTTGAAATTGTGCCCTGTACACCCACGCCCAAGTCATTAATATATATCAAGAAAAGCAGTGGTCCTAGAACCGACCCTTGGGGAACACCACTGTATACCTTCCTCCAGTCCGAAAAACAACCGTTCACCACTGCTCGCTGTTTCCTGTCACTTAGCCAATTCCGTATCCATGCTGCCACTGTCCCTTTTTTCCCATGGGCTTCAACTTTGCTGGGAAGCCTATTATGTGGTACTTTGTCGAATGCCTTTTGGAAATCCATGTACACCACATCAACCGCATTGCCCTCATCAACCCTCTCTGTTACCTCATCAAAGAACTCAATCAAGTTAGTTAAACACGATTTGCCCTTAACAAATCTGTGCTGGCTTTCCTTAATTAATCCACACTTATCCAAGTGACTGTTAATTTTGTCCTTGATTACTGTTTCTAAAAGCTTCCCCACTACTGAGGTCAAACTAACTGGCCTGTAGTTGTTGGGTTTATCTTTACACCCTTTTTTGAACAATGGTGTAACATTTGCAATTCTCCAGTCCTCTGGCACCACCCCTGTATCTAAGGAGGATTGGAATATTATGGCCAGTACCTCCGTGATCTCCCTCAATTCCCTCGGCATCCTAGGATGCATCCCATCCACTCCTGGTGATTTATATACTTTAAGTACAGCCAGCCTTTCTAATACCTCCTCTTTATTAATTTTTATCCTATCAAGTATCTCCACTGCCTCCTCCTTTACTATGTCTATGGCAGCATCCTCTTGGTGAAGACAGATGCAAAGTGCTTGTTTAGTACCTCAGCCATACCCTCTGCCTCCATGCATAGGTCTCCCTTTTGGTCCCTAATCGGCCCCACCCCTCCTCTTACTACCCTTTTACTATTTATAGGCCTATAGAAGACTTTTGGTTTACCTTTTATGTTGGCTGCCATTCTATTCTCACACCCTCTCTTTGCCCCTCTTATTTTCTTTTTCACTTCTCCTCTGACCTTTCTATATATAGCCTGATTAGAACATAAGAAACAGGAGCAGGAGTAGGCCCATCGGCCCCTCGAGCCTGCTCCGCCATTCAATAAGATCATGGCTGATCCAATCTTGGCCTCAACACCACTTTCCCGCTCTCTCCCCATACCCCTTGACTCCCCTGTAGTTCAAATGTCTGTCAATCTCTGCCTTGAATATATTCAGTGACTCCGCCTCCACAGCTCTCTGGGGTAGAGAATTCCAAAGATTCACGATCCTCTGAGAGAAGAAATTCCTTCTCATCTCCGTCTTAAATGGGCGACCCCTTATTCTGAAACTATGCCCCCTAGTTCTAGATACCCCCACTAGGGGAAACATCCTCTCAGCATCCACCCTGTCAATCCCCCTCAGAATCTTATATGTTTCAATAAGATCACCTCTCATTCTTCTAAACTCCAATGAGTATAGGCCCAACCTGCTCAACCTTTCATCATACGTCAACCCCTTCATCCCAGGAATCAACCTAGTGAACCTTCTCTGTACTGTCTCCAATGCAAGTAGGGCAGCATGGTGGCATAGTGGTTAGCACTGTTGCCTCACAGCGCCAGAGACCCGGGTTCGAATCCGGCCTCGGGCGACTGTCTGTGTGGAGTTTGCACATTCTCCCCGTGTTTGCGTGGGTTTTCTCCGGGTGCTCCGGTTTCCTCCCACAGTCCAAAGATGTGCGGGTTAGGTTGATTGGCTATGATAAATTGACCCTTAGTGTTAGGGGGATTAAATACGTGGGGTTACAGGGATAGGGTGGGATATGTGTTGGTGTAGGGGTTACGGGGATCGGGTGGGATATGTGTCAGTGCAGGCTCGATGGGCCGAAATGGCCTCTATCTGCACTGTGGGGTTTCTGTGATTCTGTGATCCTTCCTTAAATATGGAGACCAAAACTGTACGCAGTACTCCAGGTGCGGTCTCGCCAACGCCCTGTAAAGTTGCATCAAAACATCCCTACTTTTATACTCCATACCCCTTGCAAGAAAGGCCAACATTCCATTAGCCTTCCTAATTACTTGCTGTACCTGCATGCTAAGTTTTTGTGTTTCATGTGCTAGGCTCCCTTTGTACCACAGCATTTTGTAGTCTCACTGCATTTAAATAATTTGCTTTTTCATTTTTCCTTTCAAAGTGGATAACCTCACATTTTCCCACATTATACTCCATCTGTCAAATTTTTGCCCACTCACTTAACCTACCTATATCCCTTTGCAGACTCTTTGTGTCCTCCTCACAACTTGCTAACCCACCTATCTTTGTATCATCAGCAAATATGGCTACAGTACACTTGGTCTCTTCATCCAAGTCATTAATATAGATTGTAAATAGTTGAGGCCCCAGCACTGATCCCTGTGGCACCCCACTAGTTACTGGTTGCCAACCGGAAAATGACCCATTTATTCCGACTCTCTGTTTTCTGTTAGTTAGCCAATCCTCTATCCATGCCAAAATATTACCTCCAACCCCGTGCGCTGTTCTCTTGTGCAGTAACCTTTTATGTGGCACCTTATCAAATGCCTTCTGGAAATCCAAATACACCACATCCACTGGTTCCCCTTTATCCACCCTGTTTGTTACATCCTCAAAGAACTCCAGCAAATTTGTCAAACATGATTTCCCTTTCATAAAACCATGTTGACTCTGCTTGATTGTCCTATGATTTTCTAAATGTCCTGCTGTTACCTCATTAATAATGGATTCCAGCATTTTCCCAATGACAGATTTTAGACTAACTGGCCTATAGTTTCCTGCTTTCTGCCTCCCTCCTTTCTTGAATAGTGGCATTACATTTGCGGTTTTCCAATCCGTTGGGACCTCTCCAGAATCCAGGGAATTTTGGTAGATTACAACCAACGCATCCACTATCTCTGCAGCCACTTCTTTTAAGACCCTAGGATGCAGGTCATTGGGTTCAGGGGACTTGTCGGCCTTTAGCCCCATTAGTTTGCCTAGCACTTTTTCTCTAGTGATAGAGATTGTTTTAAGTTCCTCCCTCCCTATAGCCCCTTGATTATCTATTATTATTGGGATGTTTTTAGTGTCTTCTACCGTGAAGACCGATCCAAAATAATTGTTTAGAGTCTCTGCCATTTCTCTAGTTCCCATTATTAATTCCCCAGTCTCATCCTCTATGGGACCAATGTTTACTTTAGCTACTCTCTTCCTTTTTATATACCTGAAGAAGCTTTTACTGTCTGTTTTTATATTATTCTCAGATGTATTTGCAACCTGACATCTGTCATACGCGCTCTTTTTCTGCTTCATCATATTCTCTATCTCTTTCGCCATCCGGGGAGCCCTGACTTTAGTTGCCCTGCCTTTCCCCCTAGTGGGACTGTACCGCAATTGTACCTGAACTGTTTCGTCTTTAAAGGCAGCCCATTGTTCCATTACAGTTTTGCCTGCCAATCTTTGATTCCAGTTTACCCGGGCCAGATCCGTTCTCATCCCACTGAAATTGGCCTTCCCCCAGTTAAACATTTTTACTCGAGATTGCTCCCTGTCCTTTTCCATAGCTAATCTAAACCTTATGATACTATGATCACTGTTCCCTAATTGTTCACTTACTGACACTTGCTCCACTTGACCTACCTTACTCCCAGAACCAGATCCAGCAATGCCTCCTCTCTCGCCGGGCTGGAAACTTACTGATCAAGAAAGTTCTCCTGAACACACTTCAGAAATTCTTCCCCTTCTCTGCCCTTAACACTATTACGATCCCAGTCTATATTAGTATAGTTGACCCCTCCAGGACATCCTCCCTCTCCAGCACTGTAACATTCTCCTTGACCAATACTGCCACACCACCTCCTATATTTCCTTCCCTATCTTTCCTGAACACTTTATAACCAGGAATATTTAATACCCAATCCTGTCCTTTTTTGAGCCAGGTCTTAGTTATTACCACAACATCATATTCCCATGTGGCTATTTGTGCCTGCAGCTCACTTACCTTGTTTACTACGCTTTGTGCGTTCACATACATACACTGTAAACCCATCTTAGACCATGTGTTGGTACATTTTATATATTTATTACCCACAGAAAACTAAGCCAAATGTTTGGGCTCTTTTGACAAAATAAGAAGTTTACATAAAGACAAATTTAATATACAGAAAGTCAATGATTAAATGCTACATATATAGGGTTGCAGTTCCAGATTTTTTTCCCCATCAGCATATACATAATGGCAATCCTGTTTTTATATCATAAAGTAAGGAAAGCTTGTGACAAAGTTAAAAAAGGTCATCCTTACAATTGGTGTAATCTGGATATTCTCTTTCATTGCATACCCTATTTAATAATTTTAAATGATTATAGATAATTTTACAAGAATGGATGGTTGCTTTGATATTTCCCATTATACCTTGTGAGCTGTCTCACTGTTTGACTGATTGCTATTTTGAAAGTCCTCTTTTTGGAGATAGGGGTTGAAGTATTACATTTATGGGTCCATTTCAATCCCAGGTACTTTTGTGGGTAGGCTATGGTGGCAATGTATACACTTAGCCCATAAAGAGACAAAAGGGTAAGTTGTTTAATTTGCTATCGGGCACTGTCTTAACAGAGATACTTTAGACCATGGAAATATTTGAGTTGGCTCTTATCATGGGACTGTAGGTTTGGTCTGGATGGATGAGATAAAGTAGGCCTCCCTCATCTGTAGGTATCTTTTGATCAGCAGGAAGCCTGTAATTTGTGTTAATGAGTGGTCATGTGGTACATGACTTTCAAAACCCTAGCTAGTAAGACAAGAAAATTGAAGGAAGTAACTTCATTAAAATTTTCATTAACTAGGATCCCATATTCATGTGCTCTCCCATTTTGAGCTTCTCTAAAATAGCAGTGATGTGCAAAAAGAGAAGAAAGTAATTCCACCATGGACTAGTACAATATTGCTAATTGTCAAAGGGAATAATAAATGTATTTTTAATGTAAAGCACTTTTATCAGTCTTAAAAATATAAGAACTATTGCTGTTGTGAGAGGAGATTTTCTTTAAAAAAAGTAATTGTGGAACCTTGCCATGTTATGGTCAGAAAAAGCCTGGTCTCATTGTACTCAAGTCTGTCTCCAGCCAACAGTTAATTGGCAACTGAACATGGTTATCAAGCATAACTCAGTTACTCGGTATTGGTCTCTATTCACTGTTTGAATTGCTCTCCAGTTCTTGGATTGGACAGACTATGAAGGATGTAGATCACTGCCCAGCTCAGTATCCAGAATATCACTGGTCACCACAATACTACTTTAAAATAAAGTAAAAGGAAATCTTGGGAGTGATATTCTGTGTTTTGAAAACTGATAGAAGCATTTTACATTAAAAGTACTTTTCTTGTACTAATCCATGATGAAATTACTTTCTTCTCTGATTGGAGATGGATCCAAGGAGGTGTTTGCAGGTGGGCATTCCAATTGAGAGTACCTCTCCCCTTCTCCAGAGCAGTGTTAATCAGTCGGAATTTTCTGGAGCGAGGTTGTGCGAGCTGATAATGGCGTGGCCAGGGCAACAGGGCATCTGGAACCTTGGTGAACGACGGGCCCAGTGGTGTATCTCTTTAACCAGTAAGATTTAAGGATTGAGATGTAAACCGAGGAAGGACTGAGAAGGAGGATGAATTAGAGTGGGTGAATTCAGTGTCAAATCAAGTACAAAAAGAGAACTAGAGATGGATAAAAAAAAAAATTGAAGAGAGAGGGGAAAAAAAGAGACAGAAAGGAAAATTAAGAAAAAAGATTAAAATTTGACATTTAAAAAATCTCCAACAACAATTCATTAACTGAAGGATTGTGTCTCCACACTATTAATTGTTCACTTTCTGGGACAGAGAGATTGATTGGCCGCCATTAATAAATATCATGATGTTAAACTGGTATTTGCACTATTAATTACTCGACTTCACTTTCTATGGTGAGTTTAATGGGCAATTAATGTTTAAATGCTGCAACTTCATGAAACTCACGGGGTGATTAAGGGCAAGATGCCATTTTTGCGAAGATAATGGCGGAGCAGCGCAAATCATCCAGCAACCTGTGGCAATTCGCAAATCACAGGGTATCTCTTCCTCGCCACAAGTTGCTGGCCGATTTGCATGTTAATAATGGCGTGCGGCATTCACTCATCGTTATTTTATCAGCAAATTCTGGGCCAATGAATATTGTGTGTCAGTTGATATGCAAGTGGAGGAAAGATGACCTTTTAATATAAAGTGCTACTCTTGAAATAGTGGGAGCAGAGACAGGTGCAACTTGCCAAGAATGGTACTTGCTCAAAGGGCAATTAGGGATGGGCTATAAATGCTGGCCTTGCCAGCGACGCCCTCATCCTGTGAATTAATTTTAAAAAACTTGCTTTGAGGATGGATTTCCCATATATACTTGCAAAACGTAATCTGTTCAAAACCCTCCAACCCCCTTCCCCATTTCCCATAGCACTGAAACAACCCTAGTGATAGTCACAAATGTGACTGTTACGGTTGTAAGTGATCCCTTCTTGACTTCTCTACAGCACTGGACACAGTTAACCACATCATTTCTCTTCATTGCCTCTCTGACATAGTCCAGCTGCGTGGGACTGCCCTTGTATGGCTTCATTTCTACTCATCCAAATGCAACCAATGCAGCTCTGGAATGGTTTCTCTTCCCTCACCTGTCACCTTGGCATTCTTCCAAGGTTCTGTCTTTAGTTTCCTCTTGCTTAGTTTATGCTGTCAAGGACAGCATGTAGTTATCAGAGTATAACTCCTAGATCTATCTCTTCACCACTTCTCTCAACCTGTTGACCACCTCCGCTGTCAAGACTGTTTGTCCGATGTTACAAGTTTTGGGTCTGCTGTAGATATTCTATCAGGTACAGTGGTGCTGGTTGCTCCTGAAAATGGTCTGAACGTTTCAGAATGTGCCTGTACTGCACAATAGCATACTCAGGGGTGTAACAATAGGATCCCCTTCTGATCTGAACTGATTTTTCATCTTTCACATGTGCATTCATGCTCTTTTATTGTCTTGTCAAAGGTGAATGGATAAACACCTTGGTAAGACGAGACCAGATATGAATCGTTGAGCTGCTTTATTTCAGAGAAAGCAAGTGAACATACAGAGTAATAGTCATATCAAATTTCACTTAGTTAACTCACTCACTTCTCTTCCTGAAAAAATGTGGAAAACAAAATAAACCAGATATCTTGTCCCTTTCATGGGCTGACTTACTTTCTCCCATTTAGTTATCCATGGCGGTATCTTCCTCTATCTCTGCAACCTCCTCCATACTCAATCCTACACACGCTAGTCATCTGACTCTGCCCTTGTGTATCTCTATCTCCCTTCACCCTACAATTAGTGGTGGAGCCATCAGCCGACGTCCCTACTGTCTGGACCTATTTCCTTCAACCTTCAACCGCACTCCTCCTTTCACAAACCATCTTTTCGACCAAACTTTGTCACCCTTCCTAATCTTTGCCTTCCTGGCTAGGCATCTATTTCCTCTTACCTGTATTTCTATTTTGTGAAAAGTCCTGAGACATTTTTTGTTATGTTAAAGGTGCTATATAAATGCAAGTTCTTGTTACTGATGAAAAACTCACCGCATTGTTTGTGATATATTTATCTCTGGCTGAATATTACATTTGGGTGGCTATTGGCACACTTTCTGTTCCTATTGCCTGCAGCAGAGTAGATTTTAAAGGCTACAAATGGGAATTTCTCCTTTCAAGGCAGAGATATTGCAAATGGGTGGGTGTGTGTGCTCCTTTTAAAATATTTCCGTTTAAGTAAACAACTTGTTTTCAGTAGCTCTTTGTTCACTTATCAGGAGCCCACAGTGGAATGTTAGTAATTTGTGTTCAGAGGGTTTCTTGCATGCTTTTAACTAATTTAAGATTGTCTACATTGACATGTTTTGAGATTGTTCCTGTGTTTAGTAAATCATAGTAAAAAGTCATGTAACAGATAAACACTGCAACTTGTTAGGATTTTTAAAATTGGTTGGTAGGAACAAACAGCTGAAATATTTATGAATATAATGTGCTTAGATAGAAAATTGTTTTGCACTTTCACATTCTATTTACTTATCAAATAGCTGCATTAGTAGAGTTTACTTCCAGTTGTTTTAAGATATAAAGTACTCCGAAGCATCAACTCCATACCCACCTCTTCAACCACTGCCTTATTTGAATCCCACTGTGGCAAGTCGTCCCTCCTTTTACACTTCTGCTCACATGCTGGTTTTGATGCAGTTGATCATTCTATCCCCCTTTATGCTGTGGGCCACCTCTCGGACATCACCGTGTCCTGGTTTTAATCCTATCTGTCCCAATGTAGTTGGTTAATTTCCTCAATGGCTTCTTGTCCCATGCCTGCAGTCACCCTGGGTGTGCCCCAAGGCTATATCCTTTTGCTTATCTATATGCTGTGGCTTGACCGTATGACAGTAGAGAAAAGGGACATAACTGACTTTAAGATAGAAACAGAATCCATATGGATTGAGAAGAAGAGATCAATTACGCTAATAAGGGTATTCTATAGACCACCTAATAGTGGAAGGGAAGTGGAAGATGAAATATGTAAGCAAATTTATGAAATGAGTAAAAGACATAGAATACTGTAATAATAATGGGAGATTTCAACTAGCCCCACAGCGGGTTATTGGTGAGTTGGTGTCATTTGATGCCACAATTAATGATCCCTTCCATCAATTATTGAGGATTGTAAGGAGGCTGATAGTGCAGCTGCACTTAGATTTATCCTGTTTTTTGTAGAAAGAACATATCTAAGCAATCTTCCACAGTGTCGAGTAGATGCTAGTCTTATTGCTGTACTGGAACAGCTTGGCAAGGGGAGTGGCTAACTCTGGTGCACAGGTCTTCAGCACTACAGACAGAATGCTGTCAAGTCTCATAGGCGTTGCTGTGTCCAGTGAACTCAGCTGAATGTCGTGTGGAATTAACTAAATTGGCTAGACATGGCATCTATGATAGTCGGGATCTCTGGAGGAGGCCAAGATGCATTGTCAACTCAGCACTTTTGGCTGAAAACACTTCAGCCTTGTCTCTTCCGCTCACATGCTGGGCTCCCCAGTAGGTGAGGATGGGAATTTTCATGCAACCTCTTCCTCCAGCTAGTTGCTCATCACCATTTTTGATTGCTGTGGTAGGGCCACAGAGCTTTGATTTGATCCGTTGGTTGTGGGACCACTTAGCTTTATCTATAGCCTGCTGTTTTGGTGTTTAGCCTACAGGTAGCTCTGTGTAATAACTTCAGTATGTTTGTGCCTCATTTTTAGACATATCTGATGCTGCTCCTGGCATGTCCATCTACACTGCATTGAATCAGGGTTACTCTTCTTGCTTGTTGATTAGCAAGGATTTTTTTTTGTTACTCGTTTATAGGATGGCGTCGCTGGCAAGGCCAGCATTTATTGCCCATCCCTAATTGCCCTTGAGAAGGTGGTGGTGAGCCGCCTTCTTGAACAGCTGCGGTCCGTGTGGTGAAGGTACTCCCACAATGCTGTTAGATAGGGAATTCCAGGATTTTGACCCAGCGATGATGAAAGATCGGCGATATACTAAGTCAGGATGGTGTGTGACTTGGAGGGGAACTTGGAGGTGGTGGTGATAGAACGGATTCTTTTACCCTCAGTCTGGTTCAGCAATCACTGAGTCGAATACAACCGGAGAGTTCAAACGATTTATTATCCGCGGAGTCTTACTCTGATATATCGGCACTGACTCCTGCAAGAGTCTGACGAATCCAACAGAGTAAGCAATTTTTCATACAGCGTGCTACATTATTATACCTGCATTGAGAAAGCATTAACACCTTGTACATTCTGCACCAATCCTGAGCTGTGCACGTATACTTTTAATTTGATTTCCTGGCCTGGCAGTTCGAGCTGGGCAAGCCACATTTTACTGAATGGGTTACAGCTAAGTAAACATCACGGTAATGCGTTTGCGATCATGGTAATGCGTTTACGATCACCTATTGTCTGTATAACTTCTGCACGCCGCCCTACATTGTTCCTTATCAGTAAGGTGTACCATCGTGGGCGTCGGCCACATTAGCAGCTAAAGATCAGGTTAGCTTTTTTATTTTACTTCTTTGCTGCCTTTACAGTTTCTCGTTTCTTTTCCATTGACCTTGGTATTCTCAGTGGTGTTCCCATGCACCTACTGCCCTTGTCCTTCTAGGTGGAAGACGTCGGGGGTTTGGGAGGTGCTACCAAAGAAGCCTTGGCGAGTTGCTGCAGTGCATCTTGTAGATGGTACACACTGCAGCCATGGTGCGCCGGTGACGGAGGGAGTGAATGTTTAAGGTGGTAGATGGGGTGCCAATAAAGTGAGCTGCTTTGTCCTGGATGGTGTCAAGCTACTTGAATGTTGTTGGAGCTGCACTCATCCAGACAAGTGGAGAGTATTCCATCACACTCCTGACTTGTGCCTTGTAGATGGTGGAAAGGCTTTGGGGAGTCAGGAGGTGAGCACTCGCCGCAGAATACACAGCCTCTAATCTGCTCTTGTAGCCACAGTAATTATGTGGCTGGTTCAGTTAAGTTTCTGGTCAATGGTGACCCCCAGGATGTTGATGGTGGGGAATTCAGCGATGGTAATGCCTTTGAATGTCAAGGGGAGGTGGTTAGACTCTCGCTTGTTGGAGATAGTCATTGCCTGGCACTTCTGTGGCACGAATGTTACCTGCCACATATCAGCCCAAGCCTGAACGTCATCCAGGTCTTGTTGCATGTGAGCATGGACTGCTTCATTATTTGAGGAGTTGTGAATGGTGCTGAACACTGTGCAGTCATCCGCGAACATCCCCATTTCTGACCTTATGTTGAAGGAAAGGTCATTGATGAAGCAGCTGAAGATGGTTGGGCCTAGAACACTGCCCTGAGGAACTTCTGCAGCGATGTCCTGGGGCTGTGATGATTGACCTTCAACCACAGAAACCATTTTCCTTTGTGCTAGGTATGACTCCAGCCAGTGGAGAGTTTTCCCCCCGATTCCCATTGACTTCAGTTTTACTAGGGCTCCTTGATGCCACACTTGGTCAAATGCTGCCTTGATGTCAAGGGCAGTCACTCTCATCTCACCTCTGGAATTCAGTTCCTTTCTCCATGTTTGGACCAAGGCTGTAATGAGGTCAGGAGCTGAGTGGTCTTGGCGGAACCCAAACTGGGCGTCAGTAAGCAGGTGCCACCTAATAGCACTGTCAATGACACCTTCCATCACTTTGCTGATGATTGAGAGCAGACTGATGGGGCGGTAATTGACCGGATTGGATTTGTCCTGCTTTTTGTGGACAGGATATACCTGGGCAGTTTTCCACACTGTCTGATAGATGCCAGTGTTGTAACTGTACTGGAACAGCTTGGCTAGAGGCGCGGCTAGTTCTGGAGCACGATAGCCGGGATGTTGTCAGGGGCCCATAGCCTTTGCTGTATCTAGTGCGCTTATCTGTTTCTTGATATCACATAGAAACATAGAAGATTGGAGCAGGAGTAGGAGTAGGCCATTCAGCCCCTCGAGCCTGCTCCGCCATTTAATGATCTCATCAAAACCTATAAAATTCTGTCAGGCCTGGACAGACTAGATGCAGGAAGGATGTTTCTGATGGCCGGGGAGTCCAGAACCAGGGGTCATAGTCTAAGGATAAGGGGTAAGCCATTTAGGACTGATATGAGGAGGAATTTCTTCACCCAGAGAGTGGTGAACCTGTGGAATTCTCTGCCACAGAGGGCAGTGGAGGCCAGTTCATTAAATATATTCAAGAAAGAGTTGGATATATTTCTTAAGGCTAAAGGGATATGGGGAGAAGGCAGGGACAGGGTACTGAATTTGGATGATCAGCCATGATCTCATTGAATGGCGGAGCAGGCTCGAAGGGCTGAATGGCCTACTCCTGCTCCTATCTTCTATGTTTGCCCATATCCCTTGATCCCATTAGCCTTAAGAAATATATCTAACTCCTTCTTGAATATACTTAATGAATTGGCCTCAACTGCCTTTTGTGGTAGAGAATTCCACAGGTTCACCACTCTCTGGGTGAAGAAATTCCTCCTCATCTCAGTCCTAAATGGCTTACCCCTTATCCTTAGACTGTGACCCCTGGTTGTGGACTCCCCTGCCATCGGGAACATCCTTCCTGCATCTAGACTGTCTAGTCCTGTTAGAATTTTATAAGTTTCAATGAGATCCCCTCTCATTCTTCTAAACTCTATTGAATATAAGCCTAATCGACCCAATCTCTCTTCATACGTCATTCCTGCCATCCTAGGTATCAGTGTGGTGAATCTTTGTTGCACTCCCTCCATAGCAAGAACATCCTTCCTCAGATAAGGTGACCAAAACTGCACACAATACTCAAGTTGTGGTCTCACCAAGGCCCTGTACAACTGCAGCAAGACATCCTTGCTCCTGTACTCGAATCCTCTCGCTATGAAGACCAACATACCATTTGCCTTCTTAACCGCCTGCTGCACCTGAATGCTTACCTTCAGCGAATGATGCACAAGGACACCCAGGTCTCGTTGCAGTTCCCCTTTTCCCAATCTGTTGCCATTCAGATAATTGCCTTCCTGTTTTTGCCACCAAAGTGGATAACCTCGCATTTATCCACATTGTACTGCATCTGCCATGCATCTGCCCAATCACCCAACCTGTCCAAATCATATTGGAGTTTCTCTGCATCCTCCTCACAGCACACTCGCCCACCCTGCTTTGTGTCGTCTACATCTAGTTCCCTCGTCTAGATCATTAATATATATTGTGAAAGCTGGGGTCCTAGCACCGATCCCTGCGGTACCCCACCAGTCACTGCCTGCCACTCGGTAAAGGACCCGTTTATTCCAGCTCTTGCTTCCTGTCTGCCAACCAGTTCTCTATCCAAGTCGGTACCTTACCCCCAATCCCATGTGCTTTAACTTTGCACGCTAATCTCTTATGCGGGACCTTATCGAAAGCCTTTTTCAAAGTCCAAATGCACCACATGCACTGGTTCTCCCTTATCTATTCTACCAGTTGCATCCTCAAAAAATTCCAGTAGATTAGTCAAGCATGATTTACCTTTTGTAAATCCATGTTGACTTTGTCTGATCCTGTCACTGTTTTCCAAGTGCTCTGCTATTACATCTTTTATAATGGGCTCTAGTATTTTCCCCACTACCGATGTTAGGCTTACCGGTCTATAATTCCCTGTTTTCTCTCTACCACCTTTTTTAAATAGTGGGGTTACATTAGTTACCCTCCAATCCATGGGAACTGTGCCAGAGTCTATAGAATTTTGGAAGATGACCAGCAATGCATCTACTATTTCTAGGGCCACTTCCTTAAGTACCCTAGGATGTAGATTATCAGGCCCTGGGGATTTATCGGCCTTCAATCCCGTCAATTTCCTTAACACCATTTCCCTAGAAATACTGATTTCATTCAGTTCCTCCCTCTCATTCGACCCTATGTTCCCTGACATCTCTGCGAGGTTATTTGTGTCCTCCTTTGTGAAGGCAGAACCAAAGTATGTATTCAATTGTGGAGTGAATCGAATTGGCTGCTGTGATGGAGGGTGTCCTCAGTGTGAAGACGGGACTTGATCTCCACAATGACTGTGCGGTGGTCACTGCAACCTATACTGTCATGGACAGATACATCTGCGACAGGTAGATTGGTGAGGACGCGGTCAAGTAGGTTTTTCCCTCGTGTTGGTTCTCTCACCACCTGTCGCAGGCACAGACTGGCAGCTATGTCCTTCCGGCCTCGGCTAGCCCAGTCAGTAGTGGTGCTACCGAGCCACTCTTGGTGATGGACATTGAAGTCCCCCACCCAGAGTAAATTCTGTACCCTTGCTACTCTCAGTGCTTCTTCCAAGTGGCGTCCCACATGGTAATGATTCATCAACTGAGGGATGGCGGTAATCAGCAGGAGGTTCCCTTGCCCATGCTTGACCTCAAGCCATGAGACTTCATGGGGTCCGGAATCAATGTTGAGGACTCCCAGGGCCAATCTTCCTGACTGTATACCACTGTCCTGTCCTGCCGATGGAGGAGTTTGGGTCATTGGCTGAAAGGTATGATTCTTGTAGTGTATGTGCCTTTAAGAGCCCCATGTGTACTGTGATGCCGGTGATGGCCACTCGGGCTATATAAGCCTGTATATTGTGTTGTATCCGTTAGTTACCCTCCAGACTTTGTTTAGTAAACACCTATGAACCAAACTCCTGTCTTCAGTGTCTCTATCAACACACAGACACAACAATTCTGAGTATGACTAGTCTGTGGGACAGCTCTCCCAGATGTTGGTGAGAAGGACTTTGCAGGGTCGACTGGGCTGGGTGTGCCATTGCCGAGGTGGATGCCGGGTGGTCCGTCTGGTTTCATTCTTATTATTGTGTTTGCTTTGCTACAACTGAGTTACATTGCTGTGGGTCTGGAATCACATATAGGCCAGACTGGGTAAGGGCAGCAGATTACCTTTCCCGAAGGACATTAGTAAACCAGATGGGTTAGTTTCATGGTTACCATTACTGATACTGGTACAAGCTTTTTATTCCAGATTTAATTAATTAACTGAATTTAAATTCCCCAGCTGCCGTGGTGGGATTTGAACTCTCGTCTCTGGATCATTAGTCCAGGCCTCTGGATTACTAGCCCAGTGACATTACCACTATGCTACCGTTCCCAGATTGAGGGATGTGCTGGGATGATGTTACAGATTGTGCTTTAGGAATCTGGGAAAGCAGGTGTCTAGTTTTGGTTTTTCATCCATTTTATATCATCAACCCCCCCCCCCCCCCCCGCCTCCCAAATAATGTGCACACTGCACCTCGGTGTTGTTTCCATTTTTTGATGGCAGCAGTCCTCCATGCAGAAGGGCTGCACTGAAGATGAGCATCTGTGGTAGAGGCCCTAGACTCCAGTTTTGGTGGTTATTATAAAGCCACATTTGAAACTTTATATTCAGCAGATGTCCTTGTCGGGTCGTCAAATTCAGTAACTAATTTGGAGAATTCTTTAATGGGCTATTCATGGATCTTGTCTCGATCCTTTGTCCATTCTGTTCTCGCATTGAGCATTTGAAAATAATGTGAAACCAGTAAATTACAGACATCTTAGGGACTGCCATCAGCTGTCTTTTTTTGCAGGTGTCCTTATTTTCATAACAGTCATTGTATGTACTATATAAAAAAAAATTTCAGTAGAATGGTTTGTTCTTTATCCAGCATCCATAGAGGCAGAGAAACTGATCGATCCCTGGGATAGAGCTGTGCAAGCCTACAATCTCCGAGATAGAGCGGTTTCTCTACCGCTTTGGATGCTGGGTAAAGAGCTCCCCATTCCACAAAAGCCGGTTCTTTCACAAAACACATTAAAGCCTGTTTTTGTTTCACTTCATTCTTTGTATAATGTGTCAGTTCCCCCGAGCTGTTGATTTGTAGAAATTTCATACATGCTAAGCATCTAGTGACACAAGAGATAAGGGCCTAGAAATTCAGTGGTGTTAGCGCCTAAAGAGGTCTTTAGCGCCGGCGCTGTTGGTAGCCTGGAATTCAGTGTAGCGCAAATGGTGGCGTTAGCCGGTAGTGCTGCGCCGGCACCGATGACGTCATCGGTGTGCGCAGCGCCCCGGTTCCAACGCGATGCCGGCCCGACGCCCAAATTCAGTTGCCGCCGCCTCTCCCGTAGCGGGCGCAAAGAGCGTTTGTAAAACGGGGCCTTGCAGCTCCGAGAGGCCGGGGCGTAAAGGTGGAGGTGCGGCCGGCCGCTTTCCCGGCGGCCACTTGGCCGCTCCTTCCTCCCCGGACTCCCACACCACCCCCCCCCCGCGGCATTGGTCTCTGACCCCCGCGAGCCCGGCACTTCTCCGTGGTGCCGGGCTCATTTGCCGGGGGAATCCCGCGGCGATCTCACGGCTGCAGGCAGCTCCTCCTTAAGAGAAGGAGGAGGCCTGCAGTACCCCAGCCTGCCGCACCGCATCGGGTGGCGCTGCGGCAGCTGAATGCCTGAAATTGACTTTCAGCGCCCCAAACGGAGGCGGCCAAACCCTGCAATAGCGCCCGCCTCCGTCTTGGGGCGCTGCAACTGAATTTCAGGCGGGTGCTACGGGAATCCGGGCGTGCGCTAACTTTCGGGCGCTAAAGACCTGGCGCGGCGATAGCGAATTTCTAGGCCAAGGGGCCTTATGAATCCAAAAAGGCTTTCTGTTTCAGATTGAAAAATCTCATTGAACTTGAAGTGGGGCTGTAAGAATGCATTTACTCTGCAGCTACTGGGTTGTATCCTTGCTTGACAGAACCGTATTACTTGGCTCCTGCATGGAACTTTAATCTTCTTGCCTTGTAAAGTACTCTGGATGCATGGATAGCCCATGCGCAGTGTTCTCTCCCAACACTTAGAAATTTTAAAGTTTACAGAATGAGAATGGGCGTGTCCCTGCGGCTCAGAGACAGGTTGCAGCATTGCTGTTGATTAAGATGAAATCTAAATTGACATGAGATGCTGGTTGGTAAGACAAAATGTAAACAGACAGTGTTCAAATATTTCTTATCGGGTGGATACACTGCCAAACACTGGAAATTGCTTTTGAGATTGAGGGTAATTTGTTAATTTGGTTATAAGCAATGTTAAATCCAAACTAGGTTCCCGCAACATCAAACCGCAGCATCAAATTTTGATTATTTAAAAAGGAAGGTATTTGTTAAATGGAGCTGCAGTGGAGTGGGCTCTCACCTGGATTATTTCTCCCATGATGGGGTTGTGGAACGAATATTAATGTGCATGTACAGAACAGTCTTCAGTTCTGCTCTGTTGCACCTCCATTGTGTACCAATAGACCTGTGCAGACATGTTCTAAAATGAATATAGGTCGCACAAGTATAGATGTGAAAATAATTACATGGTGCACGCACACATCCACCTGTAGCCTGAATTGAACTGACAATGTATTTGTGAATAAATGAGTGCTTAATCTTAGCAGAGTGAGACAAGTTGATGCAGACCTAGATTTATTTTACTTCGTGTATAATTCCAACTAATTTTATAGATCTTGTTTTTTGTCATCCGATGTGCTTTGATATTCATCAAATACAGTCAGACCTCAAAGCAATTTGTTATTAAGGGAGACAAAAGAGATTTTTAAAAAAGTTCAGCATCTTTTATCTAAATATTGATTAGGTTACAGGTATGTCCAGTGTAAAATTTTGATTGGCTGGGAACACTTGTAAAACCAACAATTAAAGCACATTTTCATTCAGCCTCAAAGTTTTACTCTCCTGCCTTGAAGATCAAGAAAATTGGACAGATTTGGGAGAAAAATCATTAAATGTAACCGATTGGCAATTAACCCAAATTGATATCAAGGTTTAGAATCAATCTCCTTGATAAACTTTCATGAAAGAAAAGATATGATGATATAACATAATATTATCCTTCCTGGTACAAATAAAAATTGGTCATCTTTCCCTACTGCTATCTTTTTTTTCATTCACAGATATGGGCATTGCTGGCAAGGCCAGCATTTATTGCCCATCCCTAATTGCCCTTGAGAAGGTGGTGGTGAGCCGTCTTCTTGAACTGCTGCAGTCCGTGTGGTGCTGTTAGGTAGGGAGTTCCAGGATTTTGACCTAGTGACGATGAAGGAACATCAATATATTTCCAAGTCAGGGTGGTGTGTGACTTGGAGGGAAACTTGGAGGTGGCGGTGTTCCCATGCGCATGTGGCCTTTGTCCTTCTAGGTGGTAGACGTTGCTGGTTTAGGAGGTGCTGTTGAAGAAGCCTTGGCAAGTTGCTGCAGGGCATCTTGTAGAAGGTACACACTACAGCCACATTGTGCCGGTGGTGGAGGGAGTGAATGTTGAAGGTGGTGGATGGGGTGCCGATCAAGCGGGCTGCTTTGTCCTGGATGGTGTTAAGCTTCTTGAGTGTTGTTGGAGCTGCACTCATCCAGGCAAGTGGAGAGTATTCTATCACACCCATGACTTATGCCTTGTAGGTGGTGGAAAGACTTTGGGGAGGCAGGAGGTGAATCACTTGCCACAGAATTCCCAACCTCTGACCTGCTCTTGTAGCCATTATGTGGCTGGTCCAGTTAAGTTTCTGGTCAATGGTGATCCCCCAGGATGTTGATGGTGGGGGATTCAATGATGGTAATGCCATTGAATGTCATGGAGGTGGTTGGACTCTATCTTGTTGGTGAAGGTAATTTCCTGGCACTTGTATGGTGCGAATGTTACTTGTTACTTCTTAGCCCAAGCCTGGGTGTTGTCAACGTCTTGCTACATGCGGGCACGGACTGCATTATCTGAGGAATTGAGATTGGAACTGAACACTGTGCAATCATCAGTGAACATCCCCACCTCTGACCCTGTGATGGAGGGAAGGTCATTGATGAAGCAGCTAAAGGTGGTTGGGTCCAGGACACTGCCCTGAGGAACTTTTTTTTTCAAATTTGTTCATGAGAGGTGGACGTCACTGGCAAGGCCAGCATTTATTGCCCATCCCTAGTTGCCCTCGAGAAGGTGGTGGTGAGCCGCCTTCTTGAACTGCTACAGTCCATGTGGTGAAGGTACTCCCACAGTGCTGTTAGGAAGGGAGTTCCAGGATTTTGAATCGGCGACGAAGAACGATTGGAGATATACTTCCAAGTTAGGATGGTGTGTGTCTTGCAGGGGAACTTGGAGGTGGTGCTGTTCCCATGCGCCTGCTGCCCTTGTCCTTCTAGGTGGTAGAGGTCGCAGGTTTGGGAGGTGCTGCCGAAGAAGCCTTGGCGAGTTGCTGCAGTGCATCTTGTAGATGGTACACACTGCAGCCACAGTGCGCTGGTGGTGGAGGGAGTGAATGTTTAAGGTGGTGGATGGGGTGCCAATCAAGCGGGCCGCTTTGTCTTGGGTGGTGTCGAGCTTCTTGAATGTTGTTAGAGCTGCGCTCATCCAGGGAAGTGGAGAGTATTCCATCACACTCCTTACTTGTGCCTTGTAGATGGTGGAAAGGCTTTGGGGAGTCAGGAGGTGAGACACTTGCGCTGCAGAATACCCAACTCTTGTTGCCACAGTATTTATGTGGCTGGTCCAGTTAAGTTTCTGGTCAATGGTGACACACTCTCCCCCCCCCCCCCCCCCCCCCCCCCCAGGCTGTTGATGGTGGGGGATTCGGCGATGGTAATGCCATTGAATGTCATGGGGCTGTGGTTAAACACTCGCTTGTTGGAAATAGTAATTGCCTGGCACTTCTGTGGCGCGAATGTTACCTGCCACTTATCAGCCCAAGCTTGAATGTCGTCCAGGCCTTGGTGCATGCGGGCATGGACTACTTCATTAACTCCTGCAGCGATGTGCTGGGGCTGAGATAATTGACCTCCAACAACACAGCCATCTTCCTTTGTGCTAGGTATGACTCCAGACAGTGGAGAGTTTTCCCCCTGATTCCAATTTTACTAGGGCTCCTTGGTGCCACACTTGGTCAAATTCTGCATTAATGTCAAGGGCAGTCACTCTCACCTCACCTCTGGAATTCACCTCTTTTGTCCATATTTTGACTAATGCTGCAATGAGGTCTGGAGCCGAGTGGTCCTGGCGAAACCCAAACTGAGCATCGGTGAGCAAGTTATTGATGAGTAAGTGCCGCTTGATAGCACTGTCGATGACACCTTCCATCAATCTACTGATGAATGAGAGTAGACTGATGGGGTGGTAATTGGCTGGAATGGATTTGTCCTGCTTTTTGTGGACCGGATATACCTGGGGAATCATAGAATAGTACAGCGCAGAAGGAGACCATTCGGCCCATCGAGTCTGCGCCGGCTCTTTCAAAGAGCAAATATTCTACTTTGTCGGGTAGATTCCAGTGTTGTAGCTGTACTGGAACAGCTTGACTAGAAGCAGGCTAGTTCTGGAGCACAAGTCTTCAGCACTACAACCAGCATGGCAGCTAGTGAAGCCTTTGGTGTATGCAGCCATATGGGCGTGCAATTCTTGCTTTAATCCATAATTGTCACACAATAATCTGCGCAAAGTGATCAAAGAGAAATGCCAAGTGGAGTTTGGGCACTTTCACAGAGCTAATTAGTGGCTCACTTACCCTGAATATGTTTTGCACAACTGTTGAACCACAATGTAGTTGAAGCCTGTGAACACACCTTTTGGGAAACTATGGGTGACTTGGGGCCACGATAAAGGGGTGAAAATGTACCCTAAAAAAAGCAACTGACAAATATGTTGGGTGGCGTATGATTCTAGAGTACAACCTTTAACATAGTTAGACTGTAGATTTGTCAATGAAATAAATACAATAAAAATAACTAGTGTGTTGTGATTCCAAGGTGTCACATCAAGGAAAAAAATAATATTTTTGATGCAACCATTCTGGATAGATTATGCTCTTTTTTTCATAACCAGACTAAGAAAAAAATATTATGAATGGCTAATGGCCAGAGTAAACTATGTAATACTGCTGACTAACTTCCCTGCTGTTAAATGCATTTGCTGTAATGTGGCGCTGCTAACAATATTACATTGTGTTTTGATTCTTTATGTTGATGGAGCAATTGGCACCTGTCCAATTTAATACTCTTTCTGAAAATCATTTAATTCAGTTACAGTCTGAGCTTTAGGAAACTCACGACCAACCCTGGTTTCGATTTTACGTACAAGATGATTGTGTGAAAAATGAAACAGATATATTTTTATTACTGCATTTATACCAGCCGGATGACATCCACCGAGTGTCCTCCGGGACTCTCTGTGGTGTGTGAGCCTTTTGCTCGTATTTTTAATAGCTCAATGCACTCTGGGATTGTTTCCTTAGATTGGAAGAAGGCTAATGTAGTCCGCATCTTTTAAAAAAGGAGACGCACCGGATAACTATAGACCTATTCATTTGACAGCAGTCATAGTAAAGATGCTTGAGGGAATCATTAGGGATGCATTATGTGACTACTTAGCTAGAGAGGGACATATTAGGGACATCCAACATGGCTTCAGAAAAGGTCATGTCTTACAAATTTGATTATATTTTTTGAAGAAGTTATCATGATGGGGGAAACCCAGTAGACATTGTCTGCTTAAACTTCCAACAAACTTTTGACAAGGTACATCAAGACATTGAGTCTATTGAAATGTGTGATTCTGGACTACGCCTAACACAGAAGCAATAAATCATTTCTTTCCCTGCAGTCTGCCAAACAGGAATGTGGTATCAGCTTGTAGAATACTGCCAACAGTGATGATTAAGGCTGAACTTTCTTGAGATTTTACTTTTTTATTAGATCTTCTATCCAACTCAAACACTTGTTTGCACCAGGGTAGCTAGTTATCATTACATAGGCGAGGAACTGAATATTCATAACTAAAGATATAGAAAAACGGTGGACTGATCTTCTTAGTGCTTGTGGTACAAGCACTGTCCCAACATATTCATAGAAACATAGAAGATAGGAGCAGGAGTAGGCCATTCGGCCCTCGAGCCTGTTACGCCATTTAATGAGATCATGGCTGATCATCCAAATTCAGTACCCTGTCCCTGCTTTCTCCCCATATCCCTTGATCCCTTTAGCCTTAAGAAATATATCTAACTCCTTCTTGAATATATTTAATAAGTTGGCCTCAACTGCCTTCTGTGGTAGAGAATTCCACAGGTTCATCACTCTCTGGGTGAAGAAATTCCTCCTCATCTCAGTCCTAAATGGCTTACCCCTTATCCTTCGACTGTGACCCTTGGTTCTGGACTCCCCCGCCATCGGGAACATCTTTCCTGCATCTAGGCTGTCCAGTCCTGTTAGAATTTTATAAGTTTCAATGAGATCCCCTCTCATTCTTCTAAACTCTAGCGAATATAAGCCTAATCGACCCAATCTCTCTTCATACGTCATTCCTGCCATCCCAGGTATCAGCCTGGTGAATCTTCGCTGCAGTCCCTCCATGGCAAGAACATCCTTCCTCAGATAAGGCGACCAAAACTGCACACAATACTCAAGGTGTGGTCTCACCAAGGCCCTGGACAACTGCAGCAAGATATCCTTGCTCCTGTACTCGAATCCTCTCGCTATGAAGGCCAACATACCATTTGCCTTCTTAACCGCCGGCTGCACCTGCATGCTTACCTTCAGCGACTGGTGCACAAGGACACCCAGGTCTTGTTGCACTTCCCCTTTTCCCAATCTATTGCCGTTCAGATAATCTGCCTTCCTGTTTTTGCCACCAAAGTGGATAACCTCGCATTTATCCACATTATACTGCATCTGCCCAATCACCCAACCTGTCCAAATCATACTGGAGTTTCTCTGCATTCTCCTCACAGCACACACGCCCACCCTGCTTTGTGTCGTCTGCAAACTTGGAGATATTACATCTAGTTCCCTCGTCTAGATCATTAATATATATTGTGAATAGCTGAGGTCCTAGCACCGATCCCTGTGGTACCCCACTAGTCACTGCCTGCCACTCGGAAAAAGACCTGTCTATTCCAACTCTTTGCTTGCTGTCTGCCAACCAGTTCTCTATCCAAGTCAGTACCTTACCCCCAATCCCATGTGCTTTAACTTTGTACGCCAATCTCTTATGCGGGACCTTATCGAAAGCCTTCTGAAAGTCCAAATACACCACATCCACTGGTTCTCCCTTGACTATTATACCAGTTACATCCTCAAAAAATTCCAGTAGATTAGTCAAGCATGATTTACCTTTTGTAAATCCATCTTGACTTTGTCTGATCCTGTCACTGTTTTCCAAGTGCTCTGCTATTACATCTTTTATAATGGACTCTAGCATTTTCCCCACTACCGATGTCAGGCTTACCGGTCTATAATTCCCCGTTTTCTCTCTACCACCTTTTTTAAATAGTGGGGTTACATTAGCTACCCTCCAATCCATGGGAACTATTCCAGAGTCTATAGAATTCCATGTTGGCTTATAGTGAATGAGTTACCTTGTGCTTTTCAGGTAAGGAGATAATTATAATACTTAAATGTGGATTGTAGGAACTGGGGTTCCTAGCTGAAGAATTGAGATCGACTCAGAAAATCAAAAACAATAAAATTTAATGAACAAATGAAGCTGTACAGGAAACTGTAGGATACAATGCAAATAGGTCTGGTCTGCTTGAAAGCCTCTCTGGAAAACTGCTAGAAGGTTCCGAGCTCAACTGCTAGCAGGTTCCAAGCTCAACTGTTAGCAGGTTCCGAGCTCTACTGCTAGAAGGTTCCGAGCTCTGACGTCATGACATCATCACGTTCTTCCCGCCGTTGAGAGATCACGTGACGGACGGCATGACGTCATCACGCGGAGTACTGGAAAGAAGCCCTAGTACAGTTAACAGATACATTAAAGGTGCAGCCCCCAGCTGTACTACATTGCTGTAAAAGGAATTATATACAATTGTCCGTAATCCTCTGGTGGTTCCGCCGCATGCGCCCCCCCAGAATTGCTTTTAACAGAGAAGGTAAGGCGAGAAGGGGGTCTGACGAGTCTGTCCGACCGACTGCGATACCCTGGCAGCTGGAACGGAGCGCTAGAAGATGAACTGGCCGTTGGCTGTGGTTGGGATAACGCCGCAGGCGGAGGAGAAGAGGCCGGCTGTGGTCAACCCGGTGAGGCGGGCACTGGCGACTCGGCGGATGACTGTGGCTGTACTGGACCGGCAGTCGACGGTGGACGACCACGACGAGGCGTCTGAGCGGTGACGACTGGTTCGCTCAGATCCAGATGCGCCGGTTTCAACCGGTCGATGGAGATGTGGTCAGGCTTACCGCCGACGTCGACTGTGAAGGACTTGTCACCTGACGAGATGACGCGGAACGGACCTGTGTAAGGCGGTTTGAGTGGGTTTTTGCGAGCATCCTGCTGAATGAACACGTATTCTGCGCTCTTAAGATCCACCGGGACATGGAAGCGCTGCAGGTCATGATGCGACGTAGGCACTGGGATGAAATTCCTAGCTGCTTCCTGGTGGCTGATGAGCTGCTGAGCTGGGGACCAGGGTTCCGTGTGAGGAGGAAGAAAGTCACCAGGCACTCTGAGTGGTTGGCCGTAAACCAGCTCTGCTGAAGAAGAATGCAGGTCGTCCTTAGGCGCCGTGCGAAGACCTAGCAGCACCCAAGGGAGCCTGTCCACCCAACTAGGCCCACGGAGACTAGCACGCAGTGCGGCTTTAAGGGACCTGTGGAATCTTTCACACAGACCGTTCGCCTGTGGATGGTAGGTGGTGGCACGATGAAGCTTGGTGCCCAAACCTTGAGCTACGGCGTTCCAAAGCTCAGAGGTAAATTGAGGCCCCCGGTCGGAGGAGATGTCAGCCGGTACCCCGAACCGAGCTACCCACGACGAGCTGAAGGCTCTGGAGACGTCTGCCGCTGTGGTGGCAACCAAAGGAATTGCCTCTGGCCACCTGGTGGTGCGGTCTACCATGGTGAGGAGGTGAGTGTACCCACGAGAGGAAGGGAGAGGACCAACCAGGTCCACGTGCACATGGTCGAATCGACGCTCCGGAACCGGAAAAGTGGCGACTGGGGCCTTAACATGGCGTTGTATCTTGGACTTCTGGCAACTCATGCAGGTATTGGTCCAGTCACGGACGTTGAGATGCATGCCCTTTCTGACGAATTTCTTTGCCTTGAGTCGTTGTGACGCTCTCATGCCAGGATGTAACAACCCGTGGATAGTGTCAAATTCTCCTGCGCCATTCGACTGGAACGATTGGACGTGGGACGCCCATCGAGATGTCACACAGGAGTGTGGTCCCTGCGGCCTGCAAACTGACATCAGCCACTTGTAAGCTGGAAGGTGCGGTCCGGTATGCCTGCGCTTCAGGGTCTGCCTTCTGTTCTTTTCTCAAACCAACATAGTCGACTCCCAGGTGTACTGGGTGGAGCTGGGCGCGGGAGAGACAATCCGCCACCAGGTTGTCTTTGCCCAAGACATGTTGTATGTCGGTTGTAAATTCAGATATGTACGTAAGATGACGCTGTTGCCGTGCCGACCATGGTTCCGCTGTCTTGGCCATTGCAAAAGTAAGTGGCTTGTGGTCTACAAAAGCCGTGAATGGGCGTCCTTCCAGTAGAAAGCGAAAATGGCCAGAAACAATGTCAGCAATTCCCTATCAAAAGTACTATACTTGCGTTCGTTCTTCCGCAATTGGTGGCTGAAGAAAGCCAGTGGTTGCCATGTGCCGTCGACCCACTGCTCCTGTACTGCCCCGATGGCATAATCAGATGCGTTGGTGGTAAGCGAGACTCTAACCATCTCCCCTTGACATTCAATGGCATTACCATCGCTGAATCCCCCACTATCAACATCCTGGGGGTTACCATTGATCAGAAACTGAACTGGACCAGCCATATAAATACTGTGGCTACAAGAGCAGGCCAGAGGCTGGGAATTCTGCGGCGAGTGTCTCACCTCCTGACTCCCCAAAGCCTTTCCACCATCTACAAGGCACAAGTCAGGAGTGTGATGGAATACTCTCCACTTGCCTGGATGAGTGCAGCTCCAACAACACTCAAGAAGCTCGACACCATTCAGGATAAAGCAGCCCGCTTGATTGGCACTCCATCCACCACCTTCCACATTCACTCCCTCCACCACCGGCGCACTGTGGCTGCAGTGTGTACCATCTACAAGATGCACTGCAGCAACTCACCAAAGCTCCTTCAACAGCACCTTCCAAACCCGCGACCTCTACCACTTAGAAGGACAAGGGCAGCAGATGCATGGGAACATGACCACCTACAAGTTCCCCTCCAAGCCACACACCATCCTGACTTGGACCTGTATCGCCGTTCCTTCACTGTCGCTGGGCCAAAATCCTGGAACTCCCTTCCTAACAGCATTGTGGGTGTACCTACACCATATGGACTGCAGCGGTTCAAGAAGGCGGCTCACCACCATCTTCTCAAGGGCAATTAGGGATGGGCACTAAATGCAGGCCCAACCAGCCAGCGACGCCCACATCCCATCAATGAATTTTTAAAAATGGTTGCGCCCGGAAGGGGATGTGCCAACATGGTCGCAGCAGCCAAAGCGTTCTTAGTGTCGAGGAAAGCCTGGTCCATCTGGGGTGTCCAATCGATCGGGTCTTTGCCTGATTTACCTCTGAGGGCCTCGTACAAAGGTTGCATCAACAATGCCGCCTTGGGGACGAACCGATGATAAAAATTGACCATTCCCAGAAATTCCTGGAGGGCCCTGACGGTCTGAGGAAGAGGGAATGAGGTGACTGCTTCCACCTTCGTGGCCAGCGGGACGGCGCCTTCTGAGGTGATTCTGTGTCCCAGAAAATCAATGCTGTGCAACCCAAACTGGCACTTGGCCGGGTTGATAATAAGGCCATGTTGGCTGAGACGAGAAAAAAGGGTACGCAAGTGTTCTTTCGTGTTACTGGCAATAAGGATGTCGTCTAGGTAGACGAAGATGAATGGCAGATCGCGCAACACGGAATCCATGAGACGTTGGAAGGCTTGTGCTGCATTCTTCAGCCCAAACGGCATACGAAGGAACTCAGAGCCCGAAAGGTGTGATGACGGCCGTTTTGGGGACGTCCTGTGGATGCACGGGCACCTGATGATAGCCTCGGACGAGGTCTACTTTGGAAAAGATGGAATTCCCTGCCAGATGGGCCGAAAAATCCTGAATGTGAGGAATTGGGTACCGATCCGGTGTGGTAGCCTCATTCAGGCGTCTGTGGTCGCCATCCGCCGCCCGGCTTAGGAACAATGTGTAATGGCGAGGACCAAGGACTATTCAAGCGTCGAATAATACCCAGGTGTTCCATTGTATGGAGCTCTACCTTGGCGGCCGCGAGTTTACCGTGTTCCAGCCTTCGAGCTCTCGCATAAACGGGGGATCCTGTCGTGGTAATGTGGTGCGCCACACCGTGCCTCGCGACTGAAGAAGAAAATGTGGGCCTGGTGAACTCCGGGAACTCGGAGAAGACGAGAGAACTCATTTGGAGATGGGACTGCACAGGCAACTGACCAAGACATCGCGGTGCTTCGGTGGCAGGGGACCGAGTGAAAAGTGGAGGCACTGATTAGCCGGCAGTGTCGGACGTCGACGAGAAACCCGTTTGCGCAGAAGAAATCTGCCCCCAGGATGGCCTGTGAGACTTTCGCCGTGATGAACTCCCAAACAAAACGTTGGCCGCCAAAACTCAACTGGACCCTACGCTTTCCGAACGTGCGAATGGCCGCACCATTGGTTGCCTCGAGGGGGGACCTTGACCGCCGGATTGAAGATCTAGCTTCGATGCTGGTAGGATACTGCACTGGGAGCCAGTATCACAGAGAAAACGTCGCCCTGACAGGGAGTCTGTAATGTATAGGAGTTTCCCTGCTGACCCGACGGCCATCGCAACTCCGGCGCGTCCCTTAGGCCTTATTGATCTTCTCAGAAACCGCTGGTTTGAGGTAGTTTTTTTTTTGGCATAGTGGTTAGCACTGTTGCCTCACAGCGCCAGAGACCCGGGTTCGAATCCGGCCTCGGGCGACTGTCTGTGTGGAGTTTGCACATTCTCCCCGTGTTTGCGTGGGTTTCCTCCGGGTGCTCCGGTTTCCTCCCACAGTCCAAAGATGTGCGGGTTAGGTTGATTGGCTATGATAAATTGACCCTTAGTGTTAGGGGGATTAAATACGTGGGGTTACAGGGATAGGGTGGGATATGTGTTGGTGTAGGGGTTACGGGGATCGGGTGGGATATGTGTCGGTGCAGGCTCGATGGGCCGAAATGGCCTCTATCTGCACTGTGGGGTTTCTGTGATTCTGTGAAACTGCAGGGCGGACGGCAATTTCTGGGCTTCGCGCCGAAACGAGCGTGGTATGCACACCAGCCTGCAGGAGGAGTCGTCGGATTCGCTCTTGTGGGGGATGGGCACCTCGTGGTTGCACAACATGGCTGTGTGCAGGAGCATTTATTATCCGCCTCTGCGGCGAGTTCAGCATAGTTTTGGTGCCTCGTGGCTGTACAGGATTGTTGTGAGACGGTGAATATTTTATCCGCTTCCGCGGCGAGTTCAGCACAATCCGTGATCGCGGAATTGGCCAAGGCCATCTGTACTGGCTCTGGTAGTTGACAGAGAAACAGCTCGCGGAACAGAAAACATTGCGATTCCGAGCCCAAAAGCGTGAGCATTTGGCTCATGAGCTCTGAGGGTTTTGAGTCCCCGAGGCCGGGCATGGAGGTAAGTCTGCGAGCGCGCTCCGACTTGGACAGACCGAAAATCTGCAGTAAACGTGCTTTTAAAGCTTCGTACTTGCCATCGTTCGGTGGACTCTTCCCGCCGTTGAGAGATCACGTGACGGACGGCATGACGTCATCACGCGGAGTACAGGAAAGAAGCCCTAGTACAGTTAACAGATACATTAAAGGTGCAGCCCCCAGCTGTACTACATTGCTGTAAAAGGAATTATATACAATTGTCCGTAATCCTCTGGTGGTTCCGCCACAGTATCATCATTAAAAAAGACACTTTTGGCTTGAATGTTACATCCATCTTTTGTGAAAATGAGATGTATAGTTGCGCCTACCAAACTTCCCTGAGGGGGTCCTGCATAGAAGATAATAGAAATTGAATGTTTATTTATCATGACCAGGATTGTGTGCTCTCTAGTTCCAGAGGCATCACAAGAGGTCAGCTTTTTAATGAGACTAAAATACCACACCCAGTCAAAGGCTTGAGATTTTTAAGGACAACTGCCCTAACATTGTCCTGCCCTTGAATGAATCGCTCCATTTCTGGACAATGAGGTTGAAAGCATTGTGAGTTGACTGATTTGTTCTGCGGCCATCTTGCCAACCAGATACCAGTTTGAAGTGATTGAGATGTTGCAACAGCTTCACGTTCATTTTGGCTTCCATGAACTTTGACAGGATTGACAGCAGGCAGGGGAACATAATAGTTAATGTTGGGTGAAGTGGCCAACCAGCCAAAATCATATATTGAGGTCTTCTAGTAGACACAGATGAGAGAGAATTCTATTGTAGGCGCTTTACCCATGTTTTACATTCATGCCTGTTTAGAGGTTGTCTCAAAAAGTCATACTATAGACTAAAACAGGTTGCATTTCATTTTTGGTGATGTAAGGATGCCGTTTTGGTTTACATATGAAACATGGTGGGGGAAGAATTCAGTTGTTTGCGCCTCCCGTTCGCACCTTTAAGAGGGCACTAATGAGGCGCAAAACAACTAGCGCCCGGGCGCGACGATGTTTGCGCTGCTCGCGAAATTAACTAGACATTTTTCAGCGGCGCTAAACACTACCGCCATGATCTCCTGCGCCGGCAGATTGTGACGTCAGTCGAGTGCGCAACGCCCCATTAGCGCCCCACATCGGATATTGAGTGGCGCCCCCTGCCTTACCGCCTGCCGCTAGCAACGACAGGTTGAGGTGAGCATTATGCTGTCAGAAAGGGACTGGGGGAAGCACTATTTAAAGGCGACCGCCTCCTGCCTTTTTTTGTCGGTGACATTTTTGCATCACGCTTTCTGAGAGAGAGAGTGAGAGACTTCTGGAGAGAGTCAACGCTTTGTGAAGGAGTTTTGGGTACTGAGCAGCACTTTGCAGGTTTATTTTGATTTGCCCTTCCTTGCTTCGCCAGCGCTCTGAGGTAGCGCCTCGCTTCTCGGCCTTTGCGCCTTAAGACAGCTGTGAAGCGCCTGATTTAGCGCTCCAATCACCTACAGGGGCGACAAAAGCCAAGTTTGCTGTCTGAGGCGATAATTAGCGCCAGGCGCTAAACTTTGCGCATGGCCGATAATGGCGCCCCAAATGGGGCGATACCGAATTTTTCCCCCGTAGAGCTGTTTACTGTTGGTGACATCTGGCAAAGCTCACTCAAGTCAGCTCCTCTGGGAATGAATGGTGTAGTAGATTAGGACTACCCCTTCATTTTCATTTTCAAGTCTAAACTATCCCTAAAGGGTCCCAATCGACAGTACAAAACTGCCTATGGTTCCGCCACGACCACTTGGCTCCAGACCTCATTACGGCCTTGGTCCAAACATAGACAAAAGAGCTGAATTCCAGAGGTGTGGTGAGAGTGACGGACCTTGACATCAAGGCAGCATTTGACCGAGTGTGGCATCAAGGAGTCCTAGTAAAATTGAAGTCAATGGGAATCAGGGGGAAAACTCTCCACTGGCTGGAGTCATACCTACCACAAAGGAAGATGGTTGTAGTTGTTGGAGGTCAATCATCTCAGCTCCAGGACATCGCTGCAGGAGTTCCTCGGCAGTGTCCTGGGCCCAACCATCTTCAGCTGCTTCATTAATGATCTTCCCTCCATCATAAGGTCAGAAGTGGGGATGTTCGCTGATGATTGCAGTGTTCAGTTCTATTCACAACTCCTCCGATAATGAAGCAGTCCATGCCCGAATGCAGCAAGACCTGGATGACATTCAGGCTTGGGTTGATAAATGGCAAGTAACATTTGCACCAGGCAATGACTATCTCCAACAAGCGAGAGTCTAACCACCATCCCATGATATTCAACGGTGAGTGTCTCACCTCCTGACTCCCCAAAGCTTTTCCACCATCTACAAGACACAAGTCAGGGGTGTGATGGAATACTCTCCACTTGGCTGGATGAGTGCAGCTCCAACAACACATAAGAAGCTCGACACCACCCAGGACAAAGCAGCCCGTTTGATTGGTACCCAGCCACCACCTTAAACATTCACTCCCTGCACCACCTGCGTACCGTGCCTGTAGTGTTTACCATCTACAAGATGCACTGCAGCTTCTTCGGCAGCACCTCCCAAACCTGCAACCTCTACCACCTAGAAGGACAAGGGCAGCAGGCGCATGGGAACACCATCGCCTGTAAGTTTTCCCCTGCAAGTCACACACCATCCTGTCTTGGAAATATATTGCTGTTCCTTCATCGTTTCTGGGTCAGAATCCAGGAATTCCCTCACGAACAGCTCTGTGGGAGTACCTTCACCACACGGACTACAACGGTTCAGGAAGGAGGCTCACCACCACCACCTTCTCAAGGGCAATTAGGGATGGGCAATAAATGCTGGCCTTACCAGCGACGCCCACATCCCAGGAATGAATTTTTTTTTAAATTGATACGATCAAGTAAATTTTCTGATGCAGTTCCCAACTTCGAGTCATACTCAATGGGAACTATGATTAGAAAATTAGGTGTGCCGTTAGTCCTGTTGATTGAGACTCTCTGCTGAGAGCCTTGCTTTTTAAATGTTACCCCTATCTCAGTCTGATAGGCCATGAGGATACCTGGTTTGGGAAAATAAAATAAAAAAAAGTTCAGTACTTTTGATGTTGCGGCAGACAGAACTGTTTTGTTTACATAATCGTTGACTTGAGCGTTTGATGCTGGTGAATGTTATGAAAAATGGGAAAGTGTTGCATTTCCCAGTACTAACAAACCTCATCTTCAGCAGTGCAGAATTTCACCCCAAAAATGTCTCTTTGCTCCTCGATAGTGACTGCACTGTTTATTTCTGGTAAACCCTGTGAGTAGCCTTTTGTGATTTTTTTTTTACTGGTGCTAGCTGCAGGAAAAGAATTTTCAATATCTTCAAATGATTTTTGGAGGAATCTCAATTTTAATACTGTGTGCGGGTTTTTTTTTAAATGGTTAAAAAAAGGTCGATGAAAACCGGTTATTTTGTAAGTGGAATGTGTACCGAAATAGTATATTGTTCTTTTGACCATTTGAGGTAGAGGCGGGAAATGTGAGCGTGCTCTGTACCGGAGGGACAAATTTGGCTGGCTGCCAGGCGGGAAACAGAAGAAAAAAAATTATAATGATGTCGTGCTGTTAAATTCGGCTGGACTTCCACATCCCCGGCCTCGACGCATTCCCCGGCCGTTTTTGTCCTCCCCATAATTATTGGTGCCCTTAACTCTGCTACTCTCTCCACAGGTGCTGCCAAACTGATTGAGTATTTTCCAGCATATTTAGCACAGTTACGCTAAATGACAACACTCACTTATTTACGCAGTTCACAAACAGCACATTTATGAGCCTTCATGGCAGCTCCAAAATATTTTTGAAGTCTGACAAATATGAAATAGTTGATGCTAAGTTTTAATTTTGTGGTCTGTGCTATGAACAGTATATTGTGATTGTATGCAGTGTTTCTGTTTTGTTAATAACATGGCTGTAGTTATTATCCAGACTCTTCACTGTGTGTTCTGATGTTACAGATGTGATGTGCACACATCTCCAGACCTGATTTTGGTCAGAAAAGAATGAGAATTTCTCTTAAATTAAGGCGAAAATTATTTTTTTACCAATTCACCACTAAACACCCCCCCCCCCCCCGGAATTAATTGGGGAATATTGATCTTAAAGGTCCCTTTGAACAAATACAAACGCCCCCACAATCGGACATCCTATGGTGAGAACAATTACTTAAAACAAGTTTAGTATAAAAATGAACAAATCATTTTGCAATGTCAGTTTATTTGAGTTCAGTATCAAGTTTAAACAATGTGGCATATCTCTGGAATTTAGTAACAATATATAACAACATTGTGTAAAACTGGAGTATTTTTGGTCTGATGTGATTCATTCCTCGACATGCAGTCAGGATGTACAGTGACTCCCATCAACTATGTTTGAAGATGTACACTTACACAGTGTGTTCATGCACACCTAGCTATACAATGACTTTGTAAAATGTCTGTGAATGATCATACAATGACTCCATAAAATATGTGAATGTATACCTGTACGTATAATACCTTCATAAAGCATGAAGGAACTTTAAAAACTCAACAATTAAAAAAAAAAACTCTCTCAATGTTCATTTTTATAAACATGTTTTGCAAATGTTTCAAAGTTAGTGTATTTGTTTGTTGCATGCTGCGTACACATTGCTTTACATTACTGATATCTTATGATAGTTTGATGAATGATGCACAGTTATAGGCAACCGTGGATGACAACTGCAGTTATTTACTGTTGATTCTGAGAATTTTTTATCCCCAAAATACATTATTAATAAGAATTGTTTACTTTGCTAACTGGGAAACTTGCAGTTTTCTACTGTTTGGTTGTTATATTCTGGTAATTTAGAAGATTAAGTCCGAGATTTAGCCCTGACTCTAGTTCTTTGTTTGAGATTTTCCTATGTTATACAAACTAAATTCTTTTTCTGAACAAATCCAATGCAGTATAAACTACATAAAGGATGTCTTTTTATCTTTTCTCTGATAGTTTGAAAAACAAGAGCTGTCCAAGGAAGAAAAGCAGCGATTAAGGAAGCAGAAGAAACAGCTTAAGAAAAACAGGAAGGAAGATAAGACCACAGATGTTGGGAATTCTTTTTCGACAGATGGCCCAAAGAAACAGCAGAAAGGTAAACTGCGCGCTCTTCCTCTCCCACTGCTAATTTATTTTTGCATGCAATCTTGCAGTGTCTGAGTTAGAACAAGTTTTCCTTCCTTCCATCCATCAACGGTATTAAACTCGCACAGGTCAACTTTGGTGCCTAAAATACTGGTGTGAGAAGCTTTGAGGTGGGAGCGCAGGTTTGTAAAATCTACTGTTGCAAGTCTATCGAAGATTTCTGAACTTTGCAATTTCGTTACACTAACAGGAAATGCTGGGTGGCTTTTTAAAATACATATGTTCACAACCATCAACATCGTGTATTTTCATGTCTGTAAAAGTGAAGTACCTCCGTGTAAAAGAATTTAAATATAGACTAAAGCCTTTGCAGTCTGTTGTTCTTGAGCCGTAATTAGTGACTAACTGTCACAGAGTGGGATGATTGAGGTTCACACCCATAACTCAGCACCTGGTGAGTCAGTGCTTGACACTGCCATGCGGAGGAACCATTAAATTGAGATTGGGCTTTCTTCTCCCTTTCCCTTCCCTTTCTCCCCACCAGGAGGAGGAGGAAAGAGAAAACAACAAGGGTGAGTCATGTTGGGGCACACATACATACTCTTACCACTTGGCAGCCAGTTCAAGAGTAACATTCGAGGTTAGGGAGTAAGTTGACTTGTAGTCATGTTGGCGCAGGAACAGCATGTGTAGCAACCTAAAAGAGCAGATAAAAAGTTTGAGGTAGGGCAGACAGAAGAGAGATTCTGTCGTGAAATAAGCACATTGGAGGGCTACTACCTTGGTGATGAATATCAGGATCAATTTAATGTTGGTTTTACAATTGTAGAAGAAGTAAGTGGATTAAATTTTTCCCTTTTTTTTTAGACTACAGTATTTTGTCCACTGGTGCTTACTTAGTTTGGATCTCAGGAGACTTGCCAGTGGTATCTTACGATCCAGCCTGTAAAAGTGCCTCTAACTGCCGTGGGAGGGATGATTACTAACCACTGATGTGTCGTCTTTAGTTTTTCACTGACTGAAGTTTGAAAAGCTGAAGTGAAATAAATTTTAGCAAATCCTGATTAACTTTGCCCTCTGTTCTCTTTTGTTTTAGCTTCAGCAGCAAATGCAGCATCAGGCGACACACCTGCCAGCAGTGAAAAAGGTTTAGCTGGAAAAAGCAAAGCTGAACTTCGAGCTGAGCGGAAAGCAAAGCAAGAAGACCGTGCAAAACAATCCAAGAAATCTGACCAGAGCCAACCTGCTGCTTCAGTGAAGACAAAGCCTGTACCCAGTGATCCTCAGCAAGGTAAGAAATCACAATAAGTACAATCATTGGTGGTGGGGTGGGGCTGAGAAAAAGGAAGAAATAGGAGGTCATTGAAAACTGTATGCCAACATTGGAACAATTTATAATTTATACTGTAGAAATATTGGATACAGTGCTCACCGTCCCGCCATGTTTTGCATACCTAAATGATTTAGTGGGTAAATGAGCAGTTCTGTTTCATTTTGCACTTCTGATTTCATCTGTTCAAAAGCTTTCTACTTAAATGTCTTTAATATAATACAACATTAGCTATCTAGTCCCATTAACTTTCACGGCCATTAAATCAAGTATAGTGCAGCAAGCAGCCTGTTTGCTATATTTTTATAAAAACTTGGTTCAGTTGCAATGGAAAGCCATTGTGCATCAGATGGCACCTGATGAGAGTTCTCATCAATTTGAACTGGCTAGCCTAATTTCTGATATGAATCCACAGTAAAAAAAGGAACATCGCTTGAGTGGTTTGTGGGTTTTGCCCTAAATCTGAGGTTAAGAGTGCGATTTTCTCACTGGAGGCGAGATGGAGGCGGGTTTCGGCTTGGGTGTGTCAGAAACTCGCCTCCACTGATAGTTTTCAAAAAATTGAGATTTTCCCATGATTGGCCCCTTGATTTCAGAGGTGTGGGATGCCTTGCTCAATTAGTGTTTTGGAACTGAAACTCGCCTCTGTTGATGGCACTTTTCCAGTCTGATTTTATGACTTCTTGCTCCCTTGGCTCATTCCACGGCATTTCTGCGTCTCCTGCACCACCTCCAACATCTTTTGAGAAACCACTATGTCCAATTCCAAGACAAGGGTCTACCCGAGGCTCTTGGATGAGGTGCTGCAAATGTTGTTGGAGGCGGTGACCGCTAGCATGGAGGTGCTCTTCACTCATCTCGGAGAAAGAGGCCTGCCAAAGAAACCAAGGCTGTGTGGGTACAGCTGGCAAGGGATATAACCTCCAGATCTGTGTGCAGATTGGGAGACTGTTTCTGTGTATTGATGAAATATCATCCCTGTTGGAAAGCATTAACATGATTTGATGCCAAAATGTTGGCGTTATGCCATCTGTTACTTAGCCTTAGGCAGTTCCACATTGCGGGCAACGCCACACTTGCGGTGTCAGGTTGGTGGCCTGACTGAAAGGAGGCCAGAGAGTCATGTTCATTGTCAATGAAGTCCTGGCATGGAACCGAGGACATGTGTCAACTTGCCATCCTATACAAATCTGGCCATGATAAGTTAATCCCTGGCAGCCATGTGCTCGCGTGCTGCCACTGCCGCTGGTCAAAACACCGGCGCTCTGACCTCCTCCTGCTCCCCCTCCTCCTGCTGCTCCTCCTCCAGATCATCCTCAGCCTCCTCCTCCTCATCCTCATCTGAGGTCCAAGGTGAAAGGAAATGAATGTTTCCCATTCTGCTTGCAGACGCCTCCTCTGGGGAAGCGCTCATTGTAAGCGGAGCGAGGTTCTTCCCAGGAGGTCCCACAGTTGATGGAGTCAAGCTGCAACATCTCCGACTTCGGAAGGCCTTCTAAAAGTGCTGAGAGACCTTTTAAAGCCAAGGTCTGTCACCTGCAAGTAAGCCTTGCTGCAGTGAACGAGGTCTTGTTAGACCTGCAGCAGTGAGGAGGCCACCCACAAGTCAACCCGCCAGGTTTACCTGGCGTGGTTCAGAAGTTGCGTGAAGCACGCCGAAATGATGGTAAATTCAAGAGGGCCTCTCAAAATGGGATTAGAGAGGCCCTTAACAAGCATTTGCAGTAGTTAATTAACGCAATGGCCAGCTGGAGGCGGGAGCGTTTCACGACCGCCAAAACCGGCACCGGCGAAATGCCACGGAGGCGGGTTGGAGTCAGGTTGCTGACCCGACCTCAGCAATTTGAATTTTCCCGCCTTTCCCGACTCCAAACCCGCCTCCTCCAGCGTCAGAAAATCGGCCCTTCTAAATTACCACTCTATCTGCCATCACCACAGCTTTATATTGTGTTCTGTCGTCTTGTTAAGATGAAAACTGTACTGATTGCCATTGCTGAATATAACCTGACTCACCGGAGAATATAATAAGAACTGTTTTGAAGTTCTAAAGCAAGCTTTTAAAGGAATTGAGAACTTAATGTATATTATACTGGTTTTTATTTCATTCTGTTGTCACTCTCCTGAGTAATGAGAAAATCTTCTGCATTCTTTTTCCACAGTAGTAAAACGACTCCCAGATCATGTTCAAGCAGATGATCCTGCGGTTCTTAAAAAGCTGGCCAAAAAACTGGAGCGGCAGCAGGTACCGTTTAAGACTGAAGACTCCTGGTTGTAATAACAAATTAAATGTTTTGATTATTTTAACCATTTTTGCATTTTCTATTTTTAAATAGGCTTTATCCCAGTCAAGTTTCCCCACATGCAATTCCCCAGGTCTCTTGTTATTAACTGTCAGAAGAGTGGTGTAAGGATGACCAGTGTTGACTTACTTATAGATTTTTAATCTATAAGTTTTCAACCCTCTAATTCCATGTTGGAGAATGACAGGCATGACCCCTGTTCATTGTACATGTGTTAGTATTTCAACATGCTGCATTGCAGAGCTGCCTCTGCAGTGACCTTCACTGAAAATCACTTTTGCTGGTGTGTCTGTTTTGTAATGCCTCAATTCTAGTACCATTTTGTTAACGTCCTAAAATAGTATAACTGCTGCCACAAATATTTCTTTGGCTTCTTTACTCACAATATTTGAGACAGTCTGTAGGCTCTTCAAACAAGCACTGAAGGCACAATATATTGACCTTCAGGTCTGGTTTTTGAGCGCCTCTGATGTTCTGTGGAGCACTATTAATTGTGATATAAATACCACAAAGTAAGAGAAATCTGGAAAAATATATCTGAACTTGTGTTTGTGGATTTTTTGAAAAAAACATCAGATTTTCAAGTTTATCTTCCTTGCTCCTGTACGGTTTCCTGGATCACACACCACATCAGAATGATAACATATGCCTTGACCGCTCCCACATCCTGTCAATTCTGTTCTTTTAGAGCTCTCAAATGAGCAATGCACATCTATATTTTCTTTCTATTCCTCTCCCACTAGGGAATTATTGAGGAAATTCAAGAACTTGCCTTGCGGAGAATCAGAAGCACAAAGTTAAATTTTATTGCTCTGTGGTGCAGTTGTCCTGTATATGTTGGCAAATGTGTTCTAACCTATTAGAACAAAATCATGACCACTGTCGTGAGGAGTTCACCACCTATTTTGTAGGTCTTGGGTGACTGCTCTAGTAATATATTGGTCCTGAATGATGCAAGGATTTACATTCAACTTGATTTGGGGCTAAAACTGATCAAAGTGTGATTTGTATTGCTGGTGCAGTACTAAGTATAGTTGTGAATATCTCTTCCAGGCTCATTCAACAGATTGCTTTATAAAGGGCCCCAAGTTTAAGGTTTGAAACTGTGTGCTAATTGTTTGTTTTCCTGCTTTGGGTGTGGGTTTTTAATGGGCTATTTTGTGGGTTGACAGCTTAAATGCATGGTTCAGATGAGAATTGTTCACAGAGCTGCATTGTCCAAGAGTAAAAGTCAATACGTAAAACCAGATCCTTGTAGTTTATGCACATAACCAGATCACTTTTTTTCAGCTAGTACTAAAGTTGAGTTTCTGGCTGGCCCAATTAATGTCACTTACCACCAGCTTCACTGTATTCATAATAAAAACAGAAAATGCTGGAAATACTCAGCAGGTCAGGCAGCAGCTGTGGAGAGAGAAACAGAGTTAACGTTTCAGGTCGATGGCCTTTCGTCAGACGTTCCTCAGAAACTCTGGCGAAAGGCCATCGACCTGAACCGTTAACTCTGTTTCTCTCTCCAACAAACGCTGCATGACCTGCTGAGTGTTTCCAGTATGTTCTGTTTTTATTTCAGATTTCCAGCATCCGCGTATTTTGTTTTTGTATTCACTATATTCATGTTTGTTATCAACCATTTTACTTTAATATCCCACCCTTTTTTGTGCATCTATCTATTCATTTGTTTACTCACATTGTCTCAGTCATTGCCACTCATCCAAAGACTTGTTTGTTTTCTCCAAGGTTACGTACATCTATAGTCTTCTACACAAAAGTCAGATCTACCTTGCACTTTGTCAGGAATGTTCTGTTAATAAAGTATGTCAAAAAGTTGCATAACATCCCTTTATAGTGTAACATTCACAATTCAAGATTGTTGTCAGTTAAGTACTATAGTGTGAGATTGCTGTCTCTTGTATGTGTCTGGGAGTAAAAATTACACAAGGTTTTTAAGTTGAGGATAGCTACAAAATGGGCTAGTAACTCTATTTGTTTACTCACACTGTTTCGGTCATTGCCACTCATCCAAAGACTTGTTTATTTTCTCCAAGGTAACTTTAAACGTATAGGCCTAGAAATTCACTATGGCCCCGCCAGCTGGCTAGCGCCCAAAAGTTAGCGCTGGGCGGGAAGCCTATAGCGATCGTCAGATATTCATTGTTAGCGTCCCAATTCGGAGCCGGGCGCTATACCAGGGTGTGCCTGCCTCCGCTTGGGGCGCTGACACTGAATATCAGCGCTCTTGGCGCCGCTGCGCCAGCCGCTGCGGAGCGGCAGGCTGCGGTACTGCAGGCCTCCTCCTCTTAAGGGGGAGGTGCCTGCAACAGCCGGAGCCCCGATCGCGAGTGCCGGCAAAAGAGCCCGGCACAACGGAGAAGTGCCGGGCTCCCGCAAACCAGCCGGCAATGCCGTGGGGGGGGGGGGGGAGGTGGAGGAGGCCGGGGAAGGAGGTGCGGGCAGGCGGCCGCCAAAAAAGCGGCCGGCCGCACCTTCCCCTTTAAAGCGCCCCACTAAGGATTCAGTACGGCCCCGTTCTCTGGTCGCTGTTTGCGGCTGCTTCGGAGGAGGCGGCCGCAACTAAATATGGGGATCGGGCCGGTTTCGGGGCGGTACCGGGGCACTGCGCGCACCGATGACGTCATCGGTGCCGGTGCAGCGCTAACGGCTACCGCCGCCAATACCGCTGCGCTGAATATCTGCGCAAACTCATTTTAGGCGCAAAATCACTCTTTAGACGTTAACTGGGCGCAAAGCTGGCAGCGCCCTAATGAATTTCTAGGCCATAGTCTTCTACACAAAAGTCAGATCTACCTAGCACTTTGTCAGGAATAAAGATAAAAAGAAACTAACTGAAATTGAGGACTGTATTAGGTGGAATTAGAGCATCATTTGTCAGAAATAACTTGGAAATCTACTAAAGATAATTGTGTGCTGAACTAAAGGAGGTCTTACTGCTGACCTCAACATTTATATCAGTAATGAAAACAGAAAATGCTGGAAATACTGTGGAGAGAGAGAAACAGGCTAACGTTTCAGGCTGATCACCTTTCATCAGAAACTGGAAGAAGCTAAGAGATTTAACAGTTTTGGACGGGAGATAGTGGGGTGGGGGATTGTGGTGGGGGGAGGAGAGGAAAGCACAGAAGGGGAGGTCTTTGATAGGCTGGAAAGCAGGAGTAATTAAGTGACAAAGGGGGTGATGGTGCAAGGCAAAAGGGGTGGTAATGGGACAAGTAAAGAAACAAAAGATGGGTCTAGAGGAGCTGTAAATGGCAACAGCAGAACCATTACCAGCACCTGTTGTCTGAAAAAATAGGAGCAGTGGTTATGATCTGAAGTTACTGAATTCAATATTGAGTCCAGAAGATTGTAAAGTGCTTAATCGAAAGATGAAGTGCTGCTCCTCGCTTCTGCTGCGTTTCATTGGAACAGTGTAGGAGGCCGAGGACAGAGGAGTGGGATGGAGAATTAAAATGGCAAATGACCGGAAGCCCAGGGTCGCGCTTGTGGACTGAACAGAGGTGCTCAGCCCCCAATGTAGAGGAGACTGCATCGTGAGCAGCAAATTATTATATTAATAAGCTTTTTCACAGCTGTGATAGCTCTTGTGCTATTGCAGTAATTCAAATAAGATTTTGGAAAGCGGTGGGGAGCCTTTTCAGGGCTCAGTAGCAACATGGATAGAGGTGTGGGCGCTCCTCAGCCTCACTCACATGTGACATGTGGTGAGGACCAAAACAGGGTTTTCAGCAATGTTTTAAAGGGAAAACACAAACTTTGAACACCCTTTGTATAGTTTGCAGTGTCGATTACTGGTTCACTGGGCCTTTTGTTTCTCCACTAGTATTACACTTGAAATTTGACTTCTGACATTCTCGGCTGTGCCCCAAGTGAAATGCATAAATTGTCAAGTTATCCGTTCTGACTGAGTGCTAACTTTGAATCTGTGATTCAGGAGGATGATAAAACAAATTAAAAAAGCATCCATGCTGCTTCATTGGCTTGTAAATTAAAATATACCACAGCAGTTTCCTGTTGCTTCACAGATTGCTCCTTTCTTACACCATCATAGACTCATGAAGTATCAATTGTGCAATAATTTGTGTTGGCAAATTATTTCTCAACCCTTCGCAGTAATCGTGTGCTGCATACATAAAGTATCTTCGGGGCTAGTTGTCTATTTCATTGTTATTTGGGTCTCCCCCTCTAATCATATCAGTGTAAAATTGATGTCCTTATGTACAGCGTTCATCCCTTGGTGCAGTCAAAGTGTAGCAATTTTAGTTTCTGTGTTTGCTTTCCCCTCCCCCTCCCAAGTAGTTATAAAAAGTTAACATTGCAGAAGGACAATGATTTTTCTTGTGCGGTTGTCTGTGTTGTGTTCTAATTTTAATAGATATTCCATTTCAAGTTCTGTGTAGATTGATAAATAGTGTATATTTGTTATCCTGTTGATCTTGGTCCTAGTCATACCATTTCCAGAGACCAGATGCCTTTAGAAGGACCAAGAAAGACTAATTATCAAAACCATTTAAAAAAAAAGCAAATTTGTTGATTTACTTTTAACACGTGCATTTTGAATGAGTGCATGTAATCCAAAAAAACATGGCACTAAGCTCACCAATAAAAGAGTTCTCACACACTTTATTTTTTGAATGTTTGTGAGATTTTACTACTATGCAGCTTTCTTGAAGACAGCTAAAAGAATACATTTGATTTATATTTTGAAGTCAGTGACATTCTTGCTTGGTGCAGTAGTGGTACATATTTCGCCAGGGTACGAAAACACAAGCAGTGAACGATAGTCACATACCACAATATTCATGCAAGTTATAGGCATTTTGGAAAAAAAAATGTTCATACTTCAGGAACACACAAAATTGGGTTCCAAATAGTTAATTTGAAGTAATGTACCTGTAAAGAAAGTCCAAAATTCTATCGGAAGGTTGGTAGTCTTATTGGAAGTATTGGTGTGTTGGTTTTGGTTTGATATGAAGTTTATTAAAAGCATCTGTTTTACTTTATAAATAGATACTTAAAATATTTCTGCTGTTTATTATAGGTTCCACTTAGGCAAGATTATGGCAGCAAAGTCATTCTTTTTTCACATTTGCACCAATACAGCCGCAAAATGCCATTGACTCAGCAGCTGACGTAAGTAGATTTGTTTTAATATATGGTTTTATTGCTGAGTGTTGTACTAGAAATTATTTTGGTTGAGTTGAAGCCATGAAAAATCTGCTTACAAGTACAATGTCTTAGGCATCCTTCCCTCCCCCCCCCCCCCCGAAAAAGATGTTTCTGTTATGGGTCACCATTTATAATATTATTGGGAGTTCATTTGCATTCACAAGGCTGCTTCAAACATATGACTTCCGGGCATTCCAAAAGAGCCCTTTGGCAGGGTATGTTGTTATTTCCAATTGAAACGCTGCATAAAGCTGGTATATTTTCCATGTAATTTCTGGGATGTAAGCACGAGAATACCCACTAGCCAATATTGAGTCCTACAGCATGTAACACTCTGCCTTTTAATTATTTAATTCCATTTCTGCAAATGGCTCTCTCTCTCTCTGGCTACCACGTGTGGAAAAGAAGGTGGGTTCACCTTGCCAATATAGCTGTGAAACTGAATACAAGGAGATGCGTGAAAGCAGCCTGAGGATAACCAGTCGGTCCTGTGAGGAAGCAGCCAGACTCCCCTCAGGACTTCCTCTTATAGTGACACAGCTGAATTTGTAATTTGCTATTGCAAATGTGGACCCATGTTTCACTGCATCATGGAGGTTGGATTGGTGCTTTGGACACATTGTAACTTGACTTGGTTGTCAGAAAGTTCATACTTGGGCAGAGTTGTAGAACCTCAAGTACATCCTTTCAAAATTTTAATCACATGCTCTGTGTAACCGCATAAAGATTCTGTCTACTGTCATTGAGTTTCAGCAAGGCTTGAAAACTGTTTAGCGGCTTAATTGTTAGTTTTAAGATATTTAGATATTATTAAATCAACCACTGTCAACATTTATTTTTGCATCAATCAACAGGGTATTAATTATAATTTTAATAATATGGGTGTTACCATACTGGTCATGTTTTAGCAATTAGCTTTGCTGGCGTAGTAAAACTTCAGATTACATGCAGGTCTTTGGCTCATTACCTAATTATAACACTGTTCACGTACGTGGCTGACACTTGCACTCCTATTTCTTTTCTTTGATTGTGTGTAGCATCCCCTCGACTGTGCTTCACCCTGCTATTGTACGTCTAGGATTGCAGTACTCTCAGGGCATTATCACAGGATCCAATGCACGATGTATAGCATTACTACATGCTTTTAAACAGGTATGGAATACAGTGGTTCTACCTCCTCCAGAAGAGAGAGCACCAATTGTATTAATGAAATGGCCCACCAAAGACGTAGTTTTGCCTTTGTGGGTGGTTCTTTTTCTTTTTGTCTCTATTAGTGGCTTTCTGAGATAAGATAGTCGTAAGCTGTACCAAAATGGTGTGGCCTTCTGAGCTTGGAGATTAAGTTATTTCTTCCTGTGTGTAGATGAGCAGAACAATTTCAGCCCAGTAGTCGATTCTTACAGAGCCAGGTTGTCCCTTGTATTGGGTAGATTTACTGCAGAGCTCCATCTATGTCATTCTGACAACATATCTACATCTAAAACATTTCCACTTCTCGTGCTTTACCCTTATGACCGCTGGATGAGGCTTTTTTTTGTTGTTTGTGTCAGTTGTACTCTTCAATTCTGTGGATTCCTGTCTGCTCAAACTGCAAAGTTTCTTTTAACTTGAGAGTTTAGCCAGTTGTCAGGGAGAGTATAATTTTGTTTGTTTTCACCAGTTTTCTCCTTTCCTCTGCTGAAGGTATTAACTTTCACAGATGCTGGCAGTCCTTTTGTACTTCGCCCAAGTGTTCATTCTTTTCAAGTAAAAATAAAAAACTGCAGATGCTGGAATTCTGAAACAGAAACCGAAAATGCTGGAGGAAGACAGCAGGTCAGTCAGCATCTGTGGAGAGAACAGACAAGTTAGCATTTCTTCAAAACTGAAAGATAAGAGGCATTTCAGCGTATTAATGCAATCAGAAAAAGGGGAGGGCAAATATGTGATGTGCCTCAATAATCCCGAGACTCGATGTTAGCGGAACAAAACAAGGCTTTTATTAACTTAGAAGATAACACGCAGTGGAGAGAGGTATCTTCCATCTGGAGCTCTGCAGTACTGGATATGAGGCCAGACTGAGCTGGCTTACATAGAGGCCAGGTATGGGCGGAGCCCTACACACAACACATTCCATACATTCCAATATACAATACAATGGTGAGGAGAAACCTGAAACCAACCACAGTCACAGGCAATACAATGGTGAGGGGAAACCTGAAACCAACCACAGTCACAGGCAGTGATGAATGGAATATTTCATCACAATATGCTGTTGCCCACATCAGCAGGGAATCCTTTGCTGAGGAAAAAGGAGGACTTTTCAGAGCTCGGGCGTGGCAGGTGGAGTCATCAGAGCACATTCGATGGAGGTGGAGGAACTGGGATAATGGGGTGGAGTCTTTAATTCATTCATGGGACATGGGCGTCGCTGGCAAGGTCAGCATTTATTGCCCATCTCTAATTGCCCTTGAGAGAAGGTGGTGGTGAGCCATCTTGAATCTATGCAGTCCTTCTGGTGAAGGTTCTCCCACAGTGCAGCGACAATGAAGGAATGGCGATATATTTCCAAGTCAGGGTGGTGTGTGACTTGGAGAGGAATTTGCAGATGATGGTGTTCCCATGCGCCTGCTGCCTTTGTCCTTCTAGGCATTAGAGGTTGTGTGTTTAGGAGGTGCAGTCGAAGAAGCCTTGGCGAGTTGCTGCAGTGCATCTTGTAGATGGTACACAGTGCATGTTTAAGGTGGTGGATGGGGTGCCAATCAAGTGGGCTGCTTCGTCCTGGATGGTGTCGAGCTTCTTGAGTGTTGTTGGAGCTGCACTCATCCAGGCAAGTGGAGAGTATTCCATCACACTCCTGACTTGTGCCTTGTAGATGGTGGAAAGGCCTTGGGGAGTCAGAAGGTGAGACACACGCTGCAGAATACCCAGCCTCTGACCTGCTCTTGTAGCCACAGTATTTATGTGGCTGGTTCAGTTAAGTTTCTGGTCAATGGTGACCCCCAGGATGTTGATGGTGGGGGATTTGGCGATGGTAATCCCATTGAATGTCAAGGGGAAGTGGTTAGACTCTCTTGTTAGAAATGGCCATTACTAGCGCTTGTGTGGCGCGAATGTTACTTACCACTTATCAGCCCAAGCCTGAGTGTCGTCCAGGTCTTGCTACATGCGGGTATGGACTGCTTCATTATCTGAGGAGTTGTGAATTGAACTGAACACTGTGCAGTCATCAGTGAACATCCCCACTTCTGATCTTATGATGGAGGGAAGGTCATTAATGAAGCAGCTGAAGATGGTTGGGCCTAGGATACTGCCCTGAGGAACTCCTGCAGCGATGTCCTGGGGCTGAGATGACTGGCCTTCAACAAACACAACCATCTGTCTTTGTGCTAGGTATGACTCCAGCCAGTGGAGAGTTTTCCCCTTGAATCGTATTGACTTCAGTTTTACTAGGGCTCCTTGATGCCATATTTGGTCAAATGCTGCCTTGATGTCTAGGGCAGTCACTCTCGCCTCACCTCTGGAATTTAGCTCTTTTGTCCATGTTTGGACCAAGGCTGTAATGAGGTCTGGAGCTGAGTGGTCCTGGCAGAACCTAAATTGAGCATCGGTGAGCACATTATTGGTGAGTAAGTGCTGCTTGATAGCACTGTCGACGACACCTTCCATCACTTTGCTGATGATTGAGAGTAGACTGATGGGGCAGTAATTGGCCGGATTGGATTTGTCCCGCTTTTTGTGGACAGGACATACCTGGGCAATTTTCTACATTGTCGAGTAGATGGCAGTGTTGTGGCTATACTGGAACAGCTTGGCTAGAGGCGCGGCTGGTTCTGGAGCACAAGTCTTCAGCACTACAACCGGGATGTTGTCGGAGCCCATAGCCTTTGCTCTATCCAGTACACTCAGAAGTTTCTTGATATCACATAGAAAACATAGAAACATAGAAAACTAGGAGCAGGAGTAGGCCATTCGGCCCTTCGAGCCTGCTCCGCCATTCAGTATGATCATGGCTGATCCTCTACCTCAATACCATATTCCCGCTCTCTCCCCATACCCCTTGATGCCTTTTGTTTCTAGAAATCTATCTACCTCCTTTAAATGTATTCACGTAGAGTGAATCGATTTGGCTGAAGACGGGCTTCTGTGATGGCGGAGACCTCAGGAGGAGCCCAAATGGATCATCCACTTGGCACCTCTGGCTGAAGATGGTTGCGAACGCCTTGTCATTTGCACTCATGTGCTGGACTCTTGCCATCCATTGAGGCTGAGGATGTTCATGGAACCGCCTCCTCCCATTATTGTCCATCACCATTCATGACTGGATGTGGCAGGACTGCAGAACTTGATCTGATCCATTGGACATGGGGTGGAGAGAAGCATTTTCCAGGTAGTTGTGGGCATCAATGGGCTTGTGATAAATGTCAATGGAAAGTACATTGCCAGAAATAGAGAGAGAGAGGTCTAGAAGGGAAGGGAGGACTCAAAGGTGGACCATGTGCAGTTATGAAATGAATGGAAATGGGAAGGTTAATAAACTTCTCAAGGTCAGAGCAAGAGCAAGCAGCACCCACAGTGTAGCATAGGAGGAGGACTAGCACAAAGTGTTCAACGTACACTACAAAAAGACAGGTATTGCTGGTACCCATGCAAGTTAGCATTGTGGCATCTTTTGTCGAGAAGAAATGAGTGGTGTTAAAAGAGAAGCTGTCAAGGTGAGAGCAAGCTCAGGCAAGTGGAAGAGCGTGGCGGTGGATGAAAACTGGTTGGGCTACTGTTCAAGAAAGAAGAGAGCCCTGGTGAGGGATGGAGTTGTAGAGGGACTGTACATCCATAGTGAACAGAAGACGATTTGGGTCGGAGACTCTTAGTGTTGAAGTGGCAGAGGTAATCGGAAGAGTTGTGGATGTAGGTGGGTAGAGACTGGACAAGGAGGAAAGAAGAGTGTCAGGATAAGAGGATATTAGTTCAGTGGGACAGGAGCAAGCTGAAGCATTCAGTCTACCACAAGAGTCCTGTTTGTGTATCTTTGGAAGTAGTTAGAAATAGGCTGATAAGAGATTGATTAAGAGGGGAAAAATAGAGTATGAGAGTGAACTTACAAGGAACATAAAAGCGGACTGTAAAAGCTTCTACAAGTATGTAAAAAGAAAAAGATTAGTGAAGACAAATGCAGGTCCTTACAGTCAGAAACGGGAGAATTTATAATGGGGAACAAGGAAATGGAAGAGCAATTAAACAAATACTTTGATTCTGTCTTCACGGAAGAGGACACAAATAACTTCCCAGAAATGCTAGGGAACCAAGGGTCCAGTGAGAAGGAGGAATTAAAGGAAATTAGTATTAGTAAAAAAATAGTGCTGGAGAAATTAATGGGACTGAAAGCTGATAAATCCCCAGGGCCTGATAATCTGCATCCCAGAGTACTAAAAGAGATAGCCATGGAAATAGTGGATGCATTGGTTGTCATCTTCCAAAATTCTATAGATTATGGAACAGTTCCTGCAGATTGGAGGGTGGCAAATGTAACTCCACTGTTTAAAAAAGGAGGGAGAGAGAAAACGGGGAACTACAGTGGTTAGCCTAACATCAGTAGTAGGGAAAATGCTAGAGTCTATTATAAAGGATGTGATAACAGGACACTTAGAAAATATCAACGGGATTAGACAAAGTCAACATGAATTTATGAAAGGGAAATCGTGTTTGACAAACCTACTGGAGCTTTTTGAGGATGTAACTGGTAGAATAGATCAGGGAGAACCAGTAGATGTGGTGTATTTGGATTTTCAGAAGGCCTTTGATAAAGTCCCACAAAAGAGGTTCGTGTTCAAAATTAAAGCACATGGGATTGGGGGTAATATACTGGCATGGATTGAAAATTGGTTAACAGACAGGAAACAGAGACAGGAAACAGAGAGTAGGAATAAATGGGTCTTTTTCGGTGTGGCAGGCGGTGACTAGTGGGGTACCACAGGGATCAGTGCTTGGGCCCCAGCTATTCACAATATATATCAATGATTTGGATGAGGGAACCAAATGTAATATTTCTAAGTTTGCTGACGACACAAAACTAGGTGGGATTGTGAGTTGTGAGGAGGATGCAAAGAGGCTTCAAGGCGATTTAGACAAGTTGAGTGAGTGGGCAAATACACGGCAGATGCAGTATAATGTGGATAAATGTGAAGTTATACACTTCGGTAGGAAAAATAGAAAGGTAGAGTATTATTTAAATGGTGATAGATTGGGAAATGTTGATGTACAGAGGGACCTGGGTGGCCTTGTACACCAGTCACTGAAAGCAAACATGCAGGTGCAGCAGGCAGTTAGGAAGGCAAATGGTATGTTGGCCTTCATTTCAAGAGGATTTGAGTACAGGAGCAAGGATGTCTTACTACAGTTACACAGGGCCTTGGTGAGACCACATCTGGAGTACTGTGTGCAGCTTTGGTCTCCTTACCTAAGAGAGGATATACTTGCCATAAGGGAGTGCAGCGAAGGCTCACCAGACTGATTCCTGGGATGGCAAGACTGTCATATGAGGAGAGATTAGGTTGACTAGGCTTGCATTCATTAGGGTTTAGAAGAATGAGAGGGGATCTCATTGAAACGTATAACATTCTGACAGGGCTAGACAGACTGGATGCAGGGAGGATGTTTCCCCTGGCTGGGGGTTCTAGAACGAGGGCTCACAGTCTCAGGATATGGGGTAGGATATTTAGGACTGAGATGATGAGAAATTTCTTCACTGAGGGTGGTGAACCTGTGGAATTCTCTACCACAGAAGGCTGTGGAGGCCAAGTCACTGAATATATTTAAGAAGGAGATAGATACATTTCTAGACACAAAGACATCAAGAGTATGGGGAGAGAGCGGGAATATGGTATTGAGATAGAGGATCAGCCATGATCATATTGAATGGCGGAGTAAGCTCGAAGGGCCGAATGACCTACTCCTGCTTCTATGTTTCTAGGCTGTACAGGGTATAGAATCTGAGGTTAGAGGCTGCGGGGCGAAGAGTTCTAGAACTGATGAGATTGGTCGGAGTCTAGGAAATAATGGCTTGATGTTTGGTAGGGTCATGGTCCAGAGGGAAATGGGAGCAATTGTCAGAGAGTTGGCATTCGACCTCCGTGCAATAGAGATCCTTTCTCCGTACAACTACACATCCTGTTTGCCAGCAGATTTGATGATATAGGTGTTGAAACTGAGTTAGTTCAGAGGGAGATAGATTAGACTAAGAGGAGTGGAGAAACCGAGATGGCTGAAATTTTGGCAGTTCTTGACGAAAAGATTAAGAGATAAGAGACCATTGAGAAGGGTCTAGGAGGATAAGAAAGGCTGGAGAGATGAGAAAGGGTCAGATACATGATGGCAGTCTTCCTGGCCAAAAAAGAAAACCAGGAAAGGCAGCAGCAGAAGAGCTCGGAATCTGTTGAGGTGGAAGCATTGGGTATGAAGCTAGGGACAGATCATTTAGGGTTAGAGAGGAGAAGGTCAGAGGATTTCAAGGAGCATTGCTTATCACAAAGATATTGGCAATCGTGTATAGATGTGAAACAGCAAAGGTGAAATTTGAGCCAGAATCAATGTGGAAGGTGTCGCAATTACAGCTGAGAAAAGCGATGTGGATGTAAAAGTGGGCCTTACTAAATAACTGACCAAAAACAAGGGAACGGGACATCAATAAAGGTGAATGGGGGAAAGAGACACACGGAGGAACAGAACTTTTTCAAGAGGTGGACAGACATATTAATACAATCAGAAAAAGGGAGGGAGGAAATAAATGTATATATTTATTATAAAAACAGACCCAGGGAGGAATCATGATAGAATTATCTCGGGTCAAGTTCTGGACAGAAGCATTAAGGCATTAAAGAAACAGAGTGTATAAATAGCCAAGGAAGTGAGAGGCCTGGGGAAATGCGAACAAATGTGTGTGTCACAGGCTGTTTGGTCATGGAGGCCATTACAATTGAAATTGATCATTTTCTTGACGAACATCCATCCATGTGCACTTTAAGCAGGAGTCAACTGATGGCAATCAAGAGCAAGAACCTGGCTGATTGATTTATTTTCCCTTTCCTAGCTTAGGCCTGCAGTAGTATCCCAACTATTGCTCTGGTTTAGCTAACTCAGCACAGACCAGGATTTGAACTTGAGACTTTCTCATTTATATTGTTCATTGCTACACTCAACAGTCTCTTTACCCACTTGGTCATTGAGGAGACTTTCATCCCACTTGTCTGATTTGGATTTGGACCAAAGATTGAAGGACACACAGCAAAAATAAAAATCATTTAAGTTGAAATGTTACTGGATTACACTTAACTTTTATTTGGGGTACAACTAGTAAAAACATAGGCCCTGTCCTAACAATATTTGTATTCGTTTATATGATTAATATTGATACTGGATCTGTGCTGGCCAATCATTTGCTCTTGAAATGAGACCCACAGCTGAACATATACAAATATGTAGCTTTGGAAAATATGCAGCTTTTCTGAGTTGAGAAAGAAAAGCACAGCAATATCCTGTCTCTTCTTATCAATGGCAAACAGCCTGACCTGCTGAGTATTTTCAGCATTTTTTGTTTGTATTTCAGTTTTCCAGCATCCACAGTATTTTGCTTATGCCTTGAGGCAGTTTTTGCATGTTACAGATCTTGAAATGGTGACCATTGTGTGATGCCAACAGTGGCTAATCTCATATTTGTGTCTGATGTCACTCTTGTCAAACAAAAGTTGTAACTAGCTTTTCCTGCCCTGCTTCAGGTCATCCATGATTACTCAACTCCACTTAAGGAAGAGTTGTCAAGGGACTTGGTCAACAAGCTGAAACCAGACATCAGGTATTTCTCTCTTTATTTCAGACATTGAGCACTCTTTAACTAGTGTGTGCTAAGTATAGCAAGAGCAAAATGTTTTCTATATAGCATGAAATAGTTTCTGGTGCGAAACTTCTCTTAGTTTATATTTTTGTCAGTTATGGCCCGGCACTACAATTTAACAGGTGTGTGTGTGTCCGTGTGCATGTTTATATATTTATATCCGTTTACATATTTCACAGTATTGAACAGTAGTGTGCATGCTAATTTCCTAATGGTAGATTTTCTGGTCCTGCATTGCTAAGTTCTAGTGTAAATCTAACCAGATTTCTAACCAGTGTAGTGTCCTGCCTGCACAATTTTCCTGGGTTAGCTCATTCCCATAATTATAATACAGCCTCAGTGCAGTTTTGGATTTATGCAGGAGTCAGCCTAATAGGGGACACTGTAAAATCGCGATGTAGGTGAAATTTAAAAGGATGCAGCCACTTAAAGGTTAAGTGGATACATGGGCAAAAATTCTTACAGCTTTTCAAAAGCTTCAGAGGCATTTCAATCCATTGAATGCCTGTGCCGAGGCTGGAGAGGGGAACAAAAAGTGCCCAGCAAAAATCAAATGGAAAAAGGAAACCCAATGTGGTGACACAATATAGAGTTTGGGGAAAAGTGATGGGAGTGGCACAGCACCTGGCCTCTGCTGGCGAAGTGGATTTTATGTTGCATGAGGTGGATGTAACGAGGGTTACCCTCTTTAGCACTCCAGGGTACCCTCCCCATAGTGCAGCATATGCTCAGTAAGCCTGGAGGATAAATGGCAAGGACTGAAGTGACAGGACCATGCCTATGGTGGAGTTAGATTGCAGATTACAGCAAGTGGCACAAATCACACTGCCTCTGGTGAGTTGAAGCCTACTTACACAAAGTTCCTTCAACAAATCAAGCAAAGTGTGGTTTTGCCCACAGAGCCGTTTGGTAATCTAATAGTTCTTTATAATACCAACACGCATCCATTGTCTTTCCATGACTATCATCGGATAATAACGTGTGCGGCGTCACACCTATCATTCAACATGATTTTGGTTGAAAATAATACTCAAGCTAATGAACAGGGTTTGTGTGTTTTCTGTTTAAGGATTTCTTTTTGTTGATGTATTGTTTCTGTCTTCTAGTTTTCTGAATCAGTGCCGCCCACTCTCAGCAAGTATGGGCAATGCTATAAAGTTCATAAAGAAGGAAATCTCAAATATTGCCAGAAGCATGAGGGAGGACGAGGTAAGAGCACAGTTTTATACTTCAATGTGATGCATTATTTTAAGGAACTTAGGTACTTTACTGGAATTCCAGTAATAACCACAAGAGACAGTTTTTTTTATGTAGTTTAACTTCAGAAGGGGGGGAAAAAGGAAAAATTCAATAGGAATTGACTATGTCCAGTTCCTATGTCAGCGCTGATTCACTCAAGTAAAATATAGGCCCTACTGTCAGCCCTCTGCAAGTACATACAGAGTTCCAGAATCAACATAGACATCATGCTAATATGCTATGTCCTTGCTAAAACTGGTTAAGCCGCTAACTGGAATACTTCATGGTAACAGCCTGATCCAAGCTTTTTCACTCTTTTGATAAAGAGCTTTGTAACACACTTAGCTCAGCCTCACTTGTGAGTAATGGATCTTTCATAATAGAAAAAAAAATCATTGGCTGGATGTTATCAGCAAAGAAATTCTCCATCTTTCTAAGAAAAAAATAATGGTTTCTACTTCCTCCTTGATTTAGTGTGGGACTTATACTCTGACGTTCTTCTGCTAAGAAAAAGGTGTGGGAGGGATACAGGTTAGAAGAAAGAAGAAAATATTTTTCATGTGATCTTCAGGGTAATAAATCACATCTGTTGCATAGGCCACAGGCTGGTGTTAGGGTAGCTGAACAGGACTTTGAATCAGCACTTTCACTGCTTGTATCTGTTTAAATGACCTATTATGCAAGTGATACAGATCGTTAAAATAACTTCACCTTGAAATCTAACTATTGGCCCAAAAATTGCGGTCGGCGGTGTAGCTACAGAGTAGAATGGAATCATAGAATGGTTACAGCACAGAAGGAGGCCATTCGGCCTGTTGAGCCCGTGCCAGCTCTCTGCAACATTTCCCAAGCAAAATTGGATTGATCAATTAATTACGCTTCAGAAATCACCATTCTTGGAGATTCATCATCGACAACAGCTGCACAGCTCCTCTGGTGACCAGGCTAGCAGTAATGCAGTAGTGCCTTTCCTACACTCAATGCCCTTTAACAACTCATCAATCACTGATATCCTTCATTGGTTCAGTAATTCTGCCAATGTCCTAGATATTTACTGCATCATCAGTTGTAACTATCAACACTGTATCTGTCTCCTCACTGCTGGGCTCTATTGACCACTGTCTCATATCTCCCTCTTGCAGAAAGATCTGCAACAATTACAAATCTGTAAACCATCCCATCTTTCACACTATAGAGCTAAAATTGTGATGCTCCATGCTTCAAGAATTCATCGCTGCCTTTCTCCAATCAAACTGACACATTCACCCTGCTGACCCTTCTATCTATGCCAGTGAATTAACCAATGTTATTCTAGCTGCATGGAAAAGTTTCCTTCTGTCAGATCCGGCATTGCATCTTGGTTTAATTGTGTCTGCTGTTCTGTTGTCCCAAAAATTCTGTCCATCACATCTTGCATCTTGATCAATCCAGAGGCAAGCTTATCTCTGCTTGTAACTTCTGTAAATCCACTATTAGAGCTGCCAAATGCAACTTAATTGAATTGACGGGTCAACTGCTATCTTCCTACTCCACCAGTAGTTAGTCCTGTACCAAAGCTGTCTCATAACCTTTATGGATCTTCCTCTTCCCCCCTCTCCCATCTTTGTGTTTTAATGGCAAGCTCTCCTATAATAAAAGCTAACCTTTTTCACTCACTTTTCTCTTCAAATTCTGATTTTAATGATCTTTAATAAAGAACCTCCTCCCATAGCCCCATTTTGTTCAATCATTATGGCCATTAAGTTTTATTGCCACTAAAGTCTATTAGACCCTCCACTCTCTGGACGCCAATGAAACTACCTTAACAATCATCCTCAAGATGTGTACCCTTCTCTTATGCCAACCCTTTAACCTCCCTTACTCCCAATGGAAATTTGCTTAGAGTTACCCAATCCCTATGAAATGTCATCGCTCTTGCCGTTCAAATATCCTACTGCTCTTACTACTTTCTAAAATTATAGAAGCTGCTACCAACTCTCTAATTATCCATCACCTTGAAAGCTCTGGCTTAATCCATGATCAGCAACATAGTTTTCGCATGCCTATTCTACTAGCGATCTTGCTTAAAAGTGCACAGCGACAGATCCTGTCAGAGGGTTTGGAGATGTTCAAGACTATGCTCATCTTTTTGTCTTTAGTCTTGATAAAGGGTTCACACCTGCAACATCAAAACCTGTCTTTTCTCTACAGATGCCAACTGACCTGATGTGTTTTTCTAACATTTTTGTATTTTTGCTTCAGTTTTCCAGCATTTTCTGTTGTTTTTCGTTTTTATTTCTTCTAGCGATCTTGTTGCCTGTTTTATGCGCCTCCAGAATTCTGCTTTTTAACACTTCTGCTATTAATATGTCATTGCCCTGAACATCTACAAAACCTCTGAAAGGATCTGACACTGCATGTCTAAGCTAATTACAATCTTATAGCTTAACACTAAAGTGATGCTCATGACTATCTAATTTCAAGTCCCTCTATCTGTACGACAGTTGATGGGCTCATCACCATTTTTTCCCCCCAAGTCAGGGTTTCCCCCAATGCCCTCTCCCACTACCTTTCTTCCTCATTTCAATAAACCTCTCCACTCATCATCAAACCCTATCCATTCTTTTGTTGATTATTCCACTGTATATTCAGCAACCTTCTTCCGGTCACATACCCTAAGTGCTCACAACCTTCAGTTTTCACTGTGCAATGGTTGAATCACTACGGCGCATATTTTGTAGCCAACGGTGAATGAACAGCACTAGCCATTCATTACACTTACCCACAGACTGTCTGTGGGCTTATACACTACAACTAGCAGTAATTAGAAATCCAAAACGGTGCAACGTCCTCTACAAGGGATCTGGGACCTGTGTGAACAGGGAAAGCAACTATGTGTCTCCTTAACCAATCAGATTAAAGAATCCTTACTTCGACACGCTTAACCAGGAAGTGTAAGTTAGAATTGTTAATTCAATGCCAAATCATGTACAGAAACCAAAATAAAGAGAGGGAGAGGAAGATGGGATTAAGAGAGTTAAAAGAGAAAGAAAAAGTTACAAAAAATAGAATTTTTTAAAAATTTCAGTGCCAGAGAGGGTGTGTGGCAGTAACTCAGACTTGTCACGCTGTTAAAAATTCACTTACATTTGATTGGGCAAGCCCTAACTTTTCCTGGCGTGTTTAGTGGGTATCTATCATGCAAGTACTGTAAATTCATGCCCTTGCATGTATTTGAATGCCAAATCTAGCGAAGCTTCTGGAGCAGCAGGGCATCTCAGACAGCAACCTCCTGATTTTTGCGTTTAACTGCATATGTGCAGACGCCGGAAGTTGCTGTTTGATTCAATCTTTTACAACGGTGAGTGTTGATAGTCTCGTCGTTATTTTACCGCAACATCTGGACCTATATCTTCAGAATCTCCTTGCCCCTAAATAAAGCAATAAAAATCTTGTTTCTTTTACTTTTTCCAAAGTCAGCTTCTTCATGTTTGCCAAGTCTAACCAACAGCTACCATTTCAACTTTTGATGGTTCCATTCTTAGTCCTTCATCTGTTCACTATGTCCTCTGACCTTAAATGGTCAGTCTTCCACATCTCCTCCATTGCTAATATTGTTACATGAAAGGCACTACCATAAAGGTAAGTAGTTGCTGTAAAGCTGCTTCTAATAAACTTGGTTGCCCTTATCATGCTAAACACTTATCTCAACAACTCAACTCTCCAGAAAGACTCCCATATCCGTAGAGGCTCTTCTAGCACCTCTCCCACAATCCTAGACAGAATATAGGAAAAAGTTTATGGTCAGATAGATGATTCCTCTCTCATCTCATCTCCAACCTCTCTGTGTCTTCGCCAACTTTTCTTGCATTTCTCTATTTTATTGATATGGTCGTGCTCCTTTGAACTTTACACCTCTTTCTTCTGGATACTCTATTCGACAGGCTCTTTTTTCTCTGTAAAGCCTCACCACAATGAAATCAAAGCTCACTGTCAAGTTTCTTTCTCTAACTCATTTTTTCCCAGGAACTGTGCAAGCTCCTTACCTCCCACAGTTTTTCACTCCGACAAAGTTCAGGCTTTTAAAACCCAAGCTTGACATTACTAATCACTGATCCCTAATTTATCTCATCATCTTTCATTCTCAACCTTGGTGGTGTCCTGCAATATGGTCCTTCACCTTGGTTTTTCAACAAGAAAACATAACCATTTCCACTGAGAGTACAAAACTGCTGGCCCATTCAATGAACAAAACAGGGGAACTGTTTACTGTCAACATTACAGATTGGAGCACATATCAGTCAAAAGTTTTGTAAATTTAAAATTAAACAAAAGCTGTTTTGAGGGGGGAAAAAATGACATTATGACCACTAAGACGTCAATTTGCAATTTTAACTATTCTGATATTACAGTGACGATGTTGCTCACTTCACAACCTTCAAGTCAAAGGCAGGGTTAGCAGTAACAATCTTAAGTACAAGAAATTACTTAAAGCACAACACCTCACACTTATGTTTAAGAAAGGCTTTACAATTTGAGATCGGTAATTATAGAAGAGGAGAAAAGTAACATTGAAATGTACAACACCCACAGATACTAGGGGGTAAAAACTGGTTATGGCCCATTTTCAAGTGTATAACCAATGGCACACTCAGAATGCTGCACCAAACGAGAGATCTGAGGCTCAGGGCCTGGTTTCCTTAATTTGGGCAAGCTGCTGGCTGCTGCTGCGCCTTCACATGCAACTGACTCATTTTGCCTGCACGAATATCGGGCCGCTTGCTTCGCCTGCGGTGGCTCAAAGGTACGCCACCGACCTGTGAAAAGAATACGAACTTATCTTGTGCGAGGCCCAGAACAGAGTTCTGCCCAGTGTATGACGTCAGGGAGGCCAGGAGCGCAGCGTACAGCCTATGCGTAAGGGAAGACACGCTCGCAAAAGCTGTCAAAACTGAGCCACACCCACAGAAACTTCTCTCGGTCTCTTCCATTGAAATTAACTTATTAAAAAAAATTTTAAACTTAAACTTTTTAAAAACTTTTAATTAAACTGGGTACATAGACTGACTTATTTCATATCAGCATTTTGTTTTATTTTTTTCATCCAAACTCTTTAGTCCCTTCCTGTTTTGATACTCAGTAAAGGTCTAACAAATAATGTTGTTAACTTCAGAAAGAGATTCCCAGCCATATATTTAATAATTTTCAGGATTAAAAAATGTTATTCAGACCTCATTTAGACTGGTAATAGATAAATCTATTTTCCTTGTCATAGATGCATTATATTGTTTATACTGTTCATTTTTGAGTTGAAAGGGCAAAATTGGTCACTGAAATCTGATAGATGTTCACTTTATTTAACTTTCTTATTCAACTTCCCAAGTAATTAAATTGAATACTTTCTATCTGTCTGTCTCTTATCTGTCTGGCCTTCTGTGTTTTTAAATGATATTTTTTCATGAGCGATCAATTTAATTTTCAGAATTTAACAAAGTAAAATAGAGTATAGAGTATGCTATTTAGTGCAAGCGCATGCAGAAATCCCAAACTTGCGGTATATTTCAAAGGCAATATGACGGTGTACTCTGAATACGCTATCATACATACCCACTGCAAAATCCGGGCCACTAAGTTAAAATGAAAATTTGAAAAGTGTAGCAGAAAACACTGTTATATTTATAGAAAAGCCACTATTACCATGAGGAATTTAGCAGCAAAGATGTAATTTCAGTAGATGACTGTTTAACCAGCCTTTATCTCATTTCAGCAGAGTATCTCAGTCGAGATGTATGCATTGTAGTAAAATCTTTAGGGTCCTGGCCTGATATAATATCGAAACTATCAGTGGGCTTTGACAGCACAGTGTATGAGTAATTAGTGTAGGGATTCATTTATACAGTGGAGAAAGATAAATTTGTTTTCTTTGGTTTTTCTAACTTGTTCACATAAAGAAAATGTAAACCCTTTGAACACAGGCAGGTCCCGGGAAATTTCTGTCACAAAGATCAGTACAGATGAGTGGGAAGGCCATTCAGCCCATCAAGCTTATCACTGGGCTGATTTTATCAGTCTTTTCCTGTATGTGCCCAGAAGATGCATTTTGGCCCTCTGGCACCAGGCTACTCAGTCAGTCAGGTGGCTTGGATCTGGCAGATCATATGTTCAGAGTAAATATATTCTCTCCATTTTAATCAGTAAAAGTTTGAAAGCCTAGTCTCTCTTCCTGTAACACTGTTCCAACTTTTGTAGCTGGTTCACCTAGTTGAACGATTCATTCTTTGGTTGGATTATGTCTTTCAAGTAAGGAGTGCCCTTGAGTTTGGGACAGTTGCTCTGTCACCATTTTCCCTGAGTCCACTCTGAGCTACCTTGTCGTGGCATGACATCATAGTACAGGATCCCTCTCTTTCTACTGAGGTGGTTTGGTGCCTTGTTCCCTTTTTTTTTATAGAATGATGGATTGCTTACAATCTCCAAGTTTTGTCTGTTTGCTTTTGTCATATTTTTGAAGTAGGTTCTGGATGTGCTGCACAGATACTGCCATTTGCTTTTTGTTGGCAGTTCAGGAGCAGTTTAAAAAAAAAAAAAAAAAAAAAAAATATTCATTGATGGGATGTGGGCGTCGCTGGCTAGGCCTGCATTTAGTGCCCATCCCTAATTGCCCTTGAGAAGATGGTGGTGAGCCGCCTTCTTGAACTGCTGCAGTCCATATGGTGTAGGTACACCCACAATGCTGTTAGGAAGGGAGTTCCAGGATTTTGGCCCAGCGACAGTGAAGGAACGGCGGTACAGGTCCAAGTCAGGATGGTGTGTGGCTTGGAGGGGAACTTGTAGGTGGTGATGTTCCCATGCGTCTGCTGCCCTTGTCCTTCTTAGAGGTCGCGGGTTTGGAAGGTGCTGTTGAAGGAGCTTTGGCGAGTTGCTGCAGTGCATCTTGTAGATGGTACATACTGCAGCCACAGTGCGCCGGTGGTGGAGGGAGTGAATGTTGAAGGTGGTGGATGGAGTGCCAATCAAGTGGGCTGCTTTATCCTGAATGGTGTCGAGCTTCTTGAGTGTTGTTGGAGCTGCACTCATCCAGGCAAGTGGAGAGTATTCCATCACACTCCTGACTTGTGCCTTGTAGATGGTGGAAAGGCTTTGGGGAGTCAGGAGGTGAGACACTCGCTGCAGAATTCCCAGCCTCTGGCCTGCTCTTGTAGCCACAGTATTTATACGGCTGGTCCAGTTCAGTTTCTGATCAATGGTAACCCCCAGGATGTTGATAGTGGGGGATTCAGCGATGGTAATGCCATTGAATGTCATGGGGAGATGGTTAGAGTCTCGCTTGTTGGAGATGGTCATTGCCTGGCACTTGTGTGGTGTGAATGTTACTTGCCACTTGTCAGCCCAAGTCTGAATGTTGTCCAGGTCTTGCTGCATATGGACACGGACTGCGTCAGTATCTGACGAGTCTCGAATGGTGCTGAACAGTGTGCAATCATCAGCGAACATCCCCACTTCTGACCTTATGATGGAGGGAAGGTCATTGATGAAACAGCTGAAGATGGTTGGGCCTAGGACACTGCCCTGAGGAACTCCTGTAGTGATGTCATGTGATTGAGATGAATGACCTCCAACAACCACAGCCAACTTCCTTTGTGCAGTATCTGATTACTCTCTTTTTATGTAAGATTTATTGTTTCTTCTACTCTGTCTTGAATATCTAAAAAAGCAAATATCTATAAAATGATCTTTTGTATTATTTCTAGGCTAAGACAGTGCTATTAGATTGTATAGATAAATACGTAAAAGAGAAGATTCACCTAGCTGCTGAAGCCATATCGAAATATGCTTTTGAGAAAATTAATGATGGTGATGTCATTCTGGTGTATGGATGGTAAGGTATATTATAAATGTTGAGTTGTTTGAATCATTGGTTCCTCATCAGTGTTTATCTAGTACTATAACATAGCTACAAGAAAAATTGCTGCCCAGCCTGTTAGAAAATGAAAAAGGTAGATACAAAAACTGGTCTGAGTTTTAAAAGAAATTCTGTTCAAACCAGCCTGGAGACCTGTGTGTTTTTTTGACACTTGCACACTTTAGTGTACAGTGCACAATTAGACGTGCATTCTACGCCATGTCACTGAGCATTAGTCTTAGTGGCTGAGTGGCATCAACAACCTGGGAACAGTTCAGTACCTTTTTGGGAGAGAGGCTGGCATTGAGGGGGGCAATAATGTGTGACATGAGGGGAAGTTTTACTGTGCAAATTGGGAATATCAAGCAAGATCACTTGGTCTGAGCAAAGTTAATTAAACTTTCTTGAAAATGACAGGGTAAATCATCTATCTATCTATATATAAGTACTTTCACTTTCATCTTTCAAGGTATTAAAAGGTAGAAATGTTGCCCGGCAGCAGATTGAGAGAGGGACACAGACAGGGCCCAAAAGCCTGGGACTCGATTTAAAATGTTGCCCGGCAGCAGATTCACAGAGGGACACAGAGAGGCCCCAAAGCCTCGCACTCTATTTAAACCGCCCGGCCCAAAACAGCCCTGGCAAAGCCGGGCTCCCCCAGCTAGTAGAATCATAGAACGATACAGCACAGAAGGAGGCCATTTGGCCCATTGTGCCTGTGCATCATGTTCTGCAGTATCTCTGAATTGTAAACCGTAGCACAATGCCTCAAATTGTATTTTCTTTGTGAAGAGATCATATTTTATTTTCTTCTTTCTCAGCTCTTCTTTAGTGAGCTTCATCCTTTGTGATGCCCACGAGAAGAAAAAGTTCAAGGTTGTAGTAGTGGACAGCCGGCCCAAACTGGAAGGAAGAGAGACATTGCGGAGACTAGTACGGAATGGGATTCGCTGCACCTATGTTCTGATTAGTGCTGTGTCCTATATTCTGCCTGAGGTGTGTTTGTAAATTCCCTTTAATACCTGTTTATCCATCAAAAGGTGACTACCTCTTCTGCGTAGGATGGCCTGCCATTAGAGACTTGTTTTGAAAATCAAATAATTAATTTTTTCACTTCAGTACATAGGATCATAGGGAAGTGCAGGACTAGAAAATACTTTGTTTTATTTTATCCAGTTTGGTTGTTTGAGTGCAAATGACATTGTTTGGGTATGGGTTGGAAGGATTACTGAGGTTGACACTGACGAAGTTGTGTTAACATACCTAGTTGATGCTGAAGGACCTCAGGTTAATGAGTGTAAGAAAACTGAAGTAACTGCTCAGCCTGGGCCCCAGCACAGCCTCTGCCTCTGCTCTCTTACTAAGCCTAGGCTTGGCCATTGAAAGATTTTCATCCGAGGACTGTCGGAGAGACCTTCGCTTCTATGACTTATCCTAATTCCATATCAGTAGCTTCTCAGGCATTTCTCTTGGGCCCAAAGTGTTGCTTTGCTGGTTGGACTCTTCTGAAGGGAGTATGAAAATTAGGCTGACGTCATAGCCAGAGAAAGACACTGTCACTTATGAGGCTATTAGATGTTTGGAGCCTTGTGTTTAGCTCTGGGTCTCTATGGGCAGTGAAAAATGTACAGAGAGAAAGAATGAAAGAGACAGGCACAGAAAGGCAGATAAAATCTATGAAATGTACAGAGGGAGAGGTGTACAAATGGAGAAAGCAAGTAAGAAACACAACGGGCTGTAATCCCCTTCCCGCCTCGAGGAGACGGGTCCCTGCGCGAGTCGGGGACCCGCCTCCCGGGAAGATGGCACGGAGGCGGGTTGGGAGCGGGTTCGGTATCCTCTCCCAGTTTCTGCCATTTTCCCGGCAGTCCCGCCTCGCCAGGGCTGGCAAAATTCCTCCCATAGAGTGCAGAACAGAGACTTGTGGAAAGAGGGAGACAGAAAGTGTGAGAAAAGGTTGATGCATAGATACAGAACCAACAGGAGAGAACGTAGCTGAGAGCCATACAAGGAGAAAAATGGGGGTCACGCAGTAGAAGACCGGGAAAGAAATGTGGAATTAGAGAGTGGGAGACGAGCAGAGAGAATTTATTTTTCAAATTTTATGTGTAAGTAACGCCACTACAGGTCAATTAGCATAAATTTAAAAAGCAGCAATATTGAGACTGCTGGATCAATTTTTGCAGTTTTCTACCATCTTTAAAATGCATGTCCGGGATCTGGAATTGCAGAAGAAATGGCCCAAATTAGGGGCACAGTTTTTGATGACTGAAAAAGGTTGTTCAAGGTTTAAGTAGTACCCAGACAGTCCTTCCTATAGGCCTTTCTTTTACTGCAAGTAGTTAATTGAGCTCCTGGCATACGTTTTACCTTTTTGAAGTGGTGTTTTGTTATTCTCTAGGTTTCCATTAAACCATTCGATATAATTTTCTACACAGGTTTCTAAGGTATTCCTGGGAGCACACGCCCTTCTGGCTAACGGCTATGTGATGTCACGTGTGGGAACATCACAGATAGCACTTGTGGCAAAAGCATACAATGTGCCAGTCCTAGTGTGCTGTGAAACACACAAGTTTTGTGAAAGAGTTCAGACAGATTCATTTGTATCGAATGAACTGGGTAAGTTTCATGTTTTTTTTAAACAATAATTATAATTTTGAATGAAGGAGAAGGGGTATTTTTAAAGCTTCATGCCGAGCTTTGTGTTAAACAAAGTAATGCTTTGTTCTGGTGCGGGGTTATCGACCTGAAAAGTTGACTCAGTTTCTCTCTCCGCAGATGCTGCCTGACCTGCTGAGTGTTTCCAGCATTTTCTGTTTTTATTTCAGAGCTCCAGCATTCGCAGTGTTTCCCTTTTGTATTGGTCAATCTAGCAACATGTGGGCGAACACCAGAAGCTGCAAGAAGCCCAACTGGTTCACTAATGTTTTTCAGGGAAGGGAGCCAGCGACTCCAGTCACACACTCTGTGATTTACTCTTAATGCCCTCAGGCAACATGAGATGGGCAATAAATACTGTGTTGCCCAGAAGCGATTTTTAACCCAACCCAGCTCAGCAGAAACCTGGCAGGTGGGCAGTTAAAATTGCCTCGGCTCTTACCTGTCTGAGAGCCACCATGGTCACAACATCTGCAATTTTAACCTGCCCTCTTGAGCCAGCAGTAAGGACAAGCGCCAAGAGCCAACAGGGTCCTTCTTTACATACGCATGTTGCGGCCCGATGACATTATTGAGACCCGGCTGTAATTTTAGCTCCGGCCTGAGCGAGGAATCCACCTGGAGTTAAAATCGGGGTCATTATTTGTGAGGTTCATCTTTAGAACTGAGTTTCTTATAGCCAGTGGGAGTGCTGAGCCACTTCACAAAAAGGGGGAAAAATCAAAACCATAACACATATATACTGTACCTCTGAAATATTCTACAAGATTTTGATGGTGATTGTCTGTTCGCGAAATGACAGCTCCCACCTGGATTTCATGATTTCCTCATTCTGCCTTTTGGCATCATAAAAGTCGGGGTAGTAAAATTTAAAAAAATCACAAGACCTGGGTTTCAAAGGTCTTGGGAAATCTGAATTGGGCCACAGGATATTGGGCTCAGTGCCAAGCTGTTCAAGAGTTGCATCTTGTTGTTGCTGAGAGTAATAGCGGAATGAAATGGGATCCGGTCCAATAAAGTTTGAGGTGAGGGCAGGGAATGCTGGAGGTGCTTGGCAGGCCAGGCGGCATATGTGGAGAGAGAAACGGGGTTGGCGGTTCAGGTTGATGACCTTTCATCAGAACCCAGTAAAGCTCCATTACCTCTTGGTATAGTTGAATCAGATGGGTTTAGAGCAGTTTGTCTGTCAGGTCTAATCCTTTGGTCACTCCTAGTTAACAGCTTTCATAGTCATCTGAAATTCATCTGGTACAGAAATAAATTGTCAGTTCATCAAAGTGGTGGATGTCGGTGATAGGGGATGAAATAATATTCAGCATTTCACAGGTTATAAATAACACTGGTTGAATTAAATAAAAGGGATGTTTCCACCTGTGGAGGAGTCCAAAACTGGTGGGGGGGTCATCAATATCAGATAATCACTAATAAATCCAATAAGGAATTCAGGAGAATCTTCGTTACCCAGAGAGTGGTTAGAATGTGGAACTCCCTACCACATGGAGCAGTTGAGGTGAATAGCATAGATACATTTAAGGGGAATCTAGATAAACACATGAGGAAAAAAGAAATGGAAGGGATATGCTGATAGGGTTAGAAGTAGTAGGGTGGGAGGAGGCCCGTGTGGAGCATAAACATCGGCACAGACCTGTTGGGCCAAATGGCCTGTTTCTGTGCTAAAACGTCTATGTAATTCTGTGTACATGAAGGCACACTGATAGGGCCTTAGTCACAAGTGTTTGTGGAAAAAATCGACCCCTAACTATTCACTTGAAAAACTGTAACTGATTTTTAAAAAAGAAAACTACTACTGTAGAATGCCTCCCTAACTAGTGGCATTGTTTGTGAGCGTAGAAGCAGAAATTCTGTCACCCTTCACCTGGTCCGAGCAGTGGGAGAGGAGTTAGGGAAGGAGGCTAACTGGGAGCTGAGGGTAAAAATAGAAATGTTTTAGTACCCAGCCATAGAAACATAAGTTTTTACCCTGATCAGGAGCATGCTATAGAACGATAAATTAAAATGAATAATGTAGGAATCATTTATGAAGGAGTGATTTTTTTTTCCCCCCACAAATTTTCTCCTGTACTGAAATACAATAATAATATTGAACCACTTTCTGTTTCTATAGTTTTGTCTGTTTTATACCCTGCTTCAATTTGTATTTTGTAGGATACCACACATTCACCCACACTTAAAATAGTTCCTGAGTGTCAAAATAAGTCTGCTGTTGTGCCCTTTCATTTTTAGAGCTGAGTTTGAATCCAGACCAAACTGTTTGGATGACAGTGGGTTTTTTTAACTAAGTTTTCAGCTCTGCTGATGCTAAAACAAGCCCTAATAATAAAATAGTTTAGATGTTCTCGTATCAGAAATAGTTTTAGTAGTGAACTATTAACCCTTTATAATTAAAATTAACACAATTAAGGAATTAAAGGTACACATTTATACTTACCTTGTCTAGCCCCTATTCCTTTTCCATTGTCTTCCTCTGCTATATTTATTACTTTAACTTTATTTTACCTTATTTCTATCTCTATATATAGTAGCCTACAGTATTAAAACACTTATTTGCTTTCCTTTGCCTACCGAGTTCAAATGTGCATTTTTTAGGTAGGCGCAACATTGGAAAAATTGGCCCTTGGCTGAAAGTGACTCTCAAGGTTTTTTCCCCAGCCAGTTGAGACTCCGGACACTAAAGTTTGGTCTTGACATTATTCTGGCTGCTCAATCTTGTATGGAATTTTGTGGGGGGAAATAGAAGACTTGCTGTGGTAGAACAGGTTATCTTGTTCACCGTGCTGATGGGCCAGTTGTACCCAGACACGATAATGCACCTACAGTGTAGTATGGATTAAGCAGGATAAAAAAATATGTGCTGATTTTTCCAGTGTGAAATTGTTATTTCATGTGAATAAACCACTGTGGCAATCTGGTAGTCTTGTGTTCACGTGTAAAGAAAGAAAGACTTATAGAGTCAAAACAGCACAGAAGGTGGCCATTTGGTCCTTTGAGTCCGTGCCGGCTCTCTGTAGAGCAATCCAGTCCTATTCCCCCACTCTAGCCCTGCAAGTTTATTTCCCTCAAGTGCCTATCCAGCCTCCCCTTGAAAACATTAAGTGCCTCCGCTTCCACCATTTCCGTCGGCAGCAAATTCCAGGTCTTCACCACTCGCTGCGTAAAAAAGTTTTTCCTCACATCCCCCCTATATCTGTTGCCCAAAACCTTAAATCTGTGTCCCCTAGTCCTTGTACCATCAACTAGTGGGAATAGCCTTTCCCCGTCTAGCCTATCCAAACCCGTCATAATCTTGTACACCTCTATCAAATCACCCCTCAAGCTCCTTTGATCAAATGAAAACAAATCCAGCTTCTCCAACCTGTCCTTGTAGCTAAGATCCCCCAGCCCCGGAACCATTCTGGCAAATCTCCTCTGCACCCTCAAGGGCCTTCACATCCTTCCTAAAGTGTGGTGACCAGAACTGGACGCAATACTCCAGTTGTGGCCTAACCAGCGCATTGATATAGCGCCTTTCACAACCTCCGGACGTCCCAAAATGCTTTACAGCCAATGAAGTACAATTATAGGTGTAAGTTAACAGTAACACACAGTAAATTTTCAAAATGGTCTATTGCAGATGATCCTGATGACCTTTTGGTAACCCGAAATGGAAGTACTCATCTGAACAACTGGCACGCAAATTCCAAGCTGCACCTTCTTAACCTGGTATATGATGTCACACCGCCTGACTTTGTTGATTTGGTAATCACAGACTTGGGAATGATCCCCTGTACCTCAGTACCAGTAGTACTGCGTGTAAAGAATGTGGAGTAGTAGGATGTTGTGAAACCATCTGATGAATTGCTATTGACAATGGTAACTGTGATTACAGTGTATTCAAGTTTTCTCTGGCATGTAATAATAAAAGAAGTAATTTGGTTCATTCTCTGTGCGCTCTGTGGAAAGACCAAAAGAAGATTAAGCAATTTACATAAGATATACGGCACAGAAACAGGCCATTCGGCCCAACCAGTCCATGCCGGTGTTTATGCTCCACTCAAGCCTCCTCCCGTCTTTCCTCATCTAAATCTATCAGCATAACCCGCTATTCCCTTTTCCCTCATATGCTTGTCTAGCCTCCCCTTAAATGCACCTATACTTTTTGCTTCAACCACTCCCTGTGGTAGCGAGTTCCACATTCTCATCACTCTTGGGGTAAAGAAGTTTCTTCTGAATTCCCTATTGGATTTCTTGGTGACTATCTTATATTGATGGCCTCTAGTTATGCTCTTCTACACAAGTGGAAACATTCTCTCTCTATCCACTCTTATCAAAACCTTAAATAATTTTAAAGACCTCTATTAGGTCACCCCTCAGCTTTTCTTCAAGAGAAAAGAGACCCAGCCTGTTCATCGTTTCCTGATATGTATACCCTCACATTTCTGGTATCATCCTTGTAAATCTTCTCTGCACCCTCTCCAATGCCTCTAAATCCTTTTTATAATATGGCGACCAGAATTGTACGCAGTACTTTAATAAGTGTGGTCTAACTAAGGTTCGATACAGGTTTAGCACAACTTCTCTACTTTTCAATTCTATCCTTCTAGAAATAAACCCTAGTGCTTGGTTTGCCTTTTTCATGGCCTTGCTAACCTGTGTCGCAACTTTTAGTGATTTGTGTATTTGTACTCCGAAATCCCTTTGTTCCTCTACCCCACCTAGACTCCCACCCTCCAAGTGACAAGTGACCTCCCTATTCTTCCTACCAAAATGTAATACCTCACATTTATCTGTGTTGAACTTCATTTGCCAATAATTTGCCCATTCTGCAAGTTTATTAATGTCCTCCTGTAATTTGTTGCAGTCCTCCTCAGTATTGACTATCCCCCCCAATTTGGTGTCATCCGCAAATTTAGAAATTGTGTTTTTGATTCCAAAGTCTAAATCGTTAATATAAATTGTGAACAGCAGTGGACCCAGCACTGATCCTTGTGGAACATCACTACCCTCCTTCTACCCCTGCTCTCTGCTTTCTGTCTTGAAGCCAGAATTGTTCTTGCACTCTGTTGAACACCATTTTAAATGTTTTCCATTGATGTTCTACATCGTTGTTTGCCAATATAGTTGCCCATTTTATTTTCCCAAGTTCTATTCTCAGCCCCTCAAAATCAGCTGTTCTCCAATCTATTAACTTGGTTTTCGTCATACATATGTCCTTCTCAATTATCATCTTATAGCATATATTATGGTCACTGTTGCCTAGATGTTCCCCTACTTTTACTTATCTTATCTGCTCTGGTTCATTCCCCATTACTAGATCCAATAGCAAATCCTCCCTTGTTGGGCTTTTTACATATTGGGTTAGAAAGGAGTCCTGTAGACATTGTAGGAACTCCATTCCCTTATCCCCTTTACCTACCTCTTCTGTCCAATTAATATCTGGGTAGTTGAAATCCCCCATGATTATTAGTCTATGTTTTTTACTCATTTCCCTAATTTGTCTGCATATTTCTTCCTCCACCTCCCTTCCACTCTTAGGTGGTCTGTCGACTACACCTATTGTGATTGTTTATTATCTTCTATTTTTGTCTTGCTGATAGCTGCATCCCTTTTTTCTACTGCCATTATTTTATCCCTAATAAGTACAGCTACTCCATCTCCCCTTTTCCCCCCTCTATCTTTTCTAAATATGTTATACCCTGCAATGTTTAATTCCCAGTCCTGATTTTTCTGTAGCCATGCCTCAGTAATCCCTACTATGTCTAGTTCCTCGCAACGCATGATTGCCTCCAGCTCCCGTTTTATTATGGACACTGTGTGCATTGCTGTACAGACAGTTTAACTCATTTTTAATAGGATTTCCTCTTGCTTCATATTTAACCATCTTTTTAGACTCCTGTTCTATTACTCTATTTATTCCCTTGCCAACAATGTCCTCCCTTACTTTATTCTGTCCTATGCTCTCTTTTCATGTTTTGTTTATATTTAGGCTGGTTACATTTCTTGTAGATCCCTCCCCCCCCCCCCCCATCTTACTGGTTTAAAGCCTTTGCCACCTCCCTATTTACCCTTTCTGCTAGGACATGGGTCCCATCCCAGTTCAGGTGGAGCCCGTCCCAGAACTGGTGCCAGTGTCCCATGAAAAGGAACCTCTCTTTCCCACACCAGCCCTTTAGCCACGTGTTAATTCTCCTGATCTGTCTGCTTCTATGCCAATTTGCATGTGGCTCGGGCAATAATCCAGAGATTGTTACCCTCGAGTTCCTGCTTTTTAATTTAAAGCCTAACTCCCGATACTCTTTCAACAGGACCTCCTCCCTGTTCCTACCTATGTGGTTTGTTCCAACATGGACCATGACAACTGGATTTACCCCTCCCTTTCCAAGTTCCACTCCAGCCGCCGTGAGATATCCCTTACCCTGGCACTAGGTAAGCAGTACACTCTTCGGGATTTTCGTTCTTGGCTGCAGAGGACGCTATCTATCCCCCTAATTATAGAGTCCCCTATCACTACCACATTTGTATTCTGATCTTTCCTCCCCCCCACCCCCCCTTGGACAGCCTTTTGAGCCCCGGTGCCTTGGCCTGCATTGTAGCTGTCCTCCCTGTAGTCTTTCTCCTTTTCCTCACAGGTAGCGAGTACTTCGTACCCGTTGGACAGGACCAGTGTCTGCGGGATCTCCTCAACCTCTCCTAAATCCCTGCTACCCGGCTCCCTAGCAGTCACACCCTCCCCTCCCCTTCCTGAACCTGTGCTTTCCTCTGGGGTGTGACTGCATTCTAGATAAAACTGTCCAGAAATTCTTCCTCCTCCCTTATGTGTCGGAGTGTTTCCAACTCGCACTCCAGCTCAATGATTCTGAGCTGGAGAGATTCGAGATGGAGACATCTCCTGCAGACGTGTTTGCTCGGGACAGTCTTGCTGTCTACAAACTCCCACATACAGTACTGCAGTCCAGACACACACATGCCATATCTTAGTCTAGCCTTATTTTATTTATTTAATTAGTTAAAGTCTTTATTCAACGATTATTTATAGTTCTATTAATTAGTTTAACTAGTTAAACTATAAATTTAATACAGTAGTTTGTAGTTTCCCGCACCTAGTTTAAACCACTGTCCTAGGCTAGAGAGAAAAGAGGGAAAGAACCTTAATACTCACCAACCAATCACCTACCTGCTGTCCTGTGACATCACTCCTTGTTCTTTTCGAAATCGTCGAAGGTTCGGCCGCCGCTGATACCACCTCCAATTAGGTCCGCGCTATTGGTCTCCGCTGTTTTAAGTACTGCCGCCGCTGATGCCGCCTCCAATTAGGTCCGCACTGCCTGGTCTCCAATGTTTTAAGTACTGCCGCCGCTTATACCGCCTGTTTGTTGAATTGAAGACATTTATTTCAACGTGATTGGGCCTGCTGAATATACTCACAATACCCTCTCCCAAATGACAATGCCTCCCCCACCCCCATAAAACCTGTTGAGCGAGTTGGTGGTAAAATCACTAGTTGAGAGTCTCCAGTCTTTGGCTGAGAAAACACACTTGGAGACATGGTCCAACCCTTCTATCAGTTTAGCTTTTTAACTGGCCTCCGGGAGATATGTGAGAGCTGAGTTACTCATCCCCATAATACAGCACAACAACAAAAACTTGCATTTATATAGCATCTTCAACACAAAAATATCCCATGGGGCTACACAGAGACTTCATCGACAAAAATGGTCACCGTGCCAAAGAAGGAGCTGTTAAGAGGGGTAAGTAACCAAAAGCTTGGTCAAAGAGATGGGTTTTAAGGAGGGAGGTGACAAGACAGAGGGGTTTAGGTAGGAAATTCCAGAGCGTGAGGCTGAGTTAGCTGAAGTCACAGCCACCAATGGTGGGGTGAAGGAAAGGGCTATTCACAAGTTTGGGTTAGAGATTGGGAGGGGTGAAGCCACGAAAGGATTTCAACAAGCGGATGAGAAATTTTGAATTAGTATTCAGGAGATCGGGTGACAATGTAGGTCAGCAAGGACACCGGGGTGATAGGTTAATGGGACCTGGTGCAGGATAAGAGACGAGCAGAAGACTGGGATGTACTGAAGTTTATGGAGGATGGGAGACCAGCCAGGAGAGTATTGGAATAGTTAAGTCTGGAGGTGACAAAGGTATGGAAGAAGGTTTCAGCGGCAGATGGGCTGCGGTGGAGTGGAAGCGGGCAATGTTATAAAGGTGGGTCGGCAGACTTTGTGCTGGAGAGGATATGGGTTTGAAATCTCAGCTGAGTCGAATAAGGCGCTGAGATTGAAAATTGGTGGCAAGGATACCGAGTTTGTGACTGGAGCCAAAGGCATCAGCTTCAGTTGTCGCAATGTTTAAGTGGAAGAAATTACTGCTCATCAGTGACTGGTGGACCGAGGCAGTGGAAGGTTTGAGTGAGGTGGTGGAGAGATCGAGCTGAGTGTTGTCAGCATACATGTGGAAGCTGACCTCACTTCTGTGGTAATATGGGCAAAGGGGAGTATGTAGATGAGGAAGAGGAGGGGACCAATGTCCTTGGGAGACTCCAGAAGTAATGGTGCTGGGGCAGGAAGAGAAGCCAATGCTGGAGATGCTGTGGCTACAATTGGATAGGTAATCGGAATCAAGTGAGGGCAATCTCATCGAGCTGGATAACAGAGGAAAGGCATTGGAGGAGGATGGTGTGGTTGAACCTGTCAAAAAGCTGCAGAGAGGTCGAAGAGAGATAATGCACTATTGTCACAGTCACAGTGTGTCGTTTGTTATTTTGGTTAGGATTGTTTTAGTGTTCTCATGGAGAAACATTAAGGGTATTGTATTGAAAGGTGCTATGCTAATTAATTCTTTGTGCTGCTGAAGGTATTGGATGTTCGTGTTTAAGTAGAGCATTTTTCCATTTTTAGCACCTGGTATCGGCATCAAAGATTCCCAGGTCAGATGTAGGTTGGAGCTGCTCCTCTGCACCAGCAAATGTGCCTTAACCCCCTACATTAAAAAAAGCATCCTTACTACCCAGGTGTAATATTTCCAGTTCCCATTTTGTGAGACTTATCGTTGCAGTTCCAATTCGTATGGCATGAGGCAACTTTGTGGTTTGGACCTGTTGCCACTAGGAACTGGCTTGCGATTACCCAAACTTTATTTTCCTACTTTAAAAAAAAATTCATTCCTGGGATGTGAGCGCCGCTGGCAAGGTTAGCATTTATTGCCCATCACTGATTTCCCTTTGAGAAGTTGGTGGTGAGCCGCCTTCTTGAACCGCTGCAGACCGTGTGATGAAGGTACTCCCACTGTTAGGTAGGGACTTCCAGGATTTTGACCCGGCGACAATGAAGGAACGGCGATATATTTCCAATTCAGGATGATGTGTGACTTGGAGGGGAACTTGGAGTTGATGGTGTTCCCATGCGCCTGCTGCCCTTGTCCTTTTAGGTGATTGGGGTCGCGGGTTTGGGAATTGCTGTTGAAGTGTTGCGAATCAATGTTCCCTTTAAGCTGCATGGCTGGGCAGCGCTCTGGAGCTCCTGTGCAACTGGCTTTTAAATGGAAAAACTACGCATGCATGGAATATTGAATGGGCTGCGTTAAAGAGGCCATGTGGTCCAAAAAAAATTAGAGGGATCATTGCCAACAATCACAACCATCTTCCTTTGTGCTAGGTATGACTCCAGCTAGTGGAGAGTTTCCCCCCCCCCTTCGAGTCCCATTGACTTCAATTTTACTAGGGCTCCTTGATGCCAGACTCGGTCAAATGCCTTGATGTCAAGGACAACGCTCTCACCTCACTTCTGGAATTCAGCTCTTTTGTCCATGTTTGGACCAAGGCTGTAATGAAGTCTGGAGCCGAGTGGTCCTGAGCATCGGGTTATTGGTGAGTAAGGGCTGCTTGATAGCACTGTCAACGACACCTTCCATGCTGATGATTGAGAGTAGATTGATGGGGCGGTAATTGGCTGGATTGGATTTGATCTTTTTGTGGACAGGACATACCTGGGCAATTTTCCACATTGTCGGTTAGATGCCAGTGTTGTAGCTATACTGGAACAGCTTGGCTAGAGGCTCGGCTAGTTCTGGAGCACAAGTCTTCAGCACGACAACTGGAATGTTGTTGGGGCCCACAGCCTTTGCAGTATGCAGTGCGCTCAGCATTTCATGGTATGTGAAGTGAATCGAATTGGCTGAAGACTGGCCTCTGTGAAGGTGGGGACCTCAGGAGGAGGCCGAGATGGATCATCCACTCGACACCTCTGGCTGAAGGTAGTTGCAAACCCTTCAGCCTTGTCTTTTGCACTCACTTGCAATCCCCATGGGGGGTCAGCCAGCTTAAATGGTAACCGGAGGGCATAAATTTAAGATCATCATCGAAAAAAATGAAGGGAGAGTTTAGGAGAATTTTTTTTGTATCCAGAAGGTTCGTAGGACATGGAATTCCCCCGACCAGAAACAGTGGTAGAAGCAGAATCAATAATAACTTTTGAAGGCGAAGTGGATAAATATTTAAATTAAAAATATAATAGGGTGCTAGGAAAGGGCAGAGGAGTGGGACTAAGTAGATAGCTTTTTTGGAGAGCTGTCACAGATAATAGGCTGAATAGCTTGTGCTTTCAAATTGTATGACCCATCATTACTGTAGACCACTCTGAGCTCTCCATTATTGCCCTGACTGGTTAGAAGTTTATTTGAAGCAGGGATGTTACGTGGCTTCTCCAGCCCTGTTCCAATCATCTGTTAACGTGTAATGTTCATTCTCTTGACCTAGCCAAGAACTGGTGAAATATTCCCTGCCTTGGCTGGCAGGCTAAACTGAGAAATAGTCTTGAACTTTAGGTGCTTTTCAGATGTTTGTGGGCAGATCTTTGAATAACGTGTATAGACAGTATTTCTCTTTACTGTACCTGAATCGTTAACTCAGTTTCTCTCTCCAAAGACGCTGCCTGCCCTGCTGAGCATTACCAGCATTTTCTGTTTTTATTTCAGATTTCCAGCATCCGCAGTATTTTGCTCTTGTTTCTGTTCACTGTACCTGTGTGTGGCATTAGTCACTTTGGCATTGACTCTCACTCTACAGCGTTCACTAGAAATGTTTGACTACTAGTGGCATGTGTGGCGATGGTGACACTATTTTAGCCACATGCACTAATTGTAGTAGAAACCACCTTGCATATACTCGCACAATACAGGTAAATGTATCTTACGTGTATTTACTTAATGAACATCTACTACTATTCAGTAACCAAGGAGGTAAAACTCATTTATCAAGCAAGCTTTTCTTTTCGTCTTACCATTTTTGCCAACAAATACACAAAGAAGTTAAAGTACACATGCATATGCTGTGCAAATATGACTATCGAGAGCACATGCCCAACGACTGTGTCTGTTACTGATTTTTTATTTACTAATCAGAAATGTAATTAGCCACATGTGGCTAGTGGCTAAGGTATTGGACAACCCAGTTTTACAGCCTGTTACTAACATTGTTCAGTGGTAGTTTTACATACTTTTACTGCTTGTTAAAGGGGAACATTACACTGTCTGTTATTAACTAAAATAGAGAATACTTTACAGTGGAAGTGCTCCTCCTTCTCAGTTTTAAAAACATGCTCGGAGTTTTTGAGACTTAAAAAAAGTTATGTCCTCCTCTTCCCCTTTCTTGAGCTTTCTCTTACAACACATCAATCACTTGAGAGGCTTGCAGTCAACACACTCCTAGGTCTCTGCTAGCACTGCTCACAAACTAGTTGTTTGGAATGCCTGCTCTGGCAATATCCTAGATGCTGCTGAAGAAATTTACTATTAAAAAGGTTAACATGAATGCAGCTTTTAAATGGGAGGGTTTAACCTTCCTTGCCAACAGATGGCAGCAATGTTCTGAACGGTAGCAGAGATTTCAACAAAGGCGTTCTTGTTTTGTTGAAATGCCAACAAAGTGATATGATTTCCACATCACATGATCAAAGCTGTGTACTTAAATCTCAGTGAATGAGTCTAAGGATTGATAATTGCTTAAGGGAGGAGGGTTGGAGCTGCTGTTTCCAACTTCACCTTTGTGGTCTTATGTTTCTGCTTTTGTACAATGCTGACTAAGGGAGATATTCATTAGGTATAAGTAGGTTTTTCAGCATTTGAGGTGAGATTTTTGATCACAAAGGTGAACACATTGCAGAGCAGTCAAGAGGGAAATGTTAAGAGTGAGATTTGTATCTCAAGTGTTAGTCTGATTGCAAATCCTTTTAAACAAATGGAGCAGTGTTTATTTTTAAGTGCTATACAATAATGACAATTTACTGTAGATCATATTTTTAAATCAAACTGATTAATTCCAAGTAAGTGAGAGCAGGGCTAAGATTGCAAATCCACTTTTAACATATAGTTGTTTATTTTTTAAAACAAGTTTTCTGAAAAATTGGTCCTTTTTCTTTAAACCACAATTGTAATGAATTGACAGATCTGATACTGAGGCAGAGACAATGCACAGTATGCATATAATGCTTCTTTTAGAATGAGACTTATATTGATCCCCTAATTCTCTGTGTACTGAAAGACTTTGAAATGTTTTTAATTTGTTGCTTTCTGTTGTGTAATTACTGGGAATTATGTTGCATAAGAACATAAGAATTAGGAGCAGGAGTAGGCCATACGGCCCTTCGAGCCTGCTCCGCCATTCAATAAGATCTTGGCTCATCTTCTACCTCAACTCCACTTTCCTGCACTACCCCATATCCCTTGATTTCACTAGAGTCCAAAAATCTATCGATCGCAGCCTTGAATATACTCGATGACTCAATATCCACAGCCCTCTGGGGTAGAGAATTCCATAGGTTCACAACCCTGTGGGAGAAGAAATTTCTGCTCATCTCAGTCCTAAATGGCCGACCCCTTATCCTGAGACTATGCCCCCTAGTTCTAGACTCGCCACCCAGGGGAAACAGCCTCTAAGCATCTACCCTGTAGCACTTGTAACATTTTAAATAACCACAGTTTTTCTGTGAAATCTTGCTAGGCAGCTTTTTCTTTTCTTGTTTGCAAATAGATTTTAAATTGTGTTCAGTGCATTGGTATCGTGGTACGTCATTTTACAAAAATGGCTCCACTTTCTCCTCCAAAATCATTGGCTAACTATATTTTCAGCCCATTTACAGTTGAGATATATTCTCTCATTGTCTTACAGCTGTAACTGAAGCAGTTTCACACTAAGAAATTTCAAGCTATAATTTCAAGCTTTAATAGACACTTGTGCTGACACCTGTACTGTCCAGACGTTACTTCAGTTTCCCTTTCCTGAAGCAGCAAACACAGTTCTAAATTTGACCAAAATCTCCCATTAGTTTAATATATGAAGCAGAGTCTATGGGCTGGATTTTGCCAGCTCTGGGGAGGCGGGACTGCTGGGAAAATGGCAGAATTTGGGGGCGGGTGCCCAACCCGCCTCCATGCCATCTTGCCAGGAGGCGGGTAGCCGTCCTGTGCTGGGTCCCAACTCCTTGGAGGCGGGAAGGGATTAAAGCCACTTAAGCCTATTTTCTGCCTGTTAACAGGCAGTTATCACCATTTTGCCCACACAAGTGCGGGCTTCCCGAAGGCTCCTTAACCCGCCAGGGTCCCCGAGGCGAGTAGTGGGTCTGCGGGGGTTGGAGGGGTCCAGAAGTGTGCTGTGGAGGTGAGTGATGGGTGCAAGTGTGGAGAGGTGAGTATCTGAGCTAAGTGCAAAGTGTTAGAAAAAGTGTACTTACCTTTGTTTCTTCCTGCAGGCTTCAATCGGTGGGTATGCGGAGAGCCTTGCACCTCCATGGTAGAGATGACAGATTCTCCAATGCAACAACCATCTAATTTCTGCAAAAGAGGTTTGATGAGGTCTTGAATTCAAGACCTCATCAAACTACAGAGAATGTCACTGTTTCGCAGCTTTACAGCTTCATTTGCAACCGGCTTTCCCTTAATTAGCCTGCTAAGCCCGCTGGGCGGGCTTAACAAGGTCAATCAAGGGAAAACAGCGTGGGTTGGCCAGAAGTTGTTGGAGGCGGGACTGAAACCCGACAAGTGGGAGTCCCGCCTCCAAAAGCTCCCCATTGGCAAAATCACCCCGTAAGTCTTCCTCGAGCATCCTTAAGCTATATTTTCTTCTCATTGCTAATTTTAGCAAAAGTGTAAAGAACTGATTTGCACTTACATATTTTATTAAAATAAACTAGTGAAGGAAAGTGTCTTCTCCCCCAGGAGTCTGGTTCATTTTATCTGTGTAGCTTTCCAATGTGTTTTAATATCACCAATATCAGTTCTTTGCTGTAAATGTCTAAATGTTATAAAGAAAAATATTTTGCTGTGTCAAGCTGTTATGGTGATGGTCTCCTGAGCGCTTTGCCTTCCTGCCCTCACTCAATCTTAGCCTGCATGTGAACTCCCCATTCACATCCACGCCATGACCTTGCCACCTCTGAGGTTTCAGTCATTGACAAGCCAGTCACTTACTCACTACCTCTTACTACTTCAGTGTTATCTTGGAAGTTAGGAATTATCCTCTATCAACCACAAAGCGCCCTCTTTGATCCCCTGCATCTGCTGCCTCCATCTTCACCTCTAACACCCTTACGGATTTTTTTGTCTCAAAGAATGGTGACTATCTATGCAGCTCCTTCAGCCACCCCTGCTTCCTCACTCCCCACTTCCCTTACCCAGCTCCATCACCATATAACTCTGTAGCATCCCACCTCCACCATCCCTCACTTGGCTAATCTCTTGTATGATTTCCCCCTCCCCATCCAACTCCTGACCACTTTTATTTCCCATGTCACTAGTCCTTGCCAACATTGTAAATGGCTCCACTTACATTAGCACCTTCCCTTTTCCCTTCAAAACTGCTGTTATCCACCCCCTTCTCAAATTAAAATACTTCTGACCCGCATCCCCTCCAATCAGTTCCTAATATATACCTTCCCTTTCCCTCCAAGTTTCTTGAATGCATTGTTGCCTCCCAGCTCTGTGTTTCTCTCACGAAACCCCTTGTTTAAGTCTCTTCAATGTGACATTTGCCCTGTCCACAATCCCAAGACCACTCTAGTCAAAGCTGCCAATGACATCCTCTGTGACTACAGCCATAGTGTGTTATGTCTCCTTGTCCTGCTCGAACTCTCAGCTCTCAGTAATGTTCAACACAGTCAGTCACGCCATCTTCTTCCACTGCCTCGCCTCCATATTTCACCTCTCGAGAGGAGGGGGCCTGCTCACTTAGTTCACTCCTACCTGTGTACATAGCTAGCACATCTCCAGCAATGGCTTCTCTTGCCACGTGGTCACTTCTGAGTGTCCTATGGTTCCATCTTGGAATTAAAGATATAGGGGGAAAAATTGGATTGATTTGCGCCTCCCGTTCGCGCCCGGGCGCAGCGCTGCTAATGCCTCCCGCGAAATTCAGCGGGAGGTTGGCGGCGGCGCGGTAGCGCCCCGCGGCACTGTGCCGGTGATGACGTCATTGCCGTGCGCAGCGCCCCGGCTGCAAACTTCGGTTGCGTCCCCTGACCTATCGCCGGACAACACGTCTGACAGGGTCAGGGTGGCGTTTTTGCAGCTGCGGCACTGGTAAAGGGGCTAGTAAAAAGAACAGGGGGGCCTTTTTTTTGGACTGACTGCCAGCACCTGCCCCCTTCCCCTTTTTTTCCTCTGGGTGCCGGCCTCGATTGCTCAGTCCGGCATTCCTCGAGTGCCGGGCTGTTTTCATGGCACCCTGCTCCCCATGCAGCGCTAGGCCCCTCCCCTTTAATCAGGGGAGGAGGCCTGCAATGATGCGGCGCTACGTGCCGACGCGCGTGGCGCTGTTGCACATAGCACCGCAATGTTCAGTTGTAGCGTCCCAAGAAGGAGGTGGAGCGCTTCACCTCCTGGTGACTTTAGCGCCTCAAAAGGGGCGACACACAATTTTTCCCCCAAAAAATCTTTTTGTTTTCCAGTTTTCTGCCCTTTATATTTTCCCCACAGAAGTTATCGGGCCAAATCTTCCTGGGAAAATAATGGCATGTTAACTACGCACGCTGTTATTAATGTGCAAGTCGGCCAGCAAGTTCAGGCGATTAAGTGCTATGCCGTGAGTTGCGAATCTCCAGAACATGCTGGTCGATTTACGCCGCTCCACTGTTTGCTTTGCACAAACAGCATCTCGCCCTTAGCCTCCCTGTTCTTTTTAAGAACTTGCTGGATTTGTGCATTAATTGCCCATTCAACTCGCCACAGAAAGTGAAGGCTCATAATTAACAGCGTAAGTACTCTTTTAACAACATGATAATTGTTAGTGGAATGCCAATCAATCTCTACGGCCCAGAAAGGGAATAATTTAAACTGTTCAGTCTAACTCCTGCAAGTAATAAATTCTTAGAGATTTAAAATGGGAAAAAAAATGTTTTTCTTACTTTTCCTTTGTTTCTTTTTTCTCTCTCTAAATCCGATCTATCTTTCCCTCTCTTTATTTCTCTTTTTGTATCTGATTTGACGCTAATTCATCCTCCTTCTCCGTCATTCCTCTGTATCTTTCTCAATCCTTAAATCTCATTGGTTAAGGAGATACACTGTTGGTCTCGTCATTCACTAAGGTTCCACAGATGCCCCGTAGCCCTCGCTGTGCCACTATCAGCTCACACTTCCAGCAAGTTACGGCGCAAATTATATTTGAGCTGATGGGTACATGATATATTCTAACTAATGCCCCACTCCAGCAAGATTTAGCCCATTGACCTATGTGGGGTACAGTTCCGCAGACACATGCAGCCCCTCTTGATTCTGTGCCCATTCTTCATGTATGAAATCAGGCAGTGTCAGTAGTCTTCAGTCATCATGGGCGAAAGAACCGAGCTTGACCCTGACGTGCATCAGAAATAGGAATCCTGACTGAATTTTTTGTTTTGTGCTTTTGGAACCTGCCAATTATAGCAACCTACCATCACTGAGCTTCCTGTTTTGTAAGGCTTCTGTACCACACCATGCAGCGTGTTTACCTACTGAACAATAGAGGAGCTGGCGAGGAATGATAGAGACAGCTGCTGCTGCAGTCCTTTTAGATTAAGTAGCTTCCAATTATCAAACCACTTTCAAGAGTCATAAAATCTATTACAAAAGCAAAATACTGCGGATGCTGGAAATCTGAAATAAAAACAGAAAATGCTGGAAATATTCAGAACTTCTGACGAAAGGTCATCGACCTGAAACGTTAACTCTGTTTCTCTTTCCACCGATGCTGCCTGACTTGCTGAGTATTTCCAGCATTTTCTGTTTTTATTTCATAAAATCTATTCCCGCTAAGTGTGTAGTGAATAAGATATTTTGATTAGTTGTGTGCAGCTCTTTTTCAGTTTTACCAACAAATTTGCAGATTTGGAGGAAGAAATATGTCGGCAAATCTATGAGGTGAGTAATAGGCATAGAATAATAATCATGGGAGATTTCAACTGCCCCCAAAGAAACTGGCAGAAAGAAATAGCGAAAGAAGAAAAGGGAATTGAGTTTTTACAATGTATACAGGACTCCTTTTTCACTCAGTACTTAAGAAGTCCAACAAGAAAAGAATCACTGCTGCATCTTGGAATGGGTAATGAACCAGAACAGGTAGGAGAAGTAAGAGTAGAAGAGCATCTTGGGAGTAGTGATCACAACATAGTATGGTTCAAGATTAGGATTGAGAGTGACAAAAACAAAGGTAGTAGATTGGAAAAGAGCAAATTATGAGGAAATGAGGGTGGAACCTAAGAAGGTAAATTCCTTGAAAAACAAAGAGAGTAAAACAGTGGGAAATCTTTAAAAGGGTAATTAACAGAGTTCAAGAGAAATGTATTCCACTAAAAGCCAAAAACAAGCAAGCTAATTATGGGGCACCGTGGATGAATAAAGAACTAAAGGGAAAATTGAATCTAAAGAAAAAGACATATAAGAAGTACTTAGATACTAAAGGAGAGGAGGACAAAAGGGAATACGAAAAATTTAGGAGAGAAGTTTAAAAAAAACCATCAGGAAGGCAAAGAGAAATTATTAAATCAAATTATCAAGGAATATAAAAAGAAATAATAAAGTGTTCTATAGACACATAAATAACAAAAGTAAAATTAAAGTAGGGATAGAGCCACTAACGGATGAGCAAGATAAATTCATAAGTAATGACCGAGAAATGGCAGAAGTATTGAATACCTACTTTGCTTCAGTTTTTACTAAAGAAGATGAGCTTAAAAATAATATTGATACAGTTAGGATAGAAAGGGAGAAAATAATTGACAAACTAGCAAAACAAAAAGAGGATAAAACCCCAGGTCCAGATGGTATGGACCTACGCATACTCAAGGAAACTAGGGAGGAGATAGCAGAGGCACTAATTTGTATATACAACAGTTCCATAGAGGAGGGCGTCGTGCCAGAGGATTGGTGGACAACTAATGTTCCTATATACAAAAAGGGAGGTAGAACAAAACCTGGGAACTATAAGACCAGTCAGCTTAACATCAGTGGTAGGAAAGATACTGGAATCTATACTAAAAGAAGTGATTGAAGAGCATTGAAAGGCTAAGTCCTGCTTAACTAACCTGATAGAATTATTTGAAGAGGTAATGGAAAGAGTAGACAAGGATAATGTAGTAGATGTTATATACTTGGATTTTCAAAATGCCTTTGATAGGGTACCACATGGTAAGCCTATGACAAAGGTTAGGGCATGTGGAGTTGGGGAAAAATAGCTGAATGGATAGCAAATTGGCTAAAAAGAAAAGCAGAGGGTAGGGGTTAAGGGTAGTTATTCAGATTAGAGGAACGTAGAATGGTGATCCACAAGGATCAGTGCTGGGACCACTGTTACTCATAATTTACATTAATGATTTTGACTTGGGAATAAGTAATTCAGTATCAAAATTTGCAGATGATACCAAACTGGGGGGTTATAGCTAACACTGAGGAAACGTGCAGACTGGGCAGTCAAGTGGCAAATGAATGTTAACATAGATAAATGTGAGGTGATGCACTTTGGTAGGAAAAACAGAAACATCACCTACACCTTAGAAAATAAGAAACTGAATGGGGTAGAAAAGCAATGGGATCTAGGGATACAGGTGAACAGATCATTTAAAGCAACATCGCAGGTCAGCAAAGCAATAAAAAATGCTAACAAATCACTGGCATTTATTTCTAGGGGTATAGTATTCAAAAGTAGTGAAGTCATATGAAACTTGCATAGGACGCATTTAGAGTACTGTGCACAGTTCTGGTCTCCATACTATAAGAAGGTCATAGAAGCACTGGGGAAAGTGCAAAAAAGATTTACAATAATCGTACCAGAACTGAGAGATTACAGCTGTCGGGGAAAGATTGAACAGGTTGGAGGGCTGTCATGATGAGAGATTGTGTAGAATGGGCCTATACTTTCTGGAGGTGCTGCAGAGTGTAGGAAAAGTGGTCTTTTAAAACACAATGAATTCTGGGAAAACCATAAGGGCTAATACAAAATTTCTAAGAAGCTGACCCAACGATGAACAAAGGACTCCTATAATTAGCAACTGTTTCCATTTAATGGCTCGTGCCTGGAAAACACCGTTCTGTCAAGGCTACTTAATAATTGGGCCACGCTGTCTGGCCATATAAGGAATGCCTGCAAGTATCACCAGGGAAGGCCATTTTTTAATCTTGCTTGCTTCTTGTATAGTATATTTGGATTTCCAAAAGGCATTCGATAAGATGCCACGTAAAAGGTTATTACACAAGATTAGAGTTCATGGGGTTGGGGGTAATATAGTAGCATGGATAGAGGATTGGCTAATGGACAGAAAACAGAGAGTAGGGATGAACGGATCTTTTTCAGGTTTTTTCAAGATTTGTTTATGGGATGTGGGAGTCACTGGCGAGGCCAGCATTTATTGCCCATCCCTAATTGCCCTTGAGAAGGTGGCAGTGAGCCGCCGCCTTGAACTGCTGCAGTCCGTGTGGTGAAGGTACTTCCACAGTGCTGTTAGGGAGGGAGTTCCAGGATTTTGACCCAGCGACGATGAAGGATCGGCGATATACTTCTAAGTCAGGATGGTGTGTAACTTGGAGGTGGGGGTGTTCCCATGCGCCTACTGCCCTTGTCATCCTAGGTGGAAAGAAAGAAAGACTTGCATTTATATAGTGCTTTTCATGGCCACCGGACGTCTCAAAGCGCTTTACAGCCAATGAAGCACTTTTGGAGTATAGTCAGTGTTGTAATGTGGGAAATGCGACAGCCAATTTGCGTTCAGCAAGCTCCCACAAACAGCAATGTGATGACCAGATAATCTGATTTTGTTATGTGGATTGAGGACAGGACGCCGGGGATAACTCACCTGCTCTTCTTCGAAATAGCGCCTTGGGATCTTTTACGTCCACTTGAGAGAGCAGACGGGGCCTCGGTTTAACGTCTCATCCGAAAGACGGCACCTCCGACAGTGCAGTGCTCCCTCAGCACTGCGCTCCCTCAACACTGCACTGGAGTATCAGCCTAGCTTTATGTGCACAAGTCTCTGGAGTGGGACTCACAACCTTCTGACTCAGAGGCGAGAGTGCTACCAACTGAGCCACAGCTGACACTAAGAGGTCGCGGGTTTGGGAGGTGCTGCTGAAGAAGCCTTGGCAAGTTGCTGCAGTGCATCTTGTAGATGGTACACACTGCAGCCACGGTACACCAGTGGTGGAGGGAGTGAATGTTTAAGGTGGTGGATGGGGTGCCAATCAAGCGGGCTGCTTTGTCCTGGATGGTGTTGAGCTTCTCAAGTGTTGTTGGAGCTGCACTCATTCAGGCAAGCGGAGAGTATTCCATCACACTCGTTACTTGTGGTTGGCAGGCTGTAACTAGTGGGGTGCCGCAAGGATCAGTGTGGGGCCTCAGCTATTTACAATCTATATTAATGACCTAGATGAAGGGACCGAGTGTAATGTATCCAAGTTTGCTGATGATACAAAGCTAGATCGGACAGTAAGTTGTGAGGAGAACACACAGTCTGCAAAGGGATATAGATAGACTAAGTGAGTGGGCAGTAAGGTGGCAGATTTGGTATAATGTAGGGAAATGTGAGGTTATTCACTTTGGTAGGAAGAATAGAAAAACAGAATTTCTTTAAATGGTGCGAAACTTTCAAATGTTGGTGTTGAGAGATTTGGGTGTCCCTGTGCAAGAAACACAGAAAGCTAGCATGCAGGTACAGCAAGCAATAAGGAAGGCAAATGGCATGTTGGCCTTTATTGCAAGGGGGTTGGAGTATAAGAATAAGGGAGTCTTGCTATAATTGTACAGGGCCTTGGTGAGACCACACCTGGAGTACTGTGCACAGTTTTGGTCTCCTTATCTAAAGAAGGATATACTTGTCTTAGAGGCGGTGCAACAAAGGTTCACTAGATTGATTCCTGTGATGAGAGGGCTGTCCTATGATGAGAGATTGTGTAGAATGGGCCTGTACTCTCTGGAGTTTAGAAGAATGAGAGGTGATCTCATTGAAACATACAAGATTCTGAAGGGGATTGACAGGGTAGATGATGAAAGGTTGTTTCCCCTGGCTGGAGTGTCTAGAACTAGGGGGCATAGTCTCAGGATAAGGGGTAGGCCATTTAAGACCGAGATGAGGAGGAATTTCTTCACTCAGAGGGTGGAATTCTCTGCCCCAGAGGGCTGTGAATGGGGAGTCGTTGAGTATATTCAAGGCTGAGACAGACAGATCTGTGGACTCTAGAGGAATCAAGGGATATGGAGATCGGGCGGGAAAGTGAAGTTGAGGTCGATGATCAGCCATGATCTTATTAATTGGCGGAGAAGGCTCGAGGAGCCGTATGGCCTACTACTGCTTCTATTTCTTATGTTCTTATAGGTTAATGCTTTTTTTGTTACAAAAGAGAAGACTTAGAGGTGACCTGATAGATGCTTTAAAATTATTAATGGGTTGCACAGGATATCTGGGGAGAGAATATTTCCACTTGTGGAAGAATCCAAAACTAGGGGCCATAAATCTAAGGGGGAAATAAGGAGAAATGTCTTTACTCCAAAAGTGGTTTGAATGTGGAACTTGCTACCACAGGAAGTGCGAAATAACAACAGAAAATGCTGGAAAAACTCAGCAGGTCAGGCAACATCCGTGGACAGAAATTTGTGTTGACGTTTCGGGCCGAACCCTTCTTCAAAACTGGAAAGAAAAGATAGATCGGAGGCAGGGCTGCGATCGGGCAAAAGAATAAAAGAAACAAAAGAAGTAAAAAAGAGACAATAAAAGGTATTAGAAGCTAGACGAGATGGTAATAGGCTGAGATTAGGTGTAAAGTGTACTGGCAGGGCAAGAGATAGCCAGGTGTGAGAGAGAAACAAAAGGAAAGGTGGGGGGCAGGGGGAAAGGAGTGGAAAAATTACAAGAAAAAATGAAATAGGGGCCGAGGTTATGATCTGAAATTGTTGAACTCGATATTGAGTCCGGAAGGCTGCAGAGTGCCTAATCGGGAGTGGAAGTGGTTGAGGCAAATAACTCAGATGCTTTCAAATGGAAACTAGATGAGTACATGAGAGAAAAGGGATTGGAACGATATGCTGAAAGGCTGAGATGCAGTAGATGGAAGGGGGGGAGGGAACTCGTGTGGAGTATAAACACCAGCACAGACTAGTTGGGCTGAATGGCCTGTTTCTATGCTGTATATTCTATATCATTTAAAATTTGTTGCTGATTTGTGTTTGCTTGTTCTGACTCCAAAATTAACTGACTTGCCTAGTCAGTTGATTTCCTAAAATCTCTTATAATTCAGAAGTTATAGAAGATTTGGTTCAATCCAGTTCTTCATGTTGTTCTGGGAGATGTCTGGCATGGTCTGTAGTGTCTCACCATTCACCAGATCCTCATCACAAACGTAAAATCAGTTGACTAAACAGGACCTCAATAATTAAAAACCAGATAACCATATAACATTGTATTTATTCCTCCCATGGGAAATTATTTTTTTTTTTAAAACAAAGAGACAGGTGTGTGGGATTTTTTTGTTCACATTTGCGCTGTTCAGCTTAACTTCATTGTTTGAATCCAGGTGAGTAGCAGATGTCCAGGAGGTCTAAGGAATGGGAATGCGGTCTTTAATTATTGCAATTCCAACTCCACCTTGATTTCTGAGGGGGTGTTGCTGTCTGGAGAAGCAAGCTGAGCAGAATGTTGAACGTGTGTCAAAATAAGCATTGTATTTCCAAATAGATTGTACTGTAAAACTGCAGATTCAGTTTAAAAGGTAACAAAAGATGAAGATCCAGGTTCACACTACACAACCTAAACAGGCAGCAACCTTACTCTGTAAAAGCCAGGTTAGGTGCACATGAATTTCAGCAGCTCTCAGTCTGATTCTGGACCAGCAACTCAGTGCTCGTGAGTTTAAGTCCCACCAGGGCAAGTTATGTAATTGAGTTCAATAAATCTGGTAATCTGTGGGCTAGCAGCAGGAGAGTAACCATGAAAGCTGCAGTTTTATCAATTTAAAAACCCAACTTTACTTACAAGGGGAGTCTTATCAGCCCTACCTGGTGGTCTGGGCCATGCTTGTCTCAGTCCCACACAATGTTCTTCACTCTTAGTCAACTGTAGTGGTTTATAAGATGATGAAGGGATTAGATTGTGTTTGTGTACAGAAATTGGTTCAACTAAATAGGTTAGGGAGAACCAGGGGGCCACACTCTGAAGTTATGTAAAGGCAGAACTAGGTTAGATATTAGGAGGTCTTCTGTTCCCAGAGTATAGTGGACCTGTGGAACACAAGGCACCACAACTGTATTGGACAGGCCGGAATGGCCAGCACGCCTTTTCTTGTCTGTCATTTTCATGTTTGTAACCTTGTGACCTCTACCACTGAGAAGGACAAGAGCAGCAAAATCATGGGAACGCTATCACTTCCAAATCGCACACCATCCTGACTTGGATATATACCTCCGTTCCTTCATCATCACTGGGCCAGTCACCTGGAATTTCCCTATCTAACATCACTTGGGAGCACCATCACTAGAAGGACTGCAGCGATTCAACGGAAGGTCCAGCACCATCTTTTGAGGTCAGCTAGCGATGGCCGATGAACGTGGCCTTGACGTTGTCATCGCGTCTGAGAGCAAATGGAAAAAAAAGCTGTTCTATCAAGAGTGTGTTAATGGAATAAGTACTGGTTAATGCATCTGAATTACACCATGTACAGAGGGTTGGAAAGCATTGCACCAACTTGCGGGGGATGGGGAGGGGAGTTAAAAGCTCATTGTGCTGGGGACCGTCTGGTCTGCTCAGTGCTGCACTGCTGCTGTTCTTGGTTTGTGTAACTGAGCAAAATGCAAATCGAGTTTTGCCCTCCAGTGGCAGCATTGAAGTACCACTGTTCACCAAATTCACACTTTCACCAGATTTTACAGCACTGGACAGAAAAGAGAACTTTTAAAAAAAATCATTCAAGACTAAAGCTATAATGAATTATCTAGAATGGGTGAAGGAGGTGTAATGTGAGTAGAATTTCAGTAAAGTGTAATGTTTGTTGTGTATGTGATATTTTCATACTATGTCCGCTTATAGAATCAAAGAAATTACAGGCAGAAGGAGGCTATTCAGCCCATGGATTATTGAAAAAACACCCAGCAGAACAACTATAGGTTTTGTCCTGCAGTCCTGTCCAGACAGTATTCTGAGCTTTATAACTACTGGTTGCTTATACATCGGTCACTGCTGTTAGCATTGCTGGAGCGATTTTAACTAATGAATTAAGAGCATCGCACAGGAAATGGGTAATGCAATATAATGGTTTAAGTGCATATTTTCCTGGAATACATTGAATTCAATATACTGAATAAGAGCAGTATCAACACTGAGGTTATAGATTCATAGAAGATAGGAGCAGGAGTAGGCCATTCGGCCCTTCGAGCCTGCTCCACCATTCAATGAGATCATGGCTGATCATTCAATTTCAGTACCCTGTCCCTGCCTTCTCCCCATATCCCTTGATCCCTTTAGCCTCAAGAAATATATCCAACTCTTTCTTGAATATATTTAATGAACTGGCCTCCACCGCCCTCTGTGGCAGAGAATTCCACAGGTTCACCACTCTCTGGGTGAAGAAATTCCTCCTCATTTCAGTCCTAAATGGCTTACCCCTTATCCTTAGACTATGACCCCTGGTTCTGGACTCCCCGGCCATCAGAAACATCCTTCCTGCATCTAGTCTGTCCAGACCTGCCAGAATTTTACAGGTTTCGATGAGATCCCCTCTCAATCTTCTAAACTCCAGTGAGTATAAGCCCAATCGACACAATCTCTCCTCATACGTCATTCCTGCCATCCCAGGTATCAGCCTGGTGAATCTTCGCTGCACTCCCTCCATGGCAAGAATGTCCTTCCTCAGGTAAGGTGACCAAAACTGCACACAATACTCAAGGTGCGGTCTCACCAAGGCCCTGTACAACTGTAGCAAGACATCCTTGTTCCTGTACTCGAACCCTCTTGCTACGAAGGCCAACATACCATTTGCCTTCTTAACCGCCTGCTGCACCTGCATGCTTACCTTCAGCGACTGGTGCACAATAACACCCAGGTCTCTTTGCACTTCCCCTTCTCTCAATCTATTGCCATTCAAATAATAATCTGCCTTCCTGTTTTTGCCACCAAAGTGGATAACCTCACATTTATCCACATTATAGTGCATTTGCCATGTTTCTGCCCAATCACCCAACCTGTCCAAATCGTACTGGAGTTTCACGACATCCTCCTCACAGCTTACCCTCCCACCCAGCTTTGTGTCGTCTGCAAATTTGGAGATATTACATCCAATTCCCTCGTCCAGATCATTAATATATATTATGAACAGCTGGGGTCCTAGGACCGATCCTTGCGGTACCCCACTAGTCACTGCCTGCCACTCGGAAAATGACCCGTTTATTCCAACTCTTTGCTTTCTGTCCACCAACCAGTTCTCTATCCAAGTTAATACCTTGCCCCCAATCCCATGTGCCTTAATTTTGCACGCTAATCTCTTATGTGGGACCTTATCGAAAGCCTTCTGAAAGTCCAAATACACCACATCCACTGGTCTTCTCTTATCTATTTTACCAGTTACATCCTCAAAAAATTCCAGTAGATTAGTCAAGCATGATTTACCTTTTGTAAATCCATGTTGACTTTGTCCGATCCTGTCACTGTTTTCCAAGTGCTCTGCTATTAAATCTTTTATAATAGACTCTAGCATTTCCCCCACTACCGATGTCAGGCTTACCGGTCTATAATTCCCCGCTTTTTCTCTACCACCTTTTTTGAATAGTGGGGTAACATTAGTTACCCTCCAATCCATGGGTACCGTTCCAGAGTCTATCGAGTTCTGGAAGATGACCAGCAATGCATCTACTATCTCTAGGGCCACTTCCTTAAATACCCTGGGATGTAGACCATCAGGCCCTGGGGATTTATCGGCCTTCAGTCCCATCAATTTTCCTAACACCATTTCCCTACAAATACTGATTTCTTTCAGTTCCACCCTTTCATCAGACCCTATGTTCCCCGGCATCTCTGGGAGGTTATTTGTGTCCTCCTTTGTGAAGACAGAACCAAAGTATGTATTTAGTTGGTCTGCCATTTCCTTGTTTCCCATTATAAATTCCCCTGATTCTGACTGTAAGGGACCTACGCTTGACTTCACCAATCTTTTTCTCTTCACATATCTATAAAAGCTTTTACAGTCAGTTTTTATGTTCCCTGATAGCTTACTCTCATATTCTATTTTCCCTTAATTAATCCCTTTGTCCTCCTTTGTTGACTCCTAAACTGCTCCCAATCCTCAGGATTATTGCTTTTTCTAGCCAATTTGTATTTCCTCTCCTTGGATCTTATGCTATCCCTAATTTCCCTTGTTAGCCACGGTTGAGTCACCTTTTTTGTTTTATTTTTATGCCAAACTGGGATGAACAAATTCTGTAGCTCATCCATTCGGTCTTTGAATGTTTGCCATTGCCTATCCACCGTCAACCCTTTGAGTGCCATTCCCCAATCAATCCTACCCAACTCGCTCCTCAGACCATCGTAGTTTCCTTTATTTAAATTGAGGACACTTGTCTCTGAGTCAACTACTTCATTCTCCATCTTAATGAAGAATTCAATCATATTATGATCGCTCCGACCTAAGGGGCCTCATACAACAAGACTGCTAATTAATCCTTTCTCGTTACATAATACCCAGTCTAAGATGGCCTGATCTCTGGTTGGTTCCTCGGCATATTGGTCCAGGAAACCATCACGTAAACACTCCAGGAATTCCTCCTCCATAGTATTGTTACTAATTTGGTTGGCCCAATCTATATGTACATTAAAGTCACCCATGATGACTGCTGTGCCCTTATTGCACGCTTCTTTAATTTCCCTTTTAATGCCATCCCCAACCTCTGCCTTACTGTTTGGAGGTCTATATACCACTCCCACTAATGTTTTTTTCCCCTTAGTATTTCTCAATTCTACCCATTCAGATTCCACATCATCAGAGCTAATATCCTTCATTACAATTGTATTAATCCCTTCTTTAACCAGTAATGCTACCCCACCTCCCTTTCCTTTTTGCCTATCTTTCCTAAATATCGAATACCCCTGAATGTTGAGTTCCCAGTCTTGGCCATCCTTGAGCCACGTTTCCGTAATCCCAACCAAATCATATTCATTTACCTCTATTTGCGCAGCCAATTCATCCACCTTATTACAAATGCATCTCGCATTAAGACACAAAGCCTTCAGGCTTGTTTTTTAACGCTCCTAGGCCTATTAGAATTATTATTTATTATTGGTCTGTCATTTTAAAAACTCTGTACTCTGAGGGTGGTATCTCCAGAATTGTTCAGTGAGTTGTGACTGACCATGTGTGCATGTCTGTGTGACGCCAGGGTATTAAAAAGGTTAATAAAACAACTGCAAAAATGTATCTCAGTATATCAATTGGATCCAGCTAGTTTTGTAGTGAAAAGTACAAGTCCCTTCGCCTCCTGTGACACAGCTCCTCCGGGCATCTTGCACTACTCTCCTCCAGAGTTAGGTTAGGACCCGAATCAGAAATTGTATTGTCATTTTAGTGTGGCCATGATGCACAAATGACAATGGGCCAGAAATTGGTGGAAAATAATGGTGAATTGATGGCGCTCGCCACTATTGGTTAGTAAAACATCCAACAATTTGTGGCGAAGAAGAGATACGCCGAGTTCCGATTCTCCCCAAATTATTGGACGATTTCTGCCGTTAGCCTCGATAAAAAAGAAAAAAATGCAACCTTCCCATGAGCCTCCCCATTCAAATTAATTGCATGTCATGAAATTTCTGGATTTATGCCATTAATGCAAATGAATCTTGCCGCAACCATTTAGGCCTGGTAAATCACATCAAAGGGTCCCTATTCATGATGTAATTTATCGTCCTGACATGACACTAAACCTTGGAGGCCCAGAAAAGGAACAATGAAGCATGGAATCTCCAGCAGGTAGTGAATTGTCCCTATAGGTTTTCAAAAAATTTATCTGCTTTGGCAGTATTTTTGTGTCAGTCTTGCCAGCCACTCTCCTGTTAATGTCGGATGGTAATCATTTCAGGACGCAAAGCTGTTTCGACACTCAGAAATGCAAATTAGATAGATTTTTTCTAGAAAATAACATTTTGGGATACAGCATATGAGTAATTTGAGACATGAGATGTTGTAAGTGAACCATCCAGTAAAAATGTGACTTTGGACCTATGGGGGAAAAATTCAGTTGCTTTGCGCCTCCCGTTACCGCCCTAAGAGGGCGTTAATGAGGCGCAAAGCAGCTAGGGCGCAGCAATGTTAGCACCGCTCACGAAATTGACCAGACATTTTGCAGCGGCGCTAAACACTACCGCCATGATCACCTGCGCCCGCAGATCGTGATGTCTGTCGAGTGTGTAGTGCCCCGGTCTGGATATTGAGTGGCACCCCCTGCCTTACCGCCTGCTGCTAGCAACGACAGGTTGAGTGGAGCATTTTGCAGTTGGGAAGGGACTGGGGGAGCACTATTTAAAGGCGACCGCTTCCTGCCTTTTTTTGTCGACAACATTTTTGCTCCACGCATTCTGAGAGAGAGAGACTTCTGGAGAGACTCAACGCTGTGTGAAGGAGTTTTAAGCACTGAGCAGCACTTTGCAGGTTCATTTTGATTTGACCTTCCTTGCATCGATTTAGAAGAGATTATGGGGGCTGCACTCTGAGCTCTTTCCCTGGGCCTCTCCATTGTTCTTTCCAGCAGATTTGATGTACAAGTCTCTCCAGGCCGAGATTCAAGGCTGCAATGAGCAGGGTGTGGATGGAGAGCAAGGTCGACCCTCCCCTTTAAGAACTGGCCGGCGCCAGTGTGTCTGTGTTCCATTGCTGACTGACATCACATGAGCTTCGCCAGCGCTCTGAGGTAGCACCTCGCTCCTCGGTGTTAGCGCATTGAGAGGTGTGTAGCACCTGATTTAGCGCTCCAATCACCTCCAGGGTCGATAGAAGCCAAGTTTGCAGTCAGAGGTGATAATTAGCGCCAGGCGCTAAACTTTGCACCCGGCTGATAATTGCGCCCCAAACGGGGCGATACCGAATTTCTCCCCCATGGTTCCCAAAGCTCTCCACCACCTTTCCTTGTGAAGACCAATTGATAGAGATTGATTGCTATGATTAGTCAACAACTCCATTATCATTGTATTGTGCGACTACCAGGATGGTCGAAGGTGAATTAGATGGACCTTAGTCTTTTTTCATCTAGGAATTCCTATATTCCTATGAAAGCAGTGCAATGGCGTACCCACTGAGTGTTCCACTGTTCCTGATCATGATGGATGGGGAAGCTGGTTCTATGGTTCTATAATTCATGGGTCAAGAATATTTGTAACATTTCACACACCTGGCCTGCCATTCACTCATTAACTTCTCAAGGACCAATGCCGCAATCCCCAAACACAACTGGGTTACGATGCCCTCTTCTTCTGCTTATTCTTTAAAAAAAAATTCTTACTTTTCCTTTCTGTATCTTTTTGCTTTCTCTCTATAATAGAAAAATAGAATATAAGAATAGAAAAACAGAATATTTTTTAAATGGTGAGAAACTTTCAAATGTTGGTGTTCAGAGAGATTTGGGTGTCCTCGTGCAAGAAAGGCAGAAAGCTAGCATACAGGTACAGCAAGCAATAAGGAAGGCAAATGGCATGTTGGCCTTTATTGCAAGGGGGTTGGAGTATAAGAGTAAGGAAGTCTTGCTACAATTGTACAGGGCCTTGGTGAGACCACACCTGGAGTACTGTGCAACGAAGGTCCACTAGATTGATTCCTGTGATGAGAGGGCTGTCCTATGATGAGAGATTGTGTAGAATGGGCCCATACTCTGGAGTTTAGAAGAATGAGGGGAGAACTCATTGAAACATACAAGATTCTGAAGGAGATTGACAGGGTAGAAGCTGAGAGGTTGTTTCCCCTGGCTGGAGAGTCTAGAACTAGGGGGCATAGCCTCAGGATAAGGGGAAGGCCTTTTAAGACTGAGATGAGGAGGAATTTCTTCAGAGGGTTGTGAATCTTTGGAATTCTCTGCCCCAGAGGGCTGTGAATGCTGAGTCTTTGAGTATATTCAAGGCTGTGATAGATAGATTTTTGGACTCTAGGGGAATCGAGGGATATGGAGATCAGGTGGGAAAGTGGACTTGAGATCGATGAATTGAATGGTGGAGCAGGCTCGAGGGGCTGCATGTCCTACTCCTGCCCTTATTTCTTAATTTCTTATGAATAGGAAGCACAGGTTCAAACTAGAAAATGGCAAATGTAGGACTTATATCATGAAGTTTTCTTCAGAATGAGAATAAGCAATTCATGGAATGGACTTCTCTGCAGAGTAGTGGAAGCAAAATCCTTGGAATTATTTAAGAAACAATTGGATGCCACAGTAAGATGACTCTTAGATTTTTCTGGATGGATGAACGGAGATGAGCTGAATGGCCTTCCTGATCTGTAATTATCTTGTGAGGTGCACGAGGACTCCGTGGGTTAACATACCCTTCTCCTCCCTCATTTTGATAAAACATTTGCATTCCACCACGGCCTCAGATGACCCAACATAGTTCTAGAATCTCAGTCATTAGATTTGCTAGTGAGCTATACCCCTCTGCTTCTCCCCTCTCTGCTGTCCAGCTGCAGGTCTCTGAACAGCAGGCTGCTGCTCTGCTGGTCATATTGCCCCTCAGCTGAGGCCCAATCTAAGGCATCCAAGGGGCTATTTTTCATGTATGAGCCTAGACAGTGAATGCTGGTGGGCATTCAACCATGGGGATCATTACAGCCAAGTCTGATTCTGCCCTCACCTGATGTCTGTAAGATTTGCAAAATTTCTACATTTCCCCGAAGGTTGTTATTAATAAAAGGGACCCTGCGTGGACATTTTAAATCAAAAAGGGTACCCAAGATGGCGTCCGTGCCTCGTGGCAGAAAGCCTGAGAGATTTTAAAACTGGGACTCTGCAACGCAGACAGCTTGTGGATCAAAACCAAAGCTGCAGTTTCTGTGAAGAGAGACTTTGTATTTTGAAACCAGACCGGACTTTGAATTATGTATTAGATCGAATTGGAGACAAATCTAAATTCAATTAGGCTTATAGTTAAGGCCATCAAGCAGTTTACATATATAATCGGAAACAGATTAAGAAAGTCATCGAGGCTGGACAGGCCCATTAAGGAACATTCATGACAAAACAAGTCAATTATCGGGCCAGTAGATGCGATTACCAGCCATCTAAAAACAGTTAGTATGGATCGCTACCATTATTTAAAATAGCCCGCCAGATTAAGACAAAGAACTAACCTGATTTGGCGCGCAGATAAGGGTTTTCGAAAAGAGTATAATTGAAGGCCCCGGGTAGCAATCTCTCTCTGCTCTGCTTGGCTCTTCTGCCCCTCGCCCTCGTGGCTGTCGCTCTTTCCCCATCCCGCGCTTACCCCCTGGCCTTTGCCCGTGCCTTTTGCCACTCCATCTGGAAATCGCCCCGGCACTGCATCGGGCAGACACGGACAATTCAGGCCAGGCGGGACGCGACGAGGGGAGGAGGAAGACCAACTGAGGAAGACCAACTGAGGAGATGAACTGAGGGTAGGCTTCGAATCATCGGGCCTTCAGTCTCGGCCAACCTGCGACTATCTTTATACAAACTCAAACTGTCGGCCAAAGAAGAACAATCATCCCTGCAAGGTAAAGTACCCAAACAGAGACTTTAACTTTGGGGTACTCGAACCTGAACAACGCCCTTGCAGCGCCCGGAGACCACGTGATGACGGCAGGCTCCAGAGAGCACCAAGAGTGAACCCCGAACCCCTCTGCTGTTTTGAGTTCAGCAAACCCCTTTTGTTTGGTGAGCATAAATTCTGGCCCCTCATAGCTTAATCTAGTTAGGTATAGGGGGTGGGATAAGGGGATTGTTAAGATAATTATTTTCCCTCGATGTGCCATGTGTTCCCCATTCCCTGTATAAGTATAGTTATTTGTATTTGCCTGTAATTTTATATACTGGTAACTTCTCATAAGACTGTATTAACTTTTCCTGTTTAATAAAATCCGGAGTTTTGCTTACATCTAAACCACCTGTCTACTCAAATCTTTTCTGTATCGCTACCTGTACCTAAGTCCAGTGTCAAGAATCTCAGGGGCGTGGGAGCGATTCGAACCGCTCACGGGCAGTCAGAGGGATAACTGACTGGGCTCACGCGCCACCCCCTACATGTCCACATGCATACACCTTCGTTCCTCAGAATGGACACCCTGAGGCCAAGTGTAGCACTCCCATTGCTGCCATAGGCAAGATCAGCTAACTCAGCTAAACATTGGGGAGACCGAGGCCATCATCTTTGGCCCCCACCATAAACTCCATATCCTTGTCACTGACTCCATCCCCTCCCACCTGGTCATTGTCTCAGGTTAAACCAGACTATTCGGATCTTCGAGCTGAGCTTCTGAGCCGAAATTCTCTATCACAAAGATTGTTTGCTTCCATATCAGTAACATTGCCTTGGAATTTGTTGGGAAAATAATGGCGAGTTCACAGCACTCGCCATTATTAGTGTGTAAACAACCCAGCAATTTGTGGCGAGGGAGAAATAGGCTGCGAGTTGTGAATCGCCGCAAATTGCTGGACCATTTGCACCACTCCATTGTTAGCCTCACCAAAACGGGAGCTCACGTCAGTCTCTCCATGAGTTTTAAGAAGTTACCAGAATTGTATGGTTTAACCTGAGACAATGTGCTGTAAATAAGAATTAAAGTCGCTGCGGAAAGATACAGCTGCTATTTCACGATGCAAGAACCTTTTTAATGATGAGATTTATGTTCCTGCAATGCTATTCAACCTCGGAGGCCCTGAAAGGGAATCATTGAAACTGTGGAGTCTATTGTTCCTAGAGGAATTTTTAATTTTATTTTCTTACTTTTCCTTTCTGACTTTTTTTCTCTCTCTCAATCCAATCTTTCGTTCCCTCTCTTTATTTTTCTTTCTCTACCTGATTTGGCTCTAATTCATCCTTTTTCCTTTTCATTGTTCGCTCTGTTTCTTTCTCTATCCTTACATCTCATTGGTTAAGGAGATAGACTGTTGGTCCCATTGTTCACTAAGGTCCCAGATTCTCCCTTGACCTTAATTTGCATTTCCAGCAATTTGCAGCGCAAAAATAATTGGAGCTGAAGGGTGAGGAAACAAATCCAACTCACGCATGCTGCAAGATGTCCAGCTCCAACAAATTCTGGGCCATTTTACGCTTCCTTCCCTACCTAGCCCGTCTGCTGCTAAAACTCTTCATCCATGCTTTTGTCACTTCTAGAGTCAACTATTTCAGTGCTCTTGACTGGCCTCCTCTCCTCCACCCTCTAAACTTCAGCTCATCTGAAACGTTAATGCCCGAATCCTATTCCGCACCAAATCCACTCGCCCATTACCCTTGTCCTCACTGACCTACATTGGCTTCCAGTCCCCTAACAGCTCAAATTTAGAATTCTTGTCTTCATATTCAAATCCCTTCATGGCCTCATCTGTCACTATCTTTGGAACCTCACCTCTGCTAATATCTCTTTCTTAGGCTCAGCGTCCATTTTTGTTTACTGCTCTATGAAATACTTTGTGATGTTTTTCTACACTAAAGCTGCCATATAAATGTAAATTATTGTTGCTCTTTCACTGATCTCACAATTACACAAGATGTCTCAAAAGGCAGACAATTGAAACCAGCTCTGTTTTCATTTACAAATTTATAATGTAACTGTTTTGTATACATGTCTTACTGATAGAACCTACTTGGAAGATAATGTGTAGTACAAGCAGCTGTGCTCCCTCTCACCTCTGTATTAGAACCGCATGCTGTTCATGTTATTGTACCGCTCTGCAGTAAAACAGCAGCAATTAACATGCACGGTATTCACATTCTTAAAGATTACGAGCGTAGTGTTGTAGAATGGCATACATTCCACCAAATATAACGTGAGCTCAGGTTGTACATAATTAAAGATTGATAAACACAATTGAGCACTGACAAACAGGTGGAAGGTTTTACATTTTCTTTAATACTGTATAAAACCCTTCCTGTATTATTAATGTTATTGTTGCAAACTGTTATTCCTTGGGATCTCTCTGACAATTTTCTAAAAAAAAAAATCTTTTGTATTTCGGGGTTTTACAAGTCTACAGGAGATGTAAGTCTTGGATTTTCTTTTCTGTGTGCTTGTTGCAAAGTATGTACTATGTTAGAATTTTTAAAATTTAAGCAAAAAAAGAAGCCATTGATTGTGCCAGTGCTCATTCTCAACCTAGAGCTTCCTAAAGGGGTGAAATTAAAAAGGAAATTAGGAAAGCAAGGAGAGGACATGAAAAAACATTGGCAAGTAAAATCAATGAAAAAATAAATATGTTTTATAAATACATAAAGAGTAAGAGGATAACTAAGGAAAGAGTAGGGCCTATTAGAGACCAAAAGGGTAACCTGTGTGTGAAGGCGGAAGACCTGGGTATGGTTCTTAATGAATACTTTGCGTTTCTCTTCACAGAAGAGAGGGACGATGCAGACATTGTAGTTAAAGGGGAGGAGTGTGAAATATTAGATGGGATCAACATAGTGAGAGAGGAAATATTAAGGGATTCAGCATCTTTGAAAGTAGATAAATCACCAGGCCCCCATGGAAGCATCCCAGGCTGTTAAGAGAAGCAAGGGAGGAAATAGCGGAGGCTCTGACCATCATTTTCCAATCCTCTCTGGCTACAGGCATGGTGCCAGAGGACTGCTAACATTGTACCATTCTTTAAAAAGGAAAAAATAAGATAGACTGAGTAATTGCAGGCCAGTCAGCCTAACCTCGATAGTGGGCAAATTATTGGAAAAAATTCTGAGGGACAGTATTAATCGTCATTTAGAAATGCATGGATTAATCAAGGAAAGTCAGCATGGATTTGTCAAGGGAAGGTTGTGTCTGACTAACTAGATTGAATTTTTTGAGGAGGTAACAAGGAGGGTCGATGAGGGTAGTGCGTTTGATGTAGTCTACATGGATTTTAGCAAGGCTTTTGACAAGGAGGGTCGATGAGGGTAGTGCGTTTGATGTAGTCTACATGGATTTTAGCAAGGCTTTTGACAAGGTCCCGCATGGCAGACTGGTCAGAAAAATAAAAGCCCATGGGATCCAAGGGAAAGTGGTAAATTGGATCCAAAATTGGCTCAGTGGCAGGTAATTGTCGACAGGTGTTTTTGTGACTGGAAGGCTGTTTCCAGTGGGGTTCCACAGGACTCAGTACTAGGTCCCTTGCTTTTTGTGGTCTATATCAATGATTTAGACTTAAACGTAGGGGGGCATGATTAAGAAGTTTGCAGATGATACAAAAATTGACCGTGTGGTTGATAGCGAGGAAGAAAGCTGTAGACTGCAGGAAGATATCAATGGACTAGTCAGGTGGGCAGAAAAGTGGCAAATGGAATTCAATCTGGAGAAGTGTGAGGCAATGCATTTGGGGAGGGCTAACAAGGCAAGGGAATACACAATAAATGGTAGGATACTGAAAAGTGTAGAGGAACAGAGGAACCTTGGAGTGCATGTCCACAAATCCCTGAAGGTAGCAGGACAGGTAGATAAGGTGGTTAAGAAGGCATATGGGATACTTGCCTTTATTAGCTGAGGCATAGAATATAAGAGCAGGGAGGTTATGCTAGAACTGTATAAAACACTAGTTAGGCCACAGCTAGAGTACTGCAACAGTTCTGGTCACCACATTACAGGAAAGATGAGATTGCACTAGAGAGGGTACAGAGGAGATTCACGAGGATGTTGCCAGGACTGGAGAATTTTAGCTATGAGGAAAGATTGGATATGCTGGGGTTGTTTTCTTTGGAACAGAGGAGGCTGAGGGGAGATTTAGTTGAGGTGTATAAAATTATGAAGGGCCTAGATAGAGTGGATAGGAAGCACCTATTTCCCTTAGCAGAGGGGTCACTAATCAGGGGGCAAAGATTAAAAGCAATTGGTAGAAGGATTAGAGACATTTTTTCACCCGGAATGTGGTGGGGGTCTGGAACTCACTGCCTGAAAGGGTGGGAGAGGCAGAAACCCTCATCACATTTAAAAAGTACTTGGATATGCACTTGAAGTGCCGTAACCTACAAAGTGGAAAGTGGGATTAGGGTGGATAGCTCTTTTTTGGTTGGCACAAAATAGCCTCCTTCTGTGCTGTAAAGATGATTCTATTCTATGATTCTACCTATTTTAATCCTATTGTCATTCTCTTTTCCCATACCCTTAATAACTTGAATAAAACATTCTTCTAACCTTGTCCTTTATGCTTTTTGTGCTAATTCTAAATTTATGCTATTTATTACTGATTTTAATATTTATCCTCTTGAGTCCTTTGAAAATGTTGAAAACTTGTTTTAGATCTCTCCTGAACCTTCTCTGCTCCAGTGAATACAGTCCACGTTTTTCAAATCTGTCGTCATAACTAAATCCTCTCATCCCTGGTATCATTTCAATGAATCTAAGTTGGACCTTTTCGCTGTTTCCAATATTCTTTCTATAATGGGATGACCAATACTGCACACAGCACTCCAACTATTTTCTAACCAATATCTTGTACAGATTCTTTATCATCTCTTTGCTTTTGTGTTCATTGCGCCTCCATATAAAATGCAAAATCCCATTTTCCTTTTTATACACTTTTATCACCTGTAATTCTGCTTTCAATTATGTCTCTTTTCCTCTGCCCCATTAGGACATTTACTGTTTCGATTCTATTTCCATTCTCTTTCCTTCTTCCCTGTAGTCCTTTATATTTACCTACATTTAACGACATTTGTCACATAGCTGACCTAACCTATTGCAAAAGCAAAATACTGCAGATGCTGGAAATCTGAAATAAAAACAGAAAATGCTAAAAATACTCAGCAGGTCAGGCAGCATCTGTGGAGAGAGACATAGGGCTAGATTTTCCTGGAGCCGTCAGGCAGGGTTTCAGGTGTGTGGGGGGGGAAATCCCGAATTTGGGGGTCCCGACACCATCCCGCCCAAAACCCCGCCCCACGTAGGTTTCAGGGGCGGCGGGTACCCGCCCCGCACTGGGACCTGCCGAAACCAGGCGGGAAGGGATTAGTGCCAATTAACTGCCTGTTAACAGGTAGTTAACAGGCAGTTTTTAGCCTAATCCCTATTTTGAGGGGTTTCGTGTGGGTTTCCCGACGGCTCCAAACCACACCAGGTTGGAGCGGCGGGCCGTCGGGTTGAAGAAGTTGGAGGGGTCACGATGTCGGTGCTCAGGTGAGTGATGGGTGCATGAGTGTAAAGGTAAGTGTGTTTGGTGTGTCTAAAGTGTGTAAAGACCTTTTACTTACCTGTACTTACCTTAATAGCCTTTCTTCCTGTAGCCGTCAGGAGCGCATCACTCAGCCAGAACTGAAAGCTGAACGGCTGCGATCTGTGAAAAGTGACAGCCTTCAGCTTTGAGTGCCGGTGAGAGTTCTAACTGAGTCTGTGCAGAAGGACTCATGTTAAAACTCAGAGTGTCAGTGTTTCACAGCTTCAGACAGCTGTGAAACACTGATATTTCATCTGTCAAGAACTCTTGACAGATGAAATTTCAGTCTGTGACGTCACCTGTTGCCAGGTGGCCCTTAATTGGCCTGCTGAGCCCGCTGGGCGGGCTCAACAAGGTCAATCAAGGGAAAATCGTGCGGATTGGCCAGACATCGAAGTAGGCGGGTCAAAAACCCGAAAGGGGAAGTCCCGCCTTCTTCCCGACAGGTTCGGGAAAATCTACCCCATAGAGTTAATGTTTCAGGTCGATGACCTTTGGTCAGAACTGGAAAAAGTTAGAGATGTAACAGATTTTAAGCAAGTGCAGGGGAAGGGGGAGGGGAGGAAAGAACAAAAGGGAAGGTCTGTGATAGGATGGAAGGCAGGAGTGATTAAATGACAAAAGGTACGATAGTACAAAGCAAAAGAAGATGGTAATGGGACAAGTAAAGAAACAAAAGATGAGTCTAGAAGAGGTGTAAATGGGAATGGCAGAATCATCAACAGCTGCCATGTGGAAAAAATAGGGCAGAGGTTATGGTCTGAAACTGTTGAACTCGATGTTGAGTACAGAAGGCTGTAAAGTGCCTAATTGAAAGATGAGGTGCTGTTCCTCAAGCTTACATTGAGCTTCGTTGGAACAGTGTAAGAGGCCGAGGACAGAGAGGTCAGAGTGGGAGTGGAGCAGAAAATTAAAGTGACCCCCCCCACCCTTTCCCTGCCTCTGTACTTGCTTAAAATCTGTTACATCTCTAACTTTTTCCAGTTCTGACAAAAGGTCATTGACCTGAAACGTTGGGCGTGATCTTGCCAGCCCTGAGGAGGCAGGTTTGGAGGTGGGTCTGCCGGGAAAATGGCAGAATCTGGGGGCGGGTGCCAATCCTTCCCCCAACCCGCCTCCATGCCATCTTCCCAGGAGGCGGTTAGCCGACCCGCGCCGGGTCCCGTCTCCTGTAGGCGGGAAGGGGATAATCCTCTTATCTGTTAAAAGGCAGTTAAGTGGCTGTAATTCTCCAATGCAGCAACCATCTAATTTCTGCTAAAGAAAGAGGTTTGACGAGTCTTGAATTCAAGAACTCATCAAACTACAGAGAATGTCAGTGTTTGACAGTTTCACAGAGCTGTCAAATGATAACAATTCATCTGTCAAAAATTTTTGACAGATGAAACGTCATACGCTGATGTTCTCTGTAACTGGCTTCCCCTTAATTAGCCTGCTAAGCCTGCTGGGTGGGCTTAACAAGGTCAATCAAGGGAAAATAGCATGGGTTGGCCAGAAGTCAATGGAGGTGGGACTAAAACCTGACAAGTGGGAGTCCCGCCTCCAAAAGCTCCCCATTGCCAAAATCCAGCCCGTTAACTCTGTTTCTCTCTCCACGGATGCTGCCTGACCTGCTGAGTATTTCCAGCATTTTCTGATTTAACATGTTTGTGCCCTCTTACAGTCTCTTGCATTCTTCCTCATAGTTTGCCATGCCCTCTAAATTGGTTTTGGCAGCAAATTTTGATATTCGTTCAATGACCATGTCCAAATCACTTATGTATGTGGAGAACAAGAGAGATTCCAATATAGATCTCTAGTACAAACCATTCTGTCACTCGGGAAACATCTATTTACTCTTATGCACTGCTTTAAATCCTTCAGACAGCAATCTATCCAACCTTTCACTTTAATTTACCAAACAAGTCTCTTATGATGGTCTTGAGCAGTTTCCTTCCAATATAAGGCTAACTAGTCCATAATTTCTGGACTTATTCCTTTTCCTCTTTTTTGATTCGGTATTATAACATTTGCCACTTCCCAGTTCTTTGGTACAATTTCTGTTTCTAAAGAATTTTGAAAAATTATGATTAGTGCTTCTGCTATTTCATCACTCACTGTCCTGCAGTATAGAACAAGCAGGCTGATGGAATATTAGCTTATAAGTCCCATTAACCCTTTTAATACAAATTCTTTAAAAATATTTATACCAATTAGTGGCTCCTGTAGTCCTTCCTCTGGGAATACGAAGGAAAAATGGCTAAGTAAAGAAAGAACAATATAACTTGCATTTATATAGTGCCTTTCTCAACCTCAGAACGTCCCAAATCGCTTCACAGTCAAAGAAGTACTTTTGAAGTATAGTCACTGTTGTAATGTATGGAAATGCGACAGCCAATTTGTCCACAGTAAGGCCCCACAAAAAGCAATAAGTGATAAATGACCAGATAATCATTTTTTTTCATGATGTGGGTTGAGGGATAAATATTTGCCAGGACACCGGGAGAATTCCTTTTCTCTTCTTCAAATAGTTCTGTAGGATCTTTTACGTCCACCTGAGAGGGCAGACAGGGCCTCGGTTTAACATCCCATCTTAAAGGTTGCACCTCCGACAATGCAGCACTCCCTCAGTACTGAATTGGAGTGTCAGATTTTGTGTTCAAAGCTTTGGCATGACTCAGAGGTGAGAGTTCTACCACTGAGGTAACTCTAGTATTCCTTTATTCTCTACTATATAATGCTTCATCTCTTAATGGCCTCACTCCTTTAATTAGCCTCTTGCTTTTACTGTGTTTATAAAAGACCTTGCTCTTACTCTTTTTGTTAATTGACAGTCTTTTTCATACTCTCTCTTACCCCTTCTATTCTCACTTTTTTGCCTCTCCACTATGCTTTGAGTATTTCCCCTGGTTTTCTTCCAGATTACCAGCCTTGCATTCACCCTGCAAGCAAAAGCTCCACAAAGGGGTCGATTTTCGTGCAGCCGTCAGGCGGGGTTTCAGGCGTGTGGGGGGGGGGGAAATCACGAATTTGGGGGTCCCGACACCATCCCGCCCAAAACCCCGCTCCACAAAACTTTCAGGGGCGGCGGGTACCCGCCCCGCACTGGGACCCTCCGAAACCAGGCTGGAAGGGATTAGTGCCAATTAACTGCCTGTTAACAGGTAGTTAACAGGCAGTTTTTAGCCTAATCCTTATTTTGAGGGGTGTCATGTAGGTTTCCCGACGGCTCCCAACCACGCCAGGTTAGAGCAGGCGGGCCGTCGGGTTGAAGGAGTTGGAGGGGTCGCGATGTCAGTGTTCAGGTGAGTGATGGGTGCATGAGTGCAAAGGTAAGTGTGTTTGGTGTGTTTAAAGTGTGTAAAGAACTTTTACGTACCTGTACTTACCTTAACAGCCTTTCTTCCTGCAGCCGTCGGGAGCCCATCACTCAGCCGGAACTTAAAGCTGAACGGCTGCGATCTGTGAAAAGTGACAGCCTTCAGCTTTGAGTGCCGATGTGAGTTCTAACTGAGTCTATGCAGAAGGACTCATGTCAGAACTCAGACTGTCAGTGTTTCACAGCTTCAAACAGCTGTGAAACACTGATATTTCATCTGTCAAGAACTCTTGACAGATGAAATTTCAGTCTGTGACGTCACCTGTTGCCGGGTGGCCCTTAATTGGCCTGCTGAGCCCGCTTGGCAGGCTCAACAAGGTCAATCAAGGGAAAATCGCACGGATTGACCGGATGTCGAAGTAGGCGGGTCTAAAACCCGAAAGTTGTAGCCCTGCCTTCTTCCCGACAGCTTCGGGAAAATCGACCCCAAAGACTAAACTGCAGGCATCAAAAGAGGAAGAGCAAAGCGACAAGTCACCAGCAAGGTGTCAAGTCCATTGCATTTCTGAAACCGCTGAAAAACATATGACTGGAGACCGCATAGCTCTGTTAGCCTGGGCTTGTAAAATGTCAAAGATTGGGTACAGCTGCCCCATTTAAACTCTTGGACAGTTTCAGTAACTGCATCACCTCTTTTAAAAAGTGTAATTTCCAATGACATTGATCAACAATGACCTGTCTCATGGTAAAAATGGGGAGGAAGAGAAACGTGTTGACCAGTTTAGGGCCAGTTTGATGGCATGTCCTCTGGGAGTGTGTGCTTTAACATTCAAACCTAACTACCTGCTGAGGTGGGCCTGATTTACACCAAATTGCAACCCAAACTTATTCAAGCACTTTTATATTGGGTAATAAAAGTTAAATTTCAGAGCTAATCTGCCCATTTGCTATTTTAAATAGGGCTATGTGATTGAATTCATTATAGCCAGCTCCTAACACATTGATGGATTTCTTTGTTTTGTCAGTTGATGCAGCTAATTCTAATGCGAGTGGCAAAGTTAGAGAATGTTACAGTATAGAAATAGGATATTTAGCACCGCAAAGTCTGCTGCTGTTTTTTCCACATGAGCCACTTGGACTCATCCTGCTCGAGACCCAGGATCCTTAATATTCCTCATTCTCAGTGAATGATATACTTTCCTTTTTAAAAAGAATTTATGGACCCCACATCAGCAGTTTGTGGCCGAGATTTACATATTCTAGCATCCCTCTGAGTAAAGAAATTTCTTCTAGTTTCCCCTTTAAATATTTTTTGAGATTATCTTAAATTTGTATCTTCTTGTTACACCTAACAGTAAAAACATTCTAAAACTTATTTAAGGTTATTATAACCTTGACTAGTGCTGTGAGATCACCGTTTAATCTTCTCAGCTCTGGTGAGAAAAGCTCTAAATTCTTCTCTCTTCATAACTGTAACCTCTCATTCCTGGTAACATCCTACTGAATCTGAGTGGACCTTTCCCATTGCTTTTATACCCTTCCAAAACTGCACACAGTAGTCCAGTTGTGTACAAGTTCAATATTGCCTCCTCACATTCGTATTTTATCCCTCTAGATGCAAAAGCCCCATGCCCCTTAATTCACTGTGCTGTTATCTTTGGCATAGTCTCTTATGTGGTACCTATGTGTGCTTTTTCAAAATCCAGATAAACCACATCCTTTATTATTTCTTCAAAAATTCTGTAAGGTTGGTCAAGCATTGACTGACCTTGATTATCTCATGTTTTTCAAGTGCTAAATAATTTCATCCTGTATAATAGACTCTTGTAATTTATCAACAACTGAATTAAGACTAACTGACCTATAACTTCCTGGCTTACTTCTTTCTCTTTTTTTGAAAAGGCTACCCTCCAGTTCGCTGGCGCAATTTTTATATTCCAAAGAATTTTGGTAAATTTTATTCAAAGCTTCTGGCATTTCTTCAGGAAATTGTGCTCCTCAAAAGATTCAAATCCTCTATAGTGCACTTATTTTTGTTTCAGTTTATCAAATAATAATAACTTATTCCTACTTTTCTACTAATCACTGGTGAGGCTGTATTTGTAATATTCGGACATAGTGTGATCAAGCTCTTCCAGCACAGGAAGCGCCCTGGGACATTTTTACAACAACAACTTGCACTTGTATAGCACCTTTAACGTAGTAAAATGTCCCAAGGCGCTTCACAGGAACGTTATCAAACAAAATTTGACACCGAGCCATATAAGGAGATATTGGGAAAGAGGTAGGTTTTAAGGGGCATCTTGTAGGTAGAGAGACTGAGAGGTTTAGGGAGGGAATTCCAGAGCTTAGGACCGAGGCAGCTGAAGGCACGGTCGCCAATGGTGGAGCGATTAAAATTGGGGATGTGCAAGAGGCCAGAATTGGAGGAGTACAGAGACCCTGTAAGGCTGGAGGAGGTTACTACTTTAAAGGCGCTATATAAATGCAAGTTGTTGCGGTGGGTGCATAGCCCATGGTTTTCCATCCATTAATTTTAAAGCTGAGAGCGGAAGATTGAACAGTTGCCCGTATTGTGCAGTTTTTTTACCCTTACTTCAAAAGAGCTTTGATACATTAGAGAAGGTTCATGGAAGAGTGACAAATGTGAGTCCAGAAATTGGACTGTAACTTCATGATTACAATTGAGTCAGCAAGTGATTATTGTTTAATGAACTGGCTTCTGAAGAGGAGGAAATCAAAGAAGTCAAAGAGAAGAAGCTGTTGAAATACATTGATTTGATACTGTACTGTTCTGCACAAAGCCAGAAAGTGTGGAGTTTGATTTTGATGTAGGTAAAGGGTGTTGGGTCTTTACCTTGCTTTCTGGGCTGAGGTTTCTGAGCTGAAGTTTCCTCCAGTTAAACATTGGTAAGACTGAAGCTACTGTCTTCGGTCCCCCATCACAAACTCTATTCCCTAGCCACCAATTCCATCCCCCTCCATGGCCACTATCTCAGGCTAAACCAGACTGTTTGCAATTTCACTGTCGTATTTGACCCTGAGCTGAGCTTTTTTAAAATTCATTGATGGGATGTGGGCGTCGCTGGCTGGCTGGGCCTGCATTTAGTGCCCATCCCTAATTGCCCTTGAGAAGATGGTGGTGAGCCGCCTTCTTGAACCGCTGCAGTCCATATGGTGTAGGTACATCCACAATGCTGTTAGGAAGGGAGTTCCAGGATTTTGGCCCAGCGACAGTGAAGGAACGGCGATACAGGTCCAAGTCAGGATGGTGTGTGGCTTGGAGGGGAACTTGTAGGTGGTGATGTTCCCATGCGTCTGCTGCCCTTGTCCTTCTAAGTGGTAGAGGTCGCGGGTTTGGAAGGTGCTGTTGAAGGAGCTTTGGCGAGTTGCTGCAGTGCATCTTGTAGATGGTACACACTGCAGCCACAGTGCGCCAGTGGTGGAGGGAGTGAATGTTGAAGGTGGTGGATGGAGTGCCAATCAAGCAGGCTGCTTTATCCTGAATGGTGTCGAGTTTCTTGAGTGTTGTTGGAGCTGCACTCATCCAGGCAAGTGGAGAGTATTCCATCACACTCCTGACTTGTGCCTTGTAGATGGTGGAAAGGCTTTGGGGAGTCAGGAGGTGAGACACTCGCCGCAGAATTCCCAGCCTCTGGCCTGCTGTTGTAGCCACAGTATTTATATGGCTGGTCCAGTTCAGTTTCTGATCAATGGTAACCCCCAGGATGTTGATAGCTTCCGAGAGCTGAACTTCTGGTCCCAAATCCTCTCCATCACAAAGACTGCCCACTTCCACCTCCCTAATATCGCCTGTCTCTGCCCCAGCCTCAGCCCATCTACTGCTGAAAACCTCATCTTTTGTTACCTCTGGACTCGACTATTCCAGTGATCTCCTGGCCGGCCTCTTATCTTCCACCCTCTATAACTTAAGCTCATTCAAAACTCAGCAGCCTGTATCCTAACTCGCGCCAAGTCTTGTTCACCCATTACACCTGTGCTCGGTAACAGGAACATTTTGTGTGATTGTATGCACTAAATAGCAGGTGGCCTTTGCTGGGTGACAGGTTGCATTTACAAGGATTGGTGGAAAGTTAATAAAATACCGCCCAGTATTTAAACTTTAGAGCCAAGCTGGTCATTTAAAATAGAATGGTCCTTTGTGAATCTGAAGATAACCTAACCAATGGTGTTGCAGGTAACTTCTAGTCTGAAAATTTCAAGTTAACTGAAGGGGAAATGCACTTTGCAAATGGCCATTTCTGAACTTGGCAACCTGTTCGATGAGAGTGTCTGTTAGAAAGAGAAGCAGTGAGATTTGCCACATGGTTCAACCCGGGAATGTTGATTCTGAGACAATGGCTGAAATGACGTTGAATAAAAGGAATGTTGCTTTTTGTCAGCGTTTGCCCCTGATGGTACATTGCGCTGGAGGGGTTGCTGCCCTGGAGAAATGTGTGTTTGAAACCGGACAAACGGATCTGCCAAGGACAGAAAAACCCTTGCAACAGATCTACTGAACCCAGTGAGTTTAAGTGTCATTTAAATGGTTGCCATCTTCATGAAGAAAATGAAAACTTTATTTTTTGTTAGGGTTGGGGAAGCGTGTGATGAAAATGAAGCATTTTTGTCCCTCATGAATCATGGTATTGCCTTCTTTCTGTCACGGTACAAATGGGGTAAAAAAAAACGGTTCATTCACAGGAAATGGGGTGTTTTCCTGAGATGCTGGCCATCATTTCTCCCTTAATCAAAACAGACCAACTGGTCATTTATCACATTTGCTGTTTGTGGGACCTTGCTGTGCACAGAAGTGTTGCCACACTTGCCTACATAACCGTGACTGCACTGTAAAAGTAATTTATTGACCGTGAAGCACTTTGGGACATCCTGGGATGTGAAAGGCACTACATAAATGCAACTTGTTCAATAAACATTTCTGCTACTAAGCATTGAATTTACTATGAGCTCATTTGTGATAATTTCTGAACCGTGCCAATTTGTTGTTGGCTTGAATTTTACATAAGAACATAAGAACATAATAAATAGGAGCAGGAGTAGGCCAATCGACCCCTCGAGCCTGCTCCGCCATTCAATAAGATCATGGCTGATCTGATCCTAACCGCCAATCTACTATCACAGAACCATCTCCTGAATCTAACAGAATTAGACACACAAAATAAGAGCAGGATCAGGCTACACGGCCCCTGGGCCCGCTCCGCTACCCACAGGGCCATGTCCGATCCGAACCTAGACTCATGTCCAAATTCCTGCCCGCTCCCCGTAACCCTTAATTCCCTTTACTTCTAGGAAACTGTCTATTTCTGTTTTAAATTTATGGAATGATGTACCTTCTACAGCTTTTTGGGGCAGCATATTCCATGGACCTACCACCCTCTGAGTGAAGCAGTTCCTCCTCATCTCAGTTTTGAAAGAGCAGCCCCTTATTCTAAGACTATGCCCCCTAGTTCTAGTTTCACCCATCATCGGGAACATCCTCCCCGCATCCACCCGATCCAACCCCTTCACAATCTTATATGTTTCAATAAGATCGCCTCTCATTCTTCTGAACTCCAATGAGTAGAGTCCCAATCTACTCAACCTCTCCTCATATGTCCATCCCCTCATCCCCGGGATTAACCGAGTGAACCTTCTTTGTACTGACTCGAGAGCAAGTATTTATTTTCTTAAGTATGGACACCAAAACTGTATGCAGTACAACTGAAGCAATACCTCCCTATTTTTATATTCTATCCCCCAGCAATGAAAGCCAACATTCCATTGGCCTTCTTAATCACTTGCTGCACCTGCATACTAACCTTTTGAGTTTCGTGCACCAGGACCCCCAGATCCCTTTGTACTTCAGTACTTTCCAGTTTCTTGCCATTAAGATAATAACTTGCTCTACGATTTTTCCTGCCAAAGTGCATAACCTCACACTTTCCAGTATTGTATTCCATCTGCCAAATCTGTGCCCACTTAGTTAGCCTGTCTATGTCCCCTTGCAGGTTTTTTATGTCCTCCTCACTCACTACTTTCCCTCCAATCTTAGTATCATCTGCAAACTTTGATATGTTACACTCGGTCCCCTCCTCCAAATCGTTAATATAGATTGTAAAGAGTTGGGGACCCAGCAGTGACCCCTGCGGAACACCACGAGTTACTGATTGCCAGTCTGAGAATGGACCATTTATCCCAACTCTCTGCATTCTGTTAGATAACCAATCCTCTATCCATGCCAGAATATTACCCCCAATCCCGTGATTTTTTTATCTTAAGCAATAATCTTTTGTGTGGCACCTTGTCAAATGCCTTTTGGAAGTCTAAATACACTACGTCCACTGGTTCCCCTTTATCCACCCTATATGTTACTTCCTCAAAGAACTCCAGCAAATTTGTCAAACATGACTTCCCCTTCATAAAACCATGCTGACTTTGTCCTATTAAATTATGATTATCCAAATGTCCTGTTACTGTCTCCTTAATAATGGACTCCAATATTTTACCTACCACAGATGTTAGGCTAACCGGTCTATAGTTTCCAGCCTTCTGTCTACTGCCCTTTTTAAATAAGGGTGTTACATTAGCAGTTTTCCAGTCTGCCGGGACCTTTGCTGAGTCCAGAGAGTTTTGGAAAATTATTACTAATGCATCCACAATCCCTACCGCCACTTCCCTCAAGACCCTAGGATGTAAGCCATCAGGTCCAGGTGATTTATCCACCTTGAGTCCCATTATTTTACCGAGTACCACTTCCTTAGTGATTTTGATCGTGTTTAGCTCCTCCCCCCCTATAGCCCCCTGTTTGTCCAGTGTTGGGATATTCTTAGTGTCCTCTACTGTAAAGACTGATACAAAATATTCATTCAGTGTTTTTGCCATCTCCATATTTCCCACCATTAATTTCCCGGTCTCATCCTCAAAGGACCAACATTTACTTTAGCCATCCTTTTTCTTTTTATATAACTATAAAAACTCTTACTATCTGTTTTTATATTTTTTGCTAATTTACTTTCATAATCTATCTTCCCTTTCTTAATCAATCTTTTTGTTATTTTTTGCTGTCTTTTAAAGTTTTCCCAATCCTCTATCCTCCCACTAGATTTGGCTACCTTATATGCCCTTGTTTTTAGTCGAATACTATCCTTAATTTCTTTACTTAGCCACGGATGGCTGTCTTTTCTTTTACACCCTTTTCTTCTCAGTGGAATATATATTTTTTGGAAGTTGTAAAATAACTCCTTAAATGTACACCACTGATCATGTATCGTCTTACCCTTTAATCTATTTTCCCAATCCACTCTACTCAATTCCGCTCTCATACCTTCATAGTCTCCTTTATTCAAGCTTAGCACGCTTGTTTGAGATCCAACCTTCTCACCCTCTAATTGAATATGGAATTCAACCATGTTATGGTCACTTATTCCAAGGGGATCCTTTACCAGGACATTTTTAATTAATCCTGTCTCGTTACACAGGACCAAATCTAAGGTTGCTTGCCCGCTGGTCAGTTCAGTTACATACTGCTCAAGAAACCTATCCCTAATACACTCAATGAACTCATCCTCAAGGGAGCCCTGCCCAATTTGATTTGTCCAATTAATATGATAGTTAAAATCCCCCATAATTATAGATGTTCCCTTATTACAAGCCTCAACTATTTCCTGATTGATACTCCATCCAACAGAGTTGCAACTGTTCGGAGGCCTATAGACTACGCCCACTAGTGTTTTTTTCCCCTTATCATTCCTTACCTCCACTCAAACTGTTTCATTATCCTGATCTTTTGACCCAATATCATTTCTCTGTATTACAGTGATTCCTTCCTTTATTAACATAGCCACCCCACCTCCCCTTCCTTCCTGCCTGTCCTTCCTGATCATTAAATAACCTGGTATGTTTAATTCCCAGGCATTGTCACCCTGCAGCCATGTTTCTGTAATGGCCACAAGATCATACCCATATGTAGTTATTTGTGCCATTAACTCATCTATTTTGTTACGAATGCTACATGCATTCAGATAGAGAACTTTCAAATATGTTTTGTGACACTTAGTTCCTGCTTTTGCCCTTTTTATTACTTTACCTTTTACTCCATACCTTCTGCCCCTTCCTGACACGCTCTGGTTTTTAATTTCCCCACTGCTACCTAAGTCTATGACCTTCTCTGTTGTCATTTTTATTATTTGCTCTCTAGGAACCTCCCCCCCTCTAGTTAGTTTAAAGCCCTCTCTACAGCCCTAGTTATATGATCCGCCAGGACTCTAGTCCCAGCACTGGCCAAGTGAAGCCCGTCCCAACGGAACAGCTCCCTCCTGCCCCAGTACTGGTGCCAGTGTCCCATTTCACCCACACCAGTCTTTGAGCAACGCATTTAACTCTCTAATTTTATTTGTCCTAGCCAAATTCGCTCGTGGCTCAGGTAATAATCCATAGATTTTTACCCTTGAGGTTCTGTTTTTTAATTTGACCCCTAGCTGCTCATACTCCTTTAACAGAACCGGCTTCCTAGTCCTATCTACGTCGTATGGACCACGACAACTGGATCCAACCCTCCCACTGCAAGTTTCTTTCCAGTCCAGAGGAGATGTCCTTAACCCTGGCACCAGGTAAGCAACGCAGCCTTTGGGACTCTCGCTCTCGGCTGCAGAGAACTCTATCTATCCCCCTAATAATACTATCCCCTACCACTACAACATTTCTATTTACTCCCCCCTCTTGAATGGCCCCCCATTCCACGGTGCTGTGGCCAGGTTGCTCATCCTCCCTGCAGTCCCTGCTCCTGTCCCCACAGGGAGTAAGAACCTCAAACCTGTTGGACAAGAGCAAGGGCTGCGGCTCCTCCAGCTCTACCTCCTGGATCCCCGTACCTGCCTCACTCGTAGTCACACTGTCCTGTCCCTGACCATGGGCTACATCTGAATTAATTAACTTCATAGGTGTGACCACCTCCTGATACACAGAGTCCAGGTACTTCTCCCCCTCCCTGATGTGTCGCAGTGTCTGAAGCTCAGACTCCAGCTCATCAACACGGAGCTGGGGTTCCTGTAGCAGCAGACACTTGTCACAGACGTAATCACCGTGAGCCTCAATGGGGTTCACTGGCTCCCACATCTCGCAACAGTAACACATCACCTGCTCCATTCTATGTACTTAATTAATTTTTTTATTGTTAGTTATGGACACCCTCTGCCCGATTTTAGATGCTAGTATCCCCTTTAATTAATTGGATTTAAATTAAATCAATCCCTCTAGTTACACCAGTTAAATGGTTTACCAACAGTCACTCTGCACCAGAAAGGCCTTATTAACTACAACCCACAGAGTTAAAGTTTGAAAAGAGCACCTAACACCCCACTTACCCTAACTCACACTTACCCAAACTCACAGCACTCTCTGATGACTCACACTCAGTGCTTGCTCGCACAAGCACTGGTCTTTTTATACTGTTTGCATGTTTACAGCCAAATGAGTCACCCCTGCTGATTGGTTAGAAAACTGGTTTCCACTGCCTGTTGTGCCAATTTACTCCTACTGCAGTGTAACCTTGTTTTACTCTTCTTAAACCAACAGAATCCCAAATATTTAACTTTTCCCCTTTACTTAAACTGCTTAAGTAATCTTATCAAGAATGATTTAAAGAGAAATAACAATTGAAGAACTCTCACACTTACCCAAACTCACAGCACTCTCTGATGACTCGCACTGATCTGGCCATGTATATGATTCTGGTGTGCAGCATAATCCAGTGACATAATATCACAATCTAACTTGCAGTCCTTATAAAATCTGCTCCCAGACCCTGGCTCTGAACCACTGCAAACTTCTACCAGGCAATACCGTAATTAAATTAAGATGTTCATCAGATTTTGTGTCTCAGTTCATTTTGTTATTTCGGGTGAATTATACCCAGAATATTCTCTGTGTGAGTCAGATGGACCAGAATCGTTCCAGTGCTCCTGCATAACTGGCCAGTATGGGTACAAATGCCTTCGTCGGGTGAGCACTTCAGATTTCAATACTGTGAAATTCATTGGGGGAGAAATTCAGTTGGTTGCGCCACCCGTTAGCGCCTTAAGAGGGCGATAAGTGGGGCACGAGCCAGCTAGCGCCCAGGCGCGGCGATACCTGCGTCTCTCGCGAAATTGAGCGGACATTTAGCAGTGGCGCTAAACCGCAATGCCCGCTCAGCTGCGCACGCAGATCCTGACGTCATTTCAGAGTGCAACGCCCTTGGGGCGCCCCGAATCGGAACTTCAGTGGCGTCCCCCTCCTCTCCGCCTGCCGCTCCCAATGACAGGTTGACTGGAATGGTTCCCAGTCGCTGTGGGGCTGGGGGGGGGCGCTATTTAAAGGGGGCTCTTCCTGGCTTCTTTGTGGTAGCCATTTTTGGACCACTCCTTCTGAGAGAGAGAGAGATTTGCAGAGAGACAAAGGGAGAGAGATTTCTGCATTGAGTCAGCGCTCGCTGAGGTACTTTTGGCTTCTGAGCAGAACTTTGTAGTTGCTTTGCTTTTTCACCGGCATAACTTTGAGTGGCCACATACTATGGGGGCTGCAATGGATGGGAACGTCGGGCTTCTCCACTACATTGAGAGGGCACAGAGACGCAGAGAGAGAGTGCCAATCATGGCCAGACAGAGGAGGGCCAACCGGCATCGGCACAGGAGACCTTACGCACCCAGGGTTTTCCGCTAATAGTTCTCATACATCAATATGTCTGAGGAGCAGTGTTTTCAGAGGCTGCAATTCAGCAAGGAGGTGGTCACTGAGCTCTGCCACCTGCTTCAGCCAGATCTGCAGCCTCAACTGAGGAGCAGGACGTCTCTGTCGGTGGCAGTGAAGGTAACAGTGGCTCCTTTCAATCCGCTACTGGGGACATTGCTAATATCTCCCAGTTCGCGGTGCATTGCTGCATCCGTCAAGTAATGAATGCCCTCTTTAAAAGGAGACGACAGTATATCTCCTTCCCCATGACCCCGGACAAACAGCAAGAGCGTGCAATGGGCTTTGCAAGAATAGCGGGCTTCCCCATGGTCCAGGGCGCCATTGACTGCACGCATGTGGCTTTGCAGGCGCCGCAAGAGAATGCCGAGGCTTTCCGCAACCGAAAGGGGTTCCATTCGTTGAACGTCCAGTTGGTCTGTGACCACAGACAGCTGATACTCGCTGTCAATGCCCGCTTTCCAGGCAGCAGCCACGACGCCTTCATCCTGCGCCAGACTTCTGTGGCAGACCTTTTCGAGGCCCCGGCTCACCCAGGAGGCTGGCTTCTTGGGGACAAGGGCTATCCTCTGTGCACCTGGCTGATGACCCCACTCCGTTTGCCCAGCACCCCTGCTGAAGAACAATACATTGAGAGCCATCAAGCTACCAGGAACATCGTTGAGCACACAATCGGCGTGCTCAAGTAACGGTTCCGCTGTCTGGACCATTCCGGAGGAGCCCTTCAGTACTCACCTGAGTGAGTCTCCCATTTCGTTGTTGTGTGCTGCATGCTGCATAACCCGGCAATCCTCAGGACTCAGCCAATGCCACCAGACATTGGAGCACCAGCAGAGGAGGAGGAGCAGCAGCACCAAGACGGGAGGGAGGCACAAAGTGCAAGGGCCATCCGTCAGCGGCTTATAGCAAGTCGCTTCTAGGCCCCCTCTGAGGGAATGGCTTCTGCCATTCAAAGAACATGAATGGAACCGTGCCGCAACCCCTAAGCCGGTCAAGGCAACAAATAGTTCAAAGAGCAAACATGCACATTCTGAATAAAGACACTTCTTTATTGAACAAACTGTGTGCCCTTCCCGCATGACAAAGTAACAGAGAGAAACCCCCCAAAAAACAGTCAGTCACATAACTGGCTCTCACAACCTGGATACAATGACCAAAACAGTAACAAAAATATGACCACGATCCTTGGACTTCAATAAAACAATTAACAACATTTTGCCACACCTCCTACTTTTTGCCCTTCGCGGGTGAACTGCTTCGCTTGCGAGATTCGCCCCTTCCCACCCTGCAGCTCCTCCGCAATGGGACCCCCAGTGGCTGCAGCAAGGCTGGGGGAAAGCTGCTGAGTGTCAGAAACTGAGACTGCAGATGCCCTTGAGGTACGGCCTGGACCAGCTCTGGGCCAGGAGGGCCTGGCTGCTGACTGCTCCAACTCTGCATGGGCGGCACCAGTCTGTCCTACAGGTGGTGGCAGCTGCAGTGGAGAAGTGACAGTGCTGGCAGCAGGAATGCTGTCATCCTGAGAGAGGACAGCAGCTCCCTGTTCGGCTGACACACTGGCACTCCCACAGGGCAGCACTGCAGCATGCGGAGCAATCTGCTGAAGCACAGATTGCTGGCCTGCTGCGGCGCGGCGAGAGCCCCGGCGAATCCTGCCCGATCCAGCGAGGGTGGCAGCAGTCAGTGCTCGTGTGGCCTCAATCTGCGTCTGCATAAGACCAGCCACTGACTGCATTGCAGCCCTAAGCAATTGCGTGGCAGCCGCCTGTGCTGCGCCGACGTCCTGGACAATCCTTGCCTGTGCTGCGCCGAAGTCCTGGAGACTCCTTGCCTGTGCTGCGCCAAAGTCCTGGACACTCCTTGCCAGTGACTCAATGGAATCTGGCATCCTTGCCACTGCAGCCATGAGCTCAGTGTGCCTGTGCTCCGCCTGGGCACTCATTTCAGCGAGGAGCCGCACCTCTTCTGCGCTCACTGTAGCAGGACTCGAGGCCAGACTCTCCCTCCGGGGAGAAGGCCGCCGAGCTTCCCTACCCACCTCGCGTTTCTGCAGCCCGCTGGGCCCCGGAGCGTCACCCTCCTCAGACCATTCCCCCCTGCTCCTCTCCAGGGATGACGTGTCCCCATTATGGCCATGGGCTGCCTCGGCTGAGGGTGGCACTGATGGTCCGGCTTCCTCCTCGTCGTCGCCTTCAGAATCACTCACAGTGCCAGCTTGAGTGCCCGCCTCCTCACCTGGCGAATCAGCATCTGAAAGCAGGGAGGTACAAGAGTGGCTTTAGCGTGAGGACAGGGTGGCAGCGAGGGAGGCATGAGTGTTGCAATGTACTGATTTGGCTCGAAAATGGCAAAGGATGCTGGTGTGAGGAACAAGTGGAAGGAGAGAGGTCAAAAAGGTGATGACCTTACCATTGCTGTCCATAACGGGGTCGGCATCTTCAGTGGCGATGGGGCCAATCATCCGGCCTGCCATAATCCGTTGGACTCGCTGCTCCAGATCGGTCAGGGCTTGAAGGTGAGGCCGGCCTCCCCCGGTCCGTTGCTGCTGCCTCCTGTTATGCGCCAGCTTGCCCTGCAAGAGAAAGGATGGGCTCTGAGTACAGTGTGAAGCCCTGATCTTGGCTGCACTGCCTCCCATGGTCGAATAGCCCTCACAGTGTGCAGCCCTGATCTTGGCTGCACTGCCTCCCATGGTCGAATAGCCCTTACATTGTGTAAAGTGCTGAATATGCGTGTGAGTTTCCTGAAAGGGCCATAGATGTTGGATGAGAGCTGGGCATTGGGGCTTTCAGGATCCTTTGGCCATAAAGTGAGGTCGACATGCAGGGATGAAGAGGATTCTGAAAAGGGCACTCACCCTGACGACCCGAGTGAGGTCGTTGAACTTCTTCCTGCATTGCACAGGGGTCCTAGGCACCATGCTGCTGGAGGTCACTCTGTGAGCCACCTCCCTCCAAGCTTTTCGATAGTTGCTGGGCAGCGGCCTCCTGCCACTGTCCGGGTACAGGAGTGATCGCCTGCGCTCCACCGCGCCAACCAGAACCTCCAAGGCCCCCTCGCTGAGCCGCTGCGCTCACTCCCTGGCCCTCTCCATGGTCCTTGGCTTTAAGAATGTGGCAACAGGTCTGTCCAGGCCGAGATTCAGGGCTCCGATGTGCAGGGTGTGGCTGCAATTCAAGATCGACCCTCCCCTTTAAGAGCTGACCGGCGCCAGCGTGTCTGTGTGCAATCGCTAACTGGCCGCACCTGCGCTGCGCCCGCCCTCAGAGGTAACGCCTCGCTCTTCCGGCTTAGGGCCTTAAGACATTCGTGCAGTGCCTGTTTTAGCGCTCCAAGCACCTCCTGGGGCGAAGGAGGCCAATTTACCAGTAGGTGGCGATAATTTGCGCCAGGCCGATACTTACGCCCCAAACGGGGCGATACCGAATTTCTCCCCCATTATCTTTAATCATTGCAATGTCAACATGATTATTTTATATCAGCACCAACATTTATGGAAGTGTTTTTTCACACATATTTGTATGATGTATTCTGAGATATATGGGGGAGATGGTTCTGTACAATATACCTACTTCCATAGAATCATAGGGCCAGATTTCCCTGAAACTGCCCATAGCTGCATTGGATTGCCTACATGAAGCACAAAGAGGAAAATCAAGCAGGAAGATCGCACCCCCCCACGAGATCCCACCTGATTTTCTGTCTTATTAATTTAAATGGATGTAAAATTGGGGGGATCACTTACGGCTGTGAGTTCCTCCCTGCCCAGTTTTCTCCTCTGCGCTTTTACCAAGCAATCTAATATGCACAAGAAGAGGAAAAGCTGTCCTATAGAATTTTAACAAGACAAAGAAGCAATCCAGCCCATTGCACCTGCACTGGCTCTCTGAAAGAACTACCCACTCGGTCCAATTTCTTTGGCCTTTTCATAGAATCAGAATGGTTACCGCACAGAAGGAGGCCATTCGGCCCGTCGAGCCCCATGCCGACTCTCTTCCAGAGCACTTCAGCTAGTCCCACTCCCCCACCCTTTCCCTGTAGCCCTGCAAAACTCTTTTCCTTCAGGTACTTATCCAATTCCTGTTTGAAAGCCACGCTTGAGTCTGCCTCCACCAACCTTTTCCCGTATTCTTCTTGAAAAGGAAGAACCGAAGAGCAAATAATTGACTAGCAGTTATATATTCTTCCTGTCACAATCACAAGCCATAATCTTGTAATGCAGTAGGAAAAAGCAGATTACTTTTAAATGAGACAGTGGTCTCCAAAGATTGGGTGGGGCTGTATTAATAATCATTTTATTCATGTAATTATATACTTATATTAGAGAGGTGAGTGTAGACAGTCACTCCAGGAGTGAAATAAACACAGTATCTGATTGTCTGATATCCACCATTATTTGTCTTCTGGTAGAAAAAATGCAGAAGATGTCTGTCGCAAAGTACTGTATAAAAGATATTTTGAGCTGCAGGATTGTGAGTGGGTGACAAAATAACAATGCTTAAAATAATGCCTTAATTTGAACCATCCCCTTGTTGCTGTTCCTTGGAATTCTGGGAGGCGCAACCACAATTATTTCAGCTCTACTTTGGGTTACACAGTGCCGGAAAGCTAAGACTCTGTAATAGCCAAGCAAGCATTTTGTTCCTGATTGCTCTCTTTAAAAGACAGTGGTTTAAGACTTCTGACATTGGTCTTGCTGTCTGATCTTCTTCTGTATTAGGTGACTGTTTGCCATTACCAAGGTATCACATTGGGGAAATCTTCTTCTTATCGTGTCGTGCAGACAGTCACTGCAGGAAGGATACAAACACTGCATCTGGTTTTCTGATACCCACCTTTATTTAATTTTTATAGGAGGATGAAGTATGGCGTTGCCAAAAAAAATCTATCCCAAGGTGTCTGCCAGAAAATGTAAAAGATACTGCATGAGTCATGAGTATGGGTGAAATTAGAATCATTCTAAGCTAGGATGAGAATTTGTTTTTTTGACAAACATTTGCGCTTGTTTTGCATATTCGAGTAACTTTCCTTTACCTGTAGAAACAAACCGAGTTAGGGAAATGCTGTGTGGGTCCCAAATGACATTGTGTCGGAGACCATGACACCTGTTGGTAAGTACATTTGGTTGTGAAGCTCTACATTTGGTTTTCTTCCCCAAGCACGAAAAGCCAAATTGCCATTGTGATAGTGAGTAAACATTTTTGATTCCATGGGGGCGATTTTGCCAATGGGGGCGCGTTGGAGGCAGGACTGCTGCTTGTCGGGTCGTTGTCCCACCTCCATCGATTTGTGGCCAACCCACGCTATTTTCCCTTGATTGACCTTGTTAAGCCTGCCCAGTGAGCTTAGCAGGCCAATTAAGGGGAAGCCTTTTACAGAGATTGTCAGCGTATGACGTTTCATCTGTCAAAATTTTTTGACAGATGAATTGTCATCGTTTGACATCTCTGTGAAGCTGTCAAACACTGACATTCTCTGTAGTTTGATGAGTTCTTGAATTCAAGACTCGTCAAACCTCTTTCTTTAGCAGAAATTAGATGGTTGCTGCATTGGAGAATTACAGCCACTTAACTGCCTTTTAACAGATAAGAGGATTATCCCCTTCCAGCCTCCAGGAGACAAGACCTGCCTCCTGGCAAGATGGCACGGAGACGGGTTGGGGGCGGGATGGGCACCCGCCCCCAGATTCTGCCATTTTCCTGGCAGTCCCGCCTCCATACCCACCACCCTAGGGCTGGCAAGATTGCGCCCAAAGGATTAAGAATGCATTGAGTTTTAAAATGCATTTATTGTTTTTATAACCTAACTTTTATTTGGTCACCATTTTTACATACCCTTTTACATGTCTGTTTTCATAAAATTACAACCAACATGTGCTTCTTTTATAATATAAACACAGAAAATGCTGGAAATACTCAGAAGGCCAGGCAGCATCTGTGGAGAGAGAAACAGAGTTAACGTTTCAGGTCGATGAACTTTCATCAGAACTGGAAAAGTTAGAGATGTAACTGATTTTAAGCAAGTAGAGAGGCAGGGAAAGGGGGGAGGGGTGTTAGCTTGTAGTGATTACCAATCTCTTTTAAATTATCAGGATCAACTGCAAACCAATATGGCGGGAATATTGTGTTTAATCAGAGTTTAAGAAGGAATATAACACATTAGTTATACAGCAAAAACATACGACTGTGACAAGCAGCTGGTACTGGTCCGGAACGGACAGACGGCTGGTGTGCGTGAACAGTTCTCCGGTTTACGGCCTTTCTCCCTCTCCTCTAGAACCTCCAAGAATGGGTTGAGTACGCTCCCCGAAGAGTGTTAGACCAGCCCCACTCTTATATGGCTCGCCCTTCCACCGTCTGTGCTAAGGGTTTTTCAGGTCTTTCTCTCATACCTTTTTTTAGGGGTGGGACTGATGTAAAATATGGACAGGACCATTTAGCCTGTAATGGCTCTTCACAAACCAAGGTGCCCAATGGCATGTCGACTTCTTTGTTCAACTTTGAGATTCCTGAGGCATTGGGACCGATTCTGGGGAAGGTGGGACATGTACAAGCTGGACGGGTTACACCTCGGCAGAACCGGGACCAATATCCTCGCAGGGGGGTTTGCTGGTGCTGTTGGGAAGGATTTAAACTAGTTTGTCACTAAGGTCTTCAATCTAAACAGAGGAAACTACGAGGGTATGAGGGACAAGTGGGCCCAGAACAGAGAGAAACAAAGCTGGAAGTGCAAGTTAGAAAAGTAGTCAGCAAAACTAGTAGGGAGCAGCAACAAAGGCCAACAGTAATGAGGGTCAAAGTGCAGAAAAATATTAAACAGGCAAAGTTGAAGGCACTTTATCTAAATGCACGTAGCATTCGCAACAAGGTGGATGACTTAATGGCACTAATAGAAGTAAATGGGTATGATGTAATTGCCATTACAGAGACATGGTTGCAGGGTAACCAAAGCTGGGAAATGAATGTTCCAGGGTACTCAACATTTAGGAAGGACTGACAGAAAGGAAAAGGAAGTGGCGTAGCTTTGTTAATAAGGGATGAGACCGGTACGGTAGAGATAAAAGATTTTGGCTTGGCAGATCGTGATGTAGAACTGGAATCAGTTTGGGTGGAGCTAAGAAACAGCAAAGGGCGGAAAACATTGGTGGGAATTGTGTATAGGCCACCAAACAATAGTGGTAATGTAGGGCACGGTATCAATCAAGAGATTAGAAGTGCATGTAACAAGGGCAATATGGTAATTATGGGGGACTTTAATCTACATATTGATTGGGCAAATCAAATTACCACTAATGGTGTGGAGGACAAATTCTTGGAGTGCATGCGAGATGGTTTCCTGGATCAGTATGTGGAGGAACCAACCAGGAAACAGGCTATTCTGGATCTGGTACTGTGTAATGAGAAAGGGCTAATCAATAACCTTGTGGTAAAGGGGCATTTAGGGACAAGTGACCATAATATGATTGAATTTTACATTAAGTTTGAGAGTGATGCAGTCCAATCTGAAATGAAGACCTTCTATTTAAACAGAGGGAACTAAAAGGGTATGAGGGACAAGTTGGCCATGGTAGATTGGGAGGCTACACTAAAAGGTATGAAGGTGGACATACAATGGCTAACATTCAAGGAAATAATGCATAATTTGCAACAAACATATATTTAGGTAATTCTAGGGCATAAAAACCCAAAAGGAAAAGTGATCCAATCATGGCTAACAAAAGACATTAAAGCTAGCATTAAGTCAAAGGAAGAAGCTTATAAAGTTGCCAGAAAAAGCAGTCAGCCTGAGGATTGGGATCTTTTTAGAAATCAGCAAAGGGCGACCAAGAAATTGATAAAGAAAGGGAAAATGGAATATGAGCACAAACTAGCGAAAAATATAAAAATGGATTGTAAAATCTTCTATCGGTATGTGAAAAGGAAAAGACTGGCGAAGGTAAATGTAGGTCCTTTACAGTCAGAGAAGGGAGAATTTATAATGGGGAATGAGGAAATGGCAGAGAAATTAAATAAATACTTTGTTTCTATCTTCACGGAGGAAGACACAAAAAACATCCCAGAAATACGAGAAAACCAAGGGTGTGGCAAGAATGAGGAACTTGAAAAAATTATTAGTAAAAAAAACCAGTACTAGCAAAATTAATGGGACCAAAAGTCGATAAATCCCAAGGACCGGATGACCTAGGGTTTTGAAAGAGGTGGCCATTGGGATAGTGGACGCATTGGTTATCATCTTCCAAAATGTAATAGATTCTGGAATGGTTCCTGCAGATTAGAGGATAGCAAATGTAACTCTGCTATTTAAGAAAGGAGGGAGAGAGAAAACAGGGAACTACAGACCTGATAGCCTCACATCAGTAGTTGGGAAAATGCTGGCATCTATTATAAAGGATGCAATAACTGGGCACTTAGAAACTAATAGTGAGATTGGGCAGAGTCAACATGGATTTATGAAAGGGAAATCCTGTTTGACAAACCTATTGGAGTTCTTTGAGGATGTAACGAGTGGAATAGACAAAGGGGAACTGGTAGATGTGGTGTATTTTTAGATTTTCAGAAGGCCTTCGATAAGGTTCCACACAAGAGGTTGGTGAACAAAATTAGGGCACATGGAATTGGGGTTCTTATACTAGCATGGATTGAGAATTGGTTAACAGACAGAAAACAAAGAGTAGGGATAAACGGGTCTTTTTCAGGATGGCAGGCTGTGACTAGTGGGGTACCACATGGATCGGTGCTTGGGCCCCAGCTTTTCACAATCTATATCAATGATTTGGATGAGGGGACTAAATGTAACATTTCCAAATTTGCTGATGACACAAAGCTAGGTGGCAGTGTCAGTTGTGAAGAGGATGTGAAGAGGCTTCAAGGGGATCTCGACAGGCTCAGTGAGTGGGCGAGAACATGGCAGATGTAGTATAATGTAGATAAATGTGAAGTTATCCACTTTGGTAGAAAAAACAGAAAGGCAGAGTATTTCCTAAATCGGGAAAGATTGGGGAATGCAGATGCTCAAAGGGACCTGGGAGTCCTTGTACATGAGTCACTGAAAGTAAATGTGCAGGTGCAGCAAGCCATTAGGAAGGCAAATGGTATGCTGGCCTTCATTACAAGAGGACTTGAAAACAGGAGTAAAGAAGTCTTACTCCAATTATATAGGGCCTTGGTGAGACCACACCTGGAATACTGTGTACAATTTTGGTCTCCTTACCTAAGGAAGGATATGCTTGCCATAGATGGAGTGCAACGAAGGTTCCCGAGATTGATTCCTGGGATGGCGGGACTGCCGTATGAGAAGAGATTGAGTAAACTAGGCCTGTATTCTCTTGAATTCAGAAGAATGAGAGGGGATCTCATTGAAGCATACAAAATTATTACAGAGCTTGATAGGGTGGATTCTGGGAGAATGTTTCCCTTGGCTGGGGAGTCTAGAACCAGGGGCCACAGCCTCAAGATAAAGGGCAGGCCATTCAGGATTGAGATGAGAAGAAATTTCTTCATACAGATGGTGGTGAATCTTTGGAATTCTCTACCCCAGAGGGCTGTGGAGGCTTAGTCATTGGGTATATTCAAAACAGAAGTTGATAGATTTCTGACTAGTAAGGGCATCAAGGGATATGGCAATAGGGCCAGTGAATGGAATTGAGGCAGAAGATCAGCCATGATCTCATTGAATGGTGGAGTGGGCTCGAAGGGCCGAATAGCCTACTCCTGCTCCTATTTCTGATGTTCTTATGTTCTTTTGAGATGAAGATCCTCCCTCCAGGAGGGGTCTTCACAATCATTACACATGCTTTATTGATTATACGTTTTGAAAGCCCACCCATTGGAATTTCTCTTATCTCCCTTGTCCCTAGCCTCCCTAGTTTGGAGTCAAACATGCCATTCTCGGCCATTAGATGTTCGTAACTGCTTGTTATCAGTTATTTATGTTCATGTTGTTCATGCAGCTTTAGCTATGCAAAACTAACTATTTCATTATCAGACTATTGTACCATGGAATGAATCATTAAATTCCCAAAGATACCTTCTATTCTGTTCTCATACATTGGTTAACTTATGCATTTTAAAGCAGTTTTGCTAAACAAAGTTAAAATTCTAACTTAGCATTATAATATGGTTATTAGCAGCAATGGAAGAAACATAGGCGTTGGGCCTTGGTTGGTCAAATTAAAGATACATAAAACAACCTTCCTAGCTCAAACAGCAGACAGCTAGCCTGGAAACAAGGTCATTTGTGACCGTAACAGTGCAAAATGTTATAACATCCGCAGGGAACCAAAAAATAAGCAGATTCTAAGCATCTATCTAGTTATTCTAATACTAGTCTGAAGAGACTTTTTGTCTCCAGTTCTAATACCATCAGGTAAACACAGCATTATTCGCGTCACAATTTTATTTGCATAACCATATACATTTTGGACACCACTGATTTCTAACGGAGGAAAGAACAAAAGGGAAGGTCTGTAACATGGTGGAAGGCAGGAGTGATTAAATGACAAAAGGGATGATGGCGCAAGGCAAAAGGTGGTGGTAATGGGACAAGAAAAGAAACGAAAGATGGGTCTAGAGAAACTGTAAATGACCACAGCAGAATCATTACCAACAACTGCTGTCCAAATGGTTATGATCTGAAATTGTTGAACTCGAAGGCTGTAAAGTGCCTACTCGAAAGATGAGGTGCTGTTCCTCAATCTTCCATTGAGCGTCATTAGAACAGTGTAGAAGGCCAGGAACAAAGAGGTCAGAGTGCGAGTGGGGCAGAGTTTTAAAATGACAAGCGACCAGAAGCTCAGGGCCACGCTTGTGGATTGAATGGAGCTGTTCCGTGCTTCTTATAGTTTTACGTGAAACTTTTAACAAATGTTGAAAAGTGAATATTGAATGCTGAGTTCTGACGTGTATTGTTGTGGAACCTATTTTCACTGATTATTGTTCTCAGCTATCCTGAAAATCCCATATCACAGTCCTGGCCCTGTCAGTACTGAGGGCTAGTTGTGGTTTGAGTGTGTACGGTCCCTGTCCTGGAAGAGAAGCAAATTTTTAATTGATGTTATTGTGAAGTTTAGAAAAGAGATGAACATTTCTTAATGTATTATTTTGAGAATAAATGTGTTAAAATTGTTTCTCACAGGGTGTCAAATGATTCAGCATGGGACTGATTCAAACTTCCTGTTGCATCAGTGACTTTATTGACGTAATTAAAAAGAATTATAAATTGTGTGACTAGCATTTCAGTGCAGTGTGACTTTTCTATTATTCTTTCCTTGTATTGACATTTGGTTAATAACAAACTTTCTGTTAAATAAATACATTTTTAAAAAAAGGTACTGAAAAAAACACATGGGCCCAGAAATTCGGGTCGGGGGCTTCCCGCGGGTGCAAGCCCCCGACCTGCACTTACCTTGCGCGCCGGCTGTTGAGCTGTGGGCCCACGTGGGATTTCGATCCTGGGCCTCCTTCAACTGCCGGCAGGCAGTGCTTGCGTATCCCAGGGACACAGTTAGTTCGAAGTGTCCCCTGGGATCACGTGGGCCATGGAGAGCCAATCATAGCAGGGAATCTCTCTTCATGGATTTCACAGGAAGACCTGTCAAATTTATGAATAGAGTTCGGCCCCAAAACATAACTAAAACTTCAAATAAATTTATTTTAAAAAATCACTTTTTTAAAATAACTATAAATTACATAAAATAATTATTTTAAACAATAATTAACATTTCTGAAAAAATTAATTACAGTTTTGAACGGGGCTAAAAATAAACTTACCTTTCTTTAAAGTATTTAAAAATAATAAACCTGTGGAAAAAATGTTTTAATTTGACTTAATTCACCACTTACCTTGTTAAAAGCAGGCCTTGCGACTGCTTTTTAAAAGCGTAGCTCCTGGAGACTTACCCTCCCGGAGAAACCTGGAAAGAAAATGGAAGTTCCAGGCGTACGCGCTGCCTCTCCTGTGAACCCATTCCTTTAAGGGAATGGAAGTTCCGGTTTTCCGCGCATGCGCAGTGCATGCACGAAACCAGCACTTTCGTTGGGCCTACGCGTGAGTACCCAGCGCGTACTCACCCGTGGGGACCTGAATTTCTGGCCCATTAATTCACTTGCCCTTATTGCTTCTGAGGGTAACTGTCTTTTCTTCTAGTGTACCACGCCATTTGTTCGCATAGCTGTACTGCCCTTCATAGTTGTCCAGAGTCAAGTATAGTGACTTTTTTGAACAATGAGCTTATTGTGCCGAACTTTGACCTACACACTGCACTCGAAATAGAGTCAGACTGTGGGGGTGGAGACTGCTCCCATCTCAACCTGGGGTGTTTTACAAATGGGGAACCTACCAGGAGCCATATTCATAAGAACATAAAAAATAGGAGCAGGAGCAGGCCATTCGGTCCCTCGAGCCTGCTCCACCATTCAATAAGATCATAGCTGATCTGATCTTGGCCTCAACTCCACTTTTCTGCCTGTTCCCCATAACCCTTGACTCCCCTGTAGCTCAAATATCTGTCTATCTCAGCCTTGAATGTATTCAGTGACTCTGCCTCCACAGCTCTCTGGGGTAGAGAATTCCAAAGATTCATGACCCTCTGAGAGAAGAAATTCCTCCTCATCTCCATCCTAAATGGGCGACCCCTTATTCTGAAACTATGCCCTCTAGTTCTAGATTCCCCCACGAGGGGAAACATCCTCTCAGCATCTACCCTGTCAAGCCCCCTCAGAATCTTATATTTTTCAATAAGATCATCTCTCATTCTTCTAAACTCCAATGAGTATAGGCCCAACCTGCTCAATCTTTCATCATACGTCAACCCCTTCATCCCAGGAATCAACCTAGTGAACCTTCTCTGAACTGCCTACAATGCAAGTATATCCCTCCTTAAATAAGGAGACCAAAACTGTACGCAGTACTCTAGGTGTGGTCCCACCAATGCCCTGTGCCATGAATCTTATCATGACTCATGAAGTAACACTGGGCGGCCAGTTGGTGGTGCCGTCCAAGGAGTATATATACTCGGGCGTGGGCCCAGCTTGCTCAGGATGTTTCTGTAACCAGGAACTAGTGATGTAACTAGAAATCTCATGGTTTTGAAACAGTTGATTAAAGCCTTGTTTTATACTCAAACCAAGTGCTCAGTAGTCTTTTTACATCACCCTGTACAGTTGTAGCAAGATGTCCCTACTTTTATACTCCACCCTCCTTGCAATAAAGGTCGACATTCCATTTGCCTTCCTAATTACTTGCTGTACCTGCATGCTAACTTTTTGTGTTTCATGTACAAGGACACCCAGATCCCTCTGTACCTCAGCATTCTGTCGTCCCTCTCCATTTAAATAATATTTTGCTTTTCCATTCTTCCTACCAAAGTGGATAACCTCACATTTTCTCACATTGTACTCCATCTGCCAAATTTTTGCCCACTCACTTAACCTATCTATATCCCTTTGTGGACTCTTTGGGGGAGAAATTGAGTATAGCCCCGTTTGGGGCGCCAGCCTCGCCAGGGCGCTAAAAGTAGCGCCCTGGAAACATTCACGCCCCCGCACCGGAAATTGAGTGGTTGCACCCTAAAGGGAAGCGCGGTGCTACTGGAAGCGCCCCGCATCCCTCTTGGGGCGCTGCGAGTGAATATTGTGGTGCAACGTGCCGCAGCGCCAAACGCTGTGGCACATCGCGCTGCGGTATTGCAGGCCTTCCTCCCCTTCTTAAAGTGGAGGGGCCTCGTGCAGCGCGATCTGGGGCCCAGGTGGGCGCCCGAGGATCGGGAGTGCAGGCAAAAGAGCCCGGCACCGAGAAGAAGTGCCTGGCTCTTGGAGCGCAGCCGGCACTCCGCGGGGGGGGGGGGGCGTTCAGGAGGCCGGGGCCGGAAGCGCAGGCAGGAGCTGGCAGGCGGCCAACAACAAAAATGGCCATCCCGCACCTTGCCTTTAATTTGTGCCTCCCGGCCACAGGTAGGCCACCCTGACCCTGTCGGACATAGCGTCCGGCAGTAAATCAGGGGGCGCTGCTGAATATCATGGCTGGGGCATCAGCGGGGCGCTGCGCACACCGATGACATCATCGGCAGTGGCGCAGCGCTAATGGTTAGCGCCACCACTAACGTCCCGCGGAATTTAGCGGGAGGCGTGGGCAGTGCCGTGCCCAGGCGTGAGTTGGCTTGTGACCCACTTAGCACCCTCTTAAGGCGCTAACGGGTGGCGCAACCAACTGAATTTCTCCCCCTTTGTGTCCTCCTCACAACTTGCTTTCCCACCTATCTTTGTATCATCAGCAAATTTGGCTACAGTACACTCGGTCCCTTCATCCAATTCATTAATAGAGATTGTAAATAGTTGAGGCCCCAGCACAGATCCTTGTGGCACCCCACTAGTTACAGTTTTCCAACCTGAAAATGACCCATTTATCCCGACTCTCTGTTTTCTGCTAGTTAGCCAATCCTCTATCCATGCTAATATATTACCCCAACACCATGAGCTCTTATCTTGTGCAGTAACCTTTTATGTGGCACCTTATTGAAAGCCTTTTGGAAATCCAAATACACTACATCTACTGGTTCCCCTTTATCTACCCTGCTCGTTGCATCCTAAAAGAACTCCAATAAATTTGTCAAACATGATTTCCCTTTCATAAAACCATGTTGACTTTGCTTGATTGTCTTATGATTTTCTAACAGTCCTGCTGCTACTTCCTTAATAATGGATTCCAGCATTTTCCCAATGACAGATATTAGGCTAACTGGCCTATAGTTTCCTGCTTTCTGTCTCCCTCCTTTCTTGAATAGTGGCGTTACATTTGTGGTTTTCCAATCTGCTGGGACCTTTCCAGAGTCTGGGGAATTTTGCATGATTACAACCAATGCATCCACTATCTCTGCATTCACTTCTTTAAAGATCCTAGGATGCAGGCCACCAGGCCTAGGGGACTTGTCAGCCTTTAGTCCTATTAGTTTGCCTAGTACTTTTTCTCCAGTGATAGTGATTGTTTTAAGTTCCTCCCTCCCTTTTGCCCCTTGATTTTCCGCTATTATTGGGATGCTTTTAGTGTCTTCTACCATAAAGACAGATACAAAATATTTGTTCAAAGTCTCTGCCATTTCCTTGTTTCCCATTGTTAATTCCCCAGTCTCATCCTCTAAGGGACCAATGTTAACTTTAGCTACTCTCTTCCTTTTTATATACTTGTAGAAGCTCTTACTGTCTGTTTTTATATTTCTTGCTAGTTTACTCTCATAATCTATTTTCTCCCTCTTTATTATTTTTTTAGTCATCCTTTGCAAGTTTCTAAAAATTTCCCAATCTTCTGGCCAACCACTAATCTTCACAGCATTGTATGCTTTTTCTTTAACTTCCTTAACCCTCCTTAACTTCCTTAGTAAACCACGGATGGCTCATCCTTCTCTTAGAGTCTTTCTTTCTCACTGGAATATATCTTTGTTGAGAGTTATGAAATATCTCCTTAAAAGTCTGCCACTGCTTATCTACCGTCTTACCTTTTAATCTATTTTCCCAGTCCACTTTAGCCAACTCTGTCTTCCTACCCTTGTAATTGCCTTTGTTTAAGTTTAAGACACTAGTTTCAGATCCAAGTTTCTCGCCCTCAAACTGAATGTGAAATTCTATCATGTTATGATCACTCTTCCCTAGAGGATCCTTTACTATGAGATCATTAATTAATCCTGTCTTATTACACATTACCAAATCTAAAATAGCCTGTTCACTGGTTGGTTCCACAATGTATTGTTCTAAGAAACAGTCCTGAATACACTCTATGAATTCGTCTTCAAGGTTACCTTTGCCAATTTGATTTGTCCAATCTGTATGAAGATTAAAATCGCCCACGATTATTGCAGTACCTTTCTTACAAGCCCCCATTATTTCTTGATTTATACTCTGTCCCACAGTTAGCTATGGTTAAGGGACCTATAGACTACTCCCACCAGTGATGTCATTCCCTTATTATTTCTTATCTCCACCCAAACTGATTCTACATCTTGATCTTCCGAGCCAAGATCATTTCTCACTATTGTACTGATCTCATCCTTTATTAACAGAGCTACCCACCTCATTTTCCTTTCTGCCTATCCTTCTGAAATGTTGAATACTCCTTAATATTCAGTTCCCAGCCGTGGTCATCTTGTAGCCACGTCTCTGTAATGGCTATTAGATCATACCCATTTATTTCTATTTGTGCCGTCAATTCATTTATCTTGTTATGAATGCTGCATGCATTCAGGTAAAGAGCCTTAAATTTTGTCTTTTTAACATTTTTCCCTACTCTGACCCGATTTGCTGGTGCACTCTTATGTGTGCATGCTCTGTCCTTTCCTGTCACACTCTGGTTATCATTACCCCTATCGCTACCCTGCACTATTGCATTGTCCTTTCTAAGTTTCCCCTCACCTGAACCCTCCCCCCTACTATTTAGTTTAAAGCCCTATCTAAAGCCCTAGTTATTTGATTCGCCAGGACACTGGTCCCAGCACGGTTCAAGTGAAGCCTGTCCTAATGGAGCAACTCCCTCTTTCCCCAGTACTGGTGCCATTGCCCAATGAATCAAAACCCATTTCTCCCACACCAATCCTTGAGCCATGCATTAAACTCTCATCTTATTGACCCTATGCCAATTTGCTCATGGCTCGGGTAGTAATCCAGAGATTATTACCTTTGTGGTTCTGCTTTTTAATTTAGCCCCTCGCTGCTCATACTCCCTCAGCAGAACCTCTTTCTTAATCCTACCTATGTCGTTGGTACCTATGTGGACCACGACAACTGGATCCTTCCCCTCCCACTCCAAGTTCCTCTCCAGCCCCGAGGCGATGTCCTTAACCCTGGCAACACAGCCTTCGGGACTCGCGCTCTCGGCTGCAGAGAACAGTATCTATCCCCCTCACTATACTGTCCCCTACCACTACTACATTCCTTTTTACTCCCCCAACTTGAATGGTCCCCTGTACCACGGTGCTGTGGTCAGTTTGCTCATAGTCCCTGCTCTCGTCCACACAGGCTGCAAGAACCTCATACCTGTTTGACAAGTGCCAGGGCCGAGGCTCCTCCAATGCTACCATCTGGATCCCCATAGCTGCCTCACTCATAGTCACACCCTCCTGTCCCTGACCATGGACCAAATCTGAAGTATTTAACGTAAGGGGTGTGACTGCCTCCTGGAATAAAGTGTCCAGGTAACTTTCTCCCTCCCTGACGTATTGCAGTGTCCGAAGCTCGGACTCCAGCTCATCAACTCTGAGCAGAAGTTCCTCGAGCTGCAGACACTTACTGCAGATGTGTTTACTTTGGATCACACTGGTGTCCACCAGCTCCCACATGCTACAGCTGCAACACATCACCTGCCCTGCCATCTCTATTGTACTTTATTTAACTAATTAGGTTTTCAAGTTTTGAAATACTCAATTGCCTATTAATAGTTTTTAATCTAGGTAATAACCTTGTTTAATTTTTTTAATTTAGTTATATTCTTTTGGTCTTTACTGTAACTTAGTCCATAGTCCTAATGTAACCCTAGTTGTTTATATATTTTTATGTATCAAGCAGCACCTCTTACCCCCATCTCACCAAATTCTTTCACTCACCAAATTCCCGAGTTTAGTACTCTGTAGAAGCAGTACTCCGTAGAACTCATGGGGTGATTCTGTTTATTTAATCAAGTTTAATATTGTGTCTTTAAAATGTTATTTGTGCGAATGCAAGTCTTTAGCCACATTAGTGATTCTGCATCTGACAGATGCTCTTAACGGGGTGGCTCCTTTTAATCAGGTCAGCCGATTTGTATACAACATCTTTTCTGCTGCAGGGCCCTGAGGAGCATGCTGCGGGGCCATTGTTTGAGCCAAATAGCATCAGCGTGCTAAATGAAGAAAAGATGCTTAAAATATAATGCTCTGAAAACATTTTGCAGCCTTTGTATTCTGTTTGTTGAATTTCTTACAAGGCTGAATGACAAATATTTGTGTGAACATTATTATGAATATTTTAATAATCAGTGTGGTTTGGGGAACACTGGGTAGCAGTGACTTTAAACAGTGGCCTTTAATTGGATTTTAAACCAGCCCCGAGTGATGGAATGAAAATCCCCTCTCTGCTGGTTATAAGGGTCCTTTGTGAAACTGGATTTGGTAGTCCAAGCCAGTTGCTACGAGGAATGATTCCACAGCACAAAGTGGCCTATAGTTTGGTATTAAGATGGCACTAAATTGCCAATCACGCTGAGAGGCCAAAAGCACGAGACAATCTTCTACAGTTGAGGATTGGAGCAAAGTAAAATTAGGTTTATTTACAGCAAATAACCCCTTGTCAAAGAGGTGACAAATTCATCATCTCAGCAGCTTTTAGCTGTTATTTGTGCACTTTGTGTAAACCTGACTCAGTAATAGTGGTAAACATTCTTTACATCCAATATTTAGCATCCTACCTTTGCTCTAATGCCTATGTCTGGTTAACTAAGGATTTTCTTAGAATTCCAAAAGAATATTCTGAGGGGGGGGGGGGGGGTGGAGAGTGAACAGCCAGAGGTCGTGGCCCATATCGGTACCAACGATATAGGTAGAAAGAGGGATGAGGTCCTGCAGGCAGATTTTAGGGAGCTAGGAAAGAGATTAAACAGCAGGACCTCAAAGGTAGTAATCTCCGGATTACTCCCTCTACCGTGGTTGACACGGCCCTCGACCGGGTCCGTTCTATCTCCCGCACTTCAGCCCTCACCCCTGCCCCTCCCTCCCGGAACCACGATAGGGTTCCCCTTGTCCTCACCTTTCACCCCACCAGCCTCCATATTCAACGGATCATCCTCTGCCATTTCCGCCACCTCCAACATGATCCCACCACCAAATGCATCTTCCCCTCCCCTTTCAGCATTCCGTAGGGACCGCTCCCTCCGAGACACCCTAGTCCATGCCTCTATCACCCCCAGCACCCCTTCCCATTCGCCCAGCACCTTCCCATGCAAGCACAGGAGATGCAATACCTGCCCATATACCTCCCCCCTTTCCACTGTCCAGGGCCCCAAAAACCCCTTCCAGGTGCAACAGCGATTTACTTGTACTTCTTACAATCTATTATACTGTATTCGCTGCTCACGATGTGGACTCCTCTACATTGGGGAGACCAAATGCAGATTGGGTGACCGCTTTGCGGAACACCTCCGTTCAGTCTGTAAGGGTGACCCCGAGCTTCCGGTCACCTGTCATTTCAATTCACCGTTCCATTCCCACTTAGACCTCACTGTCTGCAGCCTCTTACATTGTTCCACGGAAGTTCACCGTCAACTCGAGGAACAGCACCTCATCTTCCGATTAGGCACTTTACAGCCTTCCGGACTCAATATCAAGTTCAACAACTTCAGATCATAACCTCGGCCCCTCTTATATTTTTGTATTTTTTATCCACACTTTTGGTTTGTGACTTTTCCTTTCTCTCTCTCTCTCCCACATGGTAGCTGTCTCTCACTCTGCCGGCGCATTTCACACTTCATCTAGAGCCATTGTCTGTTTCTTTACCTGTCCTATTACCATCTCGTCTCACCTTGAATATCTCTTAATGCCTCTTCTGTCATCCCCTCCCCCATTTCCCAGCCCCCAAACTGCCTTTTGTTTCATTTCCTGCCTTTTCTCTCAGTTCTGTAGAAGGGTTTCGACCCAAAACGTTGACTCTATTTCTCTCTCCACGGATGTTGTCTGGCCTGCTGAGTTTTTCCAGCATTTTCTGTTGTTATTAAGGAAAGAAGGGAGGTGGGGTGGCAGTATTGGTTAAGGAGAATGTTACAGTGCTGGAGAGAGAGGATGTCCTGGAGGGGTCAATGACAGAATCTATTTGGTTAGAGTTGAGAAATAATAGAGGTGCCATTACACTACCAGATGTATTCTATAGGCCACCAACTAGTGGGAAAGGTATCGAGGAGCAAATTTGCAGGGAAATTACAGAGAGATGCAAGAACTATAGAGTAGTGATAATGGGGGACTTCAATTATCCTAATATAGACTGGGATAGTAATAGTGTAAAGGGCAGAGAGAGGGAAGAATTTCTGAAGTGTGTTCTGGATAACTTTCTTCATCAGTACATTTCAGGCCCAACGAGGAGGGAGGCATTGCTGTATCTGGTTCTCGGGAATGAGGTGGGTCAAGTGGAGCAAGTGACAGTCGAGGAACATTTAGGGAACAGTGATAATAGTATCATAAGGTTTAGATTAGCAATGGAAAAGGACAGGGAGCAATCTAGAGTAAAAATACTTAATTGGAGGAAGGCAAATTTCAGTGGGTTGAGAACGGATCTGGCCCGGGTAAATTGGAATCAAAGATTGGCAGGCAAAATTCTAATCGAACAATGGGCTGCCTTTAAAAAGGAGATGGTTCGGGTGCAGTCGTGGTACATTCCCATGAGGGGGATAGGTAGGGTAACTAAATCCAGAGCTCCCTGGATGACGAACGAAATAGAGAGTAAGATGAAGCAGAAAAAGAGTGCGTATGACAGATGTCAGGTAGAGAATACAAGTAAAAAACAGGCTGAAAATAGAAAGTTCAGAGGGGAAGTGAAAAAGAAAATAAGAGGGGCAAAGAGAGAGTATGAGAATAGATTGGCAGCTAACATAAAAGGTAATTCAAAAGTCTTCTATAGGCATATAAATAGTAAACGGGTAGTAAGAGGAGGGGTGGGGCCAATTATGCACCAAAAAGGAGACATACACATGGTGGCAGTAAGCATAGCTGAGGTACTAAATGAGTACTTTGCATCTGTCTTCACCAAGGAAGAAGATGCTGCCAAAGTCATAGTGAAAGAGAAGGTAGTTGAAATACTGGATGGGATAAAAATTGATCAAGAGGAGTGTTAAGTCTGTGTGTTCTAGTTATTGTTAATAAGAATCACTGCACACAGACCACAAGAATAAATTCAACAGGTCTTTACTAGTCGAAGGTCAGGCTGAACTGCCCAATAAATCATTACACAGCACTTATATACCGGTGTGGTCACCACCGGTATTACAGTATACAGCAGCCAAGATAAAGTAGTGCCTCTCTTAAAATAGTTCTCTTAAAGGTGGAACGGTTACATACACCACAATCCTCCCTTTTTAGCTTAACAGTATATATTCCCCATTTAACATAACATAATAACATATATACACAACTTCATGTAAAAACAGTTTACAGATTCAGTCTCTGAGGAGGCCTCCTGATCCGAGACGGATAACGCCTTTCAGGGGTCTCTGGTTCTCGTTGCTGGGGTGACTCATCTAGTTGATCCCCTATGGATAGGACATCATCATCAGGTATATTCACTTCTGAGGTAGATGCTTCAGGTTCACTAACTTCCTCCACGGTTGTCTCTGTCGTAACCATGGGCTCGACCCTTGTTCTCGATCCCACCAGTTGGTCAGCATGACGTCGCATTACGTTTTCACCAACATCTACCGTGTACATCAGGGGTCCTTGTCTGACCCGAATTGTTCCAGATTGCCATTTTTCGTTTTTATAGTCCCTGGCTAACACCGGTTGTCCTATTTCAAAACTCCGAGTGGGCTTGTTATTGATATGCTGGAACTGTTTGTTTTCGACTTCCCTCCGCACATTTGGTTTTAACAAGTCCAACCTGGACCGCAACCTCCTGTTATAGAACATCATGGCAGGACTTTGGTTTGTTGTTGCATGGGTGGCGTTTCGATATGCCAGTAGGAAATTGTCCACCTTGTGTTGCAGTGGAATCTGATCTTCGCTCATGGCCTTTATTGCCTTTTTGAACGTCTGTACAAACCTCTCGGCCAGCCCATTCGTAGCTGGATGATATGGGGCAGAGGTATAATGTTTCACCCCATTCTTCTTCAGGAATTTCTGGAATTCCTCTGACACGAACTGTGGTCTGTTGTCTGAACATATTTGCTCTGGCAATCCATTTCTTGCAAATATCGTTCTTAGCACCGCGATCGTCTTCTCCGAGGTAGTGGTAGTCATTTTAATCACTTCTGGCCATTTAGAATGTGCGTCCACCGCAATTAAAAACATGGAGTCCATGAATGGACCAGCAAAGTCAATATGTACACGTTGCCATGGGGTTGAAGGCCATTCCCATGGATGCAGCGGTGCAATTGGAGGTGCATTTTGGACTTTTTGGCACCCTGAGCAGCTTTTCGTCAGATCCTCTATCTGTTGGTCGATACCCGGCCACCACACATAAGCCCTAGCAAGGCTTTTCATCTTGACTCCCCCCAGATGACCTTCATGTAGTTCTTTTAGAACTCTCTCTCTTAACTTAGGAGGGATAATCACCCTTGTTCCATACATCAATGTTCCCTGACAGATGGACAGCTGTTCTCGTCTTGCTGAGAATGCCGGTAACAGTGGATCACCATGGGCTGGCCATCCCTTTACTGTCAATTCGTAGACCCGGGACAGTGTCGGGTCATTCCTAGTCTCCCTTTCAATATTTGCATTGGTGACAGGTAAACATTCGATGATGGTCGAGTGAAATAACTCCACCGGGTCAACCGTCGGTGCCTCCTCCTCAGTAGGTAGTGGCAGGCGCGACAGCCCATCAGCATTACCATGCTGCTTTGTACCTTTGAATTCTATCTGATATTGATGTGCCCCTAGGAAAAGGGACCATCTCTGGAGCCTCTGTGCTGTCATCACTGAAACACCCTTCTTAGGGTTAAAAATGGATACCAACGGCTGGTGGTTTGTCAGCAGTGTAAACTTCTGGCCCTGCAGGTAATGATTAAACTTCTTTACTCCCCACACAAGGCTGAGAGCCTCCCTATCTATCTGAGCATAGTTGCGCTCAGCGGAGGTCAATGATCTGGATGCAAATGCGACTGGCCTTTCCAAGCCATTTGGCAACTTGTGTGAGAGTACTGCTCCAATACCATAAGGAGAAGCATCACAAGCTAAACGAATAGGTAGCGTTGGGTTGAAGTGAGCCAACACTTCCTCTGAGGTGATCAATGCCTTGCTTTTGCGAAAGGCCTTCTTACAGTCCTCGCTCCACTTCCATGGTACTTCTTTCTGCAAAAGAGCGTTCAGCGGGTGCAGCACCGTGGATAGATTTGGCAGAAACTTATGGTAATAGTTAATCAACCCTAGGAACGACCTCAACTGGGATACATTTTCCGGAGCGGGAGCCTTCACAACAGCTTCGATCTTGTCAGGTGACTTGTGCAGCCCCTCCTGGTCAATGACATGACCACAGTACGAGATCCGTTTCTGAAAGAACTCACATTTCTGGCGATTAACTCGAAGTCCATATTCCTTCAATCTGGTGAGCACCAGTTTCAAATTTGCAAGGTGTTCCTCATCGTCATCTCCTGTAATCAGGATATCGTCCAAGTAACATTGAGTGCTTGGAATTCCCTGTAATACCTGCTCCATGGCCCTCTGCCAAATTGCTGGAGCCGAAGCCACTCCAAAAACCAGTCTATTATATCGATACAAGCCTCTGTGCGTGTTGATTGTGAGATACTGGCGCGACTCTTCCTCAACTTCCATCTGTAAGTACGCTTGCGCCAGGTCTATCTTGGTGAAGTGTTTCCCACCAGACAATGAAGCAAAGATATCCTCAATCCGCGGAAGCTGATATTGCACCGTGTGAAGCACCGGATTAACCGTGATCTTGAAGTCTCCACAGATGCGGACCTTCCCCGGTTCCCCTGGCTTGTTACTCGATGAACGCTTCATGACGGGAACAATGGGCGTGGCCCACTCACTCCAGTCCACCTTAGACAGTACTCCTGAGCGTTCTAGCCCTTCCAGCTCAGCTTCCACAGCAGGTCGTATCGCATAAGGTACCGGTCTGGCTTTGAAAAATTTTGGGTTTGCATGTTCTGCAATCTTGATTTTTGCCGTAATTCCTCTCAGTGTTCCCAGTCCCTGTTGGAACACCTCTTTAGCCTCATCCAATATTCTGGACAATCGTTCAGGTTTGACATATTTTTTTCCGGAATCTACCGTTATTGCTTTTAGGGAGTGCCAGTCCATATTTATTTTCCTGATCCACTCCCGTCCCAGAAGTGGTGGACCTCCCTCAGGTAGTACATATAAGTCCATTCCTTGGTGTTCTTTGCCCTTGTGTACCACCTTGACTTTTATCTTTCCGATGGGGTATACTCTTTGCCCCGTGTATGTCTGCAATACTATCTCCGTATCCCGTAGGGGAATATGTGTGAATAACCTTTTGTAATCTTGCTTATTCATGACCGTCAACACCGATCTGGTGTCCAATTCCATCTTCACTTGGACTCCTGCTCTCTGAAGTGTGACCCAGATAGTTTGTAGGTCAGCTTCCTTATTCACATTGTGAATTCTCAGACTACCCAGTTCCTTGCTGTTGGAGTCTGAATCCGAATTCTGTTCATCCGAACTCTTCTCAGCCACCTTATGTACCTTTCTGCACTTTTCCTGCAGTGGCTTTTTGTTGCTGGTCTTCTTTCCTGACCGGCATACTTTAGCTATGTGACCAAGCTTGCCACATTTTCTACATTCCTGATTTTTAAACCAGCATTGGATCTGATCGTGTGTTGTCTTTCCACAATGATAACATTTCGCTGTACCCAAAGCCATTTGATCTACGCTGAGTACCGCTGCCTTCAGCTGCATTTCCGCAGTGCCCCTCGCTGCGGCTTCGTGCGATGCTGCAATAGTGACAGCCTTATCAAGTGTAAGATCATTCTCTTCAAGCAGCCGCTTTTGTGTTCCTTCTTTCGACAATCCACACACGAATTTGTCTCTCAGTGCCTCTGTCAGTCTTTCCCCAAACTGACAGTATTTCGCTAGCTTACGCAGTTCAATTAAATACTCCGCGTTGCTTTCCTCTTTCAGTTGCGTTCTCGCATAAAATTTTAATCGTTCCGCTAACATCAGTGGTGTGGGGTTCAAATGATTTCTCAGGACAGCAACAATATTAGTGAAAGCCTGATCCGCCGGTTTAGCTGGTGATAGAAGATGCTTCAATAGCCCGTATGTCTTCGCACCCATTGAGTTTAGTAAGGTTAGTGCTTTATCTTCATCTGATATTTTATTTGCCTTACAATAAACCTCTATGCGTTCTACATACGTGGCCCAATCTTCAACATCGGCATCGAAATCGTTGATGTTACCACGCTTAGGCATCCTCGCAATCGTGGTAGAAGGGATGATCACTGCCTGTTGCTGATGGAAGGCTTCGTGTCAAGATTCTTCCTTGCTCTTCAGACCCGAGTCTTTTCTCAGCAGGATGATGAGGGCGGATGCCTCTTCTCGACGCCCGTTAAACTGCCTTGGATATATCTCTGCCGCAGGGTAAGATCGTCATCGTCGCCACTGTTAAGCCTGTGTGTTCTAGTTATTGTTAATAAGAATTACTGCACACAGACCACAAGAATAAATTCAACAGGTCTTTACTAGTCGAAGGTCAGGCTGAACTGCCCAATAAATCATTACACAGCACTTATATACCGGTGTGGTCACCACCGGTATTACAGTATACAGCAGCCAAGATAAAGTAGTGCCTCTCTTAAAATAGTTCTCTTAAAGGTGGAACGGTTACATACACCACAAGGAGGTACTAGAAAGGTCGCCTGTACTTAAAGTTGATAAGGAAAGGGAGGGTGTGACTGTTAGGGAGCCGGGTAGCAGGTATTTACAAGATGTTGAGAAGATCCCGCAGACACTGGCCCTGTCCAACAGGTATGATGTACTCGCTACCTGTGAGAACAAGGAGAAAGACTGCAGGGAGGACAGCCACAATGCAGTCCAAGGCACCGTGGCTCAGTAGGCTGTCCAAGGGGGGGGAAAGAGCAGAATAGAAATGTGGTAGTGATCGGGGACTCTATAATTAAGGGGCTAGATAGCGTCCTCTGCAGCTATGAACGAGAATCCCGAAGGGTGTGCTGCCTACCCAGTGCCAGGGTAAGGGATATCTCACAGCGGCTGGAGAGGAACTTGGAAAGGGAGAGTGTAAATCCCGTTGTCGTGGTTGATTTTGGAACATACGATGTAGGTAGGAACAGGGAGGAGGTCCTGCTGAAAGAGTTTCAGGAGATAGGCTCTAAATTAAAAAGCAGGACCTCAAGGGTAATAATCTCTGGGTTATTGGCATAGAAGCAGACAGATCAGGAGAATTAACACATGGCTAAAGGGCTGGTGTGGGAAAGAGGGGTTCCTTTTCATGGGACACTAGCACCCGTTCTGGGACAGGAAGGAGCTGTACCAATGGGACGGGCTCCACCTGAACCAGGATGGGTAAACAGGGAGGTGGCAAAGGCTTTAAACTAGTAAGAAGTGGGGGTGGGGGGAGATCTACAAGAAACGTAAGCAGCCTAAATATAAACAAACAGGAAAAGTAAGCAAAGAAAGAATCTAAAAAGATGGTTAAACATAAAGTGAGAGGAAATCCTATTAAAAATGATTTAAACTGTCTGTACAACAATACACACAGTGTCCGAAATAAAACAGGGGAGCTGGAGGCAATCATGCATTGGGAGGAACCAGACATAGTAGGGATTACTGAGACATGGCTACAGAAAATTCAGAACTGAGAATTAAACATTGCAGGGTATAACATATTTAGAAAAGATGGAGAGGGAAAAAGGGGAGGTAGAGTAGCTGTAGATATTAGGGATAACATAATGGCAGTAGAAAAAAGGGACGTTGATAATCAGCAAGACAAAAATAGAATCCATATGGATAGAGATAAAGGGGGAAAAATTCAATTGCTTTGCGCCCCCCCATTAGCACCCTAAGAGGGTGCAAAGCAACTAGCGCTGTAGGGTTCTCAAAATTCCCACATGCCCCAAGTTATTAATAAGGGTACCATAAACAAAATGGCTTCTGGACCTCGTGGCAGAAGCCTGCAAGATTGGAAAGCAGGGCCCTGCAAAAACGGCAGGTCAAATGACATGCCGGGGCCTGTGAGAGCTGAAGCCAGACAATAGATAATGCAGAATACGCATTCTTCATTTTGAAACCAATCAACTCAGGAAAGGCTTAATCTTGAACCCACCAAAGTGGATAACCTTGCATTTATCCACATTATACCGCATCTGCCATACATCTGTCCAATCACCCAACCTGTCCAAATCATACTGGAGTTTCTCGGCATCCTCCTCACAGCACACACGCCCACCCAGCTTTGTGTCGTCTGCAAACTTGGAGATATTACATCTAGTTCCCTTGTCTAGATCATTAATATATATTGTGAATAGCTGGGGTCCAAGGACCGATCCCTGCAGTACCCCACTAGTCACTGCCTGCCACTCGGAAAAAGCCCCGTTTATTCCAACTCTTTGCTTTCTGTCTGCCAACCAGTTCTCTATCCAAGTCAATACCTTGCCCCCAATCCCATGTGCCTTAACTTTACATGCTAATCTCTTATGCGGGACCTTATCGAAAGCCTTCTGAAAGTCCAAATACACCACATCCACTGGTTCTCCCTTATCTATTTTACCAGTTACATCCTCAAAAAATTCCAGTAGATTAGTCAAGCACGATTTACCTTTTGTAAATCCATGTTGAATTTGTCTGATCCTGTCACTGTTTTCCAAGTGCTCTGTTATTACATCTTTTATAATGGACTCTAGCATTTTCCCCACTACCGATGTCAGGCTTACTGGTCTATAATTCCCCGTTTACTCTCTACCAACTTTTTTGAATAGTGGGGTTACATTAGCTACCCTCCAATCCATGGGAACTGTGCCAGAGTCTATCGAATGTTGGAAGATGACCAGCAATACATCTACTATTTCTAGGGCCACTTCCTTAAGAACCCTAGGATGTAGATTATCAGGCCATGGGGATTTATCGGCCTTCAATCCCATCAATTTCCCTAACACCATTTCCCTACAAATACTGATTTCATTCAGTTCCTCCCTCTCATTAGACCCTATGTTCCCCGACATCTGTGGGAGATTATTTGTGTCCTCCTTTGTGAAGATAGAAGCAAAATATATATTTAATTGGTCAGCCATCTCTTTGTTCCCCATTATAAATTCCCCTGATTCTGACTGCAAGGGACCTATGCTTGACTTCACCAATCTTTTTCTCTTCACATATCTATAGAAGCTTTTACAGTCAGTTTTTATGTTCCCGCAAGTTTACTCTCATACTCTATTTTCCCCCTCTTAATTAATCCCTTTGTCCTCCTTTGTTGGATCCTAAACTGCTCCCAATCCTCAGGTTTGCTGCTTTTTCTGGCCAATTTGTATGTCCTCTCCTTGGATGTTATGCTATCCCTAATTGCCCTTGTTAGCCACAGTTGTGCCACCTTTTTTGTTTTATTTGTATGCCAGAGAGGGATGAACAAATTCTGTAGTTCATCCATGCGATCTTTAAATGTTTGCCATTGCCTATCCAGTATCAACCCTTTAAGTAACTTTCCCCAATCCATCCTAGCCAACTCGCGCCTCATACCATCGTAGTTTCCTTTAATTAAATTCAGGACCCTAGTCTCTGAGTCAACTACTTCACTCTCCATCTTAATGAAGAATTCCATCATATTATGATCGCTCCTCCCCAAGGGGCCTCGCACAACAAGATTGCTAATCAATCCTTTCTCATTACATAATACCCAGTCTAAGATGACCTGATGTCTAGTTGGTTCCTCGACATATTGATCCAGGAAACCATCCCGTATACACTCTAGGAATTCCTCCCGCACAGTATTGTTACTAATTTGGTTAGCCCAATCTATATGTAGATTAAAGTCACCCATAATAACTGCCATGCCCTTATTGCACGTTTCTCTAATTTCCTGTTTAATGCCATCCCCAACCTCAGCATTACTGTTTGGGGGTCTGTACACAACTTCCACTAATGTTTTCTGCCCCTTGGTATTTCTCAGCTCTACCCATACAAATTCCACATCATCAGAGCTAATATCCTTCCTTACTGTAGTGTCCGTGTGTAGATAAAGACACTGAAGACAGGAGTTGGTTCATAGGTATTTACTAAGCAAGTCTGGGAGGGGTTTCTAAAGGATATACACAATACACAGGCTTATATAGCCCAAGTGGCAATTACCGGCATTACGCACACCTGGGGCTCTTAAAGGCACATACACCATAATTGCTCTTAAAGGCACATACACCACAATTCCTCCCCTTCTAGCTAACTTGTACATCATATTTTAAGTAATTATTAATTACATATTATATGCAAAATAATATACATTGCTGTATTAATTAATTATAAGTTAGTCTCTCAGGAGGCTTCCTGACTCGGTCCGGATAACGCCTCGGGGGTGTAGTAGTTTCTGGTGGTGTAGTAGGTTCTTCTGGCAAGGCTGATTCGGCTTGAAGGCCAGTGTCGGGTTCATCGGGCTCCAGTATCACCGGATCGGAGGTAGATATGGGTATCTCTACTTCATCGTTAGATGTATAGAGTGGTGGTGTAGGTTGTCCCTTTTCGGATGACTTGATGATTTGGTCAGCATGGCGCCTTATTATGCTGTCTCCGATGTCCACGGTATACATCAGTGGTCCTAATCGTGTGCAGATAGTTCCAGGCTGCCATTTCTCGGTACGGTAGTCCTGGACCAAAACCGGTTGGCCTATCTGGAAGGCCCTAGTTGGCCTTTCATTCATGCCCTGAAACTGCCGGTTCTCCACGTCCCTTCGGATGTTGGGCTTGACCAAATCCAGCCGGCATCTTAGGTTTCTATTGTAGAACATCATGGCGGGAGTTTGGTTAGTAACCATATGCGTTGCATTCCTATATGCAAATAAGAGGTTATCCACCTTGTGCTGAAGTTTTATGTCTTCATTACCCATGGCCTTGATGGCGTTCTTGAAGGTCTGGACAAACCTTTCAGCCAATCCATTGGTGGCGGGATGGTATGGGGCGGACGTGTAGTGCTATACCCCATTGTTCTTTAAGAACTTTCTGAATTCTTCGGACACAAATTGCGGTCCATTATCAGAACATATCTGTTCCGGCAGCCCATTCCTGGCAAATATGGTCCTTAATACTGTGATGGTTTTTTCCGTGGTGGTGGAGGACATCTTTATCACCTCCAGCCACTTGGAGTGTGCATCAACTGCGATTAAGAACATTGAGTCCATAAATGGACCAGCAAAGTCGATGTGCACCCTTTGCCAGGGAGATGAGGGCCACTCCCATGGATGTAGAGGGGCCTGTGGCGGAGCATTTTGGACCTTCTGGCATCCTAGGCAACTCTTGGTCATGTCTTCGATGTCTCCATCGATACCTGGCCACCATACAAACGCCCTAGCTAGGTTCTTCATTTTCACTCCACCCAGATGCCGCTCGTGAAGCTCCTTTAGCACTTTATCCTTGAGTTTGGGTGGAATCACCACTCTGGATCCACACATCAAGGTTCCTCGGCACACTGACAGCTGTTCTCTTCTTTGCGAGAATGCTGGCAACAGTGGTTCGCCATGTGCTGGCCATCCCTTCACTGTTAAATCGTAGACCCGTGAGAGAGTAGGGTCATTTCTTGTTTCCCTTTCAATGGCAGAATTTGTCACCGGTAGACATTCCACTATGGTAGAGTGGAATATCTCTACTGGGTCTACTGTAGGTGCCTCTTCTATCGTTGGCAACGGTAGGCGCGATAAACCGTCAGCATTCCCATGCTGTTTTGACCCTTTGTATTCAATGTTGTATTGGTGTGCCCCTCGAAAAAGGGACCACCTCTGTAGTCTTTGTGCCGTCATAATGGGGACACCTTTTTTAGGGTTGAATATGGAGATGAGGGGTTGATGGTCAGTCAGCAAGGTAAATTTTTGTCCGTGTAGGTAATGGTTGAATTTCTTCACTCCCCATACCAGGCTGAGTGCTTCCCTGTCTATCTGGGCATAGTTACGCTCAGCTGAGTTCAATGAGCGTGACGCAAAAGCTATCGGCCGTTCCGAGCCATCAGGGAATCTATGGGACAATACCGCTCCTATGCCGTAAGGGGATGCATCGCACGCCAGTCTGATTGGTAGTGATGGGTTGTAATGAGCCAAAACTTTCTCGGATGTGATTAAGTCTTTACATTTATGGAAGGCACGTTTACAGTCTTCGTTCCATTTCCAAATCACTCCTGTCTGTAGAAGATCATTAAGAGGGTGTAGAATAGTTGATAAGTTCGGTAAAAATTTATGATAGTAATTTATTAATCCCAGGAATGACCTCAATTGTGAAACATTTTCAGGTGCGGGGGCTTTTATAACTGCTTCAATTTTTTCAGGTGACTTATGCAACCCTTCCTTATTAATTATGTGGCCACAATATGATATCTGATTTTGGAAAAATTCGCACTTGGGGCGATTTGCTCGTAGGCCCCGTTCTTTCAGTCTAGTGAGCACCTGCTCCAAATTGGCAAGGTGCTCGTTGTCGTTTTCTCCTGTTATAAGGATGTCGTCTAGGTAGCATTGAGTCCCCGGAATCCCTTGCAGGACTTGCTCCATAGCTCTTTGCCAGATAGCTGGAGCTGATGCTATTCCAAAAACCAGTCGATTGTACTGGTACAGGCCTTTGTGTGTGTTTATTGTGAGATACTTTTTAGAGGTCTCCTCAACCTCCATCTGTAGATATGCCTGTGCCAAGTCAATTTTTGTGAAACGTTTCCCTCCGGATAGTGAGGCGAAAATACCTTCTATCCTCGGAAGAGGATACTGTACCGTGTGAAGGACCGGGTTTACAGTCACCTTAAAGTCCCCACAGATGCAAATTTTTTTCTGTTCCTCAGAGTTATTTTTCAATGTTTTTTTCATGACTGGAACGATGGGTGTTGCCCATTCGCTCCAATCTATTTTGGATAATACGCCTGCCTTTTCCAAATTCTCCAGCTCTGCCTCGACTGCCGGACGTATCGCGTATGGCACCGGTCTTGCCTTAAAAAAATTTGGAATTGCTGTATCTTCCACTTTTATTGAGGCGGTGATGCCTTTCAAGGTTCCTAGTTTCTCTTGAAACACTTCTTTGGCGTTGGCCAAGATGTCTTTTAATCGTTCAGGTATGATGTCATCATTGTTTTTTTCCTTACTGGTCACCGTCAGTGCCTGAATGGAGTGCCAGTCTAAACGTATCTTCCTTATCCATTCACGTCCCAACAACGGTGGACCACCATCTTGTGGAATGTATAAATACAGCTTTTGTATTTCTTTGCCGTTGTATACCACAGGCACCCTTATTTTTCCTTTGGGGTAGACTTTCTGCCCCGTATATGTTTTTAAGATAATGGATGTGTCTTTTAGAGGTATATGCGAAAATAGCCTCTCGTAATCTCATCGATTTATTACGGTTAGAGCTGATCCTGTATCTAGCTCCATTTTAACTGGGGACCCTGCTATTGTGAGGGTAACCCAAATGGTTTGGTAATCCTCTTTGGCAAGTACATTATGTAATTTGAGACAGCTTAGTCTCTTGTTTCCGGAGTCGCTATCGCTATTCTGGTCTTCGGAGCTATTGTCCGTCATCATTTGTACCTTCCTGTACTTTTCTTTATTGATTTTTTGTTTTCTGTCAGTGGATTTATTTTGTCCAGATTGGGATACCCGTGCAATGTGTCCAATCTTACCACATTGCCTGCATGCTTTGCCCTTGAACCAGCAGTCCCTCTGGTTATGGGTGGATCTGCCGCAGCGATAACATCTTTCGAACTCCGGTGTCATTTTATGGGTGCCGAAGTCCTGTGTCTCTTGTTGTATCTCTGCAGCTCCTTTTGCTGCTGCTTTGTATGATACAGCCATACTGAAAGCTTTGTCCAATGTTAAATCTTTTTCAGAAAGCAGTCTTTTTTGTGTTCCTTCACTTAAGAGACCGCAAACAAATTTGTCTCGAAGATAATCCGATAGTCCTGCTCCGAATTGGCAGTACTTTGATAGCTTTCTTAATTCGGTTAGGTAATCAGCGTTACTTTCATTCTTGTGTTGATTTCTCTTGAAGAACTTGAATCGTTCCGCTATCAGCAGTGGTGTTGGGTTTAAATGCTCCTGCAGGGTATCAACAATTTCTTTAAAAGTCTTGTCCTTTGGTTTGGCTGGAGTGATTAAATTTCGTAACAGCCCGTATGTCTTCGCGCCCATTAAGTTCAGAAGTACTGAAGCTTTTTTTTCATCTGCTATTCCATTTGCAGTGCAATAAACCTCTACTCTTTCCACGTATGTGGTCCAATCTTCTACTTCGCCATCAAAAGCCTCAATATTACCAGATTTAGGCATTTCTTCTGGATGCTGGAGGAATCGATGTCCTTGAGGTGCTGCCGAATTGCAGGTAAGTCCGTTTCCACTTCGTCGCCACTGTAGTGTCCGTGTGTAGATAAAGACACTGAAGACAGGAGTTGGTTCATAGGTATTTACTAAGCAAGTCTGGGGGGGGTTTCTAAAGGATATACACAATACACAGGCTTATATAACCCAAATGGCAATTACCAGCATTACGCACACCTGGGGCTCTTAAAGGCACATACACCATAATTGCTCTTAAAGGCACATACACCACAATTACTATTGTGTTAATCTCCTCTTTAACCAGCAATGCTACCCACCTCCTTTTCCCTTTTGCCTATCTTTCCTGAATATTGAATACCCCTGGATGTTGAATTCCCAGCCTTGGTCACCCTGGAGCCATGTCTCCGTAATTCCAATTATATCATATCCGTTTACATCTATTTGCGTAGCTAATTCATCCACCTTATTACAAATGCTCCCCGCATTAAGACACAAAGCCTTCAGGCTTGTTTTTTTAACACTCTTAGTCCTTTTAGAATTATTAATTACTGTGGCCCTGTTTGATTTACACACTTGATTCCACTGCCTTCCACTTTTGTTTTTCTCCTTCCTGTCTTCTGCTTCTATCCTTGCTTCCCTTTCCTCTGTCTCCCTGCACAGGTTCCCAACCCCCTGCCATTTTAGTTTAAACCCAACAGCACTAGCAAACACTCCCCCTAGGACATCGGTCCTGGTCCTGCCCAGTTGCAAACTGTCCAGTTTGTACTGGTCCCACCTCCCCCAGAACTGGTTCCAATGTCCCAGGAATTTGAATCCCTCCCCCTTGCAGCATTCCTCTAGCCATGTATTCATCTGAAATATCCTTCTATTTCTACTCTGACTAGCATGTGGCACTGGTAGCAATCCTGAGATTACTACCTTTGAGGTCCAATTTTTTAATTTACCTCCTAAATTGGCTGTGTGGCTGATACTGAAGAAGAAAGCTGTAGACTGCAGGAAGATATCAATAAATTGGTCAGGAGGGCAGAACAGTGGCAAATGGAATTCAATCCGGAGAAGTGTGAGGTAATGCATTTGGGGAGGGCTAACAAGGAAAGGGAATACACACTAAATGGTAGGACACTGAGTAGTGTAGAGGAACAAAGGGACCTTGGAGTGCATGTCCACAGATTCCTGAAGGTAGCAGGCCAGGTAGATAAGGTGGTTAAGAAGGCATACGGAATGCTTGCCTTTATTAGCCATGATATAGAATACAAGAGCAAGGGGGTTATGCTTCAACTGTATAAAACACTAGTTAGGCCTCAGCTAGAGTACTGCATGCAGTTCTGGTCACCACATTACAGGAAAGATGTGATTGCACTAGAGAGGGTACAGAGGAGATTTACAAGTATGTTGCTGGGAGTAGAAAATCTTAGCTACAAGGAAAGAATGGATACGCTGGGTCTGTTTCCTTGGAACAGAGGAGGCTGAGGGGAGACCTTATTGAGGTGTATAAAATTATGAGGGCATAGATAAAGTGGATAGAAAGGACCTATTTCCCTTAGCAGAGGGGTCAAAAACCAAGGGGCACAGATTTAAAGTAATTGGTGGAAGGTTTAGAGGGGATTTGAGGGGAAATTTCTTCATACAGGGGGTTGTGGGGCTCTGGAACTCGCTGCCTGAAAGGGTGGTAGAGGCAGGAACCCTGACCACTTGGATTTGCGTTTGGGATGCTCTCACCTGCAGGGTACGTACCAAGAGCTGGGAGGTGGGATTAGGCGGGATAGCTCTTTGTTGGCCGGCGCGGACACGATTGGCCAAAATGGCCTCCTTCCGTGCTGTAACTTTCTATGATTCTTTCTATAGTTCTATGTGTGTAGCGCCTGATTTAGCGCTCCAATCACCTCCACGGGTGATAGAAGCCAAGTTTGCAGATGGAGGCAATAATTAGCGCCAGGCGCTAACCTTTGTACCCGGCCGATAATTACGCCCCAAATGGGGCAATACCGAATTTCTCCCCCCATAGATAATAAGGATCAATCACATTAATAGGAGTAGTCTACAGACCACCTAATAGTGGAAGGGTGGTGGAGGAACAACTATACAGAAAAATTAGAAACATGAGTGAAAAACATAGAATAATAATCATGGGGCTTTCAACTACCCTGATATTAATTGGACAGAAGAGAAAGGTAAAGGGGATAAGGGAATGGAACTCCTACAAGTCTGCAGGACTCCTTTCTAACCCAATATGTAAAAAGCCCAACACGGGAGGATTTGCTATTGGATCTAGTTGTGGGGAATGAGCCAGAGCAGATAAGAGAAGTAAGAGTAGGGGAACATATAGGCAATAGTGAGCAGAATATAATACGCTTTAACATGACAATAGAGAAGGACATAAGTATGAAAAAAACAAGTTAATAGATTGGAGAAAAGCTGATTTTGAGAGGCTGGGAATAGAACTTCGGAAGATAAAATGAGCAACAATATTGGCAAACAACAATGTAGAACGACAATGGGAAACATTTAAATCGGTGTTTAATAGAGTGAAGGAAAAATATATTCCGCTAAAAGGAAAGAACAAACTAAGCACTAATGAGACTCCATGGATGAATAAAGAAACACAGAAACATAGAAGATAGGAGCAGGAGTAGGCCATTCAGCCCCTTGAGCCTGCTCCGCCATTCAATGCGATCATGGCTGATCATCCAAATTCAGTACCCGGTCCCTGCTTTCTCCCCATACCCCTTGATCCCTTTAGCCTTGAGAAATATATCCAACTCCTTCTTGAATATATTTAATGAATTGGCCTCTACTGCCTTCTGTGGTAGAGAATTCCACAGGTTCACCACTCTCTGGGTGAAGAAATTCCTCCTCACTTCTGTCCTAAATGGCCTACCCCTTATCCTTAGACTGTGACCCCTGGTTCTGGACTCCCTGACCATCAGGAACATCCTTCCAGCATCTAGTCTGTCTAGTCCTGTTAGAATTTTATAAGTTTCGATGAGATCCCCTCTCATTCTTCTAAACTCCAGCGAGTACAAGCCCAATCGACCCAATCGCTCCTCATACGTCATTCCTGCCATCCCAGGTATCAGCCTGGTGAATCTTCGCTGAACTCCTTCCATGGCAAGAACATCCTTCCTCAGATAAGGCGACCAAAACTGCACACAATACTCAAGATGTGGTCTCACCAAGGCCCTGTGCAACTGCAGCAAGACATCCTTGTTCCTGTACTCAAACCCTCTCGCTACGAAGGCCAACATTCCATTTGCCTTCTTAACCGCCTGCTGCACCTGCATGCTTACCTTCAGCGGCTGGTGCACAAGGACACCCAGGTCTCGTTGCACTTCCCCTTCTCCCAATCTATTGCCATTCAGATAATAATCTGCCTTCCTGTTTTTGCTACCAAAGTGGATAACCTCACATTTATCCATGTTATATTGCATCTGCCATGCTTCTGCCCAATCACCCAACCTGTCCAAATCATACTGGAGTTTCTCGGCATCCTCCTCACAGCACACATGCCCACCCAACTTTGTGTCGTCTGCAAATTTGGAGATATTACATCTAATTCCCTTGTCTAGATCATTAATAAATATTGTGAATAGCTGGGGTCCAAGGACCGATCCCTGCGGGACCCCACTAGTCACTGCCTGCCACTCGGAAAAAGATCCGTTTATTCCAACTCTTTGCTTTCTGTCTACCAACTAGTTCTCTATCCAAGTCAATACCTTGCTGCCAATCCCATGTGCCTTAACTTTACATGCTAATCTCTTATGCGGGACCTTATCGAAAGACTTCTGAAAGTCCAAATACACCACATCCACTGGTTCTCCCTTATCTATTTTACCAGTTACATCCTCAAAAAATTCCAGTAGATTAGTCAAGCACGATTTACCCTTTGTAAATCCATGTTGACTTTGTCTGATCCTGTCACTGTTTCCAAGTGTTCTGCTATTACATCTTTTATAATGGACTCTAGCATTTTCCCCACTACTGATGTCAGGCTTACCGGTCTGTAATTCCCCGTTTTTTCTCTACCACCTTTTTTGAATAGTGGGGTAACATTAGCTACCCTCCAATCCATGGGTACTGTTCCAGATTCCATCGAATGTTGGAAGATGATCCGCAATGCATCTACTATTTCTAGGGCCACTTCCTTAAGCACCCTAGGATGTAGATTATCAGGCCCTGGGGATTTATCGGCCTTCAATCCCATCAATTTCCTTAACACCATTTCCCTACAAATACTGATTTCTTTCAGTTCCACCCTTTCATCAGACCCTATGTTCCCCGACATCTCTGGGAGGTTATTTGTGTCCTTCTTTGTGAAGATAGAAGCAAAATATATATTTAATTGGTCAGCCATCTCTTTGTTCCCCATTATAAATTCCCCTGATTCTGACTGCAAGGGACCTATGCTTGACTTCACCAATTTTTTCTCTTCACATATCTATAAAAGCTTTTACAGTCAGTTTTTATGTTCCCTGAAAGCTTACTCTCATATTCTATTTTCCCCTTCTTAATTAATCCCTTTGTCCTCCTTTGTTGAATCCTAAACTGCTCCCAATCCTCAGGTTTACTGCATAAGGAAACAATTGAGGGTAAGGAAAGAGGCATACATTAAGTACATAGACAGTAGAGGAGTGCATAATAAGAGAGAATACGAAGGGATTAGGAGAGAAGTCAAAAAATACAATTAGGAAGACAAAGAGGAACTGAAATTAAATTATCAAGGAACATAAAACAAAATAGTAAAATATTTTACAGGCACATCAATAAAAAAAGTAAGGTTGGGATGGGAAAATGGCCATTAAGGGATAGACAGGACAATACAACAGGTAACGATAGGGAGATGGCAGAAATATTAAATCATTATTTCGCTTCGGTATTTACTAGGGAGATAGAATAGGCAGACATGACATTGGATGATGAGATGAATAATGAGATAAGTGCATTTAAAATGAAAAAAGGGGATATATTAAATAAACTAATCAATCTGAAAGAGGATAAAACCCCATGTCCAGATGGATTGCATCCACGCATTTTAAAAGAATCTAGGGCAGAGATAGCAGAGGCATTACTACACATATTTAACAATTCGTTAGAAAAAGGTGTAGTGCCAGAGGACTGGCAGATAGCTAACGTAATACCTATATTTAAGAAGGGGGATAGAATATGTCCAGGGAATTATAGACCAGTCAGCTTAACATCGGTGGTAGGAAAAATAATGGAATCCCTATTAAAAGGAGAGAATAGAAGAACATCTAGAAATGAAAAGTATAATAATGAATAGTCAGCATGGATTTCAAAGGGGAAAATCTTGCTTGACCAAACTCATTGAATTTTTTGAAGAGGTAACAGAGAGAGTAGACAATGATAATGCAGTAGATGCAAGTTATCTAGATTTTCAAAAGGCCTTCGATAAGGTACCCCATAATACCATAATAGACTAATGAATAAGGTCAGAGAATGCAGAGTCAGGAGACGAGTAGCAGAATGGATTGATAGCTGGCTTCAAGTCAGAAAGCAGAGAGTGGGCGTAAAGGGTAACTATTCACTGTGGCAGAAGGTGGGTAGTGGTGTTCCACAAGGATCAGTGCTGGGACCACTGCTGTTCATAATTTACATTAACGATTTAGACTTTGGAATCAAAAACACAATTTCTAAATTTGCAGATGATACCAAATTGGGGGTGGATAGTCAATACTGAGGAGGACTGCAACAAATTACAGGAAGACATTAATAAACTTGCAGAATGGGCAAATTATTGGCAAATGAAGTTCAACACAGACAAATGTGAGGTATTACATTTTGGTCGGAAGAATAGGGAGGTCACTTGTCACTTGGAGGGTGCGAGTCTGGGTGGGGTAGAGGAACAAAGGGAGTACAAATACACAAATCACTAAAAGTTGTGACACAGGTTAGCAACCAATAAAAATGCAAACCAAGCACTAGAGTTTATTTCTAGAGGGATAGAATTGAAAAGTAGGGAAGTTATGCTAAACCTGTATCGAACCTTGGTTAGATCACACTTGCAGTACTGCGTGTAGTTCTGGTTACCATATTATAAAAAGGATATAGAGGCACTGGAGAGTGTGCAGAGAAGATTTACAAGGAGGATACCAGAAATGCGAGGGTATACATATCAGGAAAGGATGAACATGTTGGGTCGCTTTTTTTTGAAAAAGGAAGGCTGAGGGGTGACCTAATAGAGGTCTTTAAAATTATTAAAGGTTTTGATAGAGTGGATACAGAGAGAATGTTTCCATTTGTAGGGAAGAGCATAACTGGAGGCCATCAATATAAGATAGTCACCAAGAAATCCAATAGGGAATTCAGAAGAAACTTCTTTACACAGGGTGATGAGAATGTGGAACTCGCTACCACAGGGAGTGGTTGAAGCGAATAGTATAGATGCATTTAAGGGGAGGATGGACAAACATATGAGGGAGAAGGGAATAAAGGGTTATGCTGATAGATTTAGATGAGAAAAGACAGGAGGAGGCTCGAGTGGAGCATAAACACCGGCATGGACTGGTTAGGCCGAATGGCCTGTTTCTGTGCCATATATCCTATGTAATCCTATGTATGTAAGTCACCAGGACCGGATGGGATGCATCCTAGGATGCTGAGGGAAGTTAAGGAGGAAATCGCGGAGGTACAGGTCATAATCTTCCAATCCTCCCTAGATACAGGGGTGGTGCCAGAGGACTGGAGAACTGCAAATGTTACACCCTTGTTCAAAAAAGGGTGTAAGGATAAACCCGGCAACTATAGGCCAGTCAGTTTAACCTCGTAGTGGGGAAGCTTTTAGAAACGATTATCAGGGACAAACAGTCACTTGGACAAGTGTGGATTAATTAAGGAAAACCAGCACGGATTTGTTAAAGGCAAATAGTGTTTAACTAACTTGATTTCAGTTTTTTGATTAGGTAACAGAGAGGGTTGATGAGGGTAATGCGGTTGATGTGGTGTACACAGACCTCCAAAAGGCGGTTGATAAAATGCCACATAATAGGCTTGCCAGCAAAGTTGAAGCCCATGGAATAAAAGGGACAGTGGCAGCATGGATATGAAATTGGCTAAGTGACAGTAAACAAAGAGTAGTGGTGAACGGTTGTTTTTCAGACTGGAGGAAGGTATACAGTGGTGTTCCCAGGTGTCGGCACTAGGACCACTGCTTTTGTTGATACAGGTAGACTATCCTTTATCCGAAAACCTCGGGACCAGCCGAGTTTCGGATAAAGGAGAATTTCGGATTTCGGAAGGTGGGTCGGCGGGGGTCCGCGGGGGGGTCGGCGGGGGGTCGTGCGCACGACTTACGCTGACGCTCAGCGTAAGTCAGTCGGGGTCGGCGGGGGTCGGGGCCGGCGGGGTACGCGGGGGGGGGGTCGGCGGTTGTCGGGGCTGGCGGGGTCCGCGGGGGGGTCGGCGGTTGTCGGGGCTGGCGGGGTCGGCGGTTGTCGGGGCTGGCGGGGTCGGCGGTTGTCGGGGCTGGCGGGGTCAGCCGGGGGGGGTCGTGCGCACGACTTACCCTTTATCCGAACTTCCGCAACCGGAACCCTCTAAAAACCGAAGGTTTTTTCGTTCAGCGTAAGTCGTACGCACGACTTACGCTGAACGAAAAAACCTTCGGTTTTTAGAGGGTTTCGGTTTTCGGAAGTCCGGATAAAGGGTAGTCTACCTGTATATATTAATGACTTGGATTTGGGTGTACAGGGCACAATTTCAAAATTTGCAGATAACACCAAACTTGGAAGTATAGTGAACAGTGAGGAGGATAGTGATAGGCTTCAAGAGGACATAGACAGGCTGGTGAAATGGGCGGACACGTGGCAGATGAAATTTAACGCAGAAAAGTGCGAAGTGATACATTTTGGTAGGAAGAATGAGGAGCAGCAATATAAACTAAAGGGTACATTGAATAAATGCCAACAAAAGCAGTGGCTCTGAAGTTTTTGCCCCATTTCGACCTGATTTTGACCTGAAAAGTGCTGGCCATCCATTTTGAAAATTGAGTCAGGTGGGCCTCAGACAGCTAGTGACCAGTAGGATATTTTTCTTAAAAATTTTATCTGCATCAATGAGATGGTGGGAAGATGAAAATCTCCCCCACCCACCCACCCACCTTTGTCACTGAATGAGGCCCTATTTTCAAAATATTTCCACCAGCTTTTATAATTTTGTGTGTGGGTCTAGGTAGTTTCCTCCTGTTGATTTTTTCCCTCTTGTTTGTCCTCCCTATTTTCAAAATATAGGTCTTGCAAGATCACCGTGGAATCACATTCAAATCATCTGCCGTGAGTTTTTCTGAAATTTCAGATGGCATTCCTGGATATTCAGGCTTCGGGCTATTTTCCCAAGCCAGAAACTGGAGCAAATTATACGTTAGTTTCAAAATAGCTTCTTGCGCAAACAAATGAACATTAGTTGGAATAAAGGTCATTTTTGAGCATAATTTTCAAATAATGAGGTTTGGAACTATGTTGAGAAAACAGACCAAAATGCATGACATTACCCCTTTTCACCCAATATGTTATTTTTGTTTGGGAGGAAGTGATTATTTTTGACTACCATTATTCTTTGCTGTTTTTGCAGCATTTGCGGATACATTGGGCTGGATTTTAATTCAGGGGTGGGTTGGTGTCGTGTAATCCGCATTTCGTGTTATCCACACGAATCTAAATCGATGTGGGAGATTGATGCGATTTTAAATTAATTGGCCAATTGAGTTTTTGCGTGTGGGAAATGAGTTTTTCCAGTCTGAAAGTCGCCTCCGATGATGTCATCATTGCTGCTTCATTTAAGGTCTGCAAGAAGCCTTGCTTTCTGCAGACTGCCAACCTTTGGCCTTTCATGCCACAGGGACCTGGAGGCAGAATGGCCAGTGAAAGACCTAGGTCTCTGCAAGGTTTGACGATGTTGCCCTGCAGGCTTTAGTTGAGGGAGCAAGATCTCATAAAGAGGTGCTCTTCCCTTCTTCAGGGAGGAAGAAGCCTCCCCAGCAGACCAAGGCTGTGTGGCTGCAAGTGGCAGAGGAGGTCAACTCATTATCAGTAACCCACAGAACCTGGATTCAGTGCAGGAAGAGATTTCATGACCTTCTGCGCACTGGAAAAGTGAGTATGAATTTCGCATCACCCTCAATCTGATCCCCATTGCCTTTCCTCACCAGCACCTAACTATTTGACTATGCAGCCCTCACACTCCCTATCACTGTGATGCTATGAAAACAACTTACAACACACAGGAAGGCCCTTGGTCTTGCCACCTCACTCCAACGTTGTCTCCTTCTAAGTATCTATGCTATGTATTCTCTACACTCACTCCTTCATTCTTACTCAAACTCCACTTGTTTCCCTCATTGCAGGAAAAGAGAGCACACAATAAGAGGGAAAGGGCGAGGACAGGAGGAGGGTCACCCTCAGTAGCCCACCTCACCCCCTGGGAGGAGGCGGTCCTGGAGATCGTAGGAGTGGAGGAAGATGCGCAAGTGGGGGACGGACAGATGGGTGCATCACAGCAAGCTGGTGACAGAATAGTTTTCCATCTCTCTCATTGACTGTATGAGTCGCTGATAATGATTTTGAAGCTCTAACAGATGGACTTATGATCATCTGCAATATGCAATGTGCATGTAACCTTGGCCTCACATCTCTGACTCTTTCCTTTACTCCCCCACAGGACCATCGCAAGCACCCGTCCCCACTGGCCAAGAGGAAGAGCCTGAGCCTGCAGACTCCTCAGAGGAAGCTGCAACCTCTGAGGGCGCAGCGTCAGCAGAATTCAGCCCACCCAGCACCAGCGCAGACACTCGCACCTCGGTGGGACCTTCGGGACATAGAGTAGTGTTGTCACCTGGTGTATCACAGCTCACAAGTGAGCATCAGCAGATTGTGGAGACAGGGACAGCAGTGGAGAGTCCTAGTCGGAGGACGCAGGACTCTGCCAGCTCGGCTCAGCTGCATGTCGACCCTCTGCCTCTGGGTCCATCCATAAGATCAGCGGTGCTGGAACTCCAGGAACAGATGCAGGAGTCTCTGGCAGGTTTTGTCTCCAGGGTCGCTGCGAGTGTGGAGCGAATGGAGGTGTCCATAGCGAACATGAGCAGAGCCTTTGTGGAGCCATTGGCACATGAACACATCACCATAGAAAGGATAGCAACCTCCATGGAGGTGATAAGTCGCCAGAGTGCAGAAAACATGGCGAGTGTTCAGAATATAATGACATCTCTGGAGGAGCGATGGTCATCTATTGAACAGAGAAACCAGAGCTTCATGGAAGTCCTTCTGAGTAGGACTGCCAGTGCAGATATGGGTCCCCATGACCCCCCTGATGCGCAGCAAGGTGCTCTCAAGCCACTTGCAAGCGCTGAGAGGGACCTGATGTTGGTGGCAGACATCAAGGAAGTGGGGGCTCCTCTCCAAGCGCTCACACTTCCATGCCGCTGCAGAGCCCTCGGTCAGAGCCCCACCAGAGTCCACACCCAACTGAGATCGACATCTCAGCCCCTGCACAGCCACAGGGGCAGCAGACTGTTGACGAGCCCTCACAGGTTCGCAACCCCAGAGGACGCCCGCCAAAGGTGTCGAGACAGGAGCAGCAGCAAAGTGAGCAAGGGGCCTCCACATCTGCTGAAGCCACAGGGGAAGCACCACATAGGAGCACACGTAAGAGAAAGATACTGCACAAATAGTCATAAGGGTAGTCACTTGGGTGAAATTTGATGCTTTCTGTGAAAAAGCCATCAGGTGAATAATGTAAATAAAAAATCTGATGGCTACTACTGTAGTTGTGGCGTGTGTCATTTCGCAAATCGGACTTTCACATTGAGGGCTTAGGATTACTTGCAATTGTCAGTATGGTGGTCAAATTGCTAGGAATACGCTGATCCCTGGCCATTGTCGATGCTCAGGTAAGAAGCTGCGAGACAAAAGTGCTTGATTGGCTAGGCTAAGCAAATCTGGCCAAGATGAGTGCGTTCCTTGCATCCCGGGCAGCAATCTTCTCGCGTGCTGGCACTTTCTGACCTGTGCAGCTTCAGGTGGGTGAGCAGCAGCTTGGCGCTCCTGCTGCTGTTGCTGCTGCTGTTGGTGGTGCTGTTGTTCATGGTTCTGCTGCTGCCACAGCTGGTCTTCGTCTGAATGTGATGTCCAGGAGGAAAGGAAATAAATGGTTCCCATGCTTCTGGTATATGCCTCAGTTGATGAAGCGCTCAGTGAAGGTGGCGAGAGGGGTTTCCCAGGAGGTCACACTGGAGATAGGTGTCAGGCTCCAAACTTCCACAGCTGTGGTTATGCCTTCTAAAAGTTCCCCCAGACCTGAGACTACAAAGTCCTGCCACCTGCAAATGATGGCTGATTAAATCTCCTCTTTAATTGTTGACCTGCAGCTGATAGTCAGCAATCCAATTGTGCTCCCACCAGGTTTCACCGTCGTGTTTCAGAACAGGCGTGTTTCATGTTGGAAAAGAGTTAAAATTGCAAAGGCCTTTCAAAATGGCATTATAGAGGCAATTTAGTGCTTGTTAAGGGCCTTAACGGCCTATCCCGCCTCTTGGAGGCAGGACGGAGACGGGACCATTAGACACAAATTAATGAAAATTGCGTGGAGGCGGGTTTGGGCCCGCCCACCAGTTTTTGCAATTTTAACCCTCCACATGCCGCCAATCCCGCCTCTGTGGCCCAATGAAAATCATGCCCATTCAGTTTGTAATGATTTCAGTACAAACCTGATACCAATGGGCCTTATTTGTCTCTGATGTATCATTCTAATTTACTTTACAGTGTGGCTGAAAAAATTAATGTAAATTCTCCAGTGATAATAATTAACATTTTGCAAAAATGAGGGGCAGGAAATACTGGGGGGTTCATTTCAACTCGGCCGCATGGGTGGACACCTGATGGAGCAGCCGCGTGGGTGGTCACCTGGTGGAGCAGCCGCGTGGGTGGTCACCTGGTGGAGCAGCCGCGTGGGTGGTCACCTGGTGGAGCAGCCGCGTGGGTGGTCACCTGGTGGAGCAGCCGCGTGGGTGGTCACCTGGTGGAGCAGCCGCGTGGGTGGTCACCTGGTGGAGCAGCCGCGTGGGTGGTCACCTGGTGGAGCGGATCTCCCGTCTGTTGTTGAACCTGTCTGATTTTCATCCAATTGATTTCAATGTTTGAAAATTGGACAGGTTCTACAACAGGTGGGCAATTCACTCCGCTAGGTTACTTCCCTCACGCAGTGAAGTTGAAAATCACTCCATATGTGTACAATTTTGACTTTTTTTGCCCAAGATTAATTTCCTTTTTCTTAACTTAATTTCTTGCCTTTTAAAAAAATTTTGTACCACAGACTGTGCAATTGATCAATCAGTAATCAATTGCTTAGGCTTTTGGGGCTCTTACATTTTTATGCCTTGCACCGCCCATGGCAACGCTGGTTGCCAGGGACCAACAGGCATGCAGCATCGTTAGGGGTCAAATGACAGAAAATATGATAGCTTTCCGTCATTTGAATATCATCTCAATACACCTGTCAATACAGGGTGTGTATGTTGAAGATCACTGGTGGGAAATTCAATGGATGGACAAATGGTTGGAAGCATGGCAGAACCCAGCCTGGTCAATTTCCCACCCCAATCACCATAGTTCCACCCAGAAACTGATTGAGGGAGTGTGGAATATCCCTTTCTCTTTATCTTCTATTTCTCTGATTAATGACAAAACTCCTCATCAGACACGCACTAGTCACAAACATGAACTCTTACGGTATTGATACTCTGGAATCTCTGTCCATTTTGTTTTACTTATTCTGTAATACAAATCAACCTATTATACAAGTCACGCTGGTGCATAGGTCACTTTGCTAGGAACATAATGGTGTGGAAACTTAAGTTTATACACTGGATTTTTATGGTAGGTTGCCCTACCGACTTATTTCACAGAGAAAACTGGAATTTAAAAAGCCTCCAATCCTTCAATTTTTAGTTGCCTGGCAGATCATGGCTGGACCTTAGAAAACTGATCCACAAATGTGAGAAATTTCAGAGGATGCGAAGCTAGTAATGATTCTGAATCTTTCTTTGTGCCGTACTAGAACCATCAGCCAATCTAATACATACAGCTTCTATTGTCCAGTATTATATTTTAATCCAGGAAGGAACTATTGTTGGGAAATTCTACCTTGTGACCAGAGCCCGATTAAAGGAGTACAGTACTAACAAAAGGAACATGATAAATGAGACCACTGGAACATACATTACAAACCTTGCAACTCCACGCACTTCCCGTCTACAAGGTATTTCTTCCTGTTGTCGCACATCTGTATCACTTTTTGCCATTATAAATTCCTATGTCCACATGTAGAATAGAAAGTGGCTATGTCATCGTGCTGTACTTACACCATTCTGCCATCGGTGGCGCTATAGTGCCTTAGTTTTGCATTTCCCACTTTCTGAGTCTGTGCCGCAGAGAAATATCTCATGGAAAATCTTACTTCTGCACATCCAGGTCCATTGGCCCTCCCATCTTATAACCCAGCTCCAGCAGAACACTACACTTGGGGACATGCGCAGGAGATCGACTAGTTCCTGATGAAAACATTGAGCAGTTTATGTGTTCCATTTACCTCTGCAAGCTGCCCTATTTACACAGGTGCTAGGGAACACCAGTGTCAGTAATCCTGTAGTCCTGTTCCTGGATGGCATGTGCTGATTCACGTAGTCTGGCAGGCAATTTTCAGAAAACAATAAATTATCTAAAAAAAACCCAGGAATGCAGACCCCTGAGCCCAGCTTAGTGTAAAATGCATAATTATGCTCAATTAAGACCGTTCATGACAACAAAAATAGTGCAGGAGTTATTTCCTGTTGCCTGGTAACTGGTTACCCTTCATTATGTACAGTAGTATTGTATTGTACAGTTTTAATCGAAGATTGGAACCAACAGAAGCCCAAGTGCTACCCATCAGTCCTCGCTCACCTACCCTGCATTTACCGTTTGAACTGTCGTTCCATGAATGCCCTCTCACTGCTTGGAGCCGTTTCTTCATCTCACTCCTTGCGAGGTCCCTCATGGTTTCAGCTATTTTATTCCCTCTTCTAGACTTTTCTGGTTGAGGGAAGGGAAGTGGAGAGAAAAAGGTAGGAAAAACTGCACCAAGATTGTTCTTCAGAAACAATGCGATACATGCAAAGTGTGCTCCTTTTCTTCGCATGTATTATTCAGGTAGTAAACCTGTTGGGAACAGTCTCATTTCTTCAATTGGCAGACGGGTGAGATGGAGGCAGGCAATAGGCATTGAGAGGTGGGGGAGGGGATCAGGACTTCCGACTCTGCTGTTTTTTCAAGTTCACATTTCAGAGTTGCTACTTCTACAGTGCCTAGAAACACTCCAAGCTTTAAAAATGCAAAGCTGCAGAAGCTTCAAAGTTAATCTCTGGTGGCTCGGAGTGCTAAGTGACAATTCATTTGACCTCGGGGGCTGGAATATATCATTAACAATATTTCAAAGGCTGAAAATATGATGCATTCTATTCAAACTCCTATTTTTGATCCAGGAATAAGAAGAATCCTTTCTAACTTGGCATTAATTTATTAAAATAACTTGGCTATATAACTATGTAGAGGGTAATCTCGCTGATCTGGAACTAGATGCATTGATTCATTTCATTTTTTGATGACTGCTGTGCTTTTGATCTAAAATTGATAAAGCTGATGGTCACACATCCTGAGAATAATTAAAAGATGTTTATTATAACTGTGGACCTGGCCTCGTCTTGCTGGGCCCACTGAGGATATGGCTGGACTCTCTTATTCATTTTACTCATGGCTCACATGGGCCACTGGTGACATCCTGGTACGAAGTAAGGTGTAGTGGCACTTCTTAGTTTCCAAACAGGCAGCCACTGAGCTGTGGGGTTTTTAACAACGAGTAGACGCGTGTCGAAATAAAACGTTCCCAAACGTAGCTTTGTCTTTTAAACTGTTTACTATAACACTTAACAAACGGAATTACAAAGCAAACACGTATAAATGAACACGGTCAAAAACTGTACTGCTCCAAACCTCACAACTTCTGCCTCCTTCAACCACGTGCAGTTTAAACTGTAAAATGGCTGCACCCATGTGTGGCTTAGGGACTGTTCCATTGTGGCAAGAATGAAGGGGGTGTCTCGGACTATACTACTGGAGCAAGAAAATAGGGGTTTCTTAATACAATAAGTCGGTCAGGTAAATTAACTGTATTATGCCATTTAACCACTATTTTAAAGTATTTTCTTAAGCTTTTATGGCTCTTACATAAGGAATATTTATTACAACAAACAACAGAAATCAAAACACCACACAGTAACTATAACCCTGTATTAGAAGTGGACTCACCCAGTACAGCTACAGTTTTACAATGATACCACATACAGGCAAGTGTTATTTACAATGATATGTTCTTGCACTGAAGTTCTGCCTAGTTTTACCAGTGCAGCCAGGGGAAAAAAATGAGAGGGAGAAAGAAAGCCTTCGAGCAACTGAGTTGTGAGGGATATATGGAGCTGACAGGCAAGAGAGAGAAGCCTAGTTCATAGCAGAGCAGAGCTTTTTGTATTCATCGATCACATAGTTGCGCGCCATTGTACTGGGGCCACACATGGACCAAGCTGGCCGAGTCCTGAAGGAAATAGCTGCCAGACTGGGCTTGCGGCAGGAGGTGACATAACCAACGCGAGGAAATAACATACTCGACCTCGTCCTCACCAATATGCAACTATTTCCCAGCAGAGAGAGTGGGCATCTGAGCTAAAGGTTTGGAAAGGACTGTTCTTAGTGCTACTGCTCCCGGTTAAGCAACGCCTTGATTTCAAAATTCTCATCCGTGTTTTCAAATCCCTCCATGGCCTCGCCCCTTCCTATCTCTGTAATCTCCTCCAGCCCCACAACTCTTTCCCCTCGCCCCCCCAGATATCTGCGCTCCTCTGATTCTGCCCTCTTGAGCATCCCTGATTATAATCGCTCAACCATTGCTGACCATGCCTTCTGTTGCCTAGGCCCTAAGCTCTGGAATTCCCTGCCTATACCTCTCCACCTTGCTACCTCTCTACCTCTCTCTCCTCCTTAAAACCTACCTCTTTGACTAAGGTTTTGTTCACCTGCCCAAATTTCTCCTTATGTGGCTCAGTGTCAAATTTTGTTTGATAAAGCACCTTGGATGTTTTGCTATTTTAAAGGCGCTATAGAGATACAATTAGATGTTTTGTTGTTGCTGTTGTATGACCCATGAAGACAAAAACACTTGGATACTCCCATCCCAGGCCTCTTCAGTGCTGCTCTTTAGCTGACCTCCAGGTTGTGCAGGGCAGGGCAGAGTCTTGGAGCGATGTCCTCACCAATTTTCCCTACTTTGCTGTGGGTGAAGAGATTGGCTCTCCCCTAGCTTCACCTCTCGGATGGCAGGGCTGAGACTTGTGAAGTTGCTGTGTATTAAACTGGAAAAAAGAAACAAAGCTGGAAATCTGAAATAAAAGACAGGAAATACTGGAAATACACAGCAGATCTGACAGCATCTGAACGAGAAAGAACGATTCAGGTTTCGGGTGGAAGCTTTCATCAGAACCTGAGATCACGTTCGGTCACGTGGGTTGCGGGAAAATCGGCCTCACAATCTTGCAAAGTTTACACCTACGACTCTACATAATATAGCGTGTGTGATATAAAACAAAGTGCTGTGAGTACTTTGATGTTAATGAGGGGTTGCTGGACACAATTTGATGCTCGACTGTTTAAACAATTGAAAGTTTAAGTACGTACGCCACAATCAGGATGCATTTTTTTGTGACAATGCAGTTTTACCATAGCTCTGCCACCAGAGGGCAGACCTACATAAAATGAACTAATGCATCAATTCCTTCCCCAAATTGCCAAGAAAAGGAATCAGATTTGTGTTTCAATTTATTTCCCCCCCCCTTACTATCCTCCTCTTTTGCATCCCCTTCTTGAAGACAACGACTTATATTGGGGTACAATTTTACAGGTGCTAAAAGCTCTGCTGCATCTCACTTAAGTGGCTATTTTTCATGTGTGGTCCTTGGCAAAGTGTGCCAGAAACTATTTCACATTGAGGGATGCTACTTTAGCCCAGTCCTCACCCAATGTTCATACCAGCACTTTGCAGCTGAGGTCACTGGGTGGTGATGAGGAACGGAAACCATGCTAGCTGTTTTTCCTTCCTCGGCCAGGTGCAGTATGGACAATTGTAACTCAGCATGGAGCAAAGATTGAATCTGGAGTGTATTGGACTTTGTAGCACACCTGGCAGCACATCAGCGGAGCTCCGTAATCAGATTTTGAGCTCATTGTTCAAAGCGTATAATGTGGTAAGTGATACCTATTTTTATTAGTTTGAGCTGCATCAACCTCAATCTAGAGTTGGGGTCAGACGATGTTATTTTACTGCAGATTGTCATCCATCTCTTCAAATTAATGATATTCAGATCGTTAGACCAAAAGAATAGTTACACATTATGTAAGTTTGGTGGTTCTGTTCATGAGAAACTTGTAAATTTTAGATGCAGTGCAATTTCCTTTTTAACATTCAAAACAATCACAATTTTATTTGTTCACAGGTTGTCTTCAAATGTAATTTCCACAGTATAAAGATCATTATTAATAAAAATGCTTTTGTCTTTACATTGCTGCTAGCCTATTGGAACACTTCCAACCTGAATAGCCAAGTTGCCCCATCTTGAACTGTCACGTGCCAGACTAAAATTGCAACCTGTGAGCTAATTAAATTCTTTAAAAGACTTTGCATGCAATATATAAAATTGGATTATGCTGCTTTCCAAATAGCACTGATTTACAAAGTAAGGAGCATAGGACCAAATGGTTTAGCCATACTTTCCTCAATTATCAGCCGGCTTGGTTTATGACTGCTGGAGGATATATCCATAATAGAAGCTGTCGAATTCCAAATGATACACAGTACATCAATGGGTCTGGCAGTCACATCCTACCTCTTGTTCCATCTTGCTGTATCTTTGCCATACTCAATCTTGGTTTAATAGTTCCCCAGAGAAACATCTGTGAACAATGCATGCATTCTCTTAAGCAAATTGTATGAGAATTACAAAGGTAACATAGAAAAACATAATTAATTTTTAGCTATAATAGACACCTTCAGCATCACTTTCTCCCACAATGGCAGTGGGAATCTAGTTTATCATGTAAGATAATTTTTGATTTTCTTAAATGTGGAGGTTCAATTTAAATGCATTACTTTATTAATATTTTTTAGAAACCAATTAAGTTAATAAGTGCAGAGACAGTTTAAAAGACAAAAGGCCTGAAATTCAACCATGGGATGTTAGTATACCAAAGCTTAATACATTTGTCTGAATTTCTCTCCCTGCCATATTAGTGGAGTCATTAACCCATTTAAAATGTGGAATAGATCTTGACTTTGCGCGATAGTGCAATTGATAGTGAGTCCACAACCCGTTTTACATCTCTCTCGATTTTTATTTCCGTTGAATTCGATGGAAATAAAAATCGTGAGAGATATAAAATGGGTTGCCGACTTGCTAACCCCCCCCTCTTGCACTATCGCACAAAGACAAGATATACTCCAATGAGTTAACACCTACACTAAAATAGCAGAGAGGAATTTCAGATCAGGACTGCTGTAAATTATCCTCAAGATAAGCAGCTTTTAGGGATAGCCAAATCTCTTATTCTTAAATATTACTAAATGCTTTCATAATAAAGGATGCCATCCCAAATATTGGACAAAAGTTTTAAGATATCATAATTTTACAAAGAAATGTTATGCCCTTCTTTCTCTAGGCTTGACTTCCTCGGTGTCATGATGTATTCTAATAGTTAGGACAATTTATTCTAATGTACCAGTAACAGTGATGGCATGTGCCTTTAGCTCACATCTCCTGGAATTCCAGCCCTGTTGAAATGGCTGTGCTCATGAGTGAGGATGCTATGGGTCTCACCATTAATATTAATCCAACTGAGGGTAATACTTTAAGTATTGGATAAATCTTAGCTTTAAACTCTATTCCTTTGCTTTTTCACGATTCAGCAAGACCGCAGCTATCGTAGTCAATGATTTTCTACAGACTAATACGTCGAAAGATAATCCTCAGAATACTTGCTCTCGAAGAAGTCAGACTGCAAAGTATCTTCTCCCAACATTTGGACAGGATTTTTAAATTTCAAAAATGTACTGATGAGGCAGAGGATTCCTCAGTGAAAACTTTAAAGTATCTTTATTTTAAAAACGTCCTTTATCACAGGGTGTGTTAAGTCCGTGAATGATTGAGACACGGACTAGCAGGAGAGAAACAAAGAGATCTTTACTGGTGAAAGGCATAAACGAAACTAAAAAACAGAGGCTCTCTAGCGCCTTTTATACAGGGGTGGTCACTGCCGGTACTGCAGTCTGAGACCAGTTATTCTCTTAAAGGTACATACACAACAGGGTTCATTAAATGTCCTTCATAAAAGAGGGGTTAAAAGCTGTTCCAATGACCTATAAAATCGTGACGGAAACCACCTAAGCCCAGGAGATTTGTGTAGTGGAGGCATATTAATAACCTACATGTGGCGATAATTTAGATTATAATTTTGTAAAAAAAGTCTCAGAATCCCTTTAAGTACATGGGTGGTGAAATGGGATGCCCTTGCGCCTCCCGCTGACATCAACTCCTGCCATATTTAGTGGTATGGCATTGTGCCCCGATCTCCTTCGCCCGGAGATCGTGACCTCATCACCGTGCTCATCGCCCTGGTAGTGCCCCGGACCCAAACCTCTGCTTGAGTGCCGGGCTGATCGCGCTGAATCGCGGCTGCCTTGGTGGTCCAGGTAGGTACTTTTTATATTGCAGCGCCTGCAGCGATGGCCCTTCCCTTTAAGGGGGGGAAGGAGCCTTTGAACGTGGAACAGTTGCTGAAGTCTCCGCCCCGCTCTCCAATGTTAGCACCCTAAGAAGGAAGTGGGGGGACTAAAACTCAATTTCGTGGTCGCCAGCACTAATTAGCAGCGGGCACTGAAGTTAGCGTCCAGGCAATGTTAGCGCCCCAAAATGGCCAATACTGAATTTTCCCACATGGACTTTCATATTACATATATATAAAAAAACACTGAGCTTTACAAATTTTTTGTTAACAAGATATAGATTTGTAATGAAGTTACCCTAGGGGTCTTTCCTAATTTCCTAATGTGGCATGCTAACCTTTTCTCTGTGTTTAAACATTCTGGCTTTTATACGCAAAAAAGCAAATTCCAGCTTCTTTAGGGAGTATGGTGTTATCCTGTACTCATTCATGGCTGTTAATGCTTTTAGTCAAAGGGTATTAAGACATTTGGCATGTTTCAACTCTAATGCTTTAATTTAAGTTTTTGAGGCTATTACCACATTTTGCTTTTTCTCTTTTGTAATTACATGTGTTTGAAATTATGTAACCTTTTAGAGAGCCTCATAGCTTCTCTGGTGCTGCTGACAAGCAGATAGATTTCCCACCCACATTGCAGAAAATCTATACAGCAATAGTGATAATGGCCCTGATTTTAAAGGGGGTGGGGTGCGGGTACAGTGCACGTGCCCCCCATAGCAGGCGGCGAGTCCGGGGATGTGGGAGACCCAGCTGATCTTAATGGATGGGCCTCATTTGATTAAATGTTCACAGAGTCCCGTCCAAACCTGGCTGGATCCACTACCTGGCCAGCCGGCGGGAGCAAGAGTTCGGCAGCCTGAGACCACCCATGGGAACAGTTCCTGACCATTTGAGGGGTGTCTCTGGATGCGATGTGGGGGAGGGGGGTGCAGCCAAGGTGGCTCTAGGGGGAACTCTGCACCGATCGGGGCGAAGGCTCCAGATGCACTCGGGATGGAGTGGGGGGGGCAGGGAAGGGGGACCGGTGCAAAGGGAGTCCAAGGCAACCCTGTGAGGCCTGGAGAAGTCCTCCTGGCCCACAAGGAAACCTAAAATTATATTTTAATCTTGCCTTGCTGTGCCTCTTCTAGCCCACAATCCGTCTCCTGACAGGGTTGACCTGTCGGGAAAGTCGACACTGCTCCCCTCCGCTCAGGCCTCCGACTAAATTTGCAGATCAGGTCCCAATGACATCGTCAGACCTAATCTGCATATTTAAAGAAGAACCCACTGCCTTCCAGCAGATGCCCTGCTCGCCTGCTCAGAAGAGCAGGTTAAGATCGGGAGACACTGTGGGGAGGGGAGTTAAGATCTTAACTGCACTCCCCTCGTCCTGTATCCGGCAGGTGAGGGGAGTTAAAATCGGGGCCACAGGTCAATTGTAACCTATCACCTGGCGGGAAACCAACGGGATTGGGTGCAACACTGATTTTACACCTCGCTCAAAGTCAATGAAGAGTAATATTGGGCACCCGGGGTGTCAATCCAGAACCTAATCCCGCCAGACGAGTTAGGTTGTAATTGTTGCTATAGCAAAGACTAATAATTATTACTGATCACAGACAATTACATACTAGATTTCATGTAGGATGCCTATGATGTAAAAAGACTACTAAGCACTTGGTTTGAGTATAAAACAAGGCTTTAATCAACTGTTTCAAAACCATGAGATTTCTAGTTACATCACTAGTTCCTGGTTACAGAAACATCCTGAGCAAGCTGGGCCCACGCCCGAGTATTTATACTCCTTGGACGGTGCTACCAGCTGGCCGCCCAGTGTTACTTCATGAGTCATGATAAGATTCATGACATCCTTCCCGCCTGAAAGTTTTGGAGGCCCGTCGACTTCCTTCTAGTTGATTAGGCGGGCCACGAATAAGCGCAGTCTCTTAGATCTTCACTTGTGGCTGGAAGGCACGTCTCCGCAGACCATGTCTTGGTCCCTGGGTCGCTTGATCTGTACTGGTAGATTGACGGGGCCCATGTCGCCTTGACCGACTTGCGGAAGACTGGGGAGATCGTGACTCCGGGTGCGGGTCCCCACAGGCGCAGAGCTGGCGTCATCTTGGTTGGTAGCCGGGGATTGACCGGCATCCTGGCTTCGGGTGGCCATCCAATGGGAAGCACTCGGCTCCCCGAGTTGATCCGGTGGAGTAGCCGGCAGATCTCTTGATGTCCCAGGTAGGGCGTCATCCTCAAAGGAGCGCAGAGCGTCAGTATTGTAGTGCATGCACCTTTAAGAGGAACTATGTTTTTGAAGCCCCTGTGTACTGTAGTACCAGTGGTGACCACTCGGGTATATAAGCCTGTATAGCGTCTTGTGTAGTTAGTTCACCTCCAGGCTTTGTTCAGTAAACACTTGTTAAATCAACTCCTGCATTCCATGTCTCCATTAACACACGAATCTAACAGTGGCGACGAGTTAGAAACGAACTTACCTGCAATTCGGCAGCACCTCAAGGAGATCGATTCCTCAGACAAAGGTCGAAGCCAGAAGCAAGTAAAAAAAAAGAAAAACTGAGGTTTCACCAGCTAAACGGGCTGGTGGCAGGTAGTGCACTGATCCTTCCTGGGCTGCGGCGTGCTGGGGCTCGATCGGGTGGCTCTGCAGCGGGGCCGGGCAACGAGTTGGAAAGCAGAAGCAAAGAGAGACAGAGGGTGGAACACTCAGGAGGCGGCCGGTGCTGCAAAGCAGCTCGGCGTTCGGACCGAGCAGAGGGAGGGGAAAGTCCCAGAGGGTCCGCTCCACGACGGGAACGGTTCTCCAAGTAACGGAGAAACTGTTTAAAAGATATATATAAAAAAAAAGAAAAATAGAAATACCGCGAAAAGCAGCGGCAGCAGCGGGAAAGCACGGGAGGCGCCATCTTGACTTGGCGGGGAAGAAGGAAAAGCGTGGGAGGCGCCATTTTTGATTTTCAGGATGCCGAAGACTGGCAATATTACTGCTTTCGATAGTGATATAGAGGATTGGACCACATATGTGGAAAGAGTGGAGGTATATTGCAAGGCGAATGAAGTAGCGGATGATAAAAAGGCATCGGTACTTTTAAATCTGATGGGCGCAAGGACATACGGGCTGTTACGAAACTTGATCACTCCAGCCAAACCGATGGACAAGAATTTTAAGGAGATTGTTGATACCTTACAGGAGCACTTAAACCCAACACCACTGCTGATAGTGGAACGATTCAAATTCTTCAGGAGGAATCAGCACAAGAATGAAAGTAACGCTGATTACCTCACCGAATTACGAAAACTGTCAAAGCACTGCCAATTCGGGGCAGGACTGGCAGATTCTCCACGAGACAAATTCGTCTGCGGTCTCCTAAGCGAAGGAACACAGAAAAGACTACTTTCTGAGAAAGATTTGACACTGGACAAGGCTTTCAGTGTGGCTGTATCATACGAAGCAGCAGCAAGAGGAGCTGCAGAGATACAGCAAAAGCCACAGGACTTCGGCACCCATGAAATGACACGGGGTTGAGAGAGATGTTATCGCTGCGGCAGATCCACCCATGACCAGAAGGACTGCTGGTTCAAGGACAAATCATGCAGGCAATGCGGTAAGATGGGACACATTGCACGTGTATGCAGATCTGGAAAAAAATCCGCTGACAGTAAAAAGGTCAATAAGGAAAAGTACAGAAAGGTACAAATGATGACGGACAGTAGCTCTGAAGACCAGAAGAGCGATAGCGACTCCGGAAACAAGAGACTAAGCTGTCTCAAATTACATAATGTAATTGCCAAAGAAGATTACCAGACCATTTGGGTTACCCTCACGATAGCGGGGTCCCCAGTCAAAATGGAGCTAGATACAGGATCAGCTCTGACCGTCATGAGTCGACGGGATTACGAGCGGCTATTTCCGCATATACCTTTGAAAGACACATCCAATATCTTGAAGACATATATGGGGCAGAAAGTATACCCCAGAGGGAAAATAAGGGTGCCTGTTGTATACAACGGCAAGGAAATACAGAAGTTGTATTTATACGTTCTGCAAGATGGTGGTCCACCGTTGTTGGGACGTGAATGGATCAGAAAGATACGTTTAGACTGGCACTCCATTCAGGCACTGATGGTGACCAGTAAGAAAAAAAATGATGATGACATCATACCTGGACGATTAAAAGAAATCTTGGCTAACGCCAAAGAAATGTTTCAACAGGAACTAGGAACCCTGAAAGGCGCCACCGCCTCAATAAAAATGGAAGATGCGGCAATTCCCAAGTTTTTTAATGCAAGGCCGGTGCCATACGCAATTCGTCCAGCCGTTGAGGCAGAGCTGGAGAATTTGGAAAAAGCAGGCGTGTTATCCAAGGTAGATTGGAGCAAGTGGGCAACACCCATCGTCACGGTCATGAAGAAAACGTTGAATAATGATAAATGTGAAGAACAGAGAAAAATTCGCATCTGTGGGGACTTCAAGGTGACTGTAAACCCGGTTCTTCATACGGTACAATATCCTCTTCCGAGGATAGAAGATATTTTCACCTCACTATCCGGAGGGAAACGTTTCACCAAAATTGACTTAGCACAGGCATATCTACAGATGGAGGCTAAGGAGGCCTCTAAAAAGTATCTCACGATAAACACACACAAAGGCCTGTACCAGTATAATTGACTGGTTTTCGGAGTGGCATCAGCTCCGGCTATCTGGCAAAGAGCTATGGAGCAAGTCCTGCAAGGGATTCCGGGGACTCAATGCTACCTAGATGACATCCTTGTAATAGGAGAAAACGACAACGAGCACCTTGCTAACTTGGAGCAGGTGCTCACGAGGCTGAGAGAACGGGGCCTACGAGCAAATCGCCCCAAGTGCGAATTTTTCCAGAAACAAATATCATATTGTGGCCATGTCATTAACGAAGAAGGGTTGCATAAGTCACCTGAAAAAATTGAAGCGGTCGTAAAAGCCCCCGCGCCTGAAAATGTCTCACAATTAAGGTCGTTCCTGGGATTAATAAATTACTATCATAAATTTTTACCGAACTTGTCAATGGTTCTGCACCCTCTTAACGCACTGCTACAAACGGGAGTAGTTTGGAAATGGAGCGAAGACTGTAAACGTGCCTTCCATAAATGCAAAGGCTTGATCACGTCCAGGGAAGTGTTGGCTCATTACAACCCATCACTGCCAATCAGACTGGCGTGCGATGCATCCCCTTACGGCGTGGGAGCGGTATTATCGCATAGATTCCCTGATGGCTCGGAGCGGCCGATAGCTTTTGCGTCACGCTCATTGAACTCAGCTGAGCGTAACTATGCCCAGATCGACAGGGAGGCACTCAGCCTGGTGTGGGGGGTGAAGAAATTCAACCATTACCTACACGGACAAAAATTTACCTTGTTGACTGACCATCAACCCCTCGTCTCCATATTCAACCCTAAAAAGGGCGTTCCCATTATGACAGCGCAAAGGCTACAGAGGTGGTCCCTTTTCCTAGGGGCACACCAATATGACATAGAATACAAAGGAACAAAACAGCATGGGAATGCTGACAGGTTATCGCGCCTACCGTTGCCAACGGTAGAAGAGGCACCTACAGTGGACCCAGTGGAGATGTTCCACTCGACCATAGTGGAATGTCTACCGGTGACAAATTCTACCATTGAGAAGGAAACGAGAAATGACCCGACTCTCTCACGAGTCTACGATTTAACGGTGAAGGGATGGCCAGCACATGGCGAACCACTGTTGCCAGCATTCTCGCAAAGAAGAGAACAGCTGTCAGTGTGCCGAGGAACCTTGATGTGTGGATCCAGAGTGGTGATTCCACCCAAACTCAAGGATAATGTGCTAAAGGAGCTTCACGAGGGGCATCTGGGTGGAGTGAAAATGAAGAACTTAGCCAGAGCGTTTGTGTGGTGGCCAGGTATCGATGGAGACATCGAAGAAATGACCAAGAGCTGTCTAGGATGCCAGAAGGTCCAAAACGCCCCACCACAAGCCCCTCTACATCCATGGGAGTGGCCCTCATCTCCATGGCAAAGGGTACATATCGACTTTGCTGGTCCATTTATGGACTCAATGTTCTTAACTGCGGTGGATGCACACTCCAAGTGGCCGGAGGTAATAAAGATGTCCTCCACCACCACGGAAAAAACCATCACAGTATTAAGGACCATATTCGCCAGGAATGGGCTGCCTGAACAGATCTGTTCTGATAATGGACCGCAATTTGTGTCCGAAGAATTCAGGAAGTTCTTAAAAAACAATGGGGTTAAGCACTACACGTCCGCCCCATACCATCCCGCCACCAATGGATTAGCTGACAGGTTTGTCCAGACATTCAAGAAGGCCATAAAGGCCATGGGTAATGAAGACATAAATCTACAACATAAGGTAGATAACTTCCTGTTTGCATACAGGAATGCAACACATGTGGTTACAAACCAAACCCCCGCCATGATGTTTTTCAATAGAAGACTAAGATGCCGGCTGGATTTGGTCAAGCCAAACGTCAGAAGGGACGTAGAGAACCGGCAATTTCAAAGCATGAATGAAAGGCCAATTAGAACCTTCCAGATAGATCAACCAGTTTTGGCTCGGGACTACCGTACCGAGAAATGGCAGCCTGGAACTATTTGCACACGACTAGGACCGTTGATGTATACTGTGGACATTGGAGAAAGCATAATAAGGCACCATGCTGACCAGATCATAGAGTCATCTGAAAAAGGACAACCTACACCACAACTCTATATGCCTGGTGATGAAGCAGAGATACCCATAGTATCTATCTCCGATCCGGTGATACTGGAACCAGATGAACCCGACACTGGCATTGAAGCCGAATCGACCTTGCCAAAAGAACCTACTACACCACCGAAACCTACTACACCACCGAGGCGTTATCTGGACCGAGTCAGGAAGCCTCCAGAGAGACTGAATTTGTAATTGATTAACTTCAGCAAATGTGTAGATTAGTGTTCTTGTAAAAATGTTATTTAATGATTACTTAAAATGTTATGTACTATTTATCTAAAAAGGGAGGAATTGTAGTGTATGTACCTTTAAGAGGAACTATGTTTTTGAAGCCCCTGTGTACTGTAGTACCAGTGGTGACCACTCGGGTATATAAGCCTGTATAGCGTCTTGTGCAGTTAGTTCACCTCCAGACTTTGTTCAGTAAACACTTGTTAAATCAACTCCTGCATTCCGTGTCTCCATTAACACACGGATCTAACAGGTATCATTACCATGGGTTCCTCTACCAGTTGAGTCCATGGGACTAGTTGGACAAGGGGCCAGATCTCGGAGTGAAACAGTGGACTCCCGGCCATCAGGGTACCGCACATGCACATAAGTGGGATTAACGTCTGTTAGTTCCACCTCGTCGACGTGGGGATCGTTTTTGGAAGATCGGACGAATCTTCGGAGCAGCCCGGGGCCGGGAGCTACCAACCATGATGGTAGGGACGTCCCATGAGTGGAGTGACGCTGGAACCTGAAGAATCACTCGTGAGGAGTGACATTGGTGGACGTAGAAAGAAGAGACCTGATAGAATGCAATGCGTCAGGGAGCATAGTTTCCCACTGCTGGTCTGGTAGGTTGCGTGACCTCAGTGCAAGATGAACAGCGTTCCAAATGATAGTGTTGTATCTCTCAACCTGTCAGTTACCGATGGGATGATACGGTGTCATTTTGCTTGTGGCGATTCGCCGTTGGGAACGATAACTTTTGAGTTCGCTTGACATGAAGGAGGCACCCCGATCAGAGTGGATGAAATTGGCCGTACCGCAAAGGGAAAAGACCTGATCGAGGCATTTGATCATTGTGGAAGTAAGCATATTGGGACAGGGGAAAGCAAAGGGAAAGCGTGAATATTCGTCCACCATAGTAAGCAAGTAGGTGTTTCACGTTGAGGAAGGCAATGGCCCTTTAAAGTCAATGCTGAGTCGTTGCATAGGCTGCATAGTGTGTATGAGTGAGCTATCCGATGGATGGAAGAATTGCAGTTTTAATTCCGCAAGGTTAGAGTCATCATCAGTGAGGGCTTCTGCCCGAGACCTATCGAAGGAGTCATTAAAAGCGATAGCAGCAGCCCGTGCACGTGGTAAAAGATAGGTATCTGCATTCCTTTTTGCTAAGTCCAGGGAACATGCCTGGTCATAGGCAGCCTGTACCTCGAGGGTTTTATTCTCCAACAGATGCTGGCGTATGAAGGGAGATGTAATTCCGTTAATAAAAGAATCACGAATGAGCTCCTTCTGGTACTGCTCAGCTGTGACAGCTTTAAGATTACAATCGTTGCTGAGCCTGCGAAGCTTTAGAAGGAATTTGTCAAGTGATTCCCCAGGTTGTTGTCGAGTAGTGGCCAATAGATGCCGAGCAAAAATTTCGTTTGGGGCATTAACATAGAGTCGCTGTGATACTAGGATAGCGGAGTCATAGTCTACACAGTCTTCAATATAGTCAAACACATGAGGGGGTACATAATTGGCAAATATCTCTAATTTATCAGGAACATTCTCACCACACACCCTGAGGAAGTTGCTGAAGGTACGATACCAATGTTTCCATACCTTAGCAGTTGTAGGTGAATTCGGGTCCAGGTCAAGACGGGCGGGTCTGAGTAGTTTGTCCATGATGGATTGATTACTACGTCGGAGTTCCCTTCTACAGTTGAAGTCATAGCTGGCTGTTCCTGAAATCACTCAGAGTGTGGAGCCGATACACAGTTGATTAAATTGATGTAATAAAACTACTAAGCACTTGGTTTGAGTATAAAACAAGGCTTTAATCAACTGTTTCAAAACCATGAGATTTCTAGTTACATCACTAGTTCCTGGTTACAGAAACATCCCGAGCAAGCTGGGCCCACGCCCGAGTATTTATACTCCTTGGACGGCGCCACCAGCTGGCCACCCAGTGTTACTTCATGAGTCATGAAAAGATTCATGACAGCCTATATGCTCCACTACATTGGATGTATGATTCAAATGACAAACTTTTATTTCGTGGAGTTTCATGATTGTGTGCATGGATATGTGGGGATTGTGGGAGCACAATAGCCAATGTTTTGGCTTGTTATTTAGCAGCAGATTGCTGGGAAGGGATTAAAATTCTTTCTGTGAATTGTTTTCAAGACCTGTATTGAATACAGTGCATTTTAAAATGTTGCATAACCCAAATCAAATAGTTTAAAGCTGAGCATAATCCTATTTTATAATTGAATCGTGCTAATGTAGTATACTACCAAATGTTTGAATTATATGCTGCTCCATGATGGAGAGTTCCAGCTTGTAATGTGAAGAAAGCATATTTTTTATATATTGTGTTCCTCTCTGGAATGTAAGTTTTTCTACGGCCATTTTATGGAGAAATATTTCAGTGAATCCATTCAGTTACAGGAAACTTTCGATTTACCGGCACCTAAATAACCGGAAATCTTGGTTAACCGGCAAAATTCAGGAGTAGTTTCAGGTAAGTTTTATTACTTGCCTTCCTCGATCTGTTGCTGTGCAAGGGTGTGGCTGCAGCTGTTGTTAAGCTACAGAGACGCTTGGAACTTGTGGCTATTGTTCTGAACCTGTTGCTAAGCAACAGGGTTTGTTGCTTTATACGGAGCTCTCAGCTCCGTATCTTTTACTATAGCTTTCGGTTATCCGGAATTTTTGATGAACCGGCACCATGTCGGTCTCGTCGGTGCCGGATTAAAAAAAGTTTCCTGCACAACAAAGTATTAGCTTCCACCTTATGTCTGGTGATAGCTTAGCTAACCAACTGTGTACAGTTTGAGACCAGCTGAGTTATGGAGCTTAACAGCCATGCTATGGTTTGTTTGATTTTCTTATAAATGAGTCAAATGGTATTTCTAATGGTGGGTGGTCATAGGGGATTTACTTACTGTTGTTTCCAGGTGCTGCACTAAATGGGTTTGATACTAAGCAAGTTTGATACTAATCGTTAAGAACAGAAGATGTTTCAAAGGCGAGTCAGTGCAGTATGTTGCATGGCTCATTCAATAATTCTGAAATTACGGCTCCATCACAGAGTATTCCAAAATGCAGGAAAAAAAGCACCAAACTGTCAAAAAATTGACCGCTGTAATTCATTTTTGATTTCAACAGCAAATTGACAGGAAACTCAAAGTTAATCAACTGAATAAAAGGGTTATGGGATACTTGCCTTCATTAGCTGAGGCATAGAATATAAGAGCAGGGAGGTTATGATGGAGCTGTACAAAACGCTAGTTAGGTCACAGCTGGAATACTGTGTGCAGTTCTGGTTGCCACACTATAGGAAGGATGTGATTATATTGGAGAGGGTGCAGAGGAGATTCACCAGGATGTTACCTGGGCTGGAGCGCTTCAGCTATGAGGAGAGACTGGACAGGCTGGGTTGTTTTCCTTAGAGCAGAGAAGGCTGAGGGGGGACCTGATTGAGGTGTACAAAATTATGATGGGCAAAGATAGGATAAGAAAGGAACTTTTCCCCTTAGTAGAGGGGTCAATAACCAGGGGGCATAGTTTCAAGGTGAGGGGCAGGAGGTTTAGAGGGGATTGGAGGAAAAACTTTTTCACCCAGAGGGTGGTTGGAATCTGGAACTCACTGCCTGAAAGGGTGGTAGAGGCAGGAACCCTCACAACATTCAAGAAGCATTTAGATGAACACTTGAAATGCCATAGCATACAAGGCTACGGACCAAGTGCTGGAAAATGGGATTAGAATAGACAGGGCTTGATGGCCGGCGCGGACACGATGGGCCAAAGGGCCTCTTTCTGTGCTGTATAACTCTATGACTCTATGGGCTTGAATTTCCCAGGGCTGTGGAGGTGGGAATGGAGGCATGTGGGATGTTACAATTGCAAAAAGTGGCGGGTGGGCAAACTCCGCCTCCATCCTGCCTCCAAGCAATTTTCAAGAAATCGTGTTTACTGCTCCCGGCTCCGTCCCGCCTCCAAGAGGCGGGATAGGCCCTTAAGGCCCTTAACAAGCACTAAATTGCCTTTATTATCCCATTTTGAAAGGCCTTTGTGATTTTAACCCTTTTCCCACGTGAAACATGCCTGCTCTGAAACACAACGGTGAAAGCTGGTGGGAGCACAATTGGATTGCTGACTATTAGCTGCAGCTCCACCATTAAATAGGATATTTGATCAACCATCATTTGCAGGTGGCAGGACTTTATTGTCTCAGGTCTGGGGGAATTTTTAGAAGGCATAACCATAGCTGTGGAAGTTTGGAGCCTGACACCCATCTCCAGTGTGACCTCCTGGGAAACCCCTCTCTCCACCTTGACTGAGCGCTTCCTCAACTGAGGCATATACCAGAAGCATGGGAGCCATTTATTTCCTTCCCTTCTGGACATCAGATTCGGACGAAGACCAGCCGCAGCACCAGCAGAACCATGAACAAAAGCAGCACCAACATCAGCAGCAACAAAAGGAGCGCCAAGCTGCTGCTCACCCACCTGAAGCTGCACAGGCCAGAAGGGGCCAGCACATGGAAGCCCGTCAGCGCAGGTGATACCCCCCAAACAGGGTCTACAGACACAGGGTCAGCTACCTCAACATGTCTGAGCCGCAGTGCCAAAGGTGGCTCCGACTTTCGCGAGAGGTAGTGGGTGACATCTGCGCAATGCTGCAACAAGACCTGAAGCCCAGAGGACCAGGTGGACACCCCTTACCAGTGGCCGTCAAAGTCACCACCGCTCTCAACTTTTTTGCCTCTGGCTCATTCCAGGGATCAGCAGCAGACATCAGCGGCATTTCCTAGGCGGCCGCATACACTTGCGTCACACAGGTAACCGATGCCCTCTTTGCCATCGCGCACAATCACATCCATTTCATCAAGGATCAAGCAAGTGTCACAGCGCGTGCGGTTGGATTAGGTAATCTGGCAGGCTTTCCAAGGGTGCAGGGCGTCGTTGACTGCACACATGTGGCCCTTAAGGCACCCCATTGCAATCCAGGTATTTTTGTCAACCGCAAGGGCTTCCACTCAACATTCAGCTGGTGTGTGACCACAAGAAGGGAATTTTGCATGTTTGTGCCAAGTACCCTGACAGTTGCCATGATTCCTTCATACTGCGCCAGTCTAGTGTGCCTCCAGTATTCAGTCCACCAGACCAACTTAACGGATGGCTACTTGGAGACAAGAGCTATCCCCTAAAGACATGGCTAATGACGCCGTGGAGGAGCCCATCCAATGAAGCTGAGGAGAGCTACAACTCCAGCCACATTTCCACCAGATCCATAATCGAGCAAACCATCAGTTTGCTGAAGATGCGCTTCAGATGCCTGGATAGATCAGGTGGAACCCTGCAATACTCAGCAGCCAGGGTCTCCAGAATCGTTGTGGTTTGCTGTGCACTTCACAACATGGCACAGCGTCGTGGCTTGCAGATTCATGAGGACCAAGTGGCTTGTCAGATATCCTCCTCAGATGAGGAGGAGGAGGAGAGTGTAATGTATACAACATTGAAGGGACTACTTTGTTTTACGGATGTACATCCTTAGTTGCGAGTGTATATAACAGACGCGTATCGATTTGTATAGTCAGTGCCGAAGTTCCAGTTAACCAGTAAAGATCACTTGAAGTTACTCTCAGTCTCTGCTGCTTTATTATTTTATGTAGTTGTGTATAGCGGTACAAACACAACAAATTGGTGACGAGAATTATGAACCTACGTCTTCCTATTCTGGCATCGCATCCAGAGGACACCGAAACTTGGAAGAAAGGAGTGAGAAGGCAGAGAAAACGGAGTACGCTTGCTAAGCTAGGCAGGGGATACGTAAGTCAAGTGAAAAGTGCAAAGTGACTTGCATGACGCTAGCTAACTAGTAAAGAAAGAAAAACGGGTTTGAAAAAAAAAATGGCGATGATTGGCACTATTGCAGCATTTGATAGCAGCATTGAAGACTGGGCAACTTACATTGAAAGAGTGGAGTTGTACTGTGAGGCTAACGGAGTGGAGGTAGAAAAGAAAGTCACTGTTTTGCTGAGTGTTATGGGCGCAAAGACATATGGGCTGCTACGTAGTTTATTAACCCCTGAAAAGCCAGCAAACAAAACATTCAAACAAATAGTGGACACACTCCAAGACCATTTAAGCCCCAAACCACTGCTTATAGCTGAAAGATTTAAATTCCATAAACAGAACCAGAGCAAAAATGAAAGCATTTCTGAATATTTGGCAAAGTTGCGCAAATTATCAGAATGTTGCCAATTTGGAGTGGGCTTATCAGACGCATTGAGGGACAGATTTGTGTGTGGCATGCAAAATGAAAGCACACAAAAGAAGCTCCTGTCTGAAAAAGACCTCACATTGGAGAAGGCTCTGAGTATCGCAATATCAATGGAAGCAGCAGCACGTGGTGCTTTAGAAATTCAACAAAAATCCCTGGAATATTCAACTAATAAAATGTCACTGAAACAGAAAAGAAGTGTTATCGCTGTGGCAAAATGTCACATGACCACAATGACTGTTGGTTTAAAGACAAAGACTGCAGACAATGTGGCAGACAAGGGCACATTGAAAGAGTTTGCAAAGCAAATAAGAAGCAGAAAACTGATACAATACAGAGTAACAAGAAGGTACATCAAGTGACTGAAAACAAGAAACCTTTCAAAGAAAGATACAAGAAGGTACACCATGTGACTGGAAACAGTTCAGATAAAAAAAAAGTGACACAGACTCAGAGGAAGAGGATTTGGCTTGTCTGAAACTACACAGTGTGAAAGAGACAGAGGATCACAGAATAATATGGATTACTCCAGAAGTGGCAGGAGTTAGGCTGAAAATGGAGTTGGACACAGGCTCAGCTTTAACAGTGATTTCTGTACATGACTACAAATGACTGTTTTCACACATACCGCTAAGGCCAACTAAAGTACTATTAAAGACATACACAGGACAAAGAGTGTGCCCCAAAGGTAAAATAAAAGTGACAGTGACATACAAAGAAAAAAAAATACCGCAATTGAACCTCTATGTACTGAAAAATGGAGGACCACCATTGCTGGGACGCGAATGGCTCAGGAAAATACAGTTGGATTGGCACACCATCCAAGCACTGTTTGTGTCAGCAAAGGAGGACAGCAGTGCCACTCCTGTGAGACTGTCACAAATACTCTCTGACTCTCAGGAAGTGTTCAAGAAGGGAATAGGAACACTTAAGGGCATGAAAGCAAAAATTAAGATTGAGGAGAGCGCAAATCCAAAGTTCCACAAGGCCAGACCAGTGCCTTATGCAATTCGCCCTTCAGTAGAAGCAGAGCTGGAGAACTTGGAGCAGTTAGGGGTCCTGTCCAAGGTGGATTGGAGTGAATGGGCCACACCTATAGTTCCAGTGATGAAGAAAATCTCCAGCACAAAACCAGGAAAGCCAAGAAAAGTGCGCATCTACGGAGACTTTAAAGTGACTGTTAACCCAGTCCTCCACACAGTACAGTACCCATTGCCTCGCATTGAGGACATCTTTGCTTCCGTCAAGAGGGGAACACTTCACAAAGATTGACTTGGCCCAGGCCTATCTCCAAATGGAAATTGATGATGCATCAAAGAAGTACCTGACAATAAATACGCACAAAGGCCTTTACCAGTACAATCGGCTGGTATTCGGAATAGCATCAGCTCCTGCAATCTGGCAAAGGGCAATGGACCAAGTCCTGCAGGGGATCCCGGGTACTCAGTGTTATCTTGATGACATCATCATTACTGGCAAGAATGACAATGACCTCCTTTCCAACCTCGAACAGGTGCTCATCAGGTTACTGGAGTATGGGCTCCGAGCGAACCGAGACAAGTGTGAGTTTTTAAAAAAGGAACTCTCATACTGTGGACATGTAATTGACAAGGACGGTTTACACAAGTCTCCAGACAAGATTGAAGCTGTGATTAATGCACCAACACCTGAAAATGTGTCTCAGTTGAGATCATATCTTGGACTGGTGAACTACTATCACAAGTTCTTGCCCAACCTATCCACAGTGTTACATCCACTAAATGCACTGCTACAGACAGGGTCACAATGGAAGTGGAGTGACAGCTGTGAACAAGCTTTTCAAGAGAGTAAAAGACTCATTACTTCAGAAGAGGTGCTAGCTCACTTTGACCCATCCTTACCTATTCGACTGGCATGTGATGCTTCACCCCATGGCATTGGTGCCGTGTTGTCACATAAGTTCCCAGACAGCTCAGAAAGACCAATAGCCTTTGCCTCAAGATCATTGACTACAGCTGAACGCAATTATGCACAGATTGACCGAGAGGCCCTCAGCCTTGTGTGGGGAGTCAAGAAATTCAACCACTACTTGTATGGTCAACAGTTTACACTGTTAACTGACCACCAGCCTCTCGTTTCAATCTTCAACCCAAGGAAGGGCGTTCCAGTGATGATGGCACAACGGCTGCAGCGATAGTCACTCTTCCTAGGGGCTCACCTGTATGACATTGAATACAAGGGGACCAAGCAACATGGCAATGCCAATGGTTTGTCACGTTTACCACTGCCGACCTCAGAGAGAACTACAACAGTTGACTCAGCAGAGGTATTTCACACAACAATAGTTCAGCAGCTACCAGGGACAAACTCCCTCATTGAAAGAGAAACACGCAATGACCCTACATTGTCAAAAGTTCATGACATCACTGTGAAGGGATGGCCAGCGCTTGGTGACTTATTGTTTCCAGCATTCTCAGCTAGGAGGGAGCAGTTATCAGTGTGTTGGGGAATACTGATGTGCGGCTCACGAGTTGTGATTCCTCCCAAGCTTCGTAACCGAGTGCTAGATGAACTGCATGAAGGCCACTTAGGTACGGTAAAGATGAAAAGCCTTGCCCGTGGATACGTGTGGTGGCCAGGAATTGACAAACAGATCGAGGACCTGACAAAGAGCTGCTCAGGATGTCAAAAGGTCCAGAACGCACCACCACAAGCCCCTCTCCATCCATGGGAATGGCCCACATCACCATGGCAATGTGTGCACATCGACTTTGCTGGACCGTTCATGGACTCCATGCTCTTGATTGCAGTCGATGCACATTCCAAATGGCCCAAGGTCATTAAAATGAAATTAACCACATCTGAAAAGATCATTTCAGTTCTGAGGACCATGTTCGCTAGGAATGGCCTACCAGAACAAATCTGCACAGACAATGGACGACAATTTGTCTCTGACGAATTCCAAGGTTTCATGAGGAAAAATGGAATCAAGCACTACACATCTGCCCCGTACCATCCAGCTACAAATGGCTTGGCAGAAAGATTAGTACAGACTTTCAAGAAGGCCATCAAAGCAATGTACAGCGAGAATCTACCACTGCAACACAAGATAGACAATTTCCTCTTTGCTTATCGGAACGCAGTACATGCAGCCACTAATCAGACTCCAGCGATGATGTTTCTGAACAGGAACCTGAGATCTCGCATGGACCTTCTTAAACCGAATGTACGTCGTGATGTAGAGAACAAACAGTTCAAACATTTGAATGCTAAGCCAACAAGAAGCTTCAGTGTGGGACAGTCAGTTCTTGCTCGTGATTTCCGGATGGAAAAGTGGCAACCAGGGACAATATCCACAAGAGAGGGACCACTGATGTATACTGTGGATGTGGGAGAGAACATTTTGAGACATCATGTTGACCAAATTCTGGATGTTAAGGTGGAAAACACCCCTATACCTCGCCCAGACTCACCTGACATGGAAACAGACACTCCTGATTCATCAGCATCAGCACCAGCCTCATCCACAGCTGAGAGCTCTACCTGTGCTGATAGCTCACCTGATGCACCTGTTCCTGTACAGTCTCATTCCCCAAAGCAAAAGAGTCTGGAGAGATGTTACCCAGAGAGGCAGAGGAGGCCTCCCCAGAGACTTGACTTGTAAAAGGGTTGTAGGCAAAATAAAATGTTATGTTGGAATTTGAATTTTGTTACTTTTAAAAAAACAAAAAGGTTACTGTAAAGACAGGCTCTCTATGTTAATTATAGAAATTTTGCGTTAATATACTATTAAACTAAAGGGGGAGGAAGTGTAATGTATACAACATTGAAGGGACTACTTTGTTTTACGGATGTACATCCTTAATTGCGAGTGTATATAACAGACGCGTATCGATTTGTACAGTCAGTGCCGAAGTTCCAGTTAACCAGTAAAGATCACTTGAAGTTACTCTCAGTCTCTGCTGCTTTATTATTTTATGTAGTTGTATATAGCGGTACAAACACAACAGAGAGCATAAACGAACATCTTGCAGAGGCTCATCAACTAGCGGCAGCAGTACGCAAGAACATTGCTACCCGGGATGCAAGGAATGCACTAATCTTGGCCAGATTTGCTTAACCTAGCCAATCAAGCACTTTATGTCGCGCAGCTTATTACCAGAGCTTCGACAATGGCCAAGAACCAGTGGATTCCTAACAATTTGACCACCATATTGACAATTGCAAGTAATCCTAAGCCCTCAATGTGGAAGTCCCATTAGCGAAATGACACACGTCACAACTGCAGCAGTAGCCATCAGATTTTTTATTTACAGTAACCATCTGATGGCTTTTTAACATTAAACATCAAATTTTACCCAAGTGACTACCCTTGTGACTATTTGTGCAGTATATTTCTCTTACGCGTGCTCCTACATGGTGCTTCCCCTGTGGCTTCAGCAGATGTGGAAGCCCGTTGCTCAGTTTCTTGCTGCTTCTGTCTCGACACCTTTGGCGCGCGTCCTCTGGGGTTGCGAACCTGTGAGGGCTCGCCAACAGTCTGCTGCTCCTGCGGCTGTGCAGGGGTTGAGACGCCGATCTCAGTTGGGTGTTGTGGTAAACCACTGCTAACTCTGTACATGTCTGTGTGGTAAACCACTGTTAACTCTGTACAGGTCCGGGCATGTCTCTGCCCCTGGCTCCACCCCTAAGCCCGGGTATAAAGGTGACTCACCACCCTTCCCCCGGGAGCTCTTAGGATGGATCCACTAGCAGAGGCATGCTCCAGTTCTTAGTCAATAAAAGCCTACTTCGTATAAGTTCAACTCGTAGTCTTTGGTGTTGTTGATAGTGCATCAGGTGTGGACTCTGGTGGGGCTCTGACCGAGGGCTCTGCAATGGCATGGAAGTGTGAGCGCTTGGAGAGGAGCCCCCACTTCCTTGATGTCTGCCACCAACTTCCCTCTCATGGGTCAGGTCCCTCTCAGCGCTTGCAAGTGGCTTGAGAGCACCTTGCTGCACATCAGGGGGGCCATGGGGACCTATATCTGCACTGGCAGTCCTACTCAGAAGGACTTCCATGAAGGTCTGGTTTCTCTGTTCAATAGATGACCATCGCTCCTCCTGAGATGTTATTCTATTCAGAACACTCACCATGTTTTCTGCACTCTGGCGACTTATCACCTCCATGGAGGTTGCCATCCTTTCCATGGTGATGCGTTGATGCGCCAATGACTCCACAAAGGCTCTGTTCATGTTCGCAATGGACTCCTCCATTCGCTCCACACTCGCAGCGACCCTGGAGACAAAACCTGCCAGAGACTCCTGCATCTGTTCCTGGAGTTCCAGCACCGCTGATCTTGTGGATGGACCCAGAGGCAGAGGGTCGACATGCAGCTGAGCCGAGCTGGGAGAGTCCTGCGCCCTCCAACTAGGACTCTCCACTGCTGTCCCTGTCTGCACAATCTGCTGATTCTCACTTGTGAGCTGCGATACACCAGGTGACAACACTACTCTAACTCGCGATGTTCCTTCCGAGGTGTGAATGTCTGCGCTGGTGCTGGGTGCGCTGAATTCTGCTGACGCTGCACCTTCAGAGGTTGCAGATTCCTCTGAGGAGTCTGGGTGCTCAGGCTCTTCCTCCTGGCTAGTGGGGATGGGTGCTTGCGATGGTCCTGTGGGGGAGTAAAGGAAAGAGTCAGAGATGTGAGGCCAAGGTTACATGCACATTGCATAATGCAGATGACCATAAGTCCATCTGTTAGAGCTTCAGAATCATTATCAGCAACTCATGCAATGTCAATGAGAGAGATGGAAAACTATTCTGTCACCAGCTTGCTGTGATGCACCCGTCTGTCCGTCCCCCACTTGCGCATCGTCCTCCACTCCCACGATCTCCAGGACTGCATTCTCCCAGGGGGTGAGCTGGGCTATTGAGGGTGTCCCTCCTCCTGTCATCGCTCTTTCCCGCTTATTGTGTGCTCTCTTTTCCTGCAATGAGGGAGACAAGTGGAGTTTGAGTGAGAATGAAGGAGTGAGTGTAGAGAATCCATAGCATAGATGCTTAGGAGGAGACAAAGATGGCGTGAGTTGGCAAGACCAAGGGCCCTCCCTGTGTGCTGTAAGTTGTTTTTGTAGCATCACAGTGATAGGGAGTATGAGGGCTGCATAGTCGAATAGTTAGGTGAATGTGACCATAGAGAGAGAGGGAATGGGTAAGCGTGCATGGATGTCAGTGTCAAGTGGGGATGTGGAGGAAGAGATTGCTAAAGCTGAGTGCTGGTGAGGAGAGGCAATGGGGATCAGATTGAGGGCGATGGGAAAGTCTTACTCACTTTTCCAGTGCGCAGAAGGTCATGAAACCTCTTCCTGCACTGAAGCCAGGTTCTGCGGATCATCGACAAAGAGTTGACCTCCTGGGCCACCTGGATCCACACAGCCTTGGTCTGCTGGGGAGGCTTCTTCCTCCCTGAAGAAGGGAAGAGCACCTCTTTACTGGCTCTTGCTCCCTCCACTAAAGCTTGCAGGGTAACGTCCTCAAACCTGGGAGCAGACCTAGGTCTCTCGCTGGTCATTCTGTCTCCAGGTCCCTCTAACATGAAAGGCCAAAATGTTGGCAGTCTGCAGAAGAAGCAAGGCTTGTTGCAGGCCTTAAATGCAGCAGCAATGATGACATCATCGGAGGCAACTTTCAGACTGGAAAAACTAATTGTTCCATGGGTTCTCACACTCTGGATCTCAATTGCCCACTTAAGTTAAAATCGCATCATTCTCCCACATCGATTTAGAATCGGGTGGCTAACACGAAATGCGGATTACACGACCCCAGCCCGCCCCAGTGACAAATTCCAGCTCTATGACTCTAAGATCATGGTCGTGGATGGCATGTCCCATCAATTGTCCGTTATGTCCTTTAACAGAAGAATTAAAGGGCATTTAAAGCTTTCTTTGTATATTCTGCACAAATGAAAATTGCTTTTATTAACTGAGTGATGTTCTGGCTCTTTGTTGTTTTTTTAATATAGGGTTGTGAAAACTATACCTGGAAATACTACTAAGATGAAACTAAGAGGCAAAGAGTAAGAGTACAAACTGGTCAAAATTGTGTGGTGGGTCCATATTTCAGATCATCAGTTCAATTATTTTATTCCACACTGACCTGTACAAAATGGTGAAGCAAAAACGCTTGGACCTGTGCAGTGAGTTCTAAAAGTGGCATCTCCCAAAATCTTGAGCCCTGAATAATGTTCAGACATATGCTGGCTGGAGTGGGAGGGGCAGTGACAGGTTTTTCAATTGTCCGTTATGTCCTTGAACAGAAGAATTGTTTGTGTAGGATAAAACAGTTTACAAACACGTGAAAATGCTACACTTTCTCCAAAGCTGCACCCTCAGTAATAGCTGCTGTTTGTGAGTTTGGAAGAAACCAATCACAGCAGTGCATGAATAGAAGGAGTAAATGAGCCTCTTGAACCCTGCAAGAAATTAACTGGTTGCTAATACAGATGTGTTGATTGCAAACTTCAGAGCCAAGGCTCAGGAACCAAATAGAAGTGTGTTGTACTGACACAGAGGCATCAGTTATTTTAGATTCAACAGGATGGTAACAATATTCAGCTCAGACACACAACCCCCTCCCCCCCACCCCCACCTCTCTCCTGCTCCCCCAATCCATACACTAGAAAATAAAAATAGGAAGATGTCACCAACTGAGTTTGTATCTGCCACCCATAGAACTTGACAGATGGCCAAGGAATATTTTCACAGTGGGGAAAAACAAGGCAGAAATTGGCCTTCAACTCAAGGTCACCAAGGCCAGAGATAAAGTTTCAATGTACACATATTGTAGTAGGCACATATTGCTCTGATTTAAAGTCTTAACTTCTATTTATATTTGACGAATAAGTGAAATATCTTGCCTTTAAGTGTTGTCAATCACATTTAAAATAGTCAAAGAACAGCATAACATAGCTGTTTTTAAGGTGTTACTTAAATGTGGATAAATGCAAGATTATCCACTTTGGTGGCAAAAACAGGAAGGCAGATTATTATCTGAACAGCAATAGATTGGGAGAAGGGGAAGTGCAACGAGACCTGGGTGTCCTTGTGCACCAGTCGCTGAAGGTAAGTATGCAGGTGCAGTAGGCGGTTAAGAAGGCAAATGGTATGTTGGCCTTCATAGCGAGAGGATTTGAGTACAGGAGCAAGGATGTCTTGCTGCAGTTGTACAGGGCCTTGGTGAGACCACACCTTGAGTATTGTGCGCAGTTTTGGTCGCCTTATCTGAGGAAGGATGTTCTTGCCATGGAGGGAGTGCAGCGAAGATTCACCAGACTGATACCTGGGGTGGCAGGAATGACGTATGAAGAGAGATTGGGTATATTAGGCTTATATTCACTCGAGTTTAGAAGAATGAGAGGGGATCTCATTGAAACTTATAAAATTCTAATAGGACTAGACAGACTAGATGCAGGATGGATGCTCCCGATGGCGGGGGAGTCCAGAACCAGGGGTCACAGTCTATAGATAAGGGGTAAGCCATTTAGGACAGAGATGAGGAGGAATTTCTTCACCCAGAGAGTGGTGAACCTGTGGAATTCTCTACCACAAAAGGCAGTTGAGGCCAATTCATTAAATATATTCAAGAAGGAGTTAGATATATTTCTTAAGGCTAAAGGGATCAAGGGATATGGGGAGAAGGCAGGGACAGGGTACTGAATTTGGATGATCAGCCATGATTGCATTAAATGGCAGAGCAGGCTCGAGGGGCCGAATGGCCTACTCCTGCTCCTATCTTCTATGTTTCTATGTTACTCTGACAATCAGGTTCTGTCGGGTTGACCTATTGTTTGGGAGGCATGTTCCATAATATAAAACATAAAATAATGGAATAATGCAATCTTTAAAAATAACCACCTGAAGCCAATGCCAGCTTCCAAAGGACCTCAACTGGACTGGGTTGCAAAGGAGACCAGAAGATCTTGTAATTGGAGGCACTAAACTGGGACCACACACTGTTGTTGGGAAAAGTTAAGAACACTTAAATTCTCCATGTGTACATTTTTAATAAGTAACATTTTACTCCAGTTGTCCTAATAGTTACCCTTGGTTTTACTCTTATTTTGTAAGGGAAAATACCTACCTATTCTTCAGTCATATTTGTGTGGAAGGTATTCTCTAGGAAGGTGACAAGAGGCTAATTTGTTGCTAAATGTGATGTTCCGGATTCTCTGCTGCACTTGCAGCGTGACAGGTGTCAGAACTAATGGCAACTTTTCTTTCCTTCTGGCAAAATAACCACAAAAGTTTTCTAATACAGAAGCAAAATACTGCAGATGCTGGAAATCTGAAATAAAAACAGAAAACGCTGGAAATACTCAGCAGGTCAGGCAGCACCTGGGAAAGGGAAACAGAGTTAACGTTTCAAGTATGATGACCTTTCGTCAGATCATCAGTTCTGACAAAAGTTTTCTGACTGGTATCTTGCTGTTAGTGATCAGGATGACCATCAGCCACTGAAATTCAAAGCAAGGGTTACCTGGAGGGATGCTGGTGGGTGGGAATTAACAAGTTGCACACCATTCCTGGTAGCCACCCTAAATAAAGAAGTTGCACCTAATTAGAACATCATCACACCTCTCAGGAACACTCTTTACGTAGAGTTGCGCAGTTGCTGCTGTGTGGGTAAATGCAGCAGCCATTTGGCACAGAGCAATGAACCAGAAACATTAACAAGACAATTTGTTGTGTATGTGCCTTTAAGAGAAGAACTGATTCTATACTGCAGTACTGGCAGTGACCACCCCTGTATATAAAGCCATAGCAGGCTTCTGTATTTCAGTCTTGAATTACTCTCTGTTCAGTAAATACCTGTTTTATTGTTCTCCTGCAGTCTGAGTATTATTGATCCTCGGACACTACACTGGGGATGGGCAGGTTTGAACTCACCTGCAGTACTGCATCACCTCACGGGGATCTTTTCCCTGAAGAGAAGCTTCTTGGAGGTCGAAGTCAGAACGGCGGGTGTCGACTGCGGGCAACCGCCCAGGGATCCATCGGAGAGTTGCAGGGGAGGCTGTGGAGAGCTGGGCCTGGCTCCCCAGTTGAGGTGTTCCAGCAAATCGTGCTGGTAGCAGGTAGTGCGCTGACGCTTCCGGACTGCGGCGGGCTCGCGCTCGATCGAGCGGCTCTGCAAAGGGTCCGTGCAGCGTCGTCGGGAGGAAGAGAGAGAGAGAGGGTGGAGCGCACAGGGCGCGGTCGGTGCTCAAGAACAGGGCAGCGTGGAGAGGATAGAACGCGGGGAAGGAAAAGTGAGACGCGCCGAAGCCGCGGGTCGCCGCCATTACCCTGTAGAACGCTAGGAGCAGCGTGGCAGCAAGGGGAAGAAGGAAAAGCGCGGGAGGCGCCATTTTATTACATTGGGGGAGAAGAAAAAGCACGGGAGGCGCCATTTTAAATCACCCAAGATGCCGAAGAGTGGCAGTATCACTGCTTTCAACAACGAGGTAGAAGACTGGACCACGTATGTGGAAAGAATTGAAGTGTAATGCAATGCCAATGAGGTGGCCAATGGAAAGAAGGCGTCGGTATTATTAATTTGATGGGCGCGAGAACGTACGGCCTATTGCGGAATTTAATTACCTCAGCTAAACCAATGGAGAAAAGATTTGAAGAGATTGTTAATATCTTACAGGAACACCTAAACCTTACACCGCTGCTGATAGCAGAAAGATTCAAGTTCCATAAAAGAGACCAGCACAAAGATGAGAACAATGCTGACTATCTTACGGAACTACGCAAGTTATCGAAGCACTGCCAGTTCAGAGCAGGACTGGCAGACACCTTGCGGGATAAGTTTGTCTGCGGGCTCCAGAGTGAAGGAACCCAGAAACGACTACTTTCGGAAAAGGACCTGAAGCTAGAACAGGCTTTCAGCGTGGCAGTATCCTACGAAGCAGCAGCACGGGGAGCTGCGGAAATACAACAGAAACCACAGGAATACAGCGCTAACGAAATGGTGTATGGAGCAGAAAAGTGCTATCGCTGCGGCAGAACAACCCATGATCAGAAGGGCTGCTGGGTTAAGGACAAAGTATGCAGGCAATGTGGGAAAATGGGACACATAGCAAGAGTCTGCAGGTCGGGAAAGAAAACCAACACTAAAAGAACTACTAAGGAAAAGTACAAGAAAGTAAAGAAATTGACAGACAGTAGTTCGGAAGATCAGGAGAGTGATAAGGACTCCGGGAGCAGGAGACTAAGTTGTCTAAAGTTACACAATGTGATCGCAAAGGAGGATCACCGAACCATTTGGGTCACCCTCATGACAGCAGGGTCCCCAGTAAAGATGGAATTGGACACAGGATCAGCCCTAACTGTCATGAATCGACGAGACTATGAGCGGCTATTCTCACACATACCCTTGAAGGACACGTCCATTGTATTGAAGACATACACGGGGCAAAAAGTCTACCCCAGAGGAAAAATAAGGGTGCCAGTTGAATACAACGGCAAGGAAACACAGAAACTGTATCTATATATAATACCAGAAGGAGGACCACCATTATAGGGACGTGAATGGATCCGAAAAATACAATTGGATTGGCATTCCATTCAGGCGCTAACTGTGACTGATAAAAAGGATGATGATGTCACACCTGGACGACTGTCAAAAATTCTAACTGACGCGAAAGAGGTGTTCCAACAAGGACTTGGGACTCTAAAAGGAGTAACTGCAATGATAAAAATTGAAGATAACGCAAACCCAAAAATTTTTAAGGCCAGACTGGTACCGTACGCGATCCGCCCAGCCGTTGAAGCAGAGCTGGAGAGTCTGGAGCGTTCGGGTGTGCTGTCCAAGGTGGACTGGAGCGAGTGGGCCACACCCATCGTTCCTGTAATGAAGAAATCATTGAGCAGCACGCCTGGGGAACCGAAGGAGGTTCGCATCTGTGGGGACTTCAAGGTAACTGTGAACCCAGTCCTGCACACAGTACAATATCCACTTCCACGGATAGAAGATATTTTCGCCTCACTATCTGGAGGGAAACGCTTTACAAAGATTGATCTGGCCCAAGCGTATCTACAAATGGAGGTGGAAGAAGCATCTAGGAAATACCTCACGATAAACACTCACAAAGGCCTTTAGCAGTACAATCGACTGGTATTCGGGGTAGCATCAGCCCTGGCTTTTTGGCAGAGGGTGATGGAACAAGTCCTGCAAGGGATCCCGGGGACCCAGCGTTATTTGGACGACATCCTGGTTACGGGCGAAAATGACAGTGAACACCTTGCCAACCTGGAACAGGTGCTCATGAGATTACAGGAATATGGGCTACAAGCCAACCGCCCCAAATGCGAGTTCTTCAGGAGACAAATCTCGTATTGTGGCCACATGATTGATGAGGACGGGTTGCATAAGTCGCCGGACAAGATTGAGGCTGTAGTCAAGGCTCCAGCACCGGAAAATGTGTCGCAACTGAGGTCGTTCCTCGGGTTGGTGAACTACTACCATAAGTTCTTGCTGAATTTATCTACAATTCTGCACCCACTGAACGTCCTACTGCAAACTGGAGTAACATGGAAATGGAGTGATGAGTGTAAGTGTGCCTTTCAGAAATGTAAGTGCCTAATCACTTCAAAAGAAGTATTGGCCCACTACAATCCAACACTACCGATTCGGTTAGCATGTGATGCGTCTCCCTATGGCATCGGAGCGGTGCTGTCACACAAATTCCCTGATGGTTCAGAGAGGCCAATAGCCTTTGCGTCGCGCTCGTTAACCTTAGCCGAGCGTAACTACGCCCAGATTGACAGGGAGGCCCTCAGCCTGGTGTGGGGGGTGAAGAAGTTCAATCACTATCTGCACGGGCAGAAATTCAGCCTATTGACTGATCATCAGCCCCTGGTCTCCATTTTTACCCCAAAGAAGGGCGTTCCGGTGATGACGGCGCAACGGCTGCAAAGATGGTCACTTTTTCTAGGGGCACATCAGTATGACATAGAGTACAAGGGTACGAAACAGCATGGAAACGCTGATGGGCTGTCGCACCTACCGTTGTCTACGGTAGAGGAAGCACCTGCAGTGGACCCTGTTGAGATATTCCATGCGACCATAGTCGAATGTCTACCTGTTACAAACTCAAGTATAGAGAAGGAAACCCAAAATGACCCGACACTCTCTCGGGTCTATGATTTGACGGTGAAGGGATGGCCAGCACATGGCGACTCACTGTTGCCAGCATTCTCGCCAAGGAGAGAACAGCTGTCAATGTGCCGGGGGACCTTGATGTGTGGATCCCGAGTGGTAATTCCACGCAAGTTGAGAGATAGAGTGCTCAATGAGCTTCATGAGGGTCATCTGGGAGGGGTAAAAATGAAGAGCCTAGCCAGGGCGTTTGTGTGGTGGCCGGGAATCAATAAAGAAATCGAGGATATGACCAAGAGATGCACAGGATGCCAGAAGGTCCAAAACGCTCCACCACAGGCCCCACTACATCCATGGGAGTGGTCCTCATCTCCATGGCAACGGGCACACATTGATTTTGCTGGTCCATTTATGGACTCAATGTTCCTAATCGCTGTGGACGTCCATTCGAAATGGCCAGAGGTCATCAAAATGTCCTCTGTTGAGTCTGTGGTTTCAATTGCAGTTATACTGAATAACAGGACAGACTACAGAAGTAAGTAAACAGGTCTTTAGTGATTGAGGGTCAGGGCTGAACTGGGATACACTTTGCTCTGCAGGGTTTATATACCGGTGTGGTCACCACCGGTACTACAATGTACAGGAGCCATCAAAAAGTAGTCCATCATCTTAAGGTATCCTCTTAAGGTGGTACAGGTTACATACACTACAATTCCTCCCCTTTTAGCTTAACAGTGTACACCCCCAAATTAAACATTACATGGATAACATATATACAATTTACACACAACTGTTCAAAGATTCAGTCTCTGAGGAGGCCTCCTGATCCGGGCCGGATAACGCCTTTCAGGGGTCTCTGGTTCTCGTTGCTGGGGTGACTCATCCACTTGATCTCCTATGGATTGAACATCATCAGGTACGTTCGAGTCTGAGGTAGATGCTACAGGCTCAATAAGTTCTTCAACTGGGGTCGACCCTTGTTCTCGATTCCACAAGTTGGCCAGCATGACGTCGTATTACGTTCTCTCCAACGTCTACCGTGTACATCAAGGGTCCTTGACGTGCACGAATTGTTCCAGGTTGCCATTTATCATCCCTATAGTCCCTGGCCAACACTGGTTGTCCTATTTCGAAACTACGAGTGGCCTTGTTATTTACATGCTGGAATTGCTTGTTTTCGACTACCCTTCGCACATTGAGTTTTAACAAATCCAACCGGGACCGCAACCTCCTGTTATAGAACATTATGGCAGGGCTTTGATTTGTCACTGAATGCGTGGCGTTTCGATACGCCATCAGGAAATTGTCCACCTTGTGTTGTAGTGGAATATGGTCCTCACTCATGGCCTTTATCGCCTTTTTGAACGTTTGAACAAATCTCTCGGCCAACCCATTTGTAGCCGGATGATATGGGGCAGATGTATAGTGTTTCACCCCATTCTTTTTCATGAATTTCTGGAATTCTTCTGACACGAACTGTGGTCCGTTGTCTGAACATATTTGCTCCGGCAACCCATTCCTTGCAAATATGGTTCTTAGAACTGCGATCGTCTTCTCAGAGGTAGTGGTCGACATCTTAATCACTTCTGGCCATTTAGAATGTGCGTCTACTGCTATCAAAAACATGGAATCCATGAATGGACCTGCAAAGTCGATATGCACACGTTGCCATGGGGCTGAAGGCCATTCCCACGGATGCAGCGGTGCAATTGGAGGTGCATTTTGAACTTTTTGGCACCCTGAGCAGCTTTTAGTCAGATCCTCTATTTGTTTGTCGATACCTGCCCACCACACATAAGCCCTAGCAAGGCTTTTCATCTTGACTCCCCCCAGATGACCTCCGTGCAATTCTTTCAGAACTCTCTCTCTTAATTTTGGAGGAATAATCACCCTTGTTCCATACATCAATGTTCCTTGACATAAGGACAGCTGTTCTCATCTGGCTGAGAATGCTGGTAACAGTGGTTCGCCATGTGCTGGCCATCCCTTCACTGTCAAGTCGTAGACCCGACACAGTGTCGGGTCATTTTGGGTCTCTCTCTCAATACCCGCATTGGTGACTGGTAAGCATTCGATGATGGTCGAGTGAAATATCTCTACAGGGTCAACTGCTGGTGCCTCTTCCGCTATAGGTAGTGGCAGGCGCGACAGCCCATCAGCATTACCATGTTGTTTTGTACCTTTGAATTCAATATCATATTGATGTGCCCCTAGGAAAAGGGACCATCTCTGAAGCCTCTGCGCCGTCATTACCGGAACACCCTTCTTAGGGTTGAAAATGGAAACCAACGGCTGGTGATCTGTCAGCAGCGTAAACTTTTGGCCTTGCAGGTAATGGTTAAATTTCTTAACTCCCCACACGAGGCTGAGAGCCTCCCTATCTATCTGAGCATAGTTGCGCTCAGCGGAGGTCAATGATCTGGATGCGAAAGCGACTGGCCTTTCCGAGCCATCTGGAAACTTATGTGAGAGCACTGCCCTGATACCATATGGAGAAGCATCACAAGCTAAGCGAATAGGCAGCGTTGGGTTAAAGTGAGCCAACACTTCCTTAGAGGTGATCAGTGCTTTGCTCTTTTGAAAAGCCCGCTTACAATCATCGCTCCACTTCCATGGTATTCCCATTTGCAAAAGAGTGTTTAGCTGGTGTAATACCGTGGATAAATTTGGAAGAAACTTGTGGTAATAGTTAACCAACCCGAGGAACGACCTCAACTGGGATACATTCTCCGGTGCAGGAGCTTTTACAACAGCTTCGATCTTGTCAGGTGACTTATGGAGCCCCTCTCGGTCAATGACGTGGCCGCAGTACGAGGTTCGCTTTTGAAAGAACTCGCATTTCTGGCGATTAACTCTGAGCCCATATTCTTTCAATCTGATGAGCACCTGCTCCAAATTCGCGAGGTGATCGTTATCGTTATCTCCTGTAATTAGGATGTCATCCAGGTAGCATTGTGTGCCTGGAATTCCCTGCAATACCTGTTCCATGGCCCTTTGCCAAATCGCTGGAGCTGATGCCACTCCAAAAAACAGTCTATTGTACCGATATAAGCCCTTATGCGTGTTGATCCTGAGATACTGACGTGACGCTTCATCAACTTCCATCTGTAGGTACGCCTGCGCCAGGTCTATCTTAGTGAAGTGTTTCCCACCAGACAGCGAAGCAAAGATATCTTCAATCCGCGGAAGCGGATATTGCACCGTGTGAAGAACCGGATTAACAGTGATCTTGAAATTGCCACAGATGCGAACCTTCCCAGGTTCCCCCGGCTTGTTGCTCAACGAATGCTTCATGACAGGAACAATGGGTGTAGCCCATTCGCTCCAGTCCACCTTGGACAGTACCCCTGAACGTTCTAGCCCTTCCAGCTCTGCTTCCACAGCAGGTCGTATCGCATAAGGCACCAGTCTGGCTTTGAAAAATTTTGGGTTTGCATGTTCTGCAACCTTGATGGTTGCCGTAATTCCTTTCAGTGTTCCCAGTCCCTGTTGGAACACCTCCTTAGCATCGTCTAAGATTTTGGACAGTCGTTTAGGTTTGACGTCATCCTCCTTACAGGCATCGACAGTCAGTGCTTGTATGGAATGCCAGTCCACATTTATTCTCCGGATCCATTCCCATCCCAGTAAGTGGCAGACCTCCATCAGGTAACACATACAAGTCCATTTTCTGAAATTCTTTACCATTGTAGACCACGTTTACTTTTATCTTTCCTTTGGGGTATACTATTTGCCCTGTGTATGTTTTCAATACACTCTCCATATCCCTCAGGGGAATGTGCGAGAATAACCTTTTGTAATCTTGCTTATTCATGACCGTTAATGCCGACCCAGTGTCCAATTCCATCTTCACTTGGACTCCTGCTATCTGAAGCGTGACCCAGATAGTTTGGTGGTCTGCTGTGTTACCCACATTATGTATTTTCAGACAACCCAGTTGCTTACTGCTGGAGTCTGAATCTGTCTTCTGTTCATCCGAACTGTTCTCTGTCACCTTGTGTACTTTTTTGTACTTCTCCTGCGGTGACTTTTTGCTGCTGGTCTTCTTTCCTGACCGGCATACTCTCACTATGTGACCAAGTTTGCCACATTGCCTGCATTCTTTATCTTTGAACCAGCACTGGTTCTGGTAATGCGTTGTCCTTCCACAACGATAGCACTTTACTGTGCCCAATGCCATTTCATTGGTGCTGAATTCCAATGGCCTTTGCTGTATCTCTGTAGTGCCTCGTGCTGCTGCCTCGTGTGATGCTGCAATGCTGAAAGCTTTGTCCAGCGTAAGATCCTTTTCCTCCAGCAGTTGCTTCTGGGTTCCTTCCCTTAGGAGCCCACACACAAACTTATCTCTCAGTGCGTCTGCTAGTCCTGTTCTGAACTGGCAGTACTTTGATAACTTGCGTAGTTCTGTTAGGAATTCAGCATTGCTTTCGTCTCTAAGTTGAATTATTTTATAGAATTTAAATCGTTCCGCTATCAGCAGCAGCGTGGGGTTTAAATGCTCCTGCAGGATAGTAACAATATTCGCGAAACTCTTCCCTACCGGTTTGTCTGGTGTTACAAGGTTCCTTAATAACCCGTACGTCTTCGCACCCATTGAGTTTAATAGGGTTAGTGCTTTCTTATCCTCCAGTACCTCATTCGTTGTACAGTAAACTTCGATAAGTGGCCCAATCTTCCACATTGTTATAAAAAGCAATGATGTTACCCGTTTTTGGCATCCTTGCTGAGTTTCTCCTTCCCCTTTGGATATTATTATTATTATTATTATTATTTTTCAAAATGGCGGCTTTTCCCACGCTTGGCGGCTTTTCCCGCGCTTGTCTTCTTCCCCCGCCGACTCAAAATGGCGATTTCCACGCTGTTGCCATCCACGCCTCCCAGCGGTCCTTTATTTTCCCCTGCGTTGCTGCTCTTGTTCCCCCGCCGCTCCCACGGTCCCTGTGGCCATAAACGCTTTTCTGGCTGCTGCGCGTCTCTGCCCGATTGCAGTCCGGCCCCTGACACCGGCTGCGGTCATATTCTCCGCCCTTTTCATCGTTTTCCCTCCCCTTCTCCCCATACAACTCGGCCGACTTCCCCCCCGTGCCGCTCGATCGGGCTTACCCGCCGCTGTCGTAGAAGGGATGCTCACTGATGCTTGACTTCGTGGTCAGCAAACCAACCCGGGTTTCCGATGGCCTCCCGTGCGATGCAGGATGTTGAGGGCGGATGCCCTTTTTCGACGCCCGTTCCTGAGGACGAAGCTTCCTTTGATGCAAAACTGCCTCAAGGTAAGATCAGACTCGTCGCCACTGTTGAGTCTGTGGTTTCAATTGCAGTTATACTGAGTAACAGGACACAGACTACAGAAGTAAGTAAACAGGTCTTTAGTGATTGAGGGTCAGGGCTGAACTGGGATACACTTTGCTCTGCAGGGTTTATATATCGGTGTGGTCACCACCGGTACTACAATGTACAGGAGCCATCAAAAAGTAGTCCATCACCTTAAGGTATCCTCTTAAGGTGGTACAGGTTACATACACTACATCCTCCACCACCACGGAGAAAACTATTGCAGTCCTACGGACCATCTTCGCCAGGAATGACTTGCCAGAACAGATTTGCTCCGACAATGGGCCACAGTTTGTGTCAGAGGATTTCCGGAGGTTTCTGTGGAATAATGGGGTGAAGCATTACACATCTGCCCCATATCATCCAGCCACAAATGGATTGGCTGAGAGGTTTGTTCAGACCTTTAAAAAGGCAACAAAGGCGATGTATAATGACGACATACCACTACAACACAAGGTGGATAATTTCTTGTTTGCTTACCGGAATGCGACACATGCAGTCACCAACCAAGCTCCAGCCATAATGTTCTTCAACCGAAGGCTAAGATGTCACCTGGATTTGCTCAAACCAAACATAAGACGAGATGTTGAGGATAAGCAATTCCAGCACATAAATGAGAAGCCAACCAGGAGCTTCAAGATAGGGCAACCAGTCTTGGCCCGCGACTACCGAACAGAAAAATGGCAGCCAGGAACGATATGCACACAGCAGGGACCACTAATGTACACAGTGGACATTGGAGAGAGCATCGTGAGATGCCATGCTGACCAGATTCTAGAGTCACAGGAGCAAGCCAAGCCCATACCACGAGCAGGTGCACCTGGTAATCAACCCGAAGTACAGATTGCGTCTACCTCAGAAGCAGTGGTATTGGAAGCTGACGAACCAACCAATGACAATGAGCCAGAATCAACTCCGCCGCAAGAACAGGATACTCGAGAAAGGCGCTATCCAGTCAGGATCAGGAAGCCTCCTCAAAGATTGAACTTATAAATGATTATTTCAGTTGATGTATATAGTACAGAGAAAATTGTAATTGTAATTAGTTATTATTTAGTTGTTAAATGAATGTTATGTACTATTTATCTAAAAGGGGAGGAATTGTTGTGTATGTGCCTTTAAGATAAGAACTGATTCTATACTGCAGTACCGGCAGTGACCATCCCTGTATATAAAGCCATAGCAGGCTTCTGTATTTCAGTCTTGAATTACTCTCTGTTCAGTAAATACCTGTTTTATTGTTCTCCTGCAGTCTGAGTATTATTAATCCTTGGACACTACACAAATGGTGGTTTTGCTTGAGGGAGAAATGTTGGCCAAGAAACGGGGAGAACGCCGTGCTCTTTGAATATTGTCAAGGGATCTTTAACACCCACCGCTTTAAAGTCTCTTTTAAAAGACAGCACCTCCAATAATGCAGCACTCCCCTAGTGCTGCACCGATGTCAACCAGGATTATGTACTCAAGCCTTGGAGTGTGGCTTGATCCCACAACTAACTGAGCCAAGCTAACCCAATTCTCAAAATGCGAGAATTTTTACTTTTCTTTAACTCATCCTGGTATTAGTTGTATGTAATTTACTTTAGTGCAAGGGGGGATGGTGGAGGAAGTAGATTTAATTTCTCTGTTTTATATCTACATGAAGTTTTCAGCAGTCCTGCTGAAATTATTGATGAATAAGACCTTCAGATTGAACATGCTGGTTGATACTATTTAATATTGTTAAGCTTCTGAATGTTTCCTATCCCTTCCAACTGACTCCTGTCTACCGCGATAAAACAGTAACCACAATTTTACTATAATAATACTACATTGTTCTATTTTCAGATTTCTTTTTCCATTTTATCACAGGAAAGTGATTTCCCATTGTTGATAAATTTTCCTTTTTATAATCACAAACTTATGTTACATCGAGTTACATCGAGTCTACAGCACAGAAACAGGCCATTTGGCCCAACTGGTCTATGCCATCGTTTATGCTCCACACGAGCTTCCGTCTACCGCTCTTCATCTCACCCTATCAGCATATTCTTCTATTCCTTTCTCCCTCATGTGCTTATCTAGCTTCCCCTTAATTGAATCGATGCTATTTACCTCAACTACTCCTTGTTGTAGTGAGTTCCACATTCTCACCACTCTTTAGGTAAAGAAGTTTCTCCTGAATTTCTTATTGGATATATTAGTGACTATCTTATATTTATGTGACCTCTAGTTTTGGACTCCTCCACAAGTGGAAACATTTTCTCTACGTTTACCCTATCAAACCCTTTCATTATCTTAAAGTAAAACATTCTTTCACACATGCTGAAAATGGTAGGGAGCTACTGTCCACTGCAGTGTTAGCCAGAGTATTTATTTTCCTTGCCCTCTGGAGTTACTATTCAACAAGGTAAGATTTAGCCCAGTTACGTGCACATTGGGCTTGATTTTAACTCAGCTGTCAGGCGGGCTTTGAGGCGTGTGGGGGGTTAAAATCGCAAAACATGGGGGTTGGGACCCCCCCTGCCTGGTTCCCGAAACCTAGCCATTTTAACCCAGGCGTGTCTGATGGTCCCGAATCAGTCCCGCCTGTTGCAGGCGGGACTGGTCTTCAGGGCCCTTAAACAGCACTCATTGGCCTTTATAATCCCATTTTAACAGGCCCTTGCCTATTTCACCCTTTTCCCATGTAAAACATGCCTGGTGGGGATCACACCTGTGAAACCTGGCTGAACACTATTGGCTTGCTGACTATCAGCTGCAGGTCAACCATTAAAGAGGAGATTTGATCAGTCATCATTTGCAGGTGGCAGGACTTTGTTGTTTCAGGTCTGGGGCAACTTTTACCAGGCTTAACCACACCTGTGGAAGGTTAGAGCCTCACACACTTCTCCAGTGTAACCTCCTGCGAAACCCCTCTCGCCAGCCTCACTCAGCGCTTCCTCAACTGAGGCATCTACCAGAAGCATGGGAGGCCTTTTTTCCTTCCCTTCTTGGCATTAGAGGACCTCCAGCCCCATTCGTGAAATGACACACGCCACAACTGCAGAAGTTGTCATCAGAATTTTTATGCAAAACAAGCAACTGATGGCATTTTTACAGAATACACAACATTTCACCCAAGTGACTACCCTTGTGACTATTTGTGCTGAAGGGGTTAAAATGAACCCTCTCAGAATTACCGATGCAGCAGACAGCCGAGGTAACCACTAATTAAGTGGTGCCAGCAGAATTAAAATCAGAACAAAGGAGTGGGGGTCATGTGCAGATGAGCAAGAGCCAAAAGGAACCAGGTGGCGATAAGAAGTTTCACAATAACAACTTTCTTATGTGAAAAAGCAGAACTAACACAGTACAGACTGGAAAAGTGCTACTTTCGTTAGTCTTGCACAAAGGACAGTGTGTAGAGAAGCTTTGCAAAACAAAGAGAAGACGCAGCTGTGGGACAAGACAGAATGTGTGTGTTCTGAGTAAGCGATAAGAAATGTGCTGCTTTAGCTAAAATTGTAGACACAGCAGAATACAGGGGTCATGGGAATTTGACCTGTGACCAAAGGCATAGTAAGATGTAACTAACCTTTAACCACAAGCATGACCATATGTGATCAGGTGATTATTGTAATACAATGTGATTGGATGAAAATGGAATAAAAAGCTGTACCAACCATGTGAGAACGAGAAGGGTATCACTAGACAGCGGCGTCTATGACCTTCTCCCAGAACGTTCTGTTAATAAACTGTGTACTTTTACTTTAAGACAGACTCGAGTGAATTTATTTTTCACCAACAGTGCTTTATTTTCCTCTTACGCGTGCTCCTACGTAGTGGTTCCTCTGTGGCTTCAGCAGATGTGGAGGCCCCTTGCTCATTTTCCTGCTGCTCCTGTCTCGACATCTTTGGCGGGCGTCCTCTGGGGTGGCGAGCCTGTGAGGGCTCGTCAGCAGTCTGCTGCTCCTGCGGCTGTGCAGGAGTTGAGGCGTCTATCTCAGTTGGGTATGGACTCCGGCGGGGCTCTGACCGAGGGCTCTGCAGTGGCATGGAAGTGTGAGCGCTTGGAGAGGAACCCCCACTTCCTTGAGTTCTGCCACCAACCTCCCTCTCATGGGTCAGGTCCCCCTCAGTGCCTGCAAGTGGCTTGAGAGCACCTTGTTGCACATCAGGGGGGCCATGGGGACCCGTATCTGCAATGGCAATCCTACTCAGAAGGACTTCCATGAAGGTTTGGTTTCTCTGTTCAATAGATGCCCATCGCTCCTTGTGGTAAACCACTGTTGTTCACTTCACTGTTGTTCACTTCACTGTTGTTCACTCTTGCCCATTGTTGTACCTGTCTGTGCATGCCTCAGCTGGCTCCGCCCCTGGCTCCACCCATATGCCCTGGTATAAAGGCGGCTGCTCTGCAGTCCCCCAGGCATTCAGGACCGGTCGACCACTAGAGGCATGCCTTCGTTCTTTAGCTAATAAAAGCCTGTTTGTTACTCACTTAACTTCCAGTCTTTCGCAGTAATTGATAGCGCATCAATTTTATTAGCTAAATTTTTTTTCCGATGGAGCAAATCCTCAAACCAGCACGCCTGGAACTAGACCCTCAAGAGGCGGATGCACCTACCAAGTTCGCACACTGGCTGCGATGCTTTGAACTTTTCCTAGAAGCCTCCGTTGATTCTGTTTAAAACGATGGCGACAAACTAAAAATTCTGACCTCCAAGGTGAACCACCAAGCTTATTCGCTCATCCAAGATGCGACTACCTATGAGGGTGCCCTCGACCTTCTTAAAGAACAGTACGCACGCCCGGTAAATGAAGTTTACGCCAGACACCTCCTGGGGTCCCGCAAACAGCAACCTGGGGAATCGATGGAGGTATACCTACGGGCGCTGAAGGTGCTCGGCCGGGCCTGCAAATGTAAAGAGGTGTCGGCCGCGGTGTACACGGAGGAACTTGCCCGGGACGCCTTCGTCGCGGGCCTCAGGTCCAACTACACCCGGCAGAGACTGTTAGAGCAGGGCGAACTCGACCTGAAGAAGGCCACGGCCCTCGCACTTTCGCTAGACGTGGCCCAACGGAATATGGACGCCTACTCACCTGACCGCACGGCCGCATCGTGGATGGCGCGAGCGCCGCCATCCTGGGACACGGTAGGACCGCCACCCGGCACCGCGCCACCCCCGCCACATCCCGCCAACGGCCCAACTTCTGCAGCGATGTCCCGGGGCCCGAAGTGTTACTTCTGTGGCCAAGCCAAACACCCCAGAGCGCGCTGCCCGGCGAAAAACGCTACCTGCTCTGGTTGTGGGAAGAAAGGGCACTACGCCAGCGTCTGCAAGGCTAAACCTACCCCAAACTCCAGCAGTGCCGCGTGTGGGCCGAGTGGGCCGCCATCTTGGATGCCGCCATCTTGGACGCCATCTTGGACGCCTCCAGCCACGTGTGGATCATGGGCGCCGCCATCTTGGACGCCATCTTGGACGCCCTCGACCATGTGTGATCCGTTCCGGCCGCCATTTTTGCAACGGGCCCCCGACTCACCCACCGCCTCACCTGATGACTACAGCGACGCGCCTGACCCTACGCTGGCCTCCGTTACACTGGACCAGTCTAGACCTCACCAACTAGCCAGGTCCATGATGGACATAAAGGTAAACGGCTGCGCCACGACCTGTCTTTTCAACTGCGGGAGCACAGAGAGCTTTATCCACCCCGACACGGTGCGGTGTTACTCTCTCCCGGTCCTGCCAGCACGCCACCGGGTCTCTATGGCCTCCAAGTCCCATTCAGCAGACGTCGGCGGCTACTGCATGGTGACCCTTTCGGTGAGGGGCACAGAGTACAGAAACTTTAAACTGCTTGTCCTACCCGATCTCTGCGCTGCCGTTCTACTGGGGTTGGATTTTCAGTGCCACCTTAAGAGTGTCACGATGGCGTACGGTGGACCCCTTCCCCCACTCACAGTCTGCAACCAGCAGTTTTCAAATTGCCCGCCGCACACCTTTTGCAGCCTCTCCACACTTAAAGTCACCCCCCCCACCGTTGTTCGCCAACCTCGCCCCAGACTGTAAGCCAATCGCCACCAAAAGCAGGCGATACAGCGCTGGTGACAGAGTTTTTATTAAATCTGAGGTGGAGCGGCTCCTGAAGGAGGGGATTATCGAAGCTAGCACCAGCCCCTGGCGAGCCCAGGTTGTAGTCGTCAAGACCGGCGAGAAGCAGCGCCTGGTCATTGACTACAGCCAAACAATAAATCGGTATACCCAACTGAACGCATACCCCCTCCCCCGCATATCTGATATGGTCAATCAGATCGCGCAATACCGCGTATTCTCCACTATTGACCTTAAGTCAGCATATCACCAACTCCCTATCCGCTATGAGGACCGCCAGTATACTGCCTTCGAGGCAAACGGCCGCCTCTACCACTTCCTTCGGGTCCCCTTCGGCGTCACCAACGGGGTCTCCATTTTCCAAAGGGAGATGGACCGGATGGTCGACCAAAATGCGTTGCAGGCCACTTTTCCCTACCTGGACAATGTGACCATCTGCGGCCATGACCTGCAGGACCATGACGCCAACCTCGACAAATTCCTCCGCACTGCCCAACTCCTAAACCTTACGTATAACAAGGAGAAGTGCATATTCCGCACGAACCGCCTCGCTATCCTTGGCTGTGTTGTGGAACACGGAGTCATCGGCCCCGACCCCAACCGCATGCGTCCTCTTATGGACCTTCCCCTGCCCCACTGCCTCAAGGCCCTGAAGAGATGCCTGGGGTTTTTCTCCCACTACGCCCAGTGGGTCCCTAATTATGCGGACAAAGCCCGTCCACTTATCAAGCCCACCTCTTTTCCCCTGGCGGCAGAGGCCGGCTTAGCCTTCCACCGTATCAAAGAGGACATCGCTAAAGCCACCATGCACGCGGTGGACGAGTCCATCCCCTTCCAGGTGGAGAGCGATGCGTCTGACTTTGCCCTGGCTGCTACCTTTAACCAGGCGGGAAGGCCCGTGGCCTTCTTTTCATGAACCCTCCAAGGCTCCGAAATCAGACACTCCTCTGTCGAAAAGGAGGCCAGGCCATTGTGGAAGCTGTGAGACATTGGAGGCATTACCTGGCCGGAAAACGATTCACCCTACTCACTGACCAGCGTTCAGTTGCTTTTATGTTTAATAACAAGCAGAGGGGCAAAATCAAAAATGACAAGATTTTGAGGTGGAGAATTGAACTTTCCACCTACAATTACGATATCTTGTACCGGCCCGGGAAACTCAATGAGCCCCCGGATGCTCTATCGCGTGGCACCTGCGCCAACGCGCAGGTTGATAGACTGCGGGCCCTCCACAATGACCTCTGCCACCCGGGGGTCACCAGGTTCTTCCATTTTATCAAGGCCCGCAACCTGCCTTACTCCATTGAGGAGGTCAGGACCATGACCAGGAACTGCCAAGTCTGCGCTGAGTGCAAACCGCACTTTTATAGACCAGACAGGGCTCACCTGATAAAAGCCACTCGCCCCTTCGAGCGCCTGAGCGTTGATTTTAAAGGGCCTCTCCCCTCCTCCGACCGCAATGTGTACTTCCTCAACATTATTGACGGGTACTCGCGCTTCCCGTTCGCCATCCCCTGCCCGGACATGACCAGTGCCACGGTCATTAAATGTCTGAACGACCTCTTCACCCTGTTCGGTTTCCCCAGCTATATCCATAGCGACCGGGGCTCATCGTTTATGAGCGACGAACTCCGCCAGTACCTGCTCGCTAGGGGTATTGCCACAAGCAGGACCACCAGTTACAACCCCCGGGGGAACGGACAGGTGGAAAGAGAGAATGCAACAGTTTGGAAGGCCGCCCTGCTAGCCTTAAAGTCTAGGGGCCTTCCGACCTCCCGCTGGCAGGATGTGCTCCCCGATGTGCTCCACTCTATTCGGTCACTGCTCTGCACTGCCACTAACTCCACCCCTCACGAGAAAATGTTTGTCTTCCCAAGGAAGTCCACATCGGGGACATCGCTACCGCCATGGCTGACGTCCCCAGGGCCGGTCCTACTGAGAAGACACGTGAGGACCCATAAAATGGACCCCCTGGTCGAGAGGGTCGACCTCCTCCACGCCAACCCCCAGTACGCTTACATTGCGTACCCGGACGGGCGAGAGGACACAGTCTCCATACGAGACCTCGCACCCTCGGGGGCCCCTGAAACCAACATCACCGCTACCCACAATGTACCGGCGGCAACGGACCCATACCTAACCCCTGTAGACGGCACGCCGTGGCCCCGTGACCCGCCATTGATCACCAACCAACCCAACACCCAGGAGGACGACACGCCAGTGCGCCGGCCCACGCGGGACTCGGCGTCGGAAGCTGCACCACCTCTGCCGTCGCCACGACGATCACGACGGCATACAAGACCCCCAGAAAGACTCAATTATACGAACTTTTAATACACTTCACCCCGTCGGACTCATTTTAAGCAAGGGGTGAATGTGGTAAACCACTGTTGTTCACTTCACTGTTGTTCACTTCACTGTTGTTCACTCTTGCCCATTGTTGTACCTGTCTGTGCATGCCTCAGCTGGCTCCGCCCCTGGCTCCACCCATATGCCCTGGTATAAAGGCGGCTGCTCTGCAGTCCCCCAGGCATTCAGGACCGGTCGACCACTAGAGGCATGCCTTCGTTCTTTAGCTAATAAAAGCCTGTTTGTTACTCACTTAACTTCCAGTCTTTCGCAGTAATTGATAGCGCATCACTCCTCAAGAGATGTCATTCTATTCTGAACACTCACCATGTTTTCCATACCCTGGCGACTAACCTCCTCCATGGCAGTAGCCCTCCTCTCCTCTACCGTAGCCAGCCTTACTACGGAGGCAGCAATCATTTCCACGTAGGTAGCCATCCTTTCTGTGTTGATGCGTTCATGTGCCAATGACTCCACAAAGGCTCTGCTCATGTTCGCTATGGACTCCTCCATTCACTCCACACTCGCAGCGACCCTAGAGACAAAACCTGCCAGAGACTCCTGCACCTGTGCATGGAGTTCCATCACCTCTGATATTACGGATGGACCCAGAGGCAGAGGGTTGACATGCAGCTGAGCCGAGCTGGCAGAGTCCTGCGCCCTCCAACGAGGACTCTCCACTGCTGTCCCTGTCTCCACAATCTGCTGATGCTCACTTGTGAGCTGTGATACACCAGGTGACAACTCTACTCTATGTCCCGAAGGTCCCCCCGAGGTGTGAGTGTCTGCGCTGGTGCTGGGTGCACTTATTTCTGCTGACGCTGCGCCCTCAGAGGTTGCAGATTCCTCTGAGGAGTCTGGCTGCTCAGGCTCTTCCTCCTGCACAGTGGGGACGGGGGCTCTTGATGGTCCTGTGGGGGAGTCAAGGAAAAAGTTAGAGATGTGATGCCAAGGTTACATGCACATTGCATTTTGCAGATGATCTTAAGTCCATATGATGTAGCTTCAGAATCATTATCAGCGACTCATGCAATGCCAATGAGAGAGATGGAAAACTATTCTGTCACCAGCTTGCGGGGATGCACCTGTCTCTCCTTCCCCAACTCCCGCATCTATGTCAGCCCCGACAATCTCCAGGACGCCTTCCTCCCGGGGGTGAGCTGGGCTAATGAGGGCGGCCCTCCTCCTGTCCTGGCTCGCTCTCTCCTGTTGTGAGCTCTCTTTTCCTGCAATGAGGGAGACAAGTGGAGGTTGAGTGAGAATGAAGGAGTGAGTGCAGAGATTGCATAGCATAGATACTTAGAAGTAAACAAAGATGGAGTGAGGTTGCAAGACCAAGGGCCCTCCTGTGTGTTGTCAGTTGTGTTCAAAGCATCAGAGTGTGAGGGCTGCATGGTGGAATAGTTATGTGAATGTGAGCATAGAGAGAGAGGGAATGGGTAAGGGTGCATGGATGTGAGTGTCTAGTGGGATGTGGAGGAAGAGATTGCTAAAGCTGAGTGCTGGTGAGGAAAGGCAATGGGGATCAGATTGAGGGTGATAGAAACTTCATACAGTATTTACTTTTCCAGTGCGATGAAGGTCATGAAATCTTTTTCTGCACTGCATCCAGGTGCGCCGTGTGAGCCCCAAGGAGTTGACTTCCCCTGCCAGCTGTAGCCACACAGCCTTGGTCTGACTGGGAGGCCTCTTCCTCCCTGAAGAAGGGAACAGGTCCTCCCTGTGGGCCCTAGCACCATCCAGTAATGCCTGGAGTAAAGCCTCATCAAATTTGGGGGCAGCTCTTGCCCTCCTGCTGGCCGTTGCTCCTGCAGGCTCCTGTGCCATCTCAATGCTGAAGTTTGGAAGCCTGCAGAAGAAGCAAGGCTTGCTGTGGGCCCTAAAAGCAGCAGCAATGATGACGTCATATTCTGCGACTTTCTGACTGGAAATACTCAATTGCCAAGGGTTCCCACACGTTGGAAATCAATTGGCCAATTGAGTGAAAATTGCATCAATCTCACACACCCATTTAGATTCGTGCGGGAAACACCAAATTCAGGGAACCCGACAATTCCCCGCACCTGAGTTAAAATCGAGCCCCTTGTCTTCACTGTAAAACTCATATTGTGACACTTTCAACAGATAGGGTGTTTAAAAGTTTGTTTTTGCTTATAATTTGGTAATATTTTGAAAATATTTTGTTAAACCTTTTATTGGATTGAATTTGCCTTTCGTGTTTTTATTTAGGCTGCCACTAGGAGGTGATATTTAGCTAACTATAAATAAAGCAGTTCAAACTCAGTTAATGCTGCCCTGGAAATGGAGAGGATTATGCTGATGGAAAAACTGAAGAATAAAGGAGCATGTTGAAAACAAATTTTCCTTCTGGTAAATTATTTCATATTTTCTCCTTGCACCATCAAACTGGACCTGGGTTAAACGGGTCGGTAGGTGATTCGTTCCAATGCTTCTTTCTAAACAGCTAATGGGAAGTGAATGAGATCACTAACTTGCTCTCTGATTTTTTTTTATTCCCTGGAGGAAGCACCTTGCTTTCTCTTGATGTCATAGCTGAGACTGAAAATACAAAGAGTATTTGAGTAGGAAGCTATATGTCTGCACACTGCAGATGTAAACTACAAGGGAGCATTCGATGAAGTGCAAAACCATCCCGCATCAAGGGAATTTTAACCATTTAAAATAATATATCTTCCCAGTATAGTTGACCTCCAGTTACCTTAAGTGCTCAGGATATTGACAACAGTCCCACACATAATTCTCAGAAGAGTCTAAATGTTTTTATATAATAGGGTTCAGAACTTCAGACTATCTAAAGTTATGTCATGGAGAGACTTTCATCTGACCATACATAAAAGAAGGGTGTGAAAAGATGTCAGTGCTCACCCTACCTGTTAGATGGTGCATCCTTGTGCAGCATCAACCCCATTCATTCCATTAGTTTGGGCTGGACTCAACCCAAGGTACCAAAGATAAAAAGGCACAGCTTTTTCGGTGAGCTGTGATGAGCCAAATGGCTTTCTTCTGCGCTGTAAAATTCAATGATTCTATTTCAGCCTCCATAACATTGCCCATCTCTGCCCTTACCTCATCCATACTGCTTTGGAAATGCTTATCCATGCCCTTGTCTTTCTAGCTCCCATGTTCTACCCCTTACAATTTGCAAATTGTCGAAATCTCCACCACCCACATCCTATTCTGCACTCAGTCTCATCACCTCTGTCTTCAACACTTTATCTGCCTGAGCATCAATTTCAATATCCTTGTCATCCTCCACAAATCCCTCCATTAGTTCACCTGACCCTACCTCTGCAGCCTTCTTCAGCAGCATGTTCCGGGAAAATGGCCCCCGCCCCCAACCCGCCTCCATGTCATTTTCCCAGGAGGCGGGTAGTCGTCCCACGCTGGTAGTTAACAGGCAGAAAATAGGATTATCCCCTTTTTGCCCTCACAAGTGCGGGCTTTCCGAAAGCTCCAAAACCCGCCAGCTCAGCGAGGCGAGTACTGGGTCTGCGGGGGTCGGGGGGTTCAAAGGTGTGGTGTGAAGGTAAGTGATGGGTGCAAGAGTGTAGAGGTGAGTATCTGAGGTAAGTGCAAAGTGTTATTAAAAGTGTACTTACCTTTGTTTCTTCCTGCAGGCTTCAGTCGGTTTGTATGCGGAGAGTCTCGGACCTCCGTGTTGCAGATGAGAGATGGTCGCTGCATTCTCATGTGCAACAACCATCTCAATTCTGTAAAAGAAAGAAGATTGATGAGTCTTGTATGCAAGACCACATTAAACTGCAGAGAATGTCACTGTTTAACAGCTTCACAGAACATGTTCTGGGAAATTATGACAATTCATCTGTCAGATGAAACGTCATACATTGACGTGCTCTGCAACTGGCTTTCCCTTAATTGGCCTGCTAAGCCCGCTGGGGAAAATAGCGTGGGCTGGCCACAAATTGATGGAGGCAGGACATCGACCCAACGAGTAGCACTCCCGCCTCCAATGCGCCCCCAGTCACAAAATCACAAAATTCCTCTGAAATTTTTGAGATTTAACAGGGAAATTGCTGTAATACAGATTTCTACTGAAATTTTGTTACAACTTTAACTACATTATGCATTGAGTGACAAACATTGGCATCTAACTCGTGACAAAAAGTAACATAACAAAGTGTACGTATGGCAAAATTTTGCATCTAAGAATGGGTAATAAAAATGTATATCAAATCAGTAACAAATAGTGATCTATAGAACTGAATTCATTTCTGACCTATTCTAATCATCAGTGGAAGAGAATTGTTTTTAACTTTTAAGATTATTTTCCTCTCCTTTATTTTCCTCCTATCTCCTTCATATCAGACAATGTTTCCTGGCTGAGAAATGAGGATAGGAAAACAGCTCCAAGGCTTTTCCCCCTGTCACTCTGTAATCAGGTACCAGAACATCCCAAAGTGCCTTGGTCAACACCTTTTGCCTTCCTTGGGGGAACTGTCTGCTCTCCACTTGTTGTCAACTTCTACTGAATTGCCTGATATCAGGACTCTGTGTGTGTGGTGAATTGTCCCTGCATCCTACCACTCTGGGGTACAGCATGTTACGACTGCAACGTACTGCATCAATGAATCTTTTGTTTCTGTACATAAAATGGCGACAAAAACCTCTATGGGGAGAAAAGAGGGTATTGGATACGTACAAGACTTTCAAAAGGATTTAATCAAATGACCATATTAAATTCACAAATAAATAAATAGATTGCTTATTTAGTAATGTAGAACATTAAATTGTACTTAAATTCACTTGTTAGTTCTCACACTGAAATAGCTGCTTATTTGTACAGTAACTGACATAAATTCTTATCTTTTCTTAAAGAAAACTGCAGTTATACTCACTATATAATTGTTTTCAAAAGGCAATAAAATGGAAAGGAATGTCTTTCAATTGAGTAAATATAAAAAGGGTTTCAAAAACATTATATGCATATTATTTATTCACAGAATTTACAAAACTGTCAGATTTTGTGGCTCATTAGTCAATGTGCAATGTACTACTGTCCTGACACTCTCACAGACTGGCCTTCAGTAGAGTCATGTACCAAATGTGCAAGGACTTGATTCCATGTAAGATCCAACCCAGATGATGCCTTTCTTCTCCAATTAATCAGTATTTTTGGAAGGTGGGAGGGAGTCAACTGTGGAGAACAACTGTCTATGATTACATAGATTAGAATTACACATAATTTTACAACACAGCAACAGGCCATTTGGCCCAACAGGTCTTTGCCGGTGTTTATGCTCCACGCAAGCCTCCTCCCACATTACTTCACCCTATTAACATATCCTTCTATTTCTTTCTTCCTCATGTACTTATCTAGCTTCCACTTAAATGCATCAATGTATGGTTAACTGCATGATTGAATAGTGGAGGTCAGGGATAGATTAATATCCTTAAGGTTTGTTTCATTACCTTCAGAAATTAGAGCATATCTATGCTGCACTTTCCCTTGGTGTGCCTGGGGAGCTAAACTGTAGAGGGTCAGTGGAAGGAGTAGGCTTGATGGTCCGAATGGCTTTTTCTTGTTTCATGGTTTCTTGTACACTCAAAGATACATATATAGGGCTGATTTAACTCCTGGCCATAAGTTGTGTGGGCGGGACCGAGCCGGATAGCAAATTATCCGGCCCTGCACAGCATGTTGCCTGGGAGATTTTAACTCCCAAGCCTCATCTGCATAGGCCCCATCAGTCTCCCACCTGAATCCGGTGGGAAGTGACAGCTGGCTGACAGGCAGGAGCAGGATTTTGAGTTTTGAGGTTTATGATGTAATTGGATGCAAAATGAAAGATTAATCTATTCACCAGTTTTTTTTAAATCTTTCATTCCAATGGCAACTAGAATTTTGTAAGTATTAATGGAATTTATTAGGTCCCTTTTTACAATCTATTTTTGGCACAAAATATTTGAGATTTCTTCCCTAACATTCTTTTACTTTGAAAAAGTACCCTTTCCGCTGAGCCTATCTATGCCTCCTGGCTGCAATAGGAACACCTTCCCTTTAAGAAAGAGGGACTCTTATTTTACAAGCACCATTCTCTGTGCAGCTCCCAGTCAAAAGCTAGTTGGGTGAGTCACCTTGAATCTGCACTGACCAGCCTCTGAGGTTCGACTGAAAAACCTCAACAAACTATTTTTAATAAAGAAGGATTTTAAAAGCTTGTATAATCTGTCAGCCTTCAGTCTCGGCAAGTGTCACCTCAGGAGAGAAAAGAAGGAAAATTAAAAACTCTGGAACAAAGTTCAAGTAAGTACCTTGTTTAGTAAACTTTTGTGAAAGAAATTGAAACACCTCCATCATTTCTCCTGAGAGATATATCCTGACTGAATTTGTCATTGTGTTCATACATAGTGTTACAGCTACTGTGCTTTATACAGAGTTAATTTTTATAAACTCTCAGTACAAACAAAGCAGTTTTGTTTTATTAAGATATACAGTGGCTAGTTAAAAAAAATAGTAAAACAACTGTGTGCATCTTGTAAAGAAATATCCAATAAAATGTTGGGGTTGAGTTATTACCTGTAATTGTAATGAAATGTCCATTATTTGGGAGGTCCTTTCAGGCAAGACTCAACTTCGCAGCTTCCATACATTATCCAGTTATATGTGTCACCTCATAGACCCGAGGATAGGTTTTGAGTGACAAAAGGACTGTAGGTGGGGTTTATCCACAGGAAAAGTACATTTCAAGTATGTAAAGGTCTTCTGCTTGCAATTTGTCGCTAGATAATTACAAATGTGCTTTAAATATATAGAATGTATACAAAATCTGCTATTTCTCTTGTAATATGAATTGATGGGGAAATCCAACATCGCTGAAATCCAATTCACACCGTACAATAGCATTTCAGGTGAAATTATGCGATTCTGTCATAGCAGTTTGACATCCATTAGTATCTGCAATGACACAACAACAACTTGCAGTTATATCGTGCCTTTAATGTCGAAAAATGTCGCAAGGCGCTTCACAGAGGCATAATCAACAAAAATAGAAGCCGAGCCAAAGGAGGAGATATTAGGGATCAAAAACAAAAGCTAGGTTTTAATGAGGGTTTTAAAGGTGGACAGGGGAGGCGGAGAGGGTTTAGGGAGGAAATTTAGGGAATTCCAGGACGTGGGGATTACACGGCTACCCTCCCTCTTGATCGCCCTCCTTCCCAGTCCTCCCCTTCCTGGTTGCCCACCCCGCCATTCAATCCCTTTAATGAAGTACCGGCAGAAGCTCATTAGGTGTCAATAGCTCGCCGGCTTGATGACAATGAGGCCCGAGGCCCAATATCACGTGCGCCTCTGGCCTATCCATTCAGGTGCAGGGATCACAGGTGATTTTCTGCTGCGCATGAATATAAATTCAGTTGCAATGAATACGCTACAAGTAATTCTGGACCAGATATTGTTTATGTAACATATATTTTGTATAGTTATGCTGAAATAATAGACAAATTACTTGTGTATATTAGAAAGAATGTAATTGCAATGTGCTCTGTGGCTTACTGGATCTTGATAAACCACAGGAGTTTTGCTTTCGCAGTTTGATATCGTCAGAACCCTTTGAACTGTTACTGACTTATTAAACACTCAAGCCTTTATGTTATCTCAGTTATAATCTATACATATTAGGCATAGATTTTCCTAGAAATTAACCACAAATTATTTCTTAATCAAGTTTCGGTAATATCACACTGTTCAACTGTTCATGTCTGCAGCCCAGTACACAGACATGAATCTGAATTTGTGCTGTTGTGAAACCAACCAGAGAAGGGAAGGGGGCAGAGGGAGTGTTTGGTTTGCATTGACCTCAATTCTGCACCTGCGTTTCAACTGAATTATATTGTACAGTACATTGTTTTTGACGGATTTCAGGAATGAGCCACCCCCCCCATGTTTCAGTACTTTAAGGCATTAGGTTAGTGGCAAGGACCCTGAAAATGTTACCTTGGGAAATAAGAATCAGTCTAGCAAGGTTAGCTTCATTATAAGTCTGTTACAGTGGACTCTTAAGTGTCATGTTAGCATCATAATGTTCCAAAGTGTGGCACTAAAAGTTACTATAAATCTCCCCTTCCACACTTCTTCAAGCCAGCTGGAGTGAAACCGCCACAAAGTAGTTTTGTTGTGCTGTGGCATTGTGCCAGCTCCAGTATAACACATTGCACCAGAGTATCACCTCATAAATCAGTAAGCGTGTCAGTGAATAGCGGTTTCAACAGTTTGTTGTGGCTTTGTTTCATGTTGTTTCTAAGTAAGTTTTAAGCTTGGATATGTCTCTGTGCTCTCTCTTGTGACTGAGAGAAACCATTAGGCAAAAACATTCCAGTATGTCTGGTATTAATTTCAGTATATCCTTTAGATTGACATAGGTTAAAGTTTATACCTGTGGCCATGCATCATATGTTATATTTGTGCCTAGGCGGTGCTGTTGCTATTGGTCACAGGTTCAGCAGTTAAAGGGGCTTAAGTACTTGGGAAATAAAGGTATTAAGGGATATGTGTCGGCCTTGGCTCAATGGTAGCACTCTTGTCTCTGAGTCAGAAGGTCAAGCGGCACTCTAGAGACTTGAACATCTAATCTTGGCTGACCAGTGCAGTACTGAAAGAGAGCTGCATTGTCAGAGGTGCCATCTTTCAGATGAGATGTCAAACCAAGGCTTCGTTTGCCCTCTCAGGCGGACATAAAAGATCCCAGTGTCATGGCCAACATTCACCCCCAACCAAAACCATAAACCTGTTCATTTATCTCATTGCTGTTTGTAGGACCTTGCTTTGTGCAAATTGGCTGCCGTGTTTGCCTACCTTACAACAGTGACTACTTTAATTGTGAAATACTTTAGGATATCCTGAAGTTCTGAAAGGCACTATATAAATACAAATTATTTCCTTATACGGAGAAAAACACTGAGAACTGGAATTAAAATGAGTCATCGTGGCTAACAAAATGACAGAGCAGGCTCGATGAATGGAATAGCCCAGTCCTGTTCCTATGGCTGCGATTTCCCCTACCTTGGCGAGTTCGGTGTGGCCATGGCTGGTGGTGGGTCCCGACCTCGCTGCTGGCTCCAGCCCGCTCTGTAGAATTATTTTACCGTGATTGGGCTTGTTAAGCCCGCCCAGCGCGTTTGCCAGCTGATTGAAGGAAGCGGGTCTGATGACGTCACTTGATGTGTCATCAGCCGGTTTCCTTAAAGGGACCATGTGTAAATTTACTTTGCCATTTGTGCTGTCAGTGTTCTACAGCATTGAGGCGCTGCAAACACTGACAATGACGGCACAGAGGTGCACGGCTGCACCCAGGCTCTCCCATGGCTCTCCCCATATGCTTATGGAGGGAGTCACAGCACGCAGGGTGGTTCTCTTCCCTTCCAATGGGCGGAAGAGACCTCCCCAGGAGATCAACGCAGCCTGGTTGCACATTGCACAGGAGGACACAAGCAGGGATGTCGTCAGGAGGACCAGGCTGCAGTGGCGCAAACCTTTCAATGATCTTAGTAGATCACGAAACGTTACTGTAAAGACACACTCAACCTCATCCTGCTGTGCCTCTCATCACATCCCCATCACTCTGCCTTCCCTACCCTTCTCCTGCACATCCTTACTCACACCAACTTACCTTGCACCTCCATCCATCTCTCTCTATCTACATTATCACTTCTCCATTTCACTAGCTACCCCTCACACTCACCCTCATCCTAGTCCAATCACACCAACTAACAACACACAAGGGTAGGCACTTGTGTGTTTTAGCTAATGTTCATGTGAAGTTTCTGTTAATGTGCTGGCAAACATTGAAATCTTAATCTTCAACATTTTGCGTTCTTGGACAGATTTCTGTGCACCTTTGGAAGTGGCTTAGTGAATTGCAGTGAATGGTGAGACATAATGATACCCCCCCCCCCTCTGCAATGGTGATGAGTGTGAAAGGAATGGCTTGGACATTGTAGGGATGCTTTATGGTGTTGATGTGGGGTGGTGCCAGCCTGTTGTATCATGTGGCAGCCAGGGTGTACAGCGTCAAGTGAAGTAAATCGGCTATGGTGAGGCCATCCCTGGCCTCCCAGGCAACAATGTGGTCGGGTGCTGATGCCCTGTGTCCTGTGCAGCATCAGTTGATTGCGGAAAAGTTTGCTGTTGTTGTTGGTGCTGCTGGTGTGCCTGGTGCTGCTGGTGTTGGGGCTGATCATGGTGGGATTCTGAGGACCAAGGTGAGATAGTTTCAAGGGCACCAATGCTGATGTAATAGATGGCAGGTGAAGTTGAAATGACAGAAGCGCTCTGTCAAGTGAGAGGGGTTGTTCCAATGAGGTGACACTGGATACAGAGTTTACTCCAAACACTTGCAACCTGTATAAAGCTCAATCTGTCTTCCAAATGTAGTAAGCAACAGCTTCTGAGCTTGGAAAGTGAACAGCTGTGAGATGGGAGCTTTTATAGCACATTTGCAGCTGTCAAGTAAAGAGATGATTTCATGGTAACACAACTCCCGACCTCCTTATCTGATGTGATCCCCAAGCAGTGTGGATCCCCATGGGCGACCTTGGAAAATTTAAAGGTGAGCTCAAAATACTTTTTAAGTGGCTCTTAATAAGGTCATAATGACCTGAATTGCCTCACCCGCCGCTGCGTGTTGGGTCTGTTCAGCGTTGAGAGACCCGACATCTGGGAAAGTCGCGTAGTGGCGGGTTGACAGCGGGTTCCTGACCCACTATCAAATTTTTTCCCCCACCCGACCCACCACCAAACGCGCCCGCTGACCCCCGAAAAAATCCCCCCTATGTTCTTAGTTGTTGATGATAGCCAGTGTGTGAGAGAGTAGAGTAGATTCACCAGGGTGATACTAGGGATGAGAAACTATAGTTATGAAGAGAAACATGAGATGCTAGGACTATATCCAATAGAGCAGAGAAGGCTATGAGGCACTTTAATAAAGGTTTTTAAAATGACAAAGGGTTTTGATATGGTGAATAGGGAGAGACAATTTCCTCTGGTTGGGAGTAAGCGACGAGAGGTAATCAATTCAAAATTGTCACAAAGCGTGAGAAGAGAGGTTAGGAGAAATATCTTTATGTAGAAAGTTGTTGGAACATGGGATGTTTTACCACAGGGAGTAGTTGAAACAGACACCATTGCATTTTTTCATTTGATTATTTGAAGCAGAGGTAGATACGGTGTACGGGGCGTGAGCGGGAAGTAAGATAACTTTGCAAAGAGCTGGCACAGGTACAATGACATTCTGTAAACTTTCCATGCTGTAAACTTGTTTGCTTCTAAAGTGGCCCACCCCAGCGGTAAATCTGCTTCTGTGCGCACCATGTGAGATGCTGGGTTCACATTAGCAATATAATGGAAATGACTTCCCGGAATGAGCATATAATTGGGCAGCTCCTTATGCCTATCGTGAAGCACATGACAAAAATGTGTAGCACACATTTCCCTTGGCTTTAAATACACTAATTCATGCTGAAGTTAATCTGTGTGAGATAACAGTTCTGTGTTTCTGCTGGAGCTCACCGCTGAGTGATGACAGAAGGAATGAAAGAAACAATGTAGACAGCATCTGAATCCACAATTTTCAGGGATAAAAGACACAAACATCTAATGGAGATGATGCGGAACATTTGGTATATCGTGGGGAGAAAGTGAAACAAACTTGTGCCAGAACTGTGGACTGCTGCACAAGATGTGTGGCGACTGAGAGGTATGGATCCATATCATGTGGAGGTTGGTTCCTCCCTGGAATTCTGTACCTCCAGCAATAGTCACCTTGAGGCACTTTAATTCTCCTTGAGCAGCAGGAGTGAAATGGGCAAGAGCTGCTATTTTTAATGAGTTGTTTCTAGTCCAACATATTTAAAGGGGCACCATCTTCATGAAAAAGGTGCTTGTATTGTAAGCTTTTCTTCGTGTGTTTGTAAGCGAGGCTCAGCTGGTAACATTCTTGATTCTGAATCAGAAAGCTGAGACTTGAGTACATAATCTACGCATGGGGTTTTGGTTTTGTGGGCCTTATAGGGGCCACATTTAACGTTTAAATTCATGTTCTGATTCTTGATCTTTTATTTCAACCTGATGACACAGACAGGTCTTGTTTTACTTGTTTAGCTTTTATTCACTAATGAGGCGACAGTGCTAAGAACAGGCCTTTCCAAAATTCCAGATCACAAAATTCAACCACAATAAACCAATAAATAAGAATTGTAAGTACAAGTAGGACTGAGTTAGCTGAGCTTCAAAGGCCAGATTGCAAGGACTCGAGGGCTACATGTGGCCCATGGGCTGCATTGTGGAGAGCTCAGTGCAGCACTGAGGGGGTGCACTGCCTTCCTGTTTCTGTGGTTGGGATGAATATTAAAGATCACATCGTGCTCCTTGAAGAAGAGCAGGGAGCTCGTCTGGTGTTCCAGCTGACACTCCCCCACCCCCTCACCCTGCATCACCAAAACAGATACTGGTTATTGCTGTTTATGGAATCTTCCTGTGCACAAAATGGCTGCTGGGTTTGCTTACACAACAACAGCTGCTGCATTCCACAAACTAATTGCATGTAAAGTGCTTTGAACATTTCTGACAGATGTTACAAGATGCTATACAAGTGCAAGTCTTTCTTAAATCATGTCAAGTGCATCATCATATAGTCACTTGCATGTTATTTCAACCTGATAAAAATGACACCGATTCTTTCCGCCCCTACCAAACAAACTAACACTTTTTCATTAAGTTGACACCTCTTTAAAAATATAAAGTAATGTTTTAATGCTGTACAAAATGATTTTGTGCTGCAGAAATACAAGTTAATGGCATGTGTCAGTTGGTAACCTAACTCTGCGTGTGCGTTCAAGCGTACATGTTTAAGACTGAATCTGCTTTTCCAATAATAAGATAATGTTGATGACAAAAATCACATGATTAAGGAATTGTGGTTGCATGGAAATGCAGAGATTGTGCTGTGTAATTAGTAACTAGTACTTTAGCCTGTTTGTATGAAATTATTATTATTTTAAAATCATTAACCTATTCATTTTAAATGTGTCAATATTGCAGACAGGAATTTCAAATGAATACATTAATATGTCAAGTAATTATATCCTATTACATTTGCACTCGAGAAAATCCATTTTGTTATAATGGGAACAGTTTCTTCCCTTTCATTTGGTGTTGTGTATTGCTGTTATAGTGCAACACAGAGGAGGAATAAAAGAACCCTTGGTGTCACCAAAACTATATTCTTTATATTAAAGTGAGCACATCACTCATAAACATCTTCAAATTTTCACAATGTTTAAAAATCAGGTTTTACATTTATCTGATGGTAAGATATCTAAATATATACTGTAAATTAAACCTATCGATGAGGTAAAAATCTCTCTCTGTGCTGGCAGTGATAGTACCAAATAAGATGAATTTGTGTAGTTTAAACCCAGTTCCGAGTGTGCATAGATCCACAGCTCAAAATTGACCTTGATTCAGCACAGATTAGCACCAACCTGCAACTTCAGTGATAGTCCATAAAGATGGCTGATTTGTGAAATGGAAATATTCACACTGGTGCGATATATTTGCTCTTCAAACATGCCATTGTCACCTTCAGACTCAACTACTTTGATGCTCTTGCAGGCCTCCCATACTCCAACCTCCAAAAAACCCAACTTGTCTAAAAATCTGCTGCCCATATCCTATTGCCCACCAAGTCCTGCTCACGCATCACCCCCATCCTTGTTGACCTATATTGGCTTCCGTCCCCCAATCTCTCTAATTTAAGATTCTTGCTCTTGTCTATAAAACCTTCTATGGCTTTTCTCCTCCCTATCTCTCTAACCTCCTACACTGCCTACTCTCTTCCTCTTGTGTATCCTCCCTCCCTTTATCCCACCATTGCCGGCCATGCTTTCAGCTGCCTAGGTTCCACTCTCTCTCTTCTGACGAAAGGCCATTGACCTGAAATGTTAATGCTGTTTCTCTTACCACAGTTGCTGCCTTACCTGCTGAGCATTTCCAGCATTTTATGTTTTTATTTCAGATTTCCAACATCTGCTATATTTTGTGTTTCCATTCTCTGGAGTTCCCTTTCTGAACCCCCCTGTCTCACCAACTCCCTCTCCTCCTTTAAGATCCCTCATAAAAGCCACCTCTTTGATCAAACATTTGGTTACCCCTCCTAATCTTTCCAACTTTGGCTCAGCGTCCATTTTCCTTATGCGTTGGGAAGTTTTTCTACATTAAAGGTGCTATATAAATGCAAGTTGTTGTTGCTTTTCAGTGGGTGCTTTACTGAGAAGTGCAGAGGGAACCTCACTTTACATCTAGCCAATACTATACCTAACCCAGGAGTGTGTGTTTGTTGATACTGGGAGCATCAGAGAGGAAACAATGTAATATCCAACAAAAAAACAATAAATGGTAAATGCATTTTGATTTACATTGTAAATTTGTAATATATAAAATTGAATTTTAAGGGCAAAACTCTGTTTACCAACTCTCCATATATAGGATTTTGAAATGTTTTAAGTAGTGGTGACAGGTTATCAACAATATCTTGTCTTTATATTGGATAGTATTTAACTTTTTGCACTTGGGTTTCAGAGATGAAAGAATATCCCCCTTGCCCCTTTGCAGGGTTATTTAATTATACTCATTTCTGGTTTGTAGCTAATCATTCATAAAATCCTGTTAATCATTGCACAAGGTAACTATATTTTGAGAACTTGGCATGATTTAGAAGTTGATAATGATGTAATGTGTTCTTTTTATATATTCAGATGGTTGGCATGTGAGGAGGAAGTAATATGTTTTTTTGGTACTACATACATACATATAGATATATAGTATGGTCACTGGCACAGCACAGTACCATAAAATTTAACTTACATGCTTAACATTTTGTGTGTATAAGTGCAGCTCCAAGGTTTCCCTGGTACCGTATTCCAATCAGCTGCAGTATTTCTAATCTACAGCTACTCTGTAGAAATGGTATCACTCACCTATGGAAATTGGCACATTGTGGAGGGAAACATTTTTCTGTGGATCAGGACAAGAGCAGCCTTTTGACTAGATTACAGTAAGAGGATTTTGCAGATTATTTACCCATAATGACTTTGTATATTAAGGATAAAAAGGAAAATAGAAACAGTAGCATCTGTGGAGAGGACAGAAGAATTAATGTTTTACATATAACCCTTCATCAGAACTGGAAAAAAATTAAAGATGAATTTAAATTTAAAATGTTGAGAAACCGGGCAGGTGGGCAGTTAAAATTGGCCAGGTTACTTACCCACCCTGAAGATACCAGGAGCTGACTGTTCCCAATTTTAACTTACTCTATTGAGTAGGTGGTAAGGACAACCACCCAAATCCGGCGGGGTCCTTTTTTACATATCCATGTTGGGTCACGATGACATCATTGCTTGATTTTTTTTTTAGCTATTGCTTCAATTGACTTCCCCCAAGTGGGAAGTCAGCCAGTGGGATTTAATTAAGGCCTCTCCATTAAAATTGGCCGGGTCTCATCCTACCACGAGCAGGCGGGAAATTAACTTGCCAGCCCGGTTTCCTGCTAAAAACAAGGGCATATAAGATAGCCAAATCTAGTGGGAGGATAGAGGGTTGGGAAAACTTTAAAAAACAGCAAAAAATAACAAAAAGATTGATTAAGAAAGGGAAGATAGATTATGAAAGTAAATTAGCAAAAAATATAAAAACAGATAGTAAGAGTTTTTATAGTTATATAAAAAGAAAAAGGGTGGCTAAAGTAAATGTTGGTCCCTTAGAGGATGAGACCGGGAAATTAATGGTGGGAAATATGGAGATGGCAAAAACACTGAATGAATATATTGTATCAGTCTTTACAGTAGAGGACACTAAGAATATCCCAACACTGGACAAACAGGGGGCTATAGGGGGGGAGGAGCTAAACACGATCAAAATCACTAAGGAAGTGGTACTCGGTAAAATAATGGGACTCAAGGCGGATAAATCACCTGGACCTGATGGCTTACATCCTAGGGTCTTGAGGGAAGTGGCGGTAGGGATTGTGGATGCATTGGTAATAATTTTCCAAAACTCCCTGGACTCAGCAAAGGTCCCGGCAGACTGGAAAACTGCTAAAGTAACACCCTTATTTAAAAAGGGCAGTAGACAGTGTTGGATCCGTGGTTCAGTGGATATGCTATTATTAAATAATCACACGGATGCTGTACATTAACAAATAACAGGTCTTTACTGGAGGAGGGTAGTCTCTAGACTGGGGGTACAGAGGCATGCGCAAAGCTTATATACCGGTGTGGTCACTGCCGGTACTACAGTATACAGGAGCTGTAAAAGTAGTTCTGACTTAAAGGCACATACACTACAATTCCTCCCCTTTTAGATTAGTAATACCCCTAATAATCAAATAACAATTAACATTTCAACATGTACATTAAACAACAAAAGTCCATTTATAGATTCAGTCTTTGGGGCGGCTTCCTGATCCTTTCGGGATAGCGCCTTTCCGGAGGTTCTTGTTCTTGGTGCAGAGGTGATTCTGACCCCTTTTCATCGGGTAGTTCATCGGGTTCCACTGCTACTGGGTCTGAAGTAGATGCTACCGGTATGTCGGGTTCATCCCCAGGTACTCGAGACATGGGGTTGACGCGTTCCTGTGATGCTAAGACCTGATCGACGTGGCATCTCACAATGTTCTCCCCGACATCCACTGTGTACATTAATGGCCCCTGCCTTGTACATATCGTTCCGGGTTGCCACTTCTCTGTTCGATAGTCACGGGCCAAGACTGGTTGCCCTACATTGAAGCTCCTTGTCGGCTTCTCATTGATGTGCTGGAATTGTTTGTCCTCAACATTTCTTCGCACATTTGGTCTGAGCAAGTCTAGACGAGATCTCAACCTTCGGTTAAAGAACATCATGGCCGGGGTCTGGTTGGTAACTGTATGTGTCGCGTTTCGGTAGGCTAATAAGAAATTGTCCATCTTATGCTGTAGTGGAATTTCATCATCGCACATGGCCTTTATCACCTTCTTAAAGGTTTGTATGAACCTCTCAGCCAATCCATTTGTGGCTGGATGATACGGGGCGGATGTGTAATGCCTTACCCCATTCCTTTTCATGAATTTTTGGAACTTGTCGGACACAAACTGTGGTCCATTATCAGAGCAAATCTGCTCTGGCAAACCGTTTCTGGCAAATATGGTCCGTAGCACTGCAATCGTTTTCTCTGTAGTGGTTGAAGACATTTTTATCACCTCAGGCCACTTTGAATGAGCATCCACTGCTGTTAAGAACATTGAGTCCATGAATGGACCAGCGAAATCAATATGCACCCGTTGCCATGGAGAGGAGGGCCACTCCCATGGGTGTAGAGGGGCATGTGGTGGTGCATTTTGGACCTTCTGGCATCCTAAGCAGCTCTTAGTTAGGTCTTCGATTTGTTGATCGATTCCCGGCCACCACACACAAGCCCTAGCAAGGCTTTTCATTTTCACTCCCCCCAGATGACCTCCATGTAGCTCATTTAGCACTCTCTCCCTTAACTTGGGTGGAATCACCACGCTGGATCCACACATCACTGTCCCCTGGCACACTGACAGCTGTTCTCTTCTGGATGAGAATGCTGGCAACAGTGAGTCGCCATGTGTTGGCCATCCCCTCACCGTCAATTCATGTACCTGTGACAGCGTCGGATCATTGCAGGTCTCCTTCTCTATATCCGCGTTTGTTACTGGCAATCGTTCAATTATTGACGAATAAAATATCTCGATAGGGCCCACTGCTGGTGCTTCCTCCACAGTAGGCAGTGGCAGGCGCGATAGCCCATCAGCGTTCCCATGCTGTTTCGTGCCTTTATATTCTATTTCATATTGATTCGCCCCTAGAAACAGGGACCATCTTTGTAACCGCTGTGCAGTCATCACTGGAACGCCCTTCTTAGGATTAAAGATGGAGACAAGGGGTTGGTGGTCAGTCAGCAAGGTAAACTTCTGCCCATGCAGATAGTGGTTGAATTTTTTTTACTCCCCATACTAGGCTGAGGGCCTCCCTGTCAATCTGGGCGTAGTTGCGCTCAGCTGAGGTTAGTGACCGAGACGCAAAGGCTACTGGCCTCTCCAACCCGTCTGGGAATTTGTGCGACAGCACCGCTCCAATACCGTAGGGTGATGCATCACATGCCAAACGAATTGGTAGTGCTGGGTTGAAATGAGCCAACACCTCTTTTGATGTGATCAATTCTTTACACTTCTGGAAAGCTCGTCTACGTTCGTCATCCCACTTCCATGGTACCCCTGTTTGCAGTAGGGTGTTCAGCTGGTGTAACACTGTAGACAAATTTGGTAAGAACTTGTGGTAGTAGTTTACCAGCCCGAGGAACGACCTCAGTTGTGACACATTTTCCGGTGCTGGAGCCTTGACTACTGCCTCAATCTTGTCAGGGGACTTATGTAACCCCTCTTCATCGATGACGTGGCCACAATACGAGATCTGTTTCTGGAAAAACTCGCACTTGTGGTGATTAGCTCGTAGCCCATACTCCTTTAATCTGGTGAGCACCTTCTCCAAGTTGGCGAGGTGATCACCGTCATTTTCGCCCGTGACCAAGATGTCGTCCAAATAACACTGGGTCCCTGGAATCCCTTGCAGGACCTGATCCATCACCCTTTGCCAGATAGCTGGAGCCGAGGCTACTCCAAACACCAGCCAGTTGTATTGATAGAGACCTTTATGAGTGTTGATCGTAAGGTAATGTTTCGAAGCTTCTTCTACCTCCATTTGCAAGTACGCCTGTGCTAGATCAATTTTGGTGAAGCGTTTACCTCCAGATAGCGAGGCGAAAATATCCTCAATTCGTGGAAGCAGATAGTGCACCGTGTGAAGGACTGGGTTCACTGTCACCTTAAAATCCCCACAGATGCGGACCTTCTTTGGTTCCCCAGGCGTATTACTCAACGACCTCTTCATTACAGGAATGATGGGTGTAGCCCACTCGCTCCAGTCCACTTTGGACAGTACTCCTGAACGTTCCAACCTTTCCAGCTCTGCTTCAACAGCTGGTCTGATCGCATAAGGCACTGGTCTGGCCTTCAGAAACTTTGGGCTTGCATTTTCCTCTATTTTAATCGTTGCTGTTATTCCTTTTAGTGTTCCTAGTCCCTCCTGGAACACTTCTTTTGCGTCAGTTAGCAATTTTGACAGTTGTCCAGGTGTGACGTCGTCATCCTTTTTGGCCTCAACCTTCAGTGCCTGTATGGAATGCCAATCTAATTGTGTCTTCTGGATCCATTCACGTCCTAGCAGTGGTGGTCCTCCATCTGGCAATACATATATATCCATTTTAGGTATTTCCTGGCCTTTATATGTCACTGTCACCCTTATTTTTCCTTTGGGGTAGACTTTTTGCCCCGTATACGTCTTCAAGACAATCTCTGTAGCTTTCAAGGGTATGTGTGAAAATAGCCGCTTGTAGTCTCTTTGATTTATGACTGTTAGAGCTGACCCTGTGTCCAATTCCATTTTCACTTGGACTCCGTCTATCTTGAGTGTAACCCAGATAGTCTGGTGATCCTCCATTTCTGTTACCTTATGTAGTTTCAGACAACCCAGCTCCTTGATTCTGGAGTCTGTGTCACTTTTCTGTTCGTCTGAACCACTGTCCATCACCTGGTGTACCTTTTTGTACTTCTCCTGTGGAGATTTCTTACTGATGGTTTTCTGCCCAGACCTGCAGACTCTTGCTATGTGTCCTGCTTTCCCACACTGTCTGCACACTTGGTCCTTGAACCAACAATCTTTCTGGCCATGTGTTGTTCTGCCACAGCGATAGCACTTCCCTGTTCCATAGGACATTTCATTGGTGTGTAGCGGTTCGTGTAGATCGCCACTAAATAAGAGAGTTTGACTTCGACGAACTATAAACAAGTTGTTTATTTACAGGAACAGGCAAATTACAGCAGGTAAGATAGCAGGTAAGATGGCTGACTGTAAGAGCACCGTGGTGTAGGTCTTGTCCCAGCGGGGACTCCACGAGGACTGAGTTCGCAGTCCTGTGGGGAGCGTGATGACGTCATCGCGTTTGTGTTGTGACGTCATCACGGTGTTCGCATTTCCCGCGCTTAGGGCATCACGTGATGCGCGTCATTGCGTTGCTGGCCGTTGAGGCCGAAGTCGGGAGGCCGGGCTGTGCCGGTGCTTGCCGTGGGAGCGGACGTCGCTCCCATCGGCTGGCCGTTGAGGCCGAAGACGCTAGGCCGGGCAATGGCCCCAACAGGTAAGTTAAAAGGGCAACGGCCCCAAAAGGTAAGTTAAAGGGAATTATGTGTCTTTATGTAAGGTACAACCGGTGGGACCGCCACATGGCCCCCCCCAGAATTCGCTTTAATGAAAGTCCAAGGATGAGATGGTCTGACGCTGGTGGTCTCGGCGGTCATGCTGTCTCGGCTTGGTAGGCGAGGTATGAAGATGCTGCTCGTGAGCAGATCCTTACGCGCATCGTGGCGAATAAAACGTATCCGTCAGGCGAAGGACCGTGGAGACATGCGAAACAGCAGGCCTTGTCAGAGTGACGGGCAGGTTGGGCGGATGCGGGCGATGTTTCCGTTGATGTTGAAACAAGTCCTTGTTCCGACGAACTTTGCAGGAACGCCAAACGAGCGATCCAGAAGGACTTGACAGGGGCGGTCGGTGAACTCGCCGACAGGTGAGCGAAACCTTCGGGAGGCTGGAACGCACGGAACGGTGTGTGCCATAGTGCTACGACGATAACACAACGGAGGGTGAAGAGTTGCTGCATTGATCAGTGATCGGTGAGGCCAGCAACTTTCACGTGGCTGATCGCGGCCGCAGGATGCCCGTTGGACCCGTCCTCGATGTGTGCAGCGTCAGTAGACGTTTGCGTTTGTTAAAGGGAAAACTGGAGAAAGGGCGGCAACGGTCCAGGTTGTTGTTGCTTTCGGGAGGGGTTAACTCTGCTTGGAGGGCGGCAACACTTGTAACAGTTGTAGATTTAGGAGAAAACAGCCGGGAGGGCAGCACGCTTTTGTTCACGCCGAATCGTGTAGTAGGTAACACAACCAGCAGGCTGAAGGGCTGGTGTGTCGTTGGCGGAGAAGGGGTCGTCATTTCGCATGAGGGATGGGTCGTCGTGGTTCGCGAGGGATGGGTCCTCGTGCGCGAGGAGTGCGTCCTCGTGTTTCGCGGGGGTGAGTCCTCGTGGTATCCCCGCGGGACACACTCCGATCTTGTGGGCCCGAACATGCTGTACCCCACGCTTGGAGAGATCTATACTTGCTGTTGCTTTGGACGTAGAGGCGGACGAGCCGTGTGGCGGTAGAAGAGTCGAATACGGAGACCGTGAGCACGTGCATGGTCTGTGCCGCATCGATGTTCTCGGCGAACAGGGCTTCTACCTTCATAAAGCACGAGGGAGACCATGGCTCCCTGGATTGCGGTAGCGACAGCGGAATGGCTGATGCTTCCATAGCGTGCCTCGTTTGTGAAAGACGTTCACAAACCCACCAATTGTAGCGCTGGTGGACGACGGTTGCCGTTGGTCGTGCTCTACCTCTGTGAGATTGTTCGTGAAAAACGGGCTCACCTCCAAGCTGCGCTTCCGGTGCGAATATGTACGCAAAGACGGGGTCGCTTTTGGTGGAATCGGTGTTAGGCGGTTGCTGTTCCGTGGTTGTTCGTCGGTTGTGCGTTGGTCGTCTTGTGGGAAGACGAGGTTCAGGCGCGCGTTGCTACCGTGAAAATCGTTCACAGATACGGGTTCACCAATTGTAGCGTTGGAATTGATGAGCTCCCGTACTCACGTCGTTGGGTCACCAATGTAGCGGTTCGTGTAGATCGCCACTAAATAAGAGAGTTTGACTTTCACGAACTATAAATAAGTTGTTTATTTACAGGAACAGGCTAATTACAGCAGGTAAGATAGCAGGTAAGATGGCTGACTGTAGGAGCACCGTGGTGTAGGTCTTGTCCCAGCGGGGACTCCACGAGGACTGAGTTCGCAGTCCTGTGGGGAGCGTGATGATGTCATCGCGTTTGTGTTGTGACGTCATCACGGTGTTCGCATTTCCCGCGCTTAGGGCGTCACGTGATGTGCGTCGTTGCGTCGCTGGCCGTTGAGGCCAAAGTCGGGAGGCCGGGCTGTGCCGGTGCTTGCCGTGGGAGCGGAAGATCGCGTCGCTCCCATCGGCTGGCCGTTGAGGCCGAAGACGCTAGGCCGGGCTGTGCCGGCGCATGCACATCACGTCGTACGTGACGTGACGTCAGCGTGCTAGGGCGCGTCTTAAAGGGGCAATGGCCCCAACAGGTAAGTTAAAAGGGCAACGGCCCCAAAAGTTAAGTTAAAGGGAATTATGTGTCTTTATGTAAGGTACAGCCGGTGGTACCGCCACAGGTGCCATATTCTTGCAGTCTCCGTTGTATCTCTGCAGCGCCTCTTGCGGCTGCTTCGTGTGATACTACCATACTGAAAGCTTTGTCCAGCGTAAGGTCCTTTTCTGATAGAAGCTGTTTCTGGGTTCCTTCACTTTGTAGCCCACACACAAACTTGTCCCTTAACGTGTCTGCTAGTCCCGCTCCAAACTGGCAGTGTTTCGATAGCTTGCGCAGTTCCGTTAGGTACTCAGCATTGCTTTCATCTTTGTGTTGGTTCCTTTTATGGAACTTAAATCGTTCTGCTATCAGCAGCGGTGTGGGGTTTAAGTGGTCCTGTAGGATTTCTACTATGCTTCCAAAATCCTTGTTTACCGGCTTCTCTGGTGTTATTAGATTTCGCAGTAACCCATAAGTTTTTGCACCCATGGAATTTAACAGAACCAGTGCTTTATTAGCATCTGGCACTTCATTCGCCCTGCAGTACACCTCAATACGTTCCACATATGTCGCCCAATCTTCGACTTCATTGTCGAACATAGAGATACTGCCACTCTTCGGCATCCTTGGGTGTGAGTTAACTATCACTAATGGCACCCCCTGCGCTTCCCCTTTTTCTCCGCTGGCACAAAATGGCATCTCCCGCGCTTTCCTTCCTTCCCGCGCTCGCCATTCTTCTCCGCTGCGGCTTCTAAAAATGGCGCCTCCTGCGCTCTTCCTTCTTCTCTGCGGCTCAATGGCGTCTCCCCTTTCTTCGCCCCGCAGACCCTGTTCAGCCCGTGAGCCCTGGCTGTGCTCTGCGCGTTCCTCTTTTTATATTTTTCGACGCCGCTCAGTCTAGAACCCGGCTGTTTCTTTGCCCTCTCTCTCTCCGGTTTGTTTTCTTTTTCTTGACGCCGCTCGGTGTTCAACCCCCGGCTGCGCCCTGCGCTCTTCACCCTCTGTCTTACCCCGTCGATGCTGCTCGGCTTTCTCTCTGCAGTCGGTCGGCTCCAGCCGCCGCTGCTCGGGAAGGGTCTGCGCTGGACCTGTCGTCAGTCTCTTACTGCTCGTTGTGGCTGGGGAACCAAGCCCGGCTCTCCACAGCCTCCCCTGCGAAGTTGGATCTCTGCCTGACTGGTGGGCGGTTGTTCGTGGTCGACGCCCGTGTTCCTGGCCTCGACTTTTTTTTTTTTTTTGCAGGTAGATTCGACTCGACACTCGTCGCCACTGTTGGATCCGTGGTTCAGTGGATATGCTATTATTAAATAATCACACGGATGCTGTACATTAACAAATAATAGGTCTTTACTGGAGGAGGGTAGTCTCTAGACTGGGGGTACAGAGGCATGCGCAAAGCCTATATACCGGTGTGGTCACTGCCGGTACTACAGTATACAGGAGCTGTAAAAGTAGTTCTGACTTAAAGGCACATACACTACATACAGAAGGCTGGAAACTATAGACCGGTTAGCCTAACATCTGTGGTAGGTAAAATTTTGGAGTCCATTATTAAGGAGACAGTAACAGGACATTTGGACAAACATAATTTAATAGGACAAAGTCAGCATGGTTTTATGAAGGGGAAGTCATGTTTGACAAATTTGTTGGAGTTCTTTGAGGAAGTAACATATAGGGTGGATAAAGGGGAACCAGTGGACGTAGTGTATTTAGACTTCCAAAAGGCATTTGACAAGGTGCCACACAAAATATTATTGCTTAAGATAAAAAATCACGGGATTGGGGGTAATATTCTGGCATGGATAGAGGATTGGCTATCTAACAGAAGGCAGAGAGTTGGGATAAATGGTTCATTCTCAGACTGGCAATCAGTAACTAGTGGTGTTCCGCAGGGGTCAGTGCTGGGTCTCCAACTCTTTACAATCTATATTAACGATTTGGAGGAGGGGACCGAGTGTAACATATCAAAGTTTGCAGATGATACTAAGATGGGAGGGAAAGTAGTGAGTGAGGAGGACATAAAAAACCTGCAAGGGGACATAGACAGGCTAAGTAAGTGGGCAGAGATTTGGCAGATGGAATACAATACTGGAAAGTGTGAGGTTATGCACTTTGGCAGGAAAAATCGTAGCGCAAGTTATTATCTTAATGGCAAGAAACTGGAAAGTACTGAAGTACAAAGGGATCTGGGGGTCCTGGTGCACGAAACTCAAAAGGTTAGTATTCAGGTGCAGCAAGTGATTAAGAAGGCCAATGGAATGTTGGCTTTCATTGCTAGGGGGATAGAATATAAAAATAGGGAGGTATTGCTTCAGTTGTACAAGGTATTGGTGAGACCGCACCTGGAATACTGCATACAGTTTTGGTGTCCATACTTAAGAAAAGACATACTTGCTCTTGAGTCAGTACAAAGAAGGTTCACTCGGTTAATCCCGGGGATGAGGGGATGGACATATGAGGAAAGGTTGAGTAGATTGGGACTCTACTCATTGGAGTTCAGAAGAATGAGAGGCGATCTTATTGAAACATATAAGATTGTGAAGGGGTTGGATCGGGTGGATGCGGGGAGGATGTTCCCGATGATGGGTGAAACTAGAACTAGGGGGCATAGTCTTAGAATAAGGGGCTGCTCTTTCAAAACTGAGATGAGGAGGAACTACTTCACTCAGAGGGTGGTAGGTCCATGGAATATGCTGCCCCAAAAAGCTGTAGAAGCTACATCATTACATAAATTTAAAACAGAAATAGACAGTTTCCTAGAAGTAAAGGGAATTAAGGGTTACAGGGAGCGGGCAGGAATTTGGACATGAGTCTAGGTTCGGATCGGTCATGGCCCTGTGGGTAGCGGAGCGGGCCCATGGGGCCGTGTAGCCTGATCCTGCTCCTATTTCGTGTGTCTAATTCTGTTAGATTCAGGAGATGGTTCTGTGATAGTAGATTGGTGGTTAGGATCAGATCAGCCATGATCTTATTGAATGACGGAGCAGGCTCGAGGGGCCGATTGGCCTACTCCTGCTCCTATTTCTTATGTTCTTATGTTCTTATGTTCTTCTGTTCATTTTTTGCACTGATGCTGATGGACCTGCTGATTGTTTCCAGCAATTTTTTTTGCAGCATATTAAGGTCACTTTGTACTGTAGGGGGTTTCTCTTGCTCTTTCTGGTCTCCTGCCAGGCTTCGTGCAATAATTACCCTTGAGTGGTTCGACCCACTCCCCCTACGGTTCTAGACCTTGGACTTAGGTGCAGAGAACAGTAGTGCAGAGAAAGAACTCAATAGACCAGGTTGAATAGCACGAAATGGATGCTTTTATTTTTAAACAGTTTGAAGCATTACAAAATACATGTCATAGGCACAGATTAAAGTTACTACAATCATGCACAAATTTATGAACTTGACTCTATGGAAATGGGGAACACACGGCACATCGAAAAAGGGGAAACACATTACGATTTCCCTTAACTCCCTCCCCTATACCTAAACTAAGTTTCGACCTGGGGAACTTGGGATCATGCTCACCACTCTCGAAATCACGAGAAAGGGGGTTCGCAGCCTTTTTGGCACCGCTTTCCGTCGTCACGTGGATTTGGAAACTTCTGGCGCAGTCGATATTCTCTCCTCCCTCGAGGCGGTGGTGTAGACCCAGCCTCGATGAGCGCTCGTTAAGGTTGAGATCCACTAAGTCGATTTGGGTTCATGGAGCAGACCCAGATGCAGGCTATGCACTTGGGAGAATCTTGTGGCCTAGATCGCCAGTCCTCCAGAGGGTTTCTTCTCCGTCGGCCTGGGTCGTCGATGATCTCCCGACCCCAGTACCCGGGCCACCCTCGTCGTCTTCTCGTCGTGGCCGAGCCTTGTTTGGCTGAACACCGACCACGTTGTCCTTTTACCGAAACCGTCCGTCCTCAAAAAGACGAAAACGCCCTCATCGATCTGCCGAAGTGGAAGAGGCGCCGATCCGGGCACCGTCCGCCCTTCGTTCGTTCCTCGCAGAAGAAAGCTCTTGAAGAAATGGAAGCCCGAAGTCGCCCAACAAGAAGCCGTGGCAGTGAAGAAGAAGTTGTTCAAGTAACCCGAAGTCCGAAGTAACTTAGATGGACTTTCAATCCATAGCCATACTCTTCTGGGACAGTCCCATCTCCCGCCAAATCATAGTCCTGTCTTTGTATTAATTTTGGCGGGCAGAAATCTCTGCAGGGGCGCTTTGTCTTGTAACGGAGCCGGTGATAACTTAAACTGGCCTTCCTGGCCGATAATGTCTTTCAATGTCTTCTGCATTGTCACCGTGGCTCGGTTCGCATATTGATCGGTCCGGACATCCTCCTTGATGGCTGCCAAACGGTCCCTCCTCTGTACGATAAATGGGTATAAGTGTTTTTACATTGTCCGCCCATATCTTGATGGGCCCCATCCTGCACTTATAATCCATTGAATATGTACGCTGTTGCTCTGAGTTTCGGTTCCCAGAGACTGGCTTTCGTGGGCTCACTGTCTTCAATCCACAAGCCTGTCTGGCTTGCAGTAACAGAAATAAAATGGTTCATAAACTGATCACGGGGCCTGGCGGCCACCCTGTATGCCCTTCTATCAAAGGTCTTTCCGTGCAAGCTCACCTCGGTCAACAAACAGTCCCACCTTATCCAGTTTTCTTGCGTGATTTTTGCTGAAAATTGCGAATCTTACAGTACCCATCACAGTGCCTGTAGACATCTTGTCCTCTTACATTGGCTTTTAAATGAACACATAACTTCCATTTTGATTGTGATGTTTTAAAACATTTAAATTAAGAAACCGTGGGCAGAATATTTGACCTTTGTCACAGTCCCTTCAGAAACTCGCATTAGGTCAACTGGACTAGAAATGAGCAAGGCTGTGGATAATACTTTTGGAAGCAATAAAGACAAAAGGCAGTTGAGAGGTTTTTTTTACTCGTTCCTGGGATGTGGGCGTCACTGGCAAGGCCAGCATTTATTGTCCATCCCTAATTGCTCTTGAGAAGGTGGTGGTTGTAGTGTCTGAGTATCAATAATACACGGACTGCAGGAGAACAATAATAACAGGTATTTACTGAACAGAGGGTACTCTTTTATTTGGACCCAAAAAAAAAAACCAATTCGACTGTAAATAAACAAAAGTTCAACTAAAGCTTAACAAATCAAATTAAAATTTGGTTTTCCATGTTGATGATGCACTCCAGTCCCCGCGGCGCCCACCGGTCGCGGAAATACTCAAGCGCACCGGCGGACACCGCGTGCTCCATCTCCAGGGCCACCCGGGCGCGAACATGGCCGCGGAAGAGATGCAGGCAATCCGGCTGGACGACCCCCTCGCCCGCCCGCTGCCTGGACCAATTGATGGCTCTTTTAGCCAGGCCCAGGAGCAGGCCCACAAGGAGGTCCTCCAACCTGTCCGCTCCCCTCCGCACCGGGTGACCGTAGATCAAGAGCGTGGGACTGAAGTGCAACCAAAAATCGAGGAGCAGCCCCTTCAAGTAGTGAAAGAGGGGCTGCAACCTCTCACAATCCATATAAACGTGAAACACGGACTCCTCCAGGCCGCAAAAAATGCAGGCGGCCTGGGAGTCCGTGAACCTACTTAAAACCTTATTGCACAGGACCGCTCCGTGCAACACCCTCCAGGCCAAGTCCCCGATGGAACAAGGGAGGACTCCCGCATAGAGAGCCCTCCATTGGGGACCTCCGCTACCGCCGGTCGGCAAAACGCCACGCCAAGGCGTGTCCGGACGGTAGACGAAGATGGCAAAGTGGAGAGTGTGCAGGAGCAGCCCGTACAGGAAACCCCTCCGCGCGGAATGAAAAGGCACGGAGGGTATTTCCTCGAGACGGCTCAAGTTGTGAGGCGCCGGTTCCCGAGGGGAGTTTCGGGGCCGGGCGCCGATGAGGAATTCCGTCCGAACGGGGGTAAGCTCGGACGGGATCGCCCCACGTGCTTGAGCCGCCTCGATACACCTAGTGGAGTCGGGGCCCAGTGCCGCTTTTACCGATTCGATGGTTTCGACCGCGAGCCGGACGTTGGCCCAGGACAGGCGCCGCCTCCTCCGGCGCCATCCAGCCCGCTCCTCCGCCATCGAGCAGGTCCCCGACTCTGGTCACCTTGCCAGCCACAGCCCTACCCTCCGCCAGCCGCCCGAACCCGTGTTCGTGGAGGTGCGGATTCCTGAGCAGCGGCTCCCGAAGGAGAGCCGCCGCTCCTGACGGGGGAGAGCTCCGCCTGGAAGCGACGTAGTTCCAAACCCATAGTAGTTCCTGGTAGAAGACAGGCAGCTCCCGCAGGCCGGCACGCCTGCTGCCCACTTTCGCAAACAGGAGCTGCGTGTCGTAATTGAGGCCATGCAGCTGGCGGAAGAAAAACGTCGCCAGCGCACACCATCTCGGAGGATTCTCGACGTACAGGTATCTCTGCAGCGTCTGAAGACGGAAAGTCGCAGCCTGGGTGCGAAGGCACACCAGCGCCTGACCGCCCTCCCTAAGCGGGAGACACAGAACCGCGGCAGAGACCCAGTGCTTCCTTTTGTCCCAGAAGAAGTCGATAAGCTTCTTCTGAATCTTGGCGACAAACGCAGGGGGAGGGATCAAAGTGACCAACCGGTACCACAACATGGCGGCCACCAGCTGGTTTATGACCAGCGCTCGACCCCTGTAGGACAACACTCGGAGCAGTCCTGTCCAGCGTCCTAGGCGAGCGGTGACTTTGGCCTCCAGCTCTTGCCAGTTCGCCGGCCAAGCATCCTCGGCAGGGCTAAGGTAGACTCCCAAATAGAGGAGGTGCGTGGTGCTCCAGGCGAAAGGCCTGAACTCCTCCGGCAGGGAGTCCACCCGCCACTGACCCACCAGGAGTCCGGAACATTTCTCCCAGTTGATCTTGGCGGAGGATGCGTCCGAGTAAATCTGCTGGCATTCCCGCATCCTCCGCAAGTCAGCGGGATCCGTGACCATGAGGAGCACGTCATCGGCGTAAGCCGAGAGGACCACCTCCACGCCCGGCCCTTGCAGAGCCAGTCCCATCAACCTCTTCTGCAAGAGGCGCAGGAAAGGCTCCACGCAAATGGCATATAACTGACCGGACATGGGGCATCCCTGACGCACCCCCCTCCCGATGCGAAGGGGCGCCGTCAAGGACCCGTTAACTTTAATCAGAGACTCCGCGGCGGCGTACAGAAGTCGGATCCGGGCGACGAAATGCGTCCCGAACCCGAATGCGCGCAGAGTCCCGAAGAGATACTCGTGATCCACCCTGTCGAACGCCTTCTCCTGATCCAGGGAAAGGAAGGCGACCGACAGACCAGCCCTCTGGGAGTGGTGGACCAGGTCCCGGACCAGATGGATGTTATCGTGGATGGTCCGGCCCGGGACCGTGTAGGACTGGTCGGGGTGGATCATGTGGGCCAGCACGGTGCCAAGGCGAGCAGACATGGCCCTGGCAAAGATTTTATAGTCCGCTGAGGAGGGAGACCGGGCGCCAGTTCTTAAGGAGGCGGAGATCGCCCTTCTTAGGCAGCAGGACAATGACCGCCCTGCGCCAAGAGAGGGGCATCTCCCCGGTCGCCAAACTTTCCCCCAGGACCCACGCGTAGTCGCCCCCCAAGACGTCCCAGAACGCCCTGTGGAACTCCACGGTCAGCCCGTCCAGCCCCGGGGACTTTCCCCGAGAGAGCTGGCGGAGGGCGCCGGTCAGCTCCGCCAGACTTAGCGGAGCGTCCAATTTTTCGGCGCCCTCCGGGCCAACCTTCGTCAGGTCCTCCCACAAAACTCTGCGCGCATCCTCGCTGGACGGATCCGGAGAGAACAGAGCCCCGTAATAGGCGCGGGTCTCCGCGCTGATTCCCTCCGGATCCGAGACCAGAGATCCGTCATCGGCCAGCAGCCCCAAGAGCTGCTTACGGACCCCCCGTCTTTTTTCCAGCGAGTAGAAGAAGGGGGAGCCGCGGTCCAGGTCCCGCAGGAGCTGGATCCGCGACCTCACGTACACGCCTCGGGACCCGACGAGCTGCAGGTCCTTCAGCGCGCCCTTCTTCTCTTCGTACACCTTCCGCAGGGCCGGGTCCTCGACGACCTGACCGAGACGGGACTCCAGGTTGAGCACCTCCTTCTCCAACCGCCCGACCCGGGCCTCCCGCCTCTTGGTCGACCCCTTCGCGTACTCCTGACAGAAGAGACGGATGTGAGCCTTGCCCACATCCCACCATAGCCTCAAGGAGGGGAAGCCCCCCTGCTTCCTTCTCCAGTCGGCCCAGAATCGACGAAACGAATCCCGGAACCGTGCGTCCTCCAGCAGCAGGTTGTTAAAATGCCAGTACACGGACCCCCCCCGCACGCGCAATGGAGCGACATCCGCCCACACCAGGTGGCGGTCCGTGCACGGCACTGGCCGCATGGAAGCTGCCGGAACGCAGGAGACGTACGCCCGGGAAATGTAGAGGCGGTCGATTCTGGACCTTCCTCCCCCAGACCTCACGCTAGTGAAGGCGCTGGAGTCGGGGTGGAGATTTCGCCAGACGTCCACCAAGTCGAAGGACCCAACCAGGTCCCTCAACTTCTCCATCGCCGCCGGGCTTCGCGGGGGACCCGAACGGTCCCTCGCCTCGAGGGTGCAGTTAAAATCCCCCCCGAGGATGACGCACTCGCCCACGTCGATGGAGCCCAAGAGAGCGGACACTTCTTCGAAGAAGCGCACTTGCTGCGCACTGGTCTGAGGGGCGTACACGTTCACTAGATGGAGCGGCACGCCCTCCAGGCGAACAGTGACCTGGAGCAAGCGGCCCGGCACGTGCTCCTTGACCCCCAAGATCTCCGGCTGAAAATGCGGGGCCAGCAAGATAGCCACCCCGCTGGAATTGTTGGAGAGGTGACTCATGCTGACCCCTCCTTGCCACTCCAGGAGCCACGTGGCTTCGTCTCCCGGAACGGTGTGGGTTTCTTGCAGGAAGCACACCGCATACTTCCCGTCCCGAAGGACCGAGAAGTTATTGAATCTGCGGCGCGCCTCCCTGCTGCCGTTGATGTTGAGGCTGGCTATGGTTATCTTCATGTCAGAAGCATAGTGCAACCTCTACCTACACCTAACGGGGGGAGGAAGCGCAGCCGCTGGTCCGCCGCCACCTCCTCAGCAGCCCAGTGAGAAACGTTGTGAGCCGACGCAGCTCGAGCGGATTCACACCCTCGTCCGCGCCCAAGATCTTAACGGCGGCGCGGACGGAATCGATGAGCAGCGCCAGCTCCGACCACCTGTCGAGGGCCAGCCGGACCTTATTGCGCTGACCCAGGCACGTGGCCATAAAATCCCGGAGTTCCCTTACGGAAATGAGGGGAGACTCGGCAAGGGGCACGAGGTCATCCATCGCCATGTCGGCGCTGGAGTCCGAATCATCCTCCGTGCCCATCACCGAGTCCCCATCCTCCTCCAGGGGGTCGTCACCAGCGGCCGACCCGTCCGCCGCGCAGTGCGAAGCGAACGACTCGGCCACGCCAGCCAGCCCCGCCTCCGCCCGGATCCCACCCCCAGGATCGGCGGCAGAGGATTTCTCCCTGGGCTCCTCTAGGGGTGCCGGGCCAGAAGACGGCGGCGGTTCAGAGCTCCCCTCCGCCTCAGACGCCGGAACGACCGGAGAAACCGGGGAGAGAACAATTTCCAGCTCCTCCAGTACGTCCGGCACCAGAGACGCAGCCAGGGGGCCATCCTCCTCCCCGCCACCAACCTCCGACCCAGCGGACGGGGGGTTTTGAATTAAAAGCTCTACCAGGACGAGCATCCCCTGGGTGACGTCCGGGTCGCATTGGGCGAGCTCATTATCCTCGAGCTCGCCCGACCCAGCCCCCAGGCTGCCCGACCCGGCGAGGGGTAACGACACCGATAAAAGGTCAACTTCAATTACTGCCGCGGGTTGTTCCGCAACCCCCCCCCACGGGCAGGGTCTCATCCCCATCCCCGGGAGGCACGTGCTGGACAGACTCATCTGCCTCAGCCTCCCGAGGGACAGGCGACCCCTGCCGATCGCTGGTGATGACGACAGCGCTGGGGGGGGCGCAGTACCCGCGGCGGGCGACGACTCCCCCTGCTCGGAGGGACCTTCCTCCTCCCGGTCCTCCTCCTCATCCAGGGGGTCGCGCCTTTTTAGCACGGAGGGAGCGAGGGAGACCTCCATGTCTGCAAAGGCCTCCTCCTCGACTCCCTCCGGCGGAGCAGGTTTGTCGGGTTCCTCGGGCCCGAGCCCGGCCGCAGGTATTGGCATTACCGCTGCAGCGGTTGCGGCCACAGGCTCGGGCACGGGGCCCCTCCCGCTCACATCTGCCCTGATCAACTCCGCGAGGAGCGCAGGTGTAAGGGGCCCAAGGGGCAAGGGCTCACCATCCACGGGGGGACCTGCCCTAAGGTGCTTCTTTTTTCCCCGCGCCTTCTTTCCGGCCGGACACGCTCCCTCCCCCCCGCCGGAGGCCTTGGTGGCATCGGCCCCCGACGTCAACCGCGCATCAGACGTACTTGACGCGCGGGCAGATCCGGGGGGAAGGGCGGCGGCGCCAGCCTCGGCCGCACGAGATGATCCGGCGGCCTTGGAGGCAGGGCAGTTCCTCCTGATGTGCCCCACCTCCCTGCAGGCATGGCACTTCACACCGTCCGACGTCCAAAAGGCGCGGTAGGCGGTCCCCTCGTGGAGGACGACGAACGCCCCTTCAGTGTCCTCCTCCCGCGCCAGCTGGATAAACAGCTGGCGCCGGAAGGAGAAGACGTGGCGAAGGCTGGCCTCCCGGAAGCCGAGCGGGATGGGTGTGATCCCCGGCCTCACCTCCCCAAGTTGTCGCAAATGGGGAAGGAGGAGCTCACCAGGAACATAGGGCGGGACGTTGGAAATAATGATCCTCTGCGCGGTAGCCTCGAGAGGATCCACTGGCAGGAAGGTCCCGCCCACGGTGAGCCCGTTGGCGACAGCCAGGGACACCGCCCGCTCCGACCCCAGGAAGAACACAGCCTTCCCATACATTTTCGAGGCCACGACGATGGCTGAGGGGCCGACAACCCCAGCCATGGCCTTGACGCAGGCCTCGATGGTCATAGTGGGGTGAGTGTAGCTCTTCACCCCAAGCTTTTTTGTTATTAATCGAAAAGGTGACGGGGCAGCAGGAACAGCGGGAGCAGCTGTGGCTGTGGCTACCACTCTCGCATAGGTCCCGGCTGGCCCCGCCACCGGCGAAGACGCAGTCGCCATTCTGGGGTGCTTTTTTTAAGGGCTACACTCACCCCAAGTCACAGGCCTGAAGGTGTTAATGGCCTCGGTGTATATATATATTTTTTGTCCTCTATTGAGCAGAGGGAGCTGATTAAACTGAGGACACACCTCTCTCCTTATTGATTTAAATTGGGAGAGGAGTCCTCTCCCCTCTGCTCAATTGGCAATTAATAAAATAGATGAAACTAAGGTGCCTTAGAAAGACAGGCAGAGAGAGACAAAGAGAGAGAGAGAGAGGTGGGGGGGGTGGGAAAGAGGGAGGCCGCAAAGGGCAGTGTTGCCACTCAGGATGGTGGGTGGGTGTTGGCAGGGTTGCACTCTCCGATGGAAAAAGTCTTTGGTGATGGTGGTCTTCTGGCAGGGGGAGAAGACGTCTTCACCTGGAAAAGTTGGAGAAGCCCAGGCTTAGTCCTGCAACAGGTCTTAACGATGTAATTAAATTAAATTAAGGACTTCACCTTGGGCAGCTCCAAGCTCTCCCAGGGCAGGCAATAGAAGGGATGCTAATTAGTGGTGTGTGTGGCCTAGCTTTTAACAAGAGCACACACACACACACACTACACCCCTTGATGATCCGGCCTTGCTTCTTCTTTTCTCCCCCCACCTAAAATACAAAGTCTTGGGAGAGTGCCCCAAATAACACCCACCTGTAGATGTTCCGGATGAAGTTTTCTTCCCTCCTTTCAAGCAGTTGGTTTCTCTCCCCTCTCTCCCTCTCCTGAAGTGGAGGCCAATTTGGGGAGGCAGTGATAGAAAAGCCTCTCCCCTGGTTGACGTTGATGTAGGCCTCCTTTCTCCTTCTCCTCCTCTGTCCTCTCTCTCCAGGCACCTCAGTTGATGTAATGATGGTGGAGTTGGTGGTGGTGGTGGTGGTGGTGGTGGTCCAACGTTCTCCTCCTCTTCCTGGTCAGGGGACCACCACTTTAATCCACTCTCCAAAGTCTGGCTGCTCCCTCTGCTCGTGCTTGCAGCTGAACAGAGGGTAACTTAAGACTGAAGTACAGAAGCCTGCTATGGCTTTATATACAGGTGTGGTCACTGCCGGTACTGCAGTATAAAATCAGTTCTTCTCTTAAAGGTACATACACAACAGTGGTGAGCTGCCTTCTTGAACCGTTGCAGTCCATGTGGTGAAGGTACTCCCATAGTGCTGTTAGGGAGGAAGGTCCAGGATTTTGACCCAGCGACGATGAAGGATCGGCGATATATTTCCAAATCAGGATGAGGTGTAGCTTGGAGGGGAAATTGGATGTAGTGGTGTTCACATGTGCCTGTTGCCCTTGTCCTTCTAGGTGGTTGAGTTCGTGGGCTTGGGAGGTGCCGCCGAAGAAGTCTTGGTGAGTTGCTGCAGTGCATCTTGTAGATGGTACACACTGCAGACACGGTGCGCCGGTGGTGGAGGGAGTAAATATTTAAGGTGGTGGATACGGTGGCAGCAGCAGTGCTAAATCGATCCCATTTAGTACGGTTGTGGTGCCACACAACACGGCGGAGGGTGTCCTCAGTGTGAAGACGGGACTTCGGCTCCACAATGACTGTGTGGTAGTCACTGCTGCCAATGCTGTCATGAACAGATGTTTCTGAGACAATAGCAAAATACTGCGGATGCTGGAAATCCGAAATAACAACAGAAAACGCTGGAAAAACTCATCAGGCCAGGCAACATCCGTGGAGAGAGAAACAGAGTTAACGTTTCAGGTCGAAGACCCTTCGTCAGGGCATCTGAGACAGGTAGATTGGTGAGGACGAGGTCAAGTAGGTTTTTCCCTCATGTTGGTTCTCTCACCACCTGCCACAGGTCCAGTCTGGCAGCTATGTCCTTCAGGACTCGGCCAGCTCGGTCAGTAGTGGTGCTACTGAGCCACTCTTGGTGATGGGCATTGACGTCCCCCACCCAGAGTAAATTTTGTGCCCTTGCTACCCTCAGTGCTTCTTCCAAATGGTGATCAATATGGAGGAGTACTGATTCATCAGTTGAGGGAGGGCAGTAGGTAGTAATCAGCAAGAGGTTTCCTTGCCCATGTTTGACCTGAATCCATGAGTCTTCATGGGGCCCAGAGTCAATGTTGAGGGCTCCCAGGGCCACTCCCTCCTGTCTGTATACCACTGTGCCGCCACCTCTGGTGGAACAGGACATATGGTGATGGAGGAGTCTGGGATATTGGCTGAAAGGTATGATTCTGTGAGTATGACTATGTCAGACTGTTGCTTGACCAGCCCGTGAGACAGCTCTCCCAATTTTGGCACAAGTTCCCAGATGTTAGTGAGAAGGACTTTTCAGGGTTTACTGTGCCGTTGTCATGTCCGAAGCCGGTGCCTAGGTCGTCCGTCTGGTTTTATTCCTATTATTGTTTTTTGTAGCGGTTTGTTATAACTGAGTGGCTTGCTAGACCATTTCAGAGGGCAGTTAAGAGTTAAGAGTCAACCACATTACTGTGGGTCTGAAGTCACATATAGACCAAACCAGGCAAGAACGGCAGATTTCCTTCCCTAAAGGACATTAGTGAACCAGATGGGTTTTCATGATAATCCGACAGTTTCATGGTCATCATCCCTGAGACTAGCTTTTAAAAAAATTGTTTAATTTAATTAGCTGAATTTAAATTCCCTGGTGGCTATGGCAGGATTTGAACTCATATTTCTGGATCATTAGTCCAAGCTTCTGGATTATTAGCCCAGTGACATTACCACTATGCTACCATTTCCTTTTCATACTACAAGCATAGTTTGCGAAGGAGTGAGAACGACAATAGAAATGTGGATTAACAGCAGAAAGAAGGAGTGCAGCTTTTTTTCAATTGTATCGAGGTAGTCAGTGTTAAAATCAGATAAATTCTTTGAGAGAGAAATTGAGTGGAAATATTGTAAATTAGTTTTTACAATAATGGATCATTTTGACTCAAGAATCTATATAGAGATCAATAACGCTCATGTCATAAAGAATCTCAAAAACTAAATGGTATTTGGATCAGATGGGATGCACCCTAAACGCTCAAGAAAAACAGGAAGGAAATAAACCAAAATGTAGTTAATATTTGTAAAATTTCATAAATGAACCGAAGGAGTGGGAGGCAATGTTAATATTTGAAAAAGGGGTGAGGCAGGAGCCCGGAAATTATTAATGATTTAGGCTCACAGTAGGGAAACTGCTTTTACAGGATGCTATTCATATTCATCTAAAGAGTGCAGAATCGAAATGGTTTTATAAGCAATAGATCATGTTTTATGAACCTACTTTAAGGAGGTATCTTTGTCACCTCCAGGTTCAACTATTCCAATGCTCTCCTGCTCAGCCTCCTGGAGTGTTTACGGGATGGTTTCCTGGACCAATATGTCGAGGAACCAACCAGAGATCAGGCCATCTTAGACTGGGTATTATGTAACGAGAAAGGATTAATTAGCAATCTTGTTGTACGAGGCCCCTTGGGTCGGAGCGATCATAATATGATCGAATTCTTCATTCAGATGGAGAATGAAGTAGTTGACTCAGAAACAAGGGTCCTCAATTTAAATAAAGGAAACTACGATGGTCTGAGGAGCGAGTTGGGTAGGATTGATTGGGGAATGGCACTCAAAGGGTTGACGGTGGATAGGCAATGGCAAACATTCAAAGACCGAATGGATGAACTACAGAAGTTGTTCATCCCAGTTTGGCATAAAAATAAAACAAAAAAGGTGACTCAACCGTGGGTAACAAGGGAAATTAGGGATAGCATAAGATCCAAGGAGAGGACATACAAATTGGCCAGAAAAAGCAATAATCCTGAGGATTGGGAGCAGTTCAGGATTCAACAAAGGAGGACAAAGGGATCAATTAAGAAAGGGAAAATAGAATATGAGAGTAAGCTTGCAGGGAACATAAAAACTGACTGTAAAAGCTTTTATAGATATGTGAAGAGAAAAAGATTGGTGAAGTCAAGCGTAGGTCCCTTGCAGTCAGAATCGGGGGAATTTATAATGGGGAACAAAGAAATGGCAGACCAACTAAATACATATTTTGGTTCTGTCTTCACAAAGGAGGACACAAATAACCTCCCAGAAATACCGGGGAACATAGGGCCTGATGAAAGGGTGGAACTGAAAGAAATCAGTATTTGTAGGGAAATGGTGTTAGGAAAATTGATGGGACTGAAGGCCGATAAATCCGCAGGGCCTGATAATCTACATCCCAGGGTACTTAAGGAAGTGGCCCTAGAAATAGTAGATGCATTGCTGGTCATCTTCCAGAACTCGATAGACTCTGGAACAGTACCCATGGATTGGAGGGTAGCTAATGTTACCCCACTATACAAAAAAGGTGGCAGAGAAAAAGCGGGGAATTATAGACCGGTAAGCCTGACATCGGTAGTGGGGAAAATGCTAGAGTCTACAAAAAAGATGTAATAGCAGAGCACTTGGAAAGCAGTGACAGGATCGGACAAAGTCAACATGGATTTACAAAAGGTAAATCATGCTTGACTAATCTACTGGAATTTTTTGAGGATGTAACTGGTAAAATAGATAAGGGAGGACCAGTGGATGTGGTGTATTTGGACTTTCAGAAGGCTTTCGATAAGGTCCCGCATAAGAGATTAGCGTGCAAAATTAAGGCACATGGGATTGGGGGCAAGGTATTGACTTGGATAGAGAACTGGTTGGCGGACAGAAAGCAAAGAGTTGGAATAAACGGGTCGTTTTCCGAGTGGCTGGCAGTGACTAGTGGGGTACCGCAAGGATCGGTCCTAGGACCCCAGCTGTTCACAATATATATTAATGATCTGGACGAGGGAATTGGATGTAATATCTCCAAATTTGCAGACGGCACAAAGCTGGGTGGGAGGGTATGCTGCGAGGAGGATGTCATGAAACTCCAGTACGATTTGGACAGGCTAGGTGATTGGGCAGAAACATGGCAAATGCACTATAATGTGGATAAATGTGAGGTTATCCACTTTGGTGGCAAATACAGGAAGGCACATTATTATTTGTGTAGTGTATGTACCCGTCTACCCTTAAGGAAATTATTGTATGTAACCGTTCACCTTTAAGGGAACTACTTTAAGTGTGGCACTACTTGTTTGGCTTCTGTATACTGTAATACCGACAGTGACCACACCAGTATATAAGTGTTGTGACAGGATAACTGGGGCAGATTCGCCCTGACCTCTGAATAGTAAAGACCTGTTTGTTTGTATTTCTGAAGTCTGTGTATTTATTAACTGCCCAACCCACAGACTTTACAGTGGCGACGAGTCCGATCGTACCCTGCGGCAAGACTACCAAAAGCAACGAAGAGCGTCGAAGGGAGACAACCGCCCTCGTCGTGCTACCAAAAGAAAACATGAGGCTGCAACAACAGAAAGCAGGAAGACTAACAACAAAAGCTGTATCAGCAACAGGCACTGACTACCCTTCTGCCACGGTGCGGAGTGAGCCGACCAGCAAGAAACAAGGCGGCCGAAGAGACTGTGAGTAGGGGAAGGTGTAGAAGTATCCGGAGGATAAGGGCAGAGCACTCGACCTCGGTCGAGGGGGAGCTGTGCCGGCCAAAAGTCGGGTCCAACGGCGTCGGGTGACAGCCGGACCGCGATCGGCGGGAAAAATCCGGGCAGCGACCGCAGCCACGAAGCGCTGAGCCTGCGAGTAGGCGTGGGAAGAGAAACCCAGCCGCAGCCGGGGAGGGAAATACCGGTCTGCGAGAGGGCTGGGGAGGCGAACGGGAACCGTGCGGGTGAGAGCCGGGTGCGGAGAGAGAGACTGCGAGGAGCCAGTCCAGCGGCTGAGCTGTTCTCCACCAACGGGGTACTCAGAGCCGGCAAAACCGAACGTGCGGGAGTGGGAGAGAGACACAGCCAAAAACGGGGTGAGAGACTGCGCGAGAGCCAGTCCAGCGGCTGAACTGTCCTCCGTTAACGGGATGTACCCAGCGCCGGTAGAGCCGTGCGGGCGGGAGGAGAAGACAGAGCCGAGTAGGGGGAGCTGTGCGAGAGCCAGCCCAGCGGCTGAACCTGTCCGCTGCGGGGAAAGCGTACCCCTTCCACCAGGAAGAAACGCGGGAAGCCGCCATTAGGCGGAGGAGCCGACAGAAGCGGGAAACCGCCATTGAAGTGGGCGGGGAGCGAAAGGAAGAGCGGGAAACCGCCAAATTCGCGGGAAAAGCCGCCATCTTAGAAAAAAAAATACATAAGAATTTAAAGAAATATTTGTGTTGTACCCAAAGAAAGGAAGATGCCTAAGCATGGGGACAGCAACGATTTTAACTCCGAAATAGAAGACTGGCCCACGTACGTGGAACGTATTGAGATACATTGTAAGGCTAACAAAATAGCTAAGGAGGAAAAAGCTGTAACCTTACTTAACATGATGGGTGCGAAAACATTCGGGTTGTTGAAACATCTTCTCTCTCCAGCTAAACCGGCGGATCAGACTTTCGAGGATATAGTAGCAGTGCTGAAGGATCACTTGAACCCCACACCGTTGAAGTTGGCTGAACGATTCAGATTCTATGCGAGAACGCAGAAGAAAGACGAAAGCAACGCGGAATACTTGGTCGAACTGCGGAGGCTAGCGAAACACTGCCAGTTCGGAGGGAATCTGACAGAGGCACTGCGAGACAAGTTCGTATGTGGATTGTCCAAAGAAGGGACGCAAAAGCGACTACTGGAAGAGAACAACCTCACACTTGACAGGGCTGTCCTTATAGCCGCATCATACGAAGCCGCAGCAAAAGGAATGGCGGTAATGCAGCGGAAGGCGGTGGCACTAGGGGTGGACCACATCACCTCGAGGACTACGAAATGCTATCGTTGTGGGAAGACAACACACGACCAGAAGCGTTGCTGGGGTAAAAACCAAGAATGCCGGAAATGTGGCAAGATCGGGCACATAGCTAAAGTGTGCCGGTCAGGAACGACGTACAACAATAACGAGTCCTCACAAAAATGGTACAGAAAGGTACAAGAGGCGACTAGGAAGAGTCTGAAGGAACAGAAGTCGGACTCACACTCCAAACACAAAGGACTGGACAGTCTGAGAATCCACAACGTGAGCAATGAAGCCGACCGACAAACTATTTGGATAACGTTACAGATTGAGAAGGTCCAAGTAAAAATGGAAGTAGACACCGGATCGGCGTTGACTGTCATGAATAAGCATGACTATAAAAAGTTTTTCAAGCATATTCCACTGCGGAATACGGATCTAGTGCTGCAGACATACACGGGGCACAAAGTATTCCCCATCGGAAAAATAGAGGTTAAGGTGAGATACCAGGATAAAGTTCACCACCGGTTAGATCTGTATGTGTTGCCTGAGGGAGGTCCACCACTTCTGGGACGAGAGTGGATCTGAAAAATAAAGATGGACTGGCATGCACTAAACACCATGACGGTGGAGTCCGAAAAAGAGGATGTCAAACCTGAACGGTTGTCCAGAATATTAGACGAAGCTAAAGAGGTATTCCAGCAAGGACTGGGAACGCTGCGAGGTATTAAAGCAAAGGTCAAGATTGCAGAACTTGCAAGCCCAAAGTTTTTTAAGGCCAGATCGGTACCGTACGCAATACGACCAGCAGTGGAGGCAGAACTAGAAGAACTTGAACGATCAGGGGTTCTGTCAAAAGTAGACTGGAGTGAGTGGGCCACGCCCATTGTTCCCGTCATGAAATCCTCACCAAGTAATAAGCCAGGGGGACCGGGGAAGGTCCGTATCTGCGGAGATTTCAAGATCACAGTGAATCCGGTACTTCACACGGTACAATACCCGCTTCCGCGGATTGAAGATATTTTTGCTTCATTGGCTGGAGGGAAGCACTTCACGAAGATAGACCTGGCTCAGGCATATTTACAGATGGAGGTTGAGGAAGAGTCACGCCAATACCTCACCATCAACACTCACAGAGGCTTGTATCGCTATAATAGACTGGTCTTTGGAGTAGCTTCGGCGCCAGTAATTTGGCAGAGGGCCATGGAACAGGTGTTACAAGGAATTCCAAGCACGCAGTGCTACTTAGATGATATTCTAATCACGGGAAAAGATGAGGAAGAACACCTCACGAATTTGAAACTGGTACTCACCAGGTTGAAGGAATATGGCCTTCGGGTTAATCGCAAGAAGTGTGAGTTCTTCCAAAAACGGATCTCATACTGCGGTCATGTCATTGACCGAGAGGGACTACATAAGTCACCGGAAAAGATAGAAGCGGTCGTGAAGGCCCCCGCTCCAGGAAACGTGTCACAGCTAAGGTCATTCTTGGGGTTGATTAATTATTATCACAAGTTTCTGCCAAATTTATCTACGGTGCTGCATCCGCTAAATGAGCTGTTGCGGAAAGAAACACCATGGAGGTGGAGTGAAGAATGCAAAAAGGCTTTTCGCAGGAGCAAGGAGTTGATTACCTCTGAAGAAGTGTTGGCTCATTTCAACCCAGCATTACCCCTTCGGCTAGCTTGTGATGCTTCCCCGTACGGAATTGGGGCAGTACTTTCGCACAGACTACCAAATGGCTCGGAAAGGCCAGTGGCATTCGCGTCCCGATCATTGACACCAGCGGAACGAAATTACGCCCAGATAGATAGGGAGGCCCTCAGTCTTGTGTGGGGCGTGAAGAAATTCAACCATTACCTGCAGTGTAAGAGGTTCACATTGCTGACGGACCACCAGCCGTTGGTGTCCATATTCAACCCAAACAAGGCCGTTTCTACCATGACGGCACAAAGGTTACAAAGATGGTCAGTTTTACTTGGGGCACACCAGTATGATATTGAATACAAACGGTCCAAACAGCATGGAAACGCTGATGGGCTATCACGCTTGCCATTGCCGATGGTAGAAGAAGCGAGGACAGTGGACCCAGTAGAGTTGTTCCACTCATCAATAGTGGAGTGTCTGCCGATAACAAACTCAATGATTGAGAATGAGACAAGGAATGACCCGACTCTTTCACGAGTCTATGATTTAACGGTGGAGGGATGGCCAGCACAGTGCGAACCAACACTGCAAGCATTCTCACAGAGGAAAGAACAACTGTCAGTGTGTCGAGGAACCCTGATGTGTGGGTCTAGAGTGGTGATTCCACCCAAACTCCAAAAGAAGGTACTCAAGGAGCTGCACGAAGGACACCTGGGTGGCGTAAAGATGAAGAATCTAGCAAGGGCGTTTGTGTGGTGGCCAGGCATCGATGGGGACATAGAGGAGATCACGAAGAATTGCCTAGGATGTCAGAGGGTTCAGAATGCGCCACCACAGGCTCCTCTGCACCCATGGGAGTGGCCCTCATCTCCCTGGCAAAGAGTACACATCGACTTTGCTGGTCCATTTATGGACTCGATGTTCCTAATAGCGGTAGATGCCCACTCCAAGTGGCCAGAAGTAATTAAGATGACTACCACCACGACGGAAAAAACCATCACGGTGTTAAGGACTATGTTTGCTCGGAATGGCCTGCCAGAACAGATCTGTTCTGACAATGGACCGCAATTTGTATCTGAGGAATTGAAGAAATTCTTAAAGAGCAATGGGGTTAAACATTACACGTCAGCCCCATACCATCCCGCCTCCAATGGATTGGCTGAAAGGTTTGTCCAGACCTTCAAGAAGGCCGTAAAGGCCATGAGTAATGAAGACATAAGTTTACAGCATAAGGTGGATAGTTTTTTGTTGGCATACCGAAATGCAACCCATGCGGTCACAAATCAAACTCCCGCGATGATGTTTTGTAATAGACGCCTACGATGTCGGCTGGATTTACTCAAACCAAACGTCAGAAGGGGCGTAGAGAACCGGCAATTCCAGGGCATGAACGAAAGGGCCACTAGATCCTTCCAGACCGGTCAACGAGTTTTGGCCCGGGACTATCGTACTGAGAAATGGCAGCCTGGAACGATTGGAAAAAGGCTAGGCCCGTTGATGTACACTGTGGACATTGGAGACAATATAATAAGGCGCCATGTTGACCAGATCATAGGGTCCGCCACAAATGGGCCCCCGACTTCACCACCTTACCCGGATAAGGTTGAGACTGAGTTACCCAGAACACCTACGTCCGATCTGGTAGTTCTGGAGTCAGAGGAACCTGACACTGTGCTTCGAGCCGATTCAACTTTACCAGAAACACCTACTAGCCCGCTTGGAATGACGACACCACTGCGGCGTTACCCGGACAGAATCCGGAAACCTCCAGAAAGACTGAATCTATGAACTGTCTTAAATAAATCTGTATATATATATATGTGATAATGTATGTCCACTATGGACTCAGTATGTTGAAAGCTAAAAAGGGAGGATTGTAGTGTATGTACCCGTCTACCCTTAAGGAAATTATTGTATGTAACCGTTCACCTTTAAGGGAACTACTTTAAGTGTGGCACTACTTGTTTGGCTTCTGTATACTGTAATACCGACAGTGACCACACCAGTATATAAGTGTTGTGACAGGATAACTGGGGCAGATTCGCCCTGACCTCTGAATAGTAAAGACCTGTTTGTTTGTATTTCTGAAGTCTGTGTATTTATTAACTGCCCAACCCACAGACTTTACAATTTGAATGGCAATAGATTGGGAGAAGGGGAAGTGCAAAGAGTCCTGGGTGTTCTTGTGCACCAGTCGCTGAAGGTAAGCATGCAGGTGCAGCAGGTGGTTAAGAAGGCAAATGGTATGTTGGCCTTCGTAGCAAGAGGGTTCGAGTAAGGAACAAGGATGTCTTGCTACAGTTGTACAGGGCCTTGGTGAGACCACACCTTGAGTATTGTGTGCAGTTTTGGTCGCCTTATCTGAGGAAGGACATTCTTGCCATGGAAGGAGTGCAGCGAAGATTCACCAGGCTGATACCTGGGATGGCAGGAATGACGTATGAGGAGAGATTGTGTCGATTGGGCTTATAATCACTGGAGTTTAGAAGATTGAGAGGGGATCTCATCGAAACCTATAAAATTCTGTCAGGCCTGGACAGACTAGATGCTGGAAGGATGTTCCCGATGGTCGGGGAGTCCAGAACCAGGGGTCATAGTCTAAGGATAAGGGGTAAGCCATTTAGGACTGAAATGAGGAGGAATTTCTTCACCCAGAGAGTGGTGAACCTGTGGAATTCTCTGCCACAGAGGGCGGTGGAGGCCAGTTCATTAAATATATTCAAGAAAGAGTTGGATATATTTCTTGAGGCTAAAGGGATCAAGGGATATGGGGAGAAGGCAGGGACAGGGTACTGAATTTGAATGATCAGCCATGATCACATTGAATGGCGGAGCAGGCTCGAAGGGCCGAATGGCCTACTCCTGCTCCTATCTTCTATGTTTCTATGTTTCTATCCTCCACCCTCCACAAACATCAGCTCATGCAAAACTCTGCTGCCTTATCTCACGTGAATTCTCGTTTGCCTATCACCCCTGTCCTCACTGAACTACATTGGTTTCCGGCCACAAGCCTCAAGTTTAGAATTCTAATCCTCGTGTTTAAATCCCTCTATGGTCTCTCTATTCCGATCTCGTTAGTCTCCTCCACCACTACAGTGTTCCACAAGCTCTCCGTTCCACTTTGGCTTCTTGGCATCCTCCCATCCTTTGCGTTTGCTCTCAGCCGCCTAGGCCCCATACTCTAGAACTCTCCCCTCCATCTTTCCACCTAACTCTCCTCCTTTAAGACCCTCCTTAAAACCACCTTTTTCACTGTAATGATATCAGCAAATAGTGATGATATTTGTCTGTGTTTGATTACTTATGCCTTACAGCATATTTGTCTGTGTTTTTGATTACTTGTGCCTGACCAGCAGAGGTCATGTGAGAGACAAGCAGTCCAGAGGGGTTTTTACTTTCAGTTTCATTCTAGATGCATCACAGCATAGTGTGTTCTGTAAAAGCTGTAGAAAGTCTTGAACAAGACTTTAGATTAAACAACATTCTCTTTCAGAAATGAGTCTTTATTGAACCCAAAAAGAAATCAAAACATTCACCTTCTCCTAATATCACCTTCTTTGGCTCAACATCCACATTTTCCTTATGCCGCTGTGAAGGACCTAGAACATTTTTTTATGTTAAAGGTGCTATATAAATGCAAGTTGTTGTAATAGTAAAGGGCTAGCCACTGGATGTAATTATTTGGAAATTCAGAAGTCATTTGATAATATTTCGCATAGGAGATTTCCAAAGAAGAATGAGGCTAATGGAAAATTTGTCAGCTGGATTGAAAATGACCTTAATAAATAAATTAGAAAGCAATGACATAGAAACATAGAAAAATAGGAGCAGGAGTTGGCCCTTTGATCCTGCTCCACCATTCCACACGATCATGGCTGACCCTCTATCTCAATACCATATTCACGCTCTCTCCCCATACCCGTTGATGCCTTTTGTGTCTAGAAATCTATCTTTCTCCTTCAGTGACTTGGCCTCCACAGCCTTCTGTGGTAGAGAATTCCACAGGTTCACCATCCTCTGAGTGAAGAAATTTCTCCTCATCTCAGCCCTAAATGTCCTACCCCATATCCTGAGACTGTGACCCCTGGCTCTAGACTCCCCAGCCACAGGAAGCATCCTCCCTGCATCCAGTCTGTCTAGCCCAGTCAGAATTTTATACGTTTCAATAAGATCTCCTCTCATTCATCTAAACTCTAGTGAATACAGACCTAGTCAACCCAATCTCTCCTCATACGACAGTCCTGCCATCACAGGAATCAATCTGGTGAACCTTCGCTGCACTCCCTCTATGGCAAGTATATCCTTTTTGTGGGTAAGGAGACCAAAACTGCACACAGTACTCCAGGTGTGGTCTCATCAAGACCCTGTATAACTGTAGTAAGACATCCTTGCTCCTGTACTCAAATCCTCTTGCAATGAAGGCCAGCATACCATTTGCCTTCCTAACTGCTTGCTACACCTGCATGCTTGCTTTCAGTGACTGGTGTACAAGGACACCCAGGTCCCTTTGTACATCAACATTTCCCAATCTATCACCATTTCAATAATATTCTACCTTTCTGTTTTTCCTACCGAAGTGGATAACTTCACATTTTTCAACGTTATACTGCATCTGCCATGTATTTGCCCACTCACTCAACTTGTCTAAATCGCCTTGAAGCCTCTTTGCATCCTCCTCACAACTCACAATCCCACCTAGTTTTGTGTCGTCAGCAAACTTGGAAATATTACATTTGGTTCCCTCATCCAAATCATTGATATATATTGTGAATAGCTGGGGCCCAAACACTGATCCCTACGGTACCCCACTAGTCACCGTCTGCCACCCCGAAAAAGACCCATTTATTCCTACTCTCTGTTTCCTGTCTGTTAACTAATTTTCAATCCATGCCAGTATATTACCCCCAATCCCATGTGCTTTAATTTTGCACACTAACCTCTTATGTGAGACTTTATCAAAGGCCTTCTGAAAATCCAAATACACCACATCCACTGGTTCTCCCTTATCTATTCTACCAGTTACATCCTCAAAAAACTCCAGTAGGTTTGTCAAACACCATTTCCCTTTCATAAATCCATTTTGTCTTTGTCTAATCCCGTTGATATTTTCTAAGTGTCCTGTTATCACATCCTTTATAATAGACTTGATGATGATGATGAAATGGTAAAGACTGTAGTGGGATTTTAACTCCTGGGTAGATAGCAGAGGAAAGGCGCAGGGCATCCTGCCTAGGAGTTACCGTGGGAGGTTCGGTTAATTTTAATGGCCGGGCCTCATTAACATTTCACCGGCCAGCTGCATGCCTGATACAGGCGTAAAGAGGCAGCTGACTGGCTGCTGCCCTGGGAAGATCAGACGGCCCGGAGGCTAAGTCACAGGAGGTGGGTTTCGTTGGTGAGATTTTTCTTGTGGGGCCTGGAGAAGCACTCTTGCTTTAGGATGTCACAGTCTGTATGGCTGGTGATGAGTTAGGACAGGTCTTCTACACTCAGTTTGTCTTGTGCAGCTCCAAACCAATGAATGGCTGTTCTGCTCACATAGCACTCGTCAGTCTCCGAATAACTGCATGTGTACGTGTGCAATGGGAAAATGTTTTGAGGCTTATTTGCAACAAGTACATTTTTTTTAACTCACTAAAATGAATTTTTCACTTGCCATAAATAATTTGCCATAAGTAACCAAAATACAAATGTTTCCAGAATTAATTTTGCTTACACTAGGAACAACAAAGAGGGTCAGTCACAACAGTTACAGTATGTTGCTCATGGCATTTTAGTTATGGGTTTCTCCTGAAATGCATGCATCCCTGTCGCAGTGATATTTCCTATTTATATTTCCTTTTCCTGTTTCAGGGAAATGAAAGTGCAATGAGGTGGAATTATAGTATTTAAAATCCATGGTCATACCCTCCAAAATACGGTACAGTGAGCTCGAGAGATGAAAAAACTTTACCATGCTCTGTTCCTTCTAAATATTGGACTGCTTTGTAAACCAGGTGAGGATGTATTTGAGTAAGGAATTTAATAGCTTCCCAAACTTGACACTGTAAATTGATAAAGAGCTAGATTTTGTGAGTATTCTACAACTTTTTTAATTACTCAAATTCGATATGAAATAGCGTTCAACGTTTATCCAACTTTGCTTTGGAATGATCAATCAACCAGTACTATACTTTTAGTAGGAAATATTTAATTGAAAAGGCATCTGAAGCAAATTGATTGTGGAACACCACTGATTTTACTAATAACCTTTGCCACATGTTGTAGATCAATTCCGTGGAACTTTATTATAATGAATATTTTAATGAAAGGCATTGGTGAACTTTTCTATTTTGGCACAGCTTCAAACATGCCCAGTTCAAGTACAGCATAAACTCTCTCTATTCTGTCCCAACAGCTTGGCTTACCGACATCCTGCTGCCCCAACCTCCAGCCTCAGGTGAGCACTCCATTCTGCACCAATGTGATTTTGTTTCTTGCACAAGCCAGTCTTGTGGCTTCTTAGAAGGAGCTTGCCAATTTATTACTAACTAGCTGGAGTGCCCGGCGGTGCCGGTTCAAAGTCTGCCCCTGTGCCTTGTTGATTGACATTGCAGGTAAGGAGAGAGAGAGAGGGAAGGAGAGAGCGACAGAGAGAAAGAGGGAAGGAGAGAGAGAGACAGAGAGGGAAGGAGAGAGAGAGAGAGAGGGAAGGAGAGAGAGAGAGAGAGGGAAGGAGAGAGAGAGAGAGGGAAGGAGAGAGAGAGACAGAGAGGGAAGGAGAGAGAGAGAGGGAAGGAGAGAGGGAAGGAGAGAGAGAGAGGGAAGGAGAGAGAGAGAGGGAAGGAGAGAGAGACAGCAAAAACACCCGTTGCAAAACCCCCCTGAAGTGCTCCCGCTCCGGTGAAGCGGAGCCCCCGCGCGCAGCATAGCGCCTCAGGCCCGGCCCGACTCACCCGAGCTCAGCTGCCGCTGCGGGCCGCCGCCACTCACCGGAGCTCAGCTCCCACTGCGGCCTGCTCCCGCTGCGGCCCGCCGCTGCTCACCCGAGCTCAGCTCCTCCCACTGCAGCCCGCTCCAGCTGCGGCCCGCCGCCGCTCACCCGAGCTCAGCTCCCGCTGCGGCCCGCCGCCGCTGCTCCCCCGCTCGCTGTCTCTTGGGCTGCGTGGTTGCCTGTTTTCCCACGCAGCTGGCCAGAGAAAAGAAAAACAAAAGAGATGGAGAGTCTAATTTAAAGCAGACTCTCCCCCGCTAAAAGGTGAGAGCCGGAGGGAAATTTTGCGGGTGAAGAAGGGCAGCCGCCATTTTATGAGGCACTAACGGCAGTTTGAAAGATTAGGCCCTGCCCACACACACCATGAAATGCCCCCTGTGACGCAGCATGCTCCCCCCATAGCATTGGTCAACCTTCACGTCACTCAATGCTAATGAGCGGATTCCCCCGTATGATTGGCCAACCGCTAATGAGCGGATTTTTGAACGTTTTTTGTATACTGTCCGAACAATTTTTGTCTGACCAAAACGTAAATATGCCTATGGCACTCCCCTAATCATAAGCTTTCTTTTGATATAATATATGTGTAGGTACGCTCTATAACTTTTGAGTGATGCCCGGACAGACAGACAGACAGACAGACACCACGATCCTTTTATACATATAGAAGATAGATGTGGTCCAAGCTGAGGGAAGTTCTGTGCTGTTATCCAATGTCACTAGAAATTGGGCTGAGACTCGCCAAAACCATTTCATATGGGAACCTTACAACTCCAGTGAGAGAATACTTTTATCCCATTAGTCTGGGCTGGATTTAAACACAGGTCCCAGTGGTGAAAGCACAGTGCTCGAACCAACTCATCATCCATGCCCCCTGACAATCAACTTTGTTGAGTTCGGGGCTCTAGAGGTATAAATAGCAGGAAGTCAGTCAGTCTTCATGTCGAGGATCAACCGATAGTTGAGAAGGAAGTCCATGGCCGAATAATCAGATATAGAGTCAGGATGAAACAGGGCTAAATGCCCTTTTTTTTTGCCCCAAACATCCTTAGGTTTTAATATGCAGAGATCAAATTTGATATAGGAACATTAGAGATCATTTAATAATCTGTGGTATCTTGTATGTATCTGTATTTTGAGCTGTGATTGAGTAAACTGGAATCTTGATTATAGAAAAATATTACAAGGTAACTGAGCTGTAACTTTTTTGGGCTTTTTCACGTTCAATTTGATTTCATACGTTTCATTCACCACGGCACCTCTATCATGGTAATCCGCAATATTCTTAACTCTTGTGGACCGTGCTCCAGAGAGAGCAAAGAGAGGGCCGTCAAGGTTGGAAAGTCTACATGTATATAAAGCTTAGGTGTAATAAAGCAACTGCTTAAACTATATGTAAATAAAGTAATTAGATCCACTAAACATTAAGTACCAGTGAGGTAAATACTCTATTACTATTGAAAATTGTTCTAACTTTCTATTTCTACTGTTACTCTGGTAACATATAAGTTTTTCCTGATAATCAAAAATGGGCAAATGTTTGTACTCTTGACTTGCAAAACCATTTCCACTTTCCATCACTCGGTTGTCTCTTGCACTGTAGTTGTTACTGTGAAGCTGAATATCAGTCCAAGAGAAGGCAGCATTGCCGGAGGAACATGGATCACACTGACCTTGGAAGGTAAAAGTATTCCAGTCAATGAAATATCTCACGATTGTCACACCTATTACAAAGAACAAGTGATTATAATATGAATGGAATACAATGTTGCTTGCTTCATTGCATTTTCCTAATGGCATATCAAAACTTTAATATTTAAAAATAAAAAAATAGAAATCAGTTTTCCATTTGTATGGGGAGGAGGGTGGCCATTATGGAAGTGAGCAGGTTCTTTCAGTAGTCAAAAGATTACAGGTATTGTGTTTGGTATATCTTCTTCTTAGGCAGTCCCTCGGAACCGAGGATGACTTGCTTCCACATTAAAAATGAGTTCTCAGGTAACTGATGAGTCCAATGTGGGACCTACAGTCTCTGTCACAGGTGGGGCAGACTGTGGTTGAAGGGGCGGGTGGGGTGGGGTGCTTGGGTTGACGTGCGCTGCCTGCGCTTGGCTTCCACTTGCCCCCGGCGAAGAGACTCGAGGTGTTCGGCACCTTCCCGAATGCTTCTCCTCCACTTTGTGTGGTCTTGGGCCAGGGATTCCCAGGTGTCGGTGGGGATGTTACACTTTTTCAAGGAGGCTTTGAGGGTGTCCTTGAAGCGTTTCCTCTGCCCACCTGGGGCTCTCTTGCCGTGCTGGAGCTCCGAGTAGAGTGCTTGTTTTGGGAGTCTCGTATCGGGCATGTGGACAATGTGACCCGTCCATCGGAGCTGATCGAGCGTGGTCAAAGCTTCGATGCTTGGGATGTTGGCCTGAGCAAGAACACTGACGCTGGCGTGCCTATCCTGCCAATGGACTTGCAGGATCTTGCGGAGGCAGCGTTGGTGGTACCTCTCCAGTGCTTTGAGGTGCCTGCTATACATGGTCCATGTCTCTGAGGCATACAGCAGGGTGAGTATCACTGCTGCTCTGTAGACCATGAGCTTAGTGCTGGGTTTGAGGTCCTGGTCTTCAAACACTCCCTTCCTCAGGCGACCGAAGGCTGCACTGGCACACTGAAGGCGCTGTTGGACTTCGTCGTCAATGTCTGCCCTTGTTGACAGTAGGCTCCCAAGGTATGGAAAGTGGTCCACGTTGTCCAAGGCCTTGTCGTGGATTTTGATAATCGGGGGGCAGTACTGTGTGGTGGGGGTAGGTTGGTAGAGGGCCTTTGTCTTACGGATGTTTAGTGTAAGGCCCATGCTCTCGTATGCTTCAGTGAAGGTGTTGACGATGGTTTGGAGTTCGACCTCCGAGTGAGCGTAGACACAAGCGTCGTCTGCATACTGTAATTCGACGACAGAGGATGGGACGACCTTGGATCTGGACTGGAGGCGACGGAGGCTGAACAGTTTCCCGTTTGTTCTGTAAATTAGCTCCACTCCAGCGGGGAGCTTACTGAGGGTGAGATGGAGCATTAGGAGGTGGCAGGAATTAACATGTGAAATAACATCAAATGAGATAAAGACATTTGGCCCAGCAAAAGCACATTGTGACTAGGGTAGTGAAGATATGGCTCGCAGATTGTGTTTGTCATGTCCTCTGAATGAACTGATGCATACCAAACACAATACCTGTAATCTTTTGACTACAGAAAGAACCTGCTCGCTTCCATAATTGCCACCCTCCTCCCCATACAAATGGAAAACTGATTTCTATTTTTTTATTTTTAAATATTAAAGTTTTGATATGCCATTAGGAAAATGCAATGAAGCAAGCAACATTGTATTCCATTCATATTATAATCATTTGTTCTGATGCAACAAACATATATTCCTCTATGCATAAAAACCCAAAAGGAAAAGTGATCCAACCATGGCTAACAAAAGAAATTAAAGCTAGTATTAAGTCAAAGGAAGAAGCTTATAAAGTTGCCAGAAAAAGCGGTCAGCCTGAGGATTGGGATCTTTTTAGAAATCAGCAAAGGGGGACCAAGAAATTGATAAAGAAAGGGAAAATGGAATATGAGCACAAACTAGCGAAAAATATAAAAACGGATTGTAAAAGCTTCTATAGGTATGTGAAAAGGAAAAAACTGGCGAAGGTGAATATAGATCCTTTACAGTCAGAGACAGGAGAATTTATAATGGGGAATGAGGAAATGGCAGAGAAATTAAATAAATACTTTGTTTCTGCCTTCACGGAGGAAGACACAAAAAACCTCCCAGAAATACGAGAAACCCAAGGGTGTGGCAAGAATGAGGAACTTAAAGAGATTATTATTAGTTAAAAAACAGTACTAGCAAAATTAATAGGACTAAAAGTCGATAAATCCCAAGGACCTGATGAAAGAGGTGGCCATTGGTTGTCATCTTCCAAAATTCTATAGATTCTGGAACGGTTCTTGCAGATTGGACGATAGCAAATGTAACCCCACTATTTAAGAAAGGAGGGAGAGAGAAAACGGGGAACTACAGACCTGTTAGCCTCACATCAGTAGTTGGGAAAATGCTGGAATCTATTATAAAGGATGCAATAACTGGGCACTTAGAAACTAATAGTGAGATTGGGCAGAGTCAACATGGATTTATGAAAGGGAAATCCTGTTTGACAAACCTATTTCTTTGAGGATGTAACTAGTGGAGTAGACAAAGGAGAACCGATAGATGTGGTGTATCTGGACTTTCAGAAGGCCTTCGATAAGGTCCCACACAAGAGGTTGGTGAACAAAATTAGGACACATGGAATTGGGGGAAATATATTAGCACGGATTGAGAATTGGTTAACAGACAGAAAACAGAGAGTAGGGATAAACGAGTCTTTTTCAGGATTGCAGGCTGTGACTAGAGGGGTAGTGCAAGGATCGGTGCTTGGGCCCCAGCTTTTCACAATCTATATCAATGATTTGGATGAGGGGACTAAATGTAACATTTCCAAATTTGCTGATGATACAAAGCTAGGTGGCAGTGTCAGTTGTGAAGAGGATGCGAAGAGGCTTCAAGGAGATCTCGACAGGCTCAGTGAGTGGGCGAGAACATGGCAGATGTAATATAATGTAGATAAATGTGAAGTTATTCACTTTGGTAGAAAAAACAGAAAGGCAGAGTATTTCCTAAATCGGGAAAGATTGGGGAATGCAGATGCTCAAAGGGACCTGGGAGTCCTTGTACATGAGTCACTGAAAGTGAATGTGCAGGTGCAGCAAGCCATTAGGAAGGCAAATGGTATGCTGGCCTTCATTACAAGAGGATTTGAGTACAGGAGTAAAGAAGCCTTACTCCAATTATATAGGGCCTTGGTGAGACCACACCTGGAGTACTGTGTGCAATTTTGGTCTCCTTACCTAAGGAAGGATATACTTGCCATAGAGGGAGTGCAACGAAGGTTCACGAGATTGATTCCTGGGATGGCAGGACTGTCAGTTGAGAAGAGATTGAGTAAACTAGGCCTGTATTCTCTTGAATTCAGAAGAATGAAAGGATATCTCATTGAAGCATACAAAATTATTACAGGGCTTGATGGGGTGGATGCTGGGAGAATGTTTCCCTTGGCTGGGGAGTCTAGAATCAGGGGCCACAGCCTCAGGATAAAGGGTAGGCCATTCAGGACTGAGATGAGAACAAATTTCTTCACACAGTGGGTGGTGAATCTTTGGAATTCTCTACCCCAGAGGGCTATGGAGGCTCAGTCATTGGGCATATTCAAAACAGAAGTCGATAGATTTCTGACTAGTAAAGGCATCAAGGGATATGGCGATAGGGCCGGTGAATGGAGTTGAGGCAGAAGATCAGCCATGATCACATTGAATGGCGGAGCAGGCTCGAAGGCTCGAATGGCCCACTCCTGCTACTATTACTTATGTTCTTATGTTATGCGGGACTCAGCTACTGACTGGGTAAACTCACTGAGGTCATGGGGAGCGGGAGACTTATTACCATTTTAATTGATGGGAACTGGTTCTTATTAAAAACCAATATCACTTACGGAAAAAAATACTAATGCTATGTTAGTTTCCATTATGTTTATGATGAATGTTCCAGTATATTTTTAACTGGAATAGTGGACAAAGAGCTAATGAATGTAGTGTTCTTTAATTATCTTTGTTTTCTAATCCGGTATAGAATGCCCTCTTCTGCTGAAGCAGTGTCTCTTTCAGGGGCTCAGCGCCATGAATGCTTTCAGCTCTCTGCCTTGTGCTATTCATGTGCATGCTCAGCCAGTGAGTGTCAGCAAGCGATTTGATCACTGGGGTCACAACAGTAAAACCTCATCCTATTCACATACTTTTTAGCAGTCGTCACTGACTAGTGATCAGAAGTCGTAACCCTAGCTGTTATTTTCCTCCTATCTTAGGGGTCTGAAGCCAAACCGTTTGAACCCAGCTGAGATTAGCTAACTCACGCAGACCAGGAACTGCATACGGGACTTTCTCTGACATGTTCGTTACCATCAATGGCAGATAGAAAAAAGCAAGCACAAGCCAATGGTGGCTGCTTAAGAGCTCACATTGTATTGTTATTGGTCAAAGCCTTTACAGGAATGTGGATTTTTGCTATGCATTAATATGCCACTCAGAGCTCTCCTTTACAATAATGTCGACAGAGAATGATTCCTAATAAGAGTAGAAACTACCTTCCTGGTATTGTGTGGACTTGACTTCCCTTCAGTCCAAGGTTGAGATTTTATTTGTCCCTGTTGATTTTGTTGCCTTCTTGCAGGTTTGGACTCCATTCAGTCAGATACCAATAACTTTCAGTGGGAACTTTACTTGGTAAAACCTTCAGCTCCCAGGGTTGGGTGCGATGTCATCCCAGTTTATTCAAGATTATCTGTGATAAACTGCAGGACAAGGTACAATGCTCATGTAATTCTTTATATTGCAAAACTTGTGCCTGGATTTAAATGTGTAATTTGGAAAATGACTCACTAGACAAGGCTGTACTGTGATGTACAGGTGCAAGGCTGAGTTATACTCGTGACTGCATGTCACATTGACAGTAGCAACAAAGAAGCCCTGTGCGTGCATTTTATGTCAGATGCGCAAAGCTCCAATCCCCAGGGGACTAATTTTTAATGTTGGGAGAGGGTGGATGAGAGGATCAGCTTTATGCCTAACATTAGAAATAAATTTATAATGTCTTCAGGAATCCAGTGTATACCTGGGTACTTTAAAATGGTGGGGTGGTGGTGGTGGTGGTGGTGGTGGTGGTGGTGGTGGTGGTGGTGGTGGGGGGGGGGGGGGGGCGGGCGGGCGGAGGAGGCAGCGGGGTGGGGTAGGGGGCAGTATTACTGTCCTGGGTGTGAAACCAAAATAGTGTCAGACTACTTGTAAAAGGTCAACTTGTATCACTTGCTTTACTGCACTTGGGAGACAGATAGAGAGCTTGTTTCCTGAGCCACTTTTGTGTCGCTGTATACCCAAAACTGCTTTACATAGATGCAAAGGCGGCAATGCAACTGCAGCCTGACTGAGCACTTATTGACACAGTCAAATGCTGATCAAATCGCATCCATTAATAGCACAGATCCCTTTACAATGATAAAAGTTCAATCTTGTATCTGTGATCCTATCTGGAGCCATAGTGTGACAAAACCAATCACACTGCACACTGCTTTAATCAAGCTTCGTCTTGTTCCCCAGTAATACTATAATACTACAGTATAAATGTTCACAAACTAATTTCATATTCTCAATATTTTAAATATTTATATTTTGAAAACCGTAAATTTTATTCTCATGGATTTTTATTTATGTGATGATGTGATATCAACTATCAGCTACGGTTAATATGAGCACGTCTTTCAAAATGTTTTGCTTTTTGGTGATGTTTTGTCCTATAAAATAGAATGGGGAGTGGAATATTTTCCATGATTTATACAATGGCCAAGCAAGGTGCTTTAGTTCCAACCTCAGAACAGCACCTCTGACTGCACCAGTTTAACTTTTCCGTAAACTGTGCCAGCCGTGTTTGAGTGAAATTGTCCATAAGCGCCAAATTATAGACAGTCTTGTGCCGTGTTTCTTTGCCAACTGGAAGCTAAATTAAGACTGTGTAAATTCATTTCATCTAAGACTTTACAACCATCGGACAGAGGAAATAAGTATCTCAGTTCGGACCGGGTTAACATTTATGGCGCATAGGTGAATATTTGGTGTGCTAATTCACTCTGCCATTCAAATGAGTAACTTTAACAAACCTGCAGAAGTCACACACCATGTTGACTTGGACATATATCACCATTTCCTCAGTATTGCTGGGTCAATGTCCTGGAATTCTGTACCTTATGCTGATGTTGGAGCACAAGCACTACAAGGACTGAAGCAGTTCAAGGAGAAGACAGACCACCACCACCTTCTCAGGGCAACTAGGGATGGGCAATAAATGTGGCCTTGCCAACATCAGCTACATCCTAAGAACAATTTTCCATCCAAAAATCCCTGATTGCCGTGCCCCTTCTGTGATATAACCAAATATTCTCTATATGTATTTCTTATTTGTATTGACTAATTTTGCAGGTAATTTCACCCCTTGTGTAGATCAAAGTTAATTTTGTGAATAATAAAGTTTAGTTTTATTGCAGGCCATCATGGCAAGAAGGGCTGTACAACATAGAACTGATTGCTGGTGGACAGATGGTTAACTATACAGGAGGGAGAAGATGTAGCGACAAGTGTACATTTCAGGTACAAATTCAGGAAGCTCCCTTATTCTTTAGCTGGAATATTACTGGAGTGCCAATATATTCTGTGTCACTGTCCTTTTCACACACTGTCATAATCATTTCTCATGTTACAATGATCAGTAGAATGCAAATGCTTCCCTATTTATACCTTGCATACCATAATGAAATTAGGAACATTGGAATCGCTAGATGATAAAGACCAAGATCCATCTAGTTGGCCTTCTACCATCTTAGTTGCATGATACAGCGATGCAGGTCAACCATGATCTAATTGAAGGCTCGAGGGGCTGAATGGCCTACTCCTGTTCCTATGCTCCTCTAACGGAATTGTTGACAAATCATACCAATCAATCTCTATTAATTAGCCTACAGCAGGCACAGAAATGAGGCGAGGAAAACCCCAGTGGTGGAGAGCTTTGGGAACCATAGGTCCAAAGTCACCTGTTCCTCCCAAGCATGCTGCACTTACCATATGTCATGTCTCCAAGTATTCATATACTGTATCCCAAAATAGTATTTTCTGAATGAATAATTACTAAAGATTGGATCCTGAATAGCGGCTGACTGCTTTGGCTGTTTAACAGGTTGAATAAGAAAATAATCCTATGCCACCTCTAGAAACGAGCACTCTTTTAATTTTTGCTCTGCTGTTTTCACAGTCAATGGTTGAGATTTTTTGCTCCTGTGCTCTCCAGCCTGAGATTTCCGGTCCACTAAAGTGAATGGGTAGACCATCGTGGGCCAGTGAATGCAGAAGCAGAAAACCACAGCTAATACCTGAGCAAGTGAAATTTCCCTATGATTAATGCCTTGGCCTTGTTCCAGACCTTCTGCAGAAACATTTCTGCATTTACTCTCCTTTCCTGCTCAGGAGGTCTATAGCAATAACTAATAATTACCTTTTTTCCTTTATTATCCTTGAATCTACATTGTCTCAATTGCATTAGCCAAGGCACTACTATTACTTCTGTCTATGTCCTCTCTAGTCCATATTGTCACTTTTCCACCTGCTTTGTTTAATCTTCTTCAATCTATTGACTCTATATGCTGGACTTTTGGACTGGATTTTACCTCCAAAGGCGCTTCTGCCTGGCACTATGACTGTGACCCAATTTCCAGGATCAAGAATTATTCAACATTCCGGCTGCATCTAAATGTAGTGGGGCAGACAAGGCTCAAGTGGGTGAGTTCCCCGCTTGGAGGGGTGGGGAAGAGGAGAACAGTTTCTGGTGCTGCTCTTCTGGACAGGCATCTGGTGGTAGGCCTCTCCACTCTGTTTTCTTTCTCTCTGCAGGCAGTATAATGAGGAATATGCAACCATCTCCCAATTAATTACCCCAATACTAACAGGGGAGGGTTTTCTGAGTGGGGGGAGGAGATGCGGCTGGGTCGCATGCTGTGGAGTTTTGACTCTACAGTGTTTTCGACAGGATCCCCGCCCAGAGGTCAGCCTGATTGACAGGCTTGTTTCCCAGTCAGGTGGGAATGCTTCAGAGGAGGTCGCAGAGCAGGTAAGGAGCCCATTGCTGCTAGTGGGAGCACGGGGGGGGGGGCAACCCCCATCCCGAGGGGGGGCCCGATTCCTGACACCGGGGTGTGTCTTTAGGTGTAGGGGGTCCGATGGTGGGGGTGAGGGTTCCGATGGCAGGGAAGCAGAAGCTTGCTGGGCCAGGGGGAAGCACTCCTGCTCCTCCTGGCCCATAAGCAGTGCTGTAAAGGCACTTAGCTTTTCCACAAAGCTGTTCTTGCCTCCCTTCAGCTGCCAGGTTTCCTGAGGCCTGGGAAACCCAGCCGGCCAGGGTTAACCCTGTAAGGCAGGTTAAAAGTGAGGCTCCCAGCTTCATTATAATATTTAAATGGCCAACTCACCTCCTGGGAGCAGGTTGGCTGTCTGCCCCACTTTCGCCTCCATTAAACCCAGATGTAGGCAGGTTGGAGGCAGGTTGGGGTCGGGTTTGTTTTTTTTTAAAGTTTTACATCTCACTGGACCCCAACCCACCCATTTTTGGGGGTTAAAATTACCCCCACTGTCTTGGTTTAACCAGATCTGTGCTATTCCTATTACTCTGCTCTTTTCCCTCAACATGTATGCTCCCAATTCTGCCAACTTGTTTTGCGTGGCCTTGTCATTTGTATTAAATAAACTTAGCTTGTGCTTTCTATTTTATTATTTCTCCTTGCTCATTTTTGCCCTTTGTTTTTTTCCCCTCCTTACAGCATTTGCTTGTAAATGTTTTCTTTGTAGTCCAGGCACCCCCTATCTATGCACTAATATGAAATGTTCTCTAGGTAATACTGTATCACCTGGGGAAGGGAGGGGAGGGGCAGGAGTAGGAGTTGTTTGTTCAGTTATAGATTGGCTCTGGCTGGAATGAATCCTTCAATGTGGTATTGAGCAACTACCCTCTTGAAAAATATGCTTTACACACAAGAATCATGTCGGAAACTGGGATGCGATTTCTTTAGCATTACATTTATAATTATATGAACTCGACCATAAACATTATGAATTTCATTTCATCCCACTTGCAAAGTCATGTGTCCTTTTAATTTAGGTTACACAACTATTAGAAAATACAAAACGCACACACTCATGGAGATACTAAAGTAGCATCACATTGCAGGGGTGTCCAAACTGTGCCCTCTCCCCCGAGACCGAGCAATCTATTCCTCAAAGTACAGGCAACTCAGAAATATTTGCACTTGTAATGGATTAATTCCATGATCCCATGCTTCCATGAGGGAAACCGCAATCGGAACCTGCGCTCTGTTTGAGACCGACTTCCTGCTGCGAGTGCGGAGTTGGCCAGACGTTTCTTATTTGCTGGTTTGTCCTGTTTGAATTTTGTGGGCCTCGAGTGTTGGAAAGGGCTATCCTTCGTGCTGTTGCATCATTGGTTAATAAATACAGCAAGATCTGTTAGTATCCGTAACTTGAGATACATACAGATTAATGGATTAGAACTTTATATGTGGCCCCGAGGCTCTATGGAATGCACTATTGCAACCCACAAGCACAGAATACTTGAACAAACTTGACTTATAAATACCCTTGTCATGTTTTGCTGTGACTTGGTTTGGTAATACTCGCTTGTCTGGAAGCCCCAGTTTCTCCTGTAAAGCTGTGTCACGTCAGTAAATATGCCTGATTTCTCTCAGGGTGAAGTCACAGTCAGAATCAATCTAAATCCTTGTGACATGCACAGTTCAGGGTTGTTGGATTAATAACAAAAATATGAGTCCTAGTAATTTCTGCTGTGTTCGTTGGGGGCTGATTTTCCTGGCTCCCTCCTGCCCTGAGGTGGGTCAGGAGCAGCACACCTGAAGTGCTGGCTACCTTGCTGGGCTGAGCACTGGAAAACTCAGGAGGAAATTGAAGCCAGCCTGGGAACCTGCTGGCTGCTGCTGGAGATCCGCTGGTGTGAGAGGGAGGGTTCCTGTTGCAAGCTCTGTGCCATTTTCATGGTTTGCCAATGTGTGTGGGCCAGGGCTGCCAAAAAGGGAGGCAGAAGGGCTGGAAACCTCCTCTCCTACCTCATATGCATCGATGAGGTGGGGCTGTGCCTATTTCAGGTGCAGGCTCAGTTCCATCCTGTGGGAGAAGCCCCAAAAATCCAGGGACAAGGTAAAGGGGGTGGAGACCCGGCATAGTGGGTCTCCATCCACTTTCTCCTGACCTTTGCATCTGGGGAGTGGGCAAATCCCCCAGGATGAAAACTCAAAAATCAGCCTCATTATTTTGAAGTTACCTCTGGTGTCCCCCAAGGATCTATCATTGGCCCCCTCCTATTTCTCATCTACATGTTGCCCCTCGGCGACATCATCCGAAAACACAGCGTCAGTTTCCACATGTACGCTGATGACACCCAGCTCTACCTCACTACCACTTCTCTCGACCCCTCCACGGTCTCTAAATTGTCAGACTGCTTGTCTGACATCCAGTTCTGGATGAACAGAAATTTTCTCCACTTAAATATTGGGAAGACCGAAGCCATTGTTTTCGGTCCCTGCCACAAACTCCGTTCCCTAGCCACTGACTCCATCCCTCTCCCTAACATCTGCCTAAGGCTGAACCACACTGTTTGCAACCTTGGTGTCATATTTGACCCTGAAATGAGCTTCCGACCACATATCCGTGGCATAACTAAGACCGCTTATTTCCAGCTCCGTAACATCGCCCATCTCCGCCCTTGCTCATCCGCTGCTGAAACCCTCATCCATGCCTTTGTTACCTCTAGACTTGACTATTCCAATGCACTTCTACCTTACACTAACTTGAGGTCATCCAAAAGTCGGTTTCCCGTGTCCAAACTCGCACCAAGTCCCGTTCACCCATCACCCCTGTGCTCGCTGACCTACATTGGCTCCCGGTTAAGCAACGCCTCGATTTCAAAACTCTCATCCTTGTTTTCAAATCCCTCCATGGCCTCACCTGTCCCTATCTCTGCAATCTTCTTCAGCCCCACAACAACCCAAGATATCTGCGCTCCTCTAATTCTGCCCTCTTGAGCATCCCTGATTATAATCGCTCAACCATTGGTGGCCGTGCCTTCTGTTGCCTAGGCCTGAAGCTCTGGAATTCCCTGCCTAAACCTCTCCACCTCGCTACCCCTCTTTCCTCCTTTAAGATGCTCCTTAAAACCTGCCTCTTTGACCAAGCTTTTGGTCACCAGCCCTAATTTCACCCTATGTGGCTCGGTGTCAAATACTTTGTCTTATAATACTTCTGTGAAGCACCTTGGGACGTTTGACTACATTAAAGGCACTATATAAATACAAGTTGTTGTTGTATGTTGACAGATTTATTAAACCTAATGCAAAGAGGAAGATATCAGCCTCAATATTTTGAAAGTACACCTTCACAGCAATGTTTTCATAAAGATCTCCTAGTGATAGAATGAAGGAAATACATATTTAGGATAAAATAAATACATTTTTAGGATAAAATAAATACATTTATTAAGTGTTCACTGATATTTCTTTTCTGTTCAGTTTACTTCAAGGAACATGCCAGTTATTTACCAAGTAAACCCTTCTTCTGGAATACCAGGTATAGTAAAAAACACCAGAGTATTGCCAAACATGAGCGAGACATGATTTTAATGAGTTGTTGAACATCTTAATCACACTGCTGAACAAATGTAATAAAAACATTTGAATCAGTGTGAAGAATTAATGTAAAATAAAGTTTTTGACCATGCCTTTGACATTTTAACACTGGTGTCAGTTATTCGAATGAAAACATTCAAAATTATTGCTGTTAATTGTAATATGCAATTAAAGAAGAAGTTAACTGGGAGGTAGGCACTGAAACTTATTATTTCTCCCTAGTTGAATCTCTTGATGGGGATCCTTGACAATGCTGAATCGTTGAGTATATTTAAAGCTGAGATAGATAGATTTTTGGACTCTAGGGGAATCAAGGGATATGGAGATAGGGCAGGAAAGTGGAGTTGAGGTCGAAGATCAGCTGTGATCTTATTGAATGGCGGAGCAGGCTCGAGGGGCCGTATGGCCTGCTCCTGCTCCTAATTCTTATGTTCTTATAATAACCACAATTACACATTGTTTTACACAGGAACAATGCTCCAGGTTTATGGGTGGATCTATACAAGAAGATTTGAAACTTATGAGTTCAATGTCGAGCAGATTGATGGGTAATTTCATTTTACTTTCATTCCATTTCCCTCTTTGTTTCCCCCATGAGCTTTGCCTGTCACCTGGGAGAGCAGGGAATGAAGTTGCAGACTTCTGACACCAACGCCTCTCTGTGTTTGCTTGAGAGGATGTGCACTGAGTACAGGGTGGAATGATTCACATCATATTTCCTTCCATCGAAGTGACTTGGCTGAAAGCTGGCAAAATTTATTTCAGCTGTGGCTGGTGGACTCGCCGTCATATTTGGGTTTGGCTTTCAAACACAACGGTGGCTCTAATTACATTTAATATGTTGATCAACCTCCAGCAAGTTTCACTGTTGCATGAATTCTTTAGCTCAATAATGGTGCCTAGGCCTTTCGTGAGAATTTGCTATTCCCATGGAGAAATCAGCAGAAGAACTTCTAGCTGTTATCGTAATTATCCTAGTTATCCTGAACCACTCTTCTAGACCTAGCAATCAGATTAAGAATGATGATGCCACAGGCCTGTTGTTTTCCTGGCCTCTTGGTTGAGGCATAGTCTGTGGTGGACACCCCAAACAATCGTACTCTATATATAAATAATTGTGCATAAAACACAAGAAAACTGTTTCTAATAACTGATATCTATCTTTCAGGCCCATAATCCTGGAGTCACAGAGAGATGCACTAAAAACTGTCTGCTCATTTGTAAATAAAAAACGCAAGATTGTGTAAGTAGCTCATGGGTTTGCTATAGAATGCCTGACTGCCACATCTCCTTGTGGACTACTGCAGCTTTTCAACCTAAATCCTTTCCTTCTTATATTGAATTGAATTTTTCCATAATAAAACATGTCAAATGCAAACAGGAGGTCCATATTGTAAAACATACAGAAATTCATACTGTGTGTACTTACCGCAGAGATAAAGATTTAAAAGATAAGGAGGTATATTTTCCTGTGGTTGCTAATGATAGTGATAAAGCTAGTGCAAGTGTAAAATGGGCTTCCCTTAAAATGTACCTGCATGTGCAAGAGCAGTATTATCTCCCTCATTTATTACCTTGCATTACCTCCTTGATTAAAATGCAAATATTGAAAAGATATTACCAGCAAGGGTTCCTGGCTGGGGCTGATGTCGCTGTGCACAAAAAGTAAGCGAGATGTTGGGTGATATGTCTCATGGTCACTGTCGTCTCCTGGAACTCGTTTTGATTGCCTTCATTTTCATATGTTCATATGCAAAATAAGGACAAATTCATGAAAAAGAACATGTAGCAACTGGGCAGGAAACTTCTCCTCCATTATTCAGTCTGGAAAAAAATGCACCCAAAATATTTTGGGTTACGTGCTCACCATTCCCTGTGCAAATGCTTCATTGACTGAAAATTTCTGCAGTGCTCAAGGCACATCAGTAAATGAATGTCTAATTTTACCTAAAATGGGAGTGCTTTGAATTAACTCCTCTTGGTTGACTGTGCACAGGAGGAAAGGAAGGAATGAGCAACCACGAGATATTGTAAACTCTGCTGCATATGTTGCATCTTAATGACTTGGGTCAGATTTTAATTTTTTTAAATAATTAATTATGCTGCATTTATGACTGGAAAAGTAATGTTATAGGATTGTCATCTATTTTTTTCTTTTTGACATGTAGAACTTTACACTTGTCTGTATTAAGTATCATCTGCCATTGTTCTGCTCAATTACATAGCTTGTCCATCTCATTCTGTATTTCTGCACATGCTCTTCCAATTCTACTGTCTGACTCAGATTGACATCCAAGTTTGACCACTTTTCATGTACTGCATACAATTCTGGTCGCCATATTATAAAACGGATATAGAGGCACTGGAGAGGGTGCAGAGAAGATTTACAAGGATGATACCAGAAATGTGAGGGTATACATATCAGGAAAGGGTGAACAGGCTGGGTCTATTTTCTCTTGAAAAGAGAAGGCCTAATAGAGGTCTTTAAAATTATGAAAGGTTTTGTTAGAGTAGATACAGTGAGAATGTTTCCACTTGTGGGGAAGAGCATAACTAGAGGCCATCAATGTAAGATAGTCACCAAGAAATCCAATAGGGAATTCAGAAGAATCTTCTTTACCCAGAGGGTGGTGAGAATGTGGAACTCGCTATCACAGGGAGTAGTTGAGGCAAATAATATAGATGCATTTAAGGGGAGGCTAGATAAGCATATGAGTGAGAAGGGAATAGAGGGTTATGCTGATAGAGTTAGATGAGGAAAGACGGGAAGAGGCTCAAGTGGAGCTTAAACGCCGGCATGGACTGGTTGGGCCGAATGGCCTGTTCCTGTGCCGTATATCCTATGTAATCCTATGTAACCATCTACCCCAGGGGATTTATTTGTTTTGAGCCCATTTCGCCTGCCAAGAACTTCCATCTCGTTTATGGTGATGTCATTGATTATATTTGTGATACATTTGTTTGAAGAGAGCATGTTGCTCACGTCCTCCCTTGTGAATATTTGGAGGAAGTAGTTAGTAAGAATATTTACTATTTTATGCTTGTCCTCAGTTTCAAGACAGCTGTTAACATTGTGCTTCTTCACTAAATTATATTCAGAGCAATCATTCAGCCTTGTTGGCATATGAAACCAGCCCATGGGAGTTATTTTCCATGCTAGAGTTAGTTGAAACTCTATGGGATAGAAATTTGACTCGGGCGGTGGTGCAAAATGGGCAGTATCGGATCAGCCACCCGTTATATTCAGTTCTATTGACTGCAGTAGAAGTGAATATCAGGGACTGCGTATAATGGGCCGTCGATCCGATATCGCCCGCTTTGCGCCACTGCTCGAGACGATTTTCTACCCCTACATGTCTGTAAAATATAAAATCCAATGAACTCTCCTTTATTCTGCAGGTACCCTGCACAAATATATTTTGGAACTGGAACTCTCCAGTGCTGCATAGAGGGCAGCTACATTGGTTGGTATTAATATTGAGGCTTTTAAAGATATCAAACATATTTAGAGTACAAATGTGATTTAAAATAATGATATTGCTAGTGTACTTATTGCTGATGTTGGCAGTAGTTCATCCAAGTTTCTTTGAAGGAGTCAAGACTCTTAAGGGAATACACAAAATGAACCCGAATGATATGTTTGAGGTTGTCACAAACTCGAGAACCAGGGTTCAAGCTTAGAAGGGGGGAGGGGCACAGCCAGTTCAGGTTTAACTACTTTACACAGAGTGGCAAATGCGTGGAGTGGACTGTTCTGGGAGGCAGTGGAGACAGAGGGGTAGATCTTAACTTTGTGCGACAGTGTAAATTGGGCTCCAGCGAATCGGCAGTCCATGCCTTCAATGGAAATAAAAATCAGGAGAGATGTAAATTGGGCTGCCGACTCGCTATCACCTGTTTTCCATCATCACACAAAGTCAAGATCTACCCCAGACCGTGTGGAAATATTTGAGAGAATTCGATAGGTTTGTGAGGGAGTGGGCCATTTAGGGGTATTACTATTCAGGACTGGCCAGATGGACTGCAGAATTCTACTGGTCCTGTATTTCCTTCCATTGTGTTCTTATGTTATTTTTTTTAATTTTAGGTTCTCAGAATGTTAGCTTTTCCGTGTTTAACAAAGGAAGGTAAGTAAGAACAGTTAACTCTTGGTTGGGGAGACGGGGCGGGGGTGTGAACATAAGAACATAAGAAATAGGAGCAGGAGTAGGCCAATCGGCCCCTCGAGCCTGCTCCGCCATTCAATAAGATCATGGCTGATCTGATCCTAACCGCCAATCCACTATCACAGAACCATCTCCTGAATCTAACAGAATTAGACACATGAAATAGGAGCAGGATCAGTCTACACGGCCCCTGGGCCCGCTCCGCTACCCACAGGGCCATGACCGATCCGAACCTAGACTCCTGTCCAAATTCCTGCCCGCTCCCCGTAACCCTTAATTCCCTTTACTTCTAGGAAACTGTCTATTTCTGTTTTAAATTTATGTAATGATGTAGCTTCTACAGCTTTTTGGGGCAGCATATTCCATGGACCTACCACCCTCTGAGTGAAGTAGTTCCTCCTCATCTCAGTTTTGAAAGAGCAGCCCCTTATTCTAAGACTATGCCCCCTAGTTCTAGTTTCACCCATCATCGGGAACATCTTCCCCGCATCCACCCGATCCAACCCCTTCACAATCTTATATGTTTCAATAAGATCGCCTCTCACTCTTCTGAACTCCAATGAGTAGAGTCCCAATCTACTCAACCACTCCTCATATGTCCATCCCCTCATCCCCGGGATTAACCGAGTGAACCTTCTTTGTACTGACTCGAGAGCAAGTATGTCCTTTCTTAAGTATGGACACCAAAACTGTACGCAGTATTCCAGGTGCGGTCTCACCAATACCTTGTACAACTGAAGCAGTACCTCCCTATTTTTATATTCTATCCCCCTAGCAATGAAAGCCAACATTCCATTGGCCTTCTTAATCACTTGCTGCACCTGCATACTAACCTTTTGAGTTTCGTGCACCAGGACCCCCAGATCTCTTTGTACTTCAGTACTTTCCAGTTTCTTGCCATTGGCCCAGAAATTCCAGAACGGGGCTTGCAGCGCGTGCAAGCCCCGTATTTGCACTTACCCTGCGCTCGTGCCGATCAGCTTCTGGGACGCCTGAACTTGCAGAAATAGAAAGCACATTCCCGGGCAGCGTATGACGTCACGCCGCCCAGGAGTGCAGCCAGCGCGAAGCCAGGAGCGTGCAGTGTAAGTGAGACACGCCCCTTGAGGTCTCAGTTTCACTGGACACGCCCCCAATGTTTCTGTCAAGCTGCTAAGGATTTTTACATGCAAAGCAGCAGTTTAAATAGGTTTTTGGAAGTTTTTTGAAGATTTTGGTAACTTTTATAAACTTTTTAAAATGTTTACATTATTTTGAGTAATCTGAAGTAGTTTTAAAGAGAATTAAAGCAATTTAAAGACTTTTAAAAGCCCTAAAAGAATTTTTTAAATTCCATTTATTTATTTAGCAATGTCGTCGTCATACGTGTCTTCACACTGTTCCCTTTGGGGAACTGTATGAAGCGGTGGAAGGATTTATGGCCATGATTAACGCTCATTCCGTGACCGTAACCATCTTTGAACCAGCCATTAGGGCGGTTAGTCCTATGGCGGGAGGGTTTTACGGGCTCCCACAAGCTATACAAGGAGGGGGGGCCACCCACACCCACGGACGCAAATATCCCACTGGATGTCAACCCAGAATTTAGAGCCGGAGCTCCGACTCCACTTGCCGGGACTGTCTGGAGCGGGGTTCGAAACCCTACCCTGATCTGGCCCAGCGGCGGGGATCCTACCGCTATGACAAAGGCCCAATCCAATTAGCAACGTGAAATGGCAGCATAGGGCTCCAGTCACGGGGAGGGAAAAGGCGCAGGAAACGTATGGGTGTCACCTTTTGCGCGGAGTGGGCCTTTTGCGTAGCAGTAAGCATCCCCGCCGCTGGGCCAGAAGGAGTAGGGTTTTGAACCCCACTCCAGACAGTCCCGGCAAGTGGAGTCGGAGCTCCAACTTTAAATTCTGGGTGGACATCCAGCGGGATGCTTGCGTCCGTGGGTGTTGGTGGCCCCCCCCGCCCTCAGATGGGTTGTGGGAGCCCGTAAAACCCGCCCGCCATAGGACTAACCACCCTAATGGCTGGTTCAAAGATGGTTACGGTCACGGAATGAGCGTTAATCACGGCCATAAATCCTTCCACCACTTCATACAGTTCCCCAAAGGGAACAGTGTGAGGATACGTACGATGATGACCTCTTGCGCAATGCACCTCCTTGGACCCTCAGTCGCAGATGCGAGGGGGCAAGTTGTGCAATTGTTAAATTTTTTATTTTATTGACATGTAAAATGTTGGCCCAGTAATTCCCTTCCAAATGCGCTAGTACGGTCGGGGTACTTACGCATCTGGCCGGATGAAATGCCGGTTTTCAGCATGCACAGTGCATGTGGGGAAAACCGGCATTTCCTGTCCTCTGAACGAAGGGGTTCAGAGGCAGAACGCGTGCGACTGCACAGGCAGCGCGTGCGCAGTATAATTCGCCGCTTTCATTAATGCTTTCAGTGAGGTCCAGTCATTACAACTTACACATGAAAAAAGCATGTGTACAGTTGCTCCAGAGGCTGCAGAGGAAGATATTTCTTATCGTGGAGCTTCTGAAAGTATGTATGTCTGTATATATTCCTTTGCGTGTTATGTATATATTCCTTTACTTATGTGTATGAATGTATTATTTAATTATGACTTTCAGAGAAAGTAACTTATTGGAAAATCATAATTAAAAATATACATTCATACACATTAGTAAAGGAATATAAAACATACATACATATACGTAAAGGAATATATGTGGACATACATACATAACTCATTCTCACATTCCATTCACACAGCCACAATTGCTCCTTCTACCTACCGTTCTGAAAACCCGTTTAAAAAAAAAAAAATTAAAGTTTAAAACTTAGTTAAAATTTCTTAAAATAACTTCCCTCCCTTTCCCAAACCTAAATATTGCATTTCATAAGCTCCTCCATAAAATATATCTATATAGGGCAGCACGGTGGCATAGTGGTTAGCACTGTTGCCTCACAGCGCCAGAGACCCGGGTTCGAATCCGACCTCAGGCGACTGTCTGTGTGGAGTTTGCACATTCTCCCCGTGTTTGCGTGGGTTTTCTCCGGGTGCTCCGGTTTCCTCCCACAGTCCAAAGATGTGCGAGTTAGTTTGATTGGCTATGGTAAATTAACCCTTAGTGTTAGGGGGATTAAATACGTGGGGTTACAGGGATAGGGTGGGATATGTGTTGGTGTAGGAGTTACGGGGATCTGGTGGGATATGTGTCGGTGCAGGCTCGATGGGCCGAAATGGCCTCTATCTGCACTGTGGGGTTTCTGTGATTCTGTGATTCTGTGATTCCCCAGCCAATGAACAACTTTACACTTGCTTTTTTCAAGTGCAAGTTCCAGGGACTTACCCTCACTGAATCCATCAGTGAAATCTACAAAGTTCACTGCGCAAGCGCTGCCTGTGCAGTCGCACGCGCTGTGAATAGACCTCGGGTCTGGAAATGCCGGCGTTCCCCGCATGCGCTGTTCCTGCTGAACGCCGGCATTTCCAACGGCCAGATGCGTGAGTAACCCGACCGTACTCATTCTTCTGGCCTGGAATATCTGGCCCATTAAGATAATAACTTGCTCTACGATTTTTCCTGCCAAAGTGCATAACCTCACACTTTCCAGTATTGTATTCCATCTGCCAAATCTCTGCCCACTTACTTAGCCTGTCTATGCCCCCTTGCAGGTTTTTTATGTCCTCCTCACTCATTACTTTCCCTCCCATCTTAGTATCATCTGCAAACTTTGATATGTTACACTCGGTCCCCTCCTCCAAATCGTTAATATAGATTGTAAAGAGTTGGGGACCCAGCACTGACCCCTGCGGAACACCACTAGTTACTGATTGCCAGTCTGAGAATGAACCATTTATCCCAACTCTCTGCCTTCTGTTAGATAGCCAATCCTCTATCCATGCCAGAATATTACCCCCAATCCCGTGATTTTTTTATCTTAAGCAATAATCTTTTGTGTGGCCCCTTGTCAAATGCCTTTTGGAAATCTAAATACACTACGTCCACTGGTTCCCCTTTATCCACCCTATATGTTACTTCCTCAAAGAACTCCAGCAAATTTGTCAAACATGACTTCCCCTTCATAAAACCATGCTGACTTTGTCCTATTAAATTATGATTATCCAAATGTCCTGTTACTGTCTCCCTAATAATGGACTCCAAAATTTTACCTACCTCAGATGTTAGGCTAACCGGTCTATAGTTTCCAGCCTTCTGTCTACTGCCCTTTTTGAATAAGGGTGTTACATTAGCAGTTTTCCAGTCTGCCGGGACCTTTGCCGAGCCCAGGGAGTTTTGGAAAATTATTACCAATGCATCCACAATCCCTACCGCCACTTCCCTCAAGACCCTAGGATGTAAGCCATCAGGTCCAGGTGATTTATCCGCCTTGAGTCCCATTATTTTACCGAGTACCACTTCCTTAGTGATTTTGATCGTGTTTAGCTCCTCCCCCCCTTTAGCCCCCTGTTTGTCCAGTGTTGGGATATTCTTAGTGTCTTCTACTGTAAAGACTGATACAAAATATTCCTTCAGTGTTTTTGCCATCTCCATATTTCCCACCATTAATTTCCCGGTCTCATCCTCTAAGGGACCAACATTTACTTTAGCCACCCTTTTTCTTTTTATATAACTATAAAAACTCTTACTATCTGTTTTTATATTTTTTGCTAATTTACTTTCATAATCTATCTTCCCTTTCTTAATCAATCTTTTTGTTATTTTTTGCTGTCTTTTAAAGTTTTCCCAATCCTCTATCCTCCCACTAGATTTGGCTACCTTATATGCCCTTGTTTTTAGTCGAATACTATCCTTAATTTCTTTACTTAGCCACGGATGGCTGTCTTTTCTTTTACACCCTTTTCTTCTCAGTGGAATATATATTTTTTGGAAGTTGTAAAATAACTCCTTAAATGTACACCACTGATCATGTATCGTCTTACCCTTTAATCTATTTTCCCAATCCACTCTACTCAATTCCGCTCTCATACCTTCATAGTCTCCTTTATTCAAGCTTAGCACGCTTGTTTGAAATCCAACCTTCTCACCCTCTAATTGAATATGGGATTCAACCATGTTATGGTCACTCATTCCAAGGGGACCCTTTACTAGGACATTTTTAATTAATCCTGTCTCGTTACACAGGACCAGATCTAAGGTTGCTTGCCCCCTGGTTGGCTCAGTTACATACTGCTCAAGGAACCCATCCGTAATACACTCAATGGGGGTGGTGAGGGGAATTTTCTGTTCTCTGATTCATTTATTGCCCACTGGACACGGGGTTGAGGCCTGGGTTTAACCCAACTTCCAGTTTGCACTTATAAGAGCAATAACGGCTCCATGTTCCTTTGGTATTTTAATGTTAATATTATTTTCTAATGTTAGTAGTTGAGCTCGAAGATCTGACTTTAGCACTCCCCCGCCCGCCCAACCCCCCCCCCCCTCAAACCCCAGCCATGCCTCCTTCAGTCCTTTGTGTAAGGGGCAAATCAAGATACATTTATTAAAACATTGCATTATTGTTTGTGGGGTCCAGGCTGCTTACCTGGTCTGGACGTGGTTAGAAAATTGTGTGCAGGGTGCACCTGAATTTCTGATGTGTCCTGCTGGCGAGCTCGGCTTTCTGCTAACAGAACATAGTTGCAAAATTACCCCTTTAAACTCTCTCAGATATCCAGCTCCAACATTAGTCCTGTCAAGGTGATTTTTTTTTGTTGGAAAACCATGGTGAACTGGAGGACAAGAGATATAATTCAGTTGCATAAACCAAGAGGAAGTGATGGAGCAAATTTAAACACGCAATTGCATTTTATTGTAGGTCAATGATTAATAAAGATGCCTGGCGTATAAGTGCCAAGCAAGAACTTTTCCTGTATCAGACCCACCCAGGTAAGTCTTATTTGTTGTAATTTAAAGGCACTTTAGCCTAAATGTTCTGGCTTGCAAGCAAGAAGGTAGATGGTGAAGGAGTGGTGCAGAGGATTGGCTTTCCCACCTGCCCATTCATAGGTAGGGAAGGTGGCTTCTTTGTGGTGCTGCTGTTTCTGGCAACAGCTGTCGGAGAGATCTGTCCCAAGCCACTGGTGAAATGATTTGCTTTGAATTTTGGACACTGAACAAAAATCATTGTTCTTGCGAAGTTTTTGAGATGACGGCCTGGGACCACAATTTTGGATACCCTTGAATATGCAGGGAATTTTCCTCGGGGTTCCTCCTGATCGGCTGCTTAAATTTGTGGGAAGAATGGCGGAAAGCACATTTATGCACCTATCCAGGGTTTTACGGCAATCTTCCGCCGACATTCCCGGCAATACCGTAAAATTTTTTCATCAAACTTTTTAAATATTTATCCAGTCTTTTAACAAGTTTCGTATTGATTGATTCACAGTTTAAAATAAATAATTTCAGTGGCAATTGCAATGACAATTCTGTTGAGTGTCCTTTTAATCCTTTAACAAGTTACATTTATACAACAACAACAACGTGTATTTATAGTGTGCCTTTAATGTAGTAAACTGTCCCAAGGTGCTTTACAGGAATGTCATAAAACAAAATTTGACACCGAGCCACATACGGAGATATTAGGGCAGGTGACCAAAAGCTGGATCAAAGAGGTAGGTTTTAAGGAGCATCTTAAAGGAGGGTTGAGAGGCGGTGAGGTTTAGAAAGGGAATTCCAGAGCTTAGGGCCTAGGCAGTTGAAGGCACTAGGAATAATATTTTGGCTGGTGATAAGAATGAATAGCAGACTAATCCTGATACAGGTACTGCATGCACTTTTAGGGATGCAGATGTATAAACTGCTTGGATTTGAATCCAATTCTTTTTTTAAATGCTTTATTCTGATTTGTTATGAGCCTGGTGATCTAGGTGTGAAATAATAAAATATTTAGGTGAAAAGTTACTCTTCAGTAAACCCCTGAATATTCATTTTTCTGAACGAAACAGGAATATATAAGAACATAAGAACATAAGAAATAGGAGCAGGAGTAGGCCAATCGGCCCCTTGAGCCTGCTCCGCCATTCAATAAGATCATGGCTGATCTGATCCTAACCGCCAATCTACTATCACAGAACCATCTCCTGAATCTAACAGAATTAGACACACGAAATAGGAGCAGGATCAGGCTACATGGCCCCTGGGCCCGCTCCGCTATCCACAGGGCCATGACCGATCCGAACATAGACTCATGTCCAAATTCCTGCCCACTCCCCATAACCCTTAATTCCCTTTACTTCTAGGAAACTGTCTATTTCTGTTTTAAATTTATGTAATGATGTAGCTTCTACAGCTTTTTGGGGCAGCATATTCCATGGACCTACCACCCTCTGAGTGAAGTAGTTCCTCCTCATCTCCGTTTTGAAAGAGCAGCCCCTTATTCTAAGACTATGCCCCCTAGTTCTAGTTTCACCCATCATCGGGAACATCCTCCCCGCATCCACCCGATCCAACCCCTTCACAATCTTATATGTTTCAATAAGATCGCCTCTCATTCTTCTGAACTCCAATGAGTAGAGTCCCAATCTACTCAACCTCTCCTCATATGTCCATCCCCTCATCCCCGGGATTAACCGAATGAACCTTCTTTGTAGTGACTCGAGAGCAAGTATGTCTTTTCTTAAGTATGGACACCAAAACTGTATGCAGTATTCCAGGTGCGGTCTCACCAATACCTTGTACAACTGAAGCAATACCTCCCTATTTTTATATTCTATCCCCCTAGCAATGAAAGCCAACATTCCATTGGCCTTCTTAATCACTTGCTGCACCTGCATACTAACCTTTTGAGTTTCGTGCACCAGGACCCCCAGATCCCTTTGCACTTCAGTACTTTCCAGTTTCTTGCCATTAAGATAATAACTTGCTCTACGATTTTTCCTGCCAAAGTGCATAACCTCACACTTTCCAGTATTGTATTCCATCTGCCAAATCTCTGCCTACTTACTTAGCCTGTCTATGTCCCCTTGCAGGTTTTTTATGTCCTCCTCACTCACTACTTTCCCTCCCATCTTAGTATCATCTGCAAACTTTGATATGTTACACTCGGTCCCCTCCTCCAAATCGTTAATATAGATTGTAAAGAGTTGGGGACCCAGCACTGACCCCTGTGGAACACTACTAGTTACTGATTGCCAGTCCGAGAATGAACCATTTATCCCAACTCTCTGCCTTCTGTTAGATAGCCAATCCTCTATCCATGCCAGAATATTACCCCCAATCCTGTGATTTTTTATCTTAAGCAATAACCTTTTGTGTGGCACCTTGTCAAATGCCTTTTGGAAGTCTAAATACACTACGTCCACTGGTTCCCCTTTATCCACCCTATATGTTACTTCCTCAAAGAACTCCAACAAATTTGTCAAACATGACTTCCCCTTCATAAAACCATGCTGACTTTGTCCTATTAAATTATGATTATCCAAATGTCCTGTTACTGTCTCCTTAATAATGGACTCCAATATTTTACCTACCACAGATGTTAGGCTAACCGGTCTATCGTTTCCAGCTTTCTGTCTACTGCCCTTTTTAAATAAGGGTGCTACATTAGCAGTTTTCTAGTCTGCCGGGACCTTTGCTGAGTCCAGGGAGTTTTGGAAAATTATTACCAATGCATCCACAATCCCTACCGCCACTTCCCTCAAGACCCTAGGATGTAAGCCATCAGGTCCAGGTGATTTATCCGCCTTGAGTCCCATTATTTTACGGAGTACCACGTCCTTAGTGATTTTGATCGTGTTTAGCTCCTCCCCCCCCTATAGCCCCCTGTTTGTCCAGTGTTGGGATATTCTTCGTGTCTTCTACTGTAAAGACTGATACAAAATATTCATTCAGTGTTTTTGCCATCTCCATATTTCGCACCATTAATTTCCCAGTCTCATCCTCTAAGGGACCAACATTTACTTTAGCCACCCTTTTTCTTTTTATATAACTATAAAAACTCTTACTATCTGTTTTTATATTTTTTGCTAATTTACTTTCATAATCTATCTTCCCTTTCTTAATCAATCTTTTTGTTATTTTTTGCTGTCTTTTAAAGTTTTCCCAATCCTCTATCCTCCCATTAGATTTGGCTACCTTATATGCCCTTGTTTTTAGTCGAATACTATCCTTAATTTCTTTACTTAGCCACGGATGGCTGTCTTTTCTTTTACACCCTTTTCTTCTCAGTGGAATATATATTTTTTGGAAGTTGTAAAATAACTCCTTAAATGTACACCACTGATCATGTATCGTCTTACCCTTTAATCTATTTTCCCAATCCACTCTACTCAATTCCGCTCTCATACCTTCATAGTCTCCTTTATTCAAGCTTAGCACGCTTGTTTGAGATCCAACCTTCTCGCCCTCTAATTGAATATGGAATTCAACCAAGTTATGGTCAATCATTCCAAGGGGATCCTTTACTAGGACATTTTAAATTAATCCTGTCTCGTTACACAGGACCAGATCTAAGGTTGCTTGCCCCCTGGTCGGTTCAGTTACATACTGCTCAAGGAACCCATCCCTAACACTCAATGAACTCATCCTCAAGGCAGCCCTGCCCAATTTGATTTGTCCAATTAATATGATAGTTAAAATCCCCCATAATTATAGATGTTCCCTTATTACAAGCCTCAACTATTTCCTGATTGATACTCCGTCCAACAGAGTTGTAACTGTTCGGAGGCCTATAGACTACGCCCACTAGTGCTTTTTTCCCCTTACCTCCACCCAAACTGTTTCATTATCCTGATCTTTTGACCCAATATCATTTCTCTGTATTACAGTGATTCCTTCCTTTATTAACATAGCCACCCACCTCCCCTTCCTTCCTGCCTGTCCTTCCTGATCGTTAAATAACCTGGTATGTTTAATTCCCAGGCATTGTCACCCTGCAGCCATGTTTCTGTAATGGCCACAAGATCATACCCATATGTAGTTATTTGTGCCATTAACTCGTCTATTTTGTTACGAATGCTACGTGCATTCAGATAGAGGACTTTCAAATATGTTTTGTGACACTTAGTTCCTGCTTTTGCCCTTTTTATTACTTTACCTTTTACTCTATACCTTCTGCCCCTTCCTGACACGCTCTGGTTTTTAATTTCCCCAGTGCTACCTAAGTCTATGACCTTCTCTGTTGTCATTTTTATTATTTGCTCTCTAGGAACCTCCCCCCCCAGTAGTTAGTTTAAAGCCCTCTCTACAGCCCTAGTTATATGATCCGCCAGGACTCTAGTCCCAGCACTGGCCAAGTGAAGCCCGTCCCAATGGAACAGCTCCCTCCTGCCCCAGTACTGGTGCCAGTGTCCCAGGAAGCAAAACCCATTTCTCCCACACCAGTCTTTGAGCCACGCATTTAACTCTCTAATTTTATTTGTCCTAGCCAAATTCGCTCATGGCTCAGGTAATAATCCAGAGATTATTACCGTTGAGGTTCTTTTTTTTAATTTGACCCCTAGCTGCTCATACTCCTTTAACAGAACCGGCTTCCTAGTCCTATCTACATCATTGGTACCAAAATGGACCATGACAACTGGATCCACCCCCTCCCACTGCAAGTTTCTTTCCAGCCCAGAGGAGATGTCCTTAACCCTTGCACCGGGTAGGCAACACAGCCTTCGGGACTCTCGCTCTCGGCTGCAGAGAACTCTATCTATCCCCCTAATAATACTATCCCCTACCACTACAACATTTCTATTTACTCCCCCCCTCTTGAATGGCCCCCCGTTCCACGGTGCTGTGGCCAGATTGCTCATCCTCCCTGCAGTCCCTGCTCCTGTCCCCACAGGGAGTAAGAACCTCGAACCTGTTGGACAAGAGCAAGGGCTGCGGCTCCTCCAGCTCTACCTCCTGGATCCCCGTACCTGCCTCACTCGTAGTCACACCGTCCTGTCCCTGACCATGGGCTACATCTGAATTAATTAACTTCATGGGTGTGACCACCTCCTGATACACAGAGTCCAGGTACTTCTCCCCCTCCCTGATGTGTCGCAGTGTCTGAAGCTCGGACTCCAGCTCATCAACACGGAGCTGGAGTTCCTGTAGCAGCAGACACTTGTCACAGACGTAATCACCGTGAGCCTCAATGGGGTTCACCGGCTCCCACATCTCGCAACAGTAACACATCACCTGCTCCATTCTATGTAATTAATTAATTTTTTTATTGTTAGTTATGGACACCCTCTGCCCGATTTTAGATGCTAGTATCCCCTTTAATTAATTGGATTTAAATTAAATCAATCCCTCTAGTTACACCAGTTAAATGGTTTACCAACAGTCACTCTGCACCAGAAAGGCCTTGGTACACCACAGCAACCTTAAGAACTATAAACCACAGACTTAAAGTTTTAAAACGAGAGAAATACTCCAACCAATCACCTTTTTAACATTACAATTAATGGGGAGGAATAAACACATTTTTTCTTGCAGATGATTAATCTTATCAATAGCCCCTATGTGTCTTTTAAAGAATACCCATAGGACATGAAATTCTGATATTTCTGGGGGCAAAAGTGGTGAAGTGCCAGTGTAGGGGAATTGAATTTGGGGCTTAGGGTTACACTCCTTCTAAATTACATGCTAAATTCCAGTAGAAGTGCCCGTCCCCAGAGGGTGGATGTATGTAAATAACAGGATAATGAGGGAAAATCCGGCTGTCCCAGACAGTCTGCTATTTATACCAGATCACTGCTCTCCTCCAGTGTATGCGTATTAAAACCAGAGAAAATATTTCTTCTCAACTGGCAGATTTAAATGTTGATATACCTATCAATTCATTCAATGAAAAGCGACGAGTTAAGAAAGTAACTATAGGTTTTTATTGGCTAAGTAACAGAGCCCACCCTCGTGGGTGATCGGGTCCAACAAGGAGGAATACCAGCCAGTCGACCACCTTTATACCTGGGCAAGCAGGCGGAGCCATGGGCGGAGTCAGCTGTGGTCAGCCCAGGTATAACAGCATGACAAGAGGTGACCTGGTGTAGTGATACAACAGTGTAAACAGTGATAACCATAGTGTAACGATATAAACAGTGATAACCATAGTGTAACAATAGTGAACGATAAAAGTGGTTTACCACATTCACCCCTTGTTTAAATTTGAGTCCGGCGGGGTGAAGTGTACTACCAGTTCGGGTATGTCAGTCTGTCCGGAGGCCTCGTAAGTCTTTCTGATCGGCGCAGCAGCGGCGGCGGTGGTGCAGTATCCGATGTTAATGCTGGTGTCTGCGTGGTCGGCGAAGGCTCGTGGGGTTCCGGCATGCCGTCTACCTGGGCTGGATTTGGGGGGGTGGTGGGGGGTAACGGTGGTGTCTCAGGGGTGCCCGAGGGTGCAAGGTCTCGTAAGGAAACAGTGTCCTCCCGCCCGTCTGGGTATGCCACATAGGCGTACTGGGGGTTGGCGTGCAGGAGGTCCACCCTCTCGACCAGGGGGTCTGTTTTATGGGCCCTCACGTGCTTTCGCAGCAAGACGGGCCCCGGGGAAGTCAGCCATGTTGGTAGCGAGGTTCCCGTAGTCGACTTCCTGGGGAAAACAAAGATTCGTTCATGGGGGGTGGCGTTAATGGCCGTGCACAGCAGTGACCGGATGGAATGCAGCGCTGCCGGGAGGACTTCCTGCCAGCGCGAGGTTGGGAGGCCCTTAGACTTTAAGGCTAAGAGAACGGCCTTCCAGACAGTCGCGTTCTCTCTTTCCACCTGGCCGTTCCCTCGGGGGTTGTAGCTGGTGGTCCTGCTTGCAGCAATACCTCTCGCTAGTAGGAACTGGTGAAGTTCCTCGCTCATGAAGGATGAGCCCCGGTCGCTATGTATATAGTTCGGGAACCCGAACAAAGCGAAGAGGTCGTTCAGGCATTTGATGACCGTGGTACTGGTCATGTCTGGGCAGGGGAAGGCAAAGGGGAAACCGGAGTACTCATCAATGATGTTGAGGAAGTACACATTACGGTCAGAGGACGGGAGGGGCCCCTTAAAATCGATGCTCAAGCGCTCGAAGGGGCGGGTGGCCTTGATCAGGCTTGCTCTGTCCGGCCTAAAGAAATGCGGTTTGCATTCGGCACAGGTTTGGCAGTTCCTGGTCATGGTCCTGACCTCCTCGATGGAGTAGGGCAGGTTGCGGGCCTTAATGAAGTGGTAAAGTCTGGTGACCCCAGGGTGGCAGAGGTCATTGTGGAGGGTCTGCAGTCTATCAATTTGCGCGTTGGCGCATGTACTTCGTGATAGAGCATCTGGGGGTTCGTTCAGTTTACCAGGCCGGTACAAGATATCATAATCATAGGTGGAGAGCTCGATTCTCCACCTCAAGATCTTGTCGTTCTTGATTTTGCCCCTCAGCTTGTTATTAAACATAAAAGCGACCGAACGCTGGTCGGTGAGGAGGGTAAATCGTTTGCCTGCCAGGTAATGCCTCCAGCGTCGTACTGCCTCCACGATCGCCTGGGCCTCCTTCTCGACCGAAGAGTGTCGGATCTCAGGGCCCTGGAGGGTCCTTGAGAAGAAGGCCACAGGTCTCCCCGCCTGGTTAAGGGTTGCAGCTAGGACGAAGTCGGATGCATCGCTCTCCACTTGGAAAGGGATAGACTCATCCACCGCGTGCATTGTGGCCTTAGCAATGTCTCCCTTTTATGAGGGAGAAGGCTGCGCACGCTTCTGCCGTCAGGGGGAAGGAGGTGGACTTCATGAGGGGTCTGGCTTTGTCCGCATAATTCGGCACCCATTGGGCATAGTAGGCGAAGAGCCCCAGGGTTCTCTTCAGCGCCTTTGGACAGTGGGGGAGGGGAAGCTCCATGAGGGGGCGCATTCTTTCGGGGTCGGGGCCGATTACTCCGTTCTCTACTACGCAGCCGAGGATGGCATGTCGCGGGGTGTTAAACACACATTTCTCCTTATTGTAAGTGAGGTTCAGCCGTTGGGCCGTACGGAGGAATTTCTCCAGATTAACATCGTGGTCCTGCTGGTCGCAGCCGCAGATGGTGACGTTATCTAGATAAGGGAACATGGCCTGCAGCCCGTTCTGGTCAACCATCCGGTCCATCTCCCTTTGGAAGACCGAAACCCCGTTGGTGACGCCGAAGGGAACCCTAAGGAAGTGGTAGAGGTGGCCATTCGCCTCGAAGGCGGTATACTGGCTGATGTAAGCCCCCAAAGTGTGGACTGAGTGATATACACAGTCGACAACACTGGCTTGTTGTAAGAAAGACAGACCCAATAATTGAAGTAAAAACGGTTTATTCAGGCCTGGGGAGCTATGGCTCTTGCGTCCCAACACAAGGCTCCAACTCCACCGAATCTCTTGAGGTTCACACAGTTATACAAAAATTAAGGCCCTGCCCTAAAGGCGGGGATAAGCTTATTAACATATACAGAATTATAGTTAAATTGTAATTATAAAACCATGACATTCCATTCTTCTAGTCGCTTACAAATCTCACATTTCGTTATCAGTTGGTCTTGTTACTTTCTCATGACCCGGGCCTCAATTTTATTACTTTACGATCGTCCATTTGCTGTTGTCAGATGGCTTGGTCTTTCTAAGTATTTCTCTAAGATAGTAGATCTTTCCAAAGCGGGCACTCCGCAGACTTTCTGTCTCTCTCTCTTGAATTATTTCTACAGAGCAAAAACACTTTAGTTAGTTAAAAGAATAGAACCCTATTGAGCTTCACACTTAACAAACCCTTAAGTGCAAGGGTGTCGACTCGCGTGGCCGAACCCATATATCTCTCCCTCTTTCTAAGGGGTTGTTTTGACAGTTTTAATCTCTCCGCAGTTAACCCATAGTCCTGTTTAAACCTTATCTGGGTTTATACAATTTTTACAGACTTCTATTGTTCAACTCAGAGCACAAATTAACCTATTCCCTCCATTTTATATATTGGTGTTATAGATGAATCCTGGTTTGTTTTACCTTATTAAATCCAATTTTTAATATCTTACTTCACTGGCGGTCCTCAGGGCGGATAGGGAGTTGGTGATAGGCCGACTTAAGGTCGATGGTAGAGAATACCCGGTACTGTGCAATCTGATTGACCATATCAGATAGGCGGGGAAGGGGGTATGCGTCCAGCTGGGTGTACCGGTTTATGGTTTGGCTGTAGTCGATGACCAGGCGGTTTTTATTGCCGGTCTTAACGACTACGACCTGGGCACGCCAGGGGCTGTTGCTCCTCTCGATGATGCCCTCCTTCAGGAGACGCTGCACCTCAGAGCTAATAAAAGCTCTGTCCCCGGCGCTGTACCGCCTGCTCTTGGTGGCGACGGGTTTACAGTCGCGGGTGAGGTTAGCGAACAGGGAGGGGGCGGGACCTTGAGGGTGGATAGGCCGCAGGTGGTACGCGGTGGGCGGTTTAAAGGCTGCTGGTTGTCGACTGTGAGTGGGGGGAGGGGTCCACCGTATGCCAAAGTGACACTTTGAAGGTGGGATTGGAAGTCCAGCCCTAGTAGGACGGCAGCGCAGAGCTGGGGCAGGACGAGGAGTTTAAAATTTTTATACTCCGTGCCCCTAACCGACAGGGTCACAACACAGTAGCCGCTGATGTCTGTAGAGTGGGACCTCGAAGCCATCGAGATCCGGTTGTGCGTTGGCCGGACAGTGAGGGAGTAGTGGCTCACCGTGTCTGGATGGATGAAACTCTCCGTGCTTCCGCTGTCGAACAGGCAGGTCGTGGCGTGGCCATTTACTTTGATGTCCATCATGGACTTGGACAGGTGATGCGGGCGAGCTTGGTCCAGTGTGACGGAGGCCAGTGTATGGCTGAGCGAGCTGCTGTAGTCTGCGGGTGAGGCGGTGGTCGGGTCTGGAGACAAGGTGGCGGTCGAGTGTGGTGGACAAAATGGCGGCGCCCACGACATTGAATAAAATGGCGGAGAAGATGGCTGCCCCCACAACTCACATGAGGCACTGCTGGTGTCGGTGGCCTTGATCAAAGATGGCCGCCCCCACGACTCACACGAGGGGATACTGGCATCTGTGGCCTTGATGAAAGATGGCCGCCCCCACAGCTCGCATGAGGCACTGCTGGCATCTGTGGCTCTCCCCCTGCAGGCCTTCGCGAAGTGGCCTTTCTTGTGGCAGTCGGAGCAAGTCGCGTTTCTTGCAGGGCAGCGCGTCCTCGGGTGTTTCGCCTGGCCACAGAAGAAGCAGCCGGCGGCCCGATCGCGGGGCTCCGATGTCGCAGCCGGTACCGGGGGTGGCGGTCCCGATCGGTTCTGGGACGCCGACGCTGAGGTAGGTCCCAGAGGCGGCGGTGCGAGGGGTATTGCGGCCGGGGTCGGGCCCGAGTCCCAGGGTCGCGCAGCACAGTACCTGGAGTACGCCTCGAGGTCCCGATGGGCCACTTCCAGAGAGCGAGCGAGGGCTGCAGTCGTATTCAGGTCGAGGTCCTTTGATTCGAGCAGTCTTTGCCGTGAGTAGTCGGACCGAAGACCTTTCACGAAGGCATCGCGGACATTCCCTTCAGTATTTTCTGCAGCCGTTACAGCTTTAAAGTCACAGTCCCTGCCGAGTATTTGTAGCGCCCGTAAAAATTCATCTACAGACTCTCCTGGCTGTTGCGAGCGGGATCTTAGGAGATGTCTGGCATACATAGACTTTACCGGGCTCCGGTACTGCTCTTTCAGCAGGTTGAGGGCGTCCTCGTATGTAGCAAGGTCCCGGATGAATGCAAATACTTTAGGGCTCACCTGGGCGGTCAGAACTCTTAGTTTGGATCCCGGAGGCATGCCGGATTCTCCCAGGTAGGATTCGAAACTGCTCAGCCAGTGTTCGAAGTCGAGGGCTGAGTTCGCTGCCTGTGGGTTTAGATCCAGGTACGGCGGTCGGAGGGCTCGCAGCCAGGCCGGCTGCTGTGGCTGTTGTAGCTGGCCGTTTGGCTGGTCGTTTGGCTGCTCCGATCCACTCATTTCAAAATTTAGCCAATAAAATTGATATACCTATCAATTCATTCAATGAAAAGCGACGAGTTAAGAAAGTAACTGTAGGTTTTTATTGGCTAAATAACAGAGCCCACCCTCGTGGGTGATCGGGTCCAACAAGGAGGAATACCAGCCAGTCGACCACCTTTATACCTGGGCAAGCAGGCGGAGCCATGGGCGGAGTCAGCTGTGGTCAGCCCAGGTATAACAGCATGACAAGAGGTGACCTGGTGTAGTGATACAACAGTGTAAACAGTGATAACCATAGTGTAACGATATAAACAGTGATAACCATAGTGTAACGATAGTGAACGATAAAAGTGGTTTATCACAAATGTGCATGAAGAATTCTGAATTAGTGATGAGAAAAACTGAACTAAGTTTGTATTTGTCCTAATGGCACCATAGGAGAGGGGTGGATTGGACTTTCACAGTAATGGCAGTGGTTTTGAGATCAGTTTGTTCATCTCCAATTAGTACTGCAACCAAGGAGGTCACACTTTCATGACAATTTCTATAAATGGAGTAGCCAGTATCAATGATTCCATCACTCAATTCCTTAGCAGCTTTCAGAGTTCTGCTGGTTGCTAAATAAACAGACTGGCTTGACCTACAACATTTTGGTACCAATCAATTAACAATTTTGGGCTTTGCTTCTTTATTTTTTAAATGTAGAAATTCTCTCCATTAATCCAGTGTCTGGGAGTTTGGCAGGAGGGACTGAAATCACCGTCACAGGAAACTTCTTCAACGATCTCGTTACTGTCACTGTTGCCGGTAACTGTATATTTCCTTACTTTGATTTTATGTTTTGAAAGATAGGCAGTGATACTGCTGGGGAGTATACTCTGTTTCATCTCTTTTACAGCTACCATCCTTTAGTGTTAATGTGGAAATGGCTGTTGAAAGGGTTAATTCAGCCCATGATTAACTTCCAGTGAGAAACATTAGATGAAATTGTTAATCCTCTGTGCACGCATTCGGCCGTTTAGTGCTTAGCTGTAAATCTGCAGCAGCAGGTGGAAAAGAGTTCACATTGAACTGATTTTTAATAAAGCTTTTAATTTATTTATTACAACGTAGCACAAACATAAATAATCTTGCTTTCAATAGGAGACCAACCCACTTCTGAGACATCAACAGATCACTCCATAACATTTTAACTTAAATCTCCCACCAGCAAACATGAGACCACTTCAATGTCTGATATCAAAGATATCAATCCCTTGAGTTGCCCAAATTCACATCGTCCCATCTCATATTCTACCCCTTTTAACCTTTGTGATCTTCCACACTCCAAATTGTCCTAAATGTCTAACGCTTCCTTGCATTATTATACTCCAGCCTTTTTAGGTTCACATTATCCATGAATTCATTCTCACAAAAGGCTTTACTCAGCACAGTCTTCAACAAAATCATCTTTCAGCAGGCTCAGGAGTTCTCTTTTACTATTGCAGGGACTCCCTGTACAAAAACAAGGTACAGTTCGACAGAAATAGTCTGCACAACAGGAGCCATTCAACATTCAACAGGCCCGATGAGGCCTCATCCAGGTACAATTTACTGCTGGATGATAAAAATGGATTTCAATTTAACTACTTCTTTTACGGTACATTTATTATTACACAGTTTAGAACCAGATTCACTCGCAGGAAATGATCGCAGAATATAAACATTGCTGTAGAATTACGACAGGATTCTCCTGAGCTCCTGCCGTAATTTCAGTAAAGAATGGCAGAAACCCTGGAGAAACAGCATAATATGTTTTTAACCATTTATACCTTTTCTCTGGGGTTTCACCAATCTTCCACCAAAATTACAGCAAGGGATCGGGAGAACTTTGTGGAAATTCTCCCCCATTATGTCCGGTCAGGTATCCAAAGGAAGGGTCAAGGCACTCAGTTCAAATATATGTTTGATTGGCAGCTCTATTTGAGTTTTACAATTTCTTGTCCTGGTCAAATTTTGAAAGGTATTTCTCAGCCTGTCTTGTTCCAATTGAACATTCCATCTGAAGATCGACTAGGGAGATCCGCAGATGATCAGCAATATTAAAGGTTAATACTTGGGGGCCTTGAGTCAGGTCAAGTTCACATCGCAGTTTAGCATGACAGACAAGTCTGTTACTTTCCATCTTCTGAGGTGGGATTGTCTGTAACTGCTATTAATCCAGTGTGTCACTGCTTCTGTTCACTTATCCATTTATCAGTTAACAAATCTGTGGCAGTTTATAGCCTAAGTCATGGTCTAATGAAGTGTTTATTTTACCAGCTAGTAAAGTTGAGGGAGATCACCTGAGGTCATGTGGTACAAACAATAATGTGAAATGGTGTCGAGGGCTTTCTGTTCAACCCCTGGCTTCACTGATTATTTAGATATTGGGTAGGTAAAGGCAAACTCCAGTTTGTAAAGAGCAAGAGACACTAAGCCTGAGAAAAATATCTAGACTAAAAACCCAAAAGCGTAACAGTGCTTTGGGATGTTTTATGATGTTAAAGGCACTATATAAATGCAAATTGTTGCAGATTCAATTAATTTCAAATATGACTGACAGATACAGATGTCAGAGAGCTCTGAACCTGCTGCCCTCAATCGGAAGTCTGAGAATGTCTTATCCTGTAATTCTTTCTGAGATGCTAACAGCAAGATAAAGTACAGATTTTTTGCATTGTAGTCTCCAATGTGACACTAAATATATAAAAGGACAATACAACTTTATACCGTAAACTAAAAACAAGCACCTTTTTTTTCTTTTTTGCCTTTTAAAACACTTCATTGTGATTGTTCCCAGTTACAACACATACATGCGTCCTACTGTAATGTTTGGTTTTATTACAGGAAACCGGGGTCTTCTGTTTGAGGTGTGGGACAATGCGGAGTTTGGTGGTAACCTGACTGAAGCTACACTTGGATACCGCTGGCAGTTTGTACCTAATGCCAGCAGTCCACAGCATTTCCTGACGGGAATAGTGAGGTCTTTCAGGTATGTGCTTGTACACTGCACAGATTGGGCTGTGCAATGCCAATCAATGAATTTAAAATTTAATATTGTTTAGTAAATCTATTATTCATGTAAATTTATCAATGTGTGGGACGAGAGTGGTGGAAAATTGAACAATACTCCTATGTAGACCAAGTAACCATTTCAAGCATACCCAGTAGGATTGAGGCCCAAAGTAAAATGCAAAATCTGAATAAGACCAAACTGAACCATCTTGGATTTATTCATGAAAATCAAGCTGACTTTAGGTCCAATTTGGAATCAGGTGATTTGTCTTTCCAATTTAAAAAAAGTTGAGCACCATACATGCACAAACACCACTTTCCCTAAGGTTTTTCTGGTTGCATATTGTCCTATTCTTGCCATTGTTGGTGCAATCCTGGTGGAAAGCATACATGAAGAGCCACTTTGTTTAGCTGTTATTGTAATAATATCATTTGCCAACTCAGAGTTATAATTAAGTAGTTGCATTTTTCTTATTGGATTTCTTTGAATGCTAATTATCCAATATTAAGCTGAGCTCTATGTATGATGATTTGACATATATGCCTGTACACCCAACATTTCAATAATATCTTCCCCTTTACACCTGTGTAACATTTCTATGTCTTAAACATGTGCTCACTCTCAGTGAAACTGGTACAGCCATGTCTGCAGGTATCACATTTAGGGCAGTTTAGGATTTTTGTCCATTAGCAAAAGGATTGAGGGTCTCAAAATCATTTAACTTAGGATCTTTATCAGCCATCCTATTTCAGTCACTTATCTACATGCATGCTTTCTCCAGTTAGGAATACGTATGATGAGGGCTCCTATTCGATATTTTCCGACCCTAAGGCAGCTTGTCAAGAAACTAATAAGAAGTGCTCTAGTCTGGGATGAAATGGGCAGAGATTGAGCTTGACAAAAAAAGCAATTGTTAGGATTGCAGATGGCCAGGTTGCACATAGTGGACTTTACAATATTTCTCATTACTAAATAAACTCTATCAAAAAAGTGTGTGCAGGAAATGAATGTAGCCGAATCTCATACTTTTCATCTGATTCTAATGCAGTGCACGGTTCCGTGGATATTTTGTGGCACCAGATACCAATAACTATACATTCTGGATCCAGGCATATGGAAAGGCTGAATTCTACCTCAGCCAGTCAGAAGATGCCACAGGAAAGGTGAGAATAAACAGACAGCTCACGTTTCATACATTCGGACCGAATGCCGATTCCACTTCCAAATCCTGAATATTCAATCCCACCAATTATAGACACAGCCACTATTTGATTGCCTTTTGCCCTAATTTCAACAGTGCAGAAGCAATGCTTGGTTTTGGCAGTAACACAAAATCTTCAGGCTGTACCAACTTCAAAATGTCTCCCTCATTCATGTAACAGCCATTGAAAACTAACAAAACAGAACAATTAGAAAATGATTGGACTTGCCTATCAGCAACAACCCAGGCATTAGATCAGGACACGACTCGGGCAATCCCAGCACAGATGACCAACATCTGGGGACCAGCGCCCAATTTGAGAGAGCTGTCCGACAGACTATTCAAGCAACAACCTGACATGGACATACACATAGACATACTCAAAATAATATCTATCAGCTAAAATCCCAAACTCCTCCATCGCCATCCTGGGTATGTCCTGTCCCACTTGCAGGATAGACCCACCAGAGCTGGGGCTACAGTGGAATATAAGGACCCAAAAATGAAAGAGTAACATTTCTCTTTGAATAATACTATTTACTGTTCTATATCCACCTCTGGTGCCTCTGTAATCTCAATATCCACCTCCTCTGTGACTCTCCTCACTCTCACTGTAGCTAGCTTCTTTCATCAATAGCAACCCTACCCTTACCTCGATGACCCTCTTACTACTAATGTTTCTACAGAATGCCTTTTAATTTTTTGCTAATTCTTATTTGTTAGCCTTTCTAATTTCCCTTTTTGCAGCTTTCCTAAAATATTTTTACTTGCCTTTGCTTTCTTTAGTATCTGTCCTATTGGCACTAAGCGCTTTTTTAGTTTCAAATTTGATCTAATATCCTTATTCATCTATGGAACCCCAGCCTTTAAAACAGTTCCTTTTTTTCTCTTACTGGGATGCACTTGATTTATGCAGTACTGAGGGTAGTCCTGCATTGTCAGATGTATTGGCCCTCTTTCCAAAGAGATGTTAAACCAAGATGTTATAAATGCAAGTTCTTTCTTTTTCGCTTTGAATCTACTGTTTAAATATTTCCCATCACTGATCTTTGGTTCTATTTGCCAAATTTTCATTTCATTTCATCTGGACAAGATCTAATTTTGTCTTACCTATAATTTTCTCCTTTCCTGTCAAGTAAGCTTGTCCTCAACTTTCTTTTTCTTTTTCTGTTATTACACTGAAACCAATTATTTTGTGGTTGCTATTTCCCAAATGTTCCCCTATCATTAGGTCTTCATTACCCAGAACTAGGTCAAGTAATGGCTCCTTCCTTGCTGGAGCAGCAACATTTTGGGTCCTAAATTCATGGACACCCAAAACCGGGTGTGATCCGTGCGGCACGGAGCCAAGGCACGCAAGTGGAAATGTCCTAAATTTGTCCTTGATCCTCAGCATCAGAATTGTGGCAAGCTGTGAGTGTCAGTTGGCCTCTCTGCTGATCAGGGCCTGACCAATTTTATCGGCTTGGATGGTGGCTGAGGCGCACAGGTGAATCTGGGAGAGGGGTAGAGGTGATGGGAGGTGGGGTGGCGATTGGGACGGGTTGGGCGTGCATGAGACGGGAGCAGCCATAGTCTGAATATGGAGGCAGGAGAAGCACTGGCTGTGTCAGTGTCTACAGTAGGCCGTCGCACAGAAACCACTCAGACATGATATATTTCCCTACAATTGTCCCTTTCTGCTTCTCCTGCTTGGGAGAATTCTGTTGGTTCAGATCAGAATGGAGTGAGACTTGAAGCTGCAGGGTCCATAATACTGTCCTGAGAAATTGCTATTCATTTATTTTCACATTATGGCCAAATCCTACTGCAACTATCAGAGAGCTATTTATTATATACTAGCTGAAGTGCCCGGCGGTGCCGAGGCTTTTTCGAGGGCATGTTGTTGTTGGAAGAGAGAGAGAGAGCGACTGGGGGGAAGAGAGAGAGCGACTGGGGGGAAGAGAGAGAGCGACTGGGGGGGAAGAGAGAGAGCGACTGGGGGGAAGAGAGAGAGCGACTGGGGGGAAGAGAGAGAGCGACTGGGGGAGAGAGAGAGCGACTGGGGGGAAGAGGGGGGGAAGATGGGGGGGAAGAAGGGGAGGGGGAAGATGGGGGAAGGGGAGGGGAGGGGGGAAGGGGAGGGGAGGGGGAAAAGGGGGGAAGGGGAGAAGAGGGGGGAAGGGGAGGGGAAGGGAAGGGGGGAAGGGGGGAGGGGGAAGGGGAGGGGAGGGAGGGGAGGGGAGGGGGGAGGGGAGGGGGAGGGAAGGGGGAGAGTCCCCGAGCCCCGCCCCCCCCATCTCCCGAGCCCTGCCCCCCCATCTCCCGAGCCCCGCCCCCCATCTCCCGAGCACCGCCCCCTCCCGATCTCCCGAGCCCCGCCCCCCCCGATCTGCGGAGCCCCGACCCCCCGAGCCCCGCCCTCCCGCTCTCCGGAGCCCCGCCCTCCAAATCGCCAATTGCGGCTGAGACCCGCCCCCCGCCCGAGCCGAGCGCGGAACAGAGAGACGCCGCGTCTCAGCTGCTCCTGCTGCGCGCGCACCCTGACCCTCGTGGCTGACGCCGTTGCCCCGGGTAACGTGACGGGGGTGGTGGTGAGGAGCTTAGCAGAAGCCCTAGCTCGGGCCTGGCTGGGCAAGAAAGGCCCAGGCTTTCAGGCCTAACAAAAAAACGGGGAAAGGTAGGAAAAAGAATGTTCAGGTTAGAAAAAATATTGACAAATGAATGAAGTTTTTTTTAAAACAATTTAATAAATTCAATTTTATTTTGCTGGAAATGTATATTTGAAAAGAAAGACGCAGAACGCAGGAAAAAGAATGGAAGCAAGATGGCGGCCACTCACCTCGGTTCAGAAGGATAAGGCCCGCCCACACACGCATCGATTGGTCGACCGTCAGGTCACCGAAGCGTAGGATTGGTCAATGGTCTTGTCACTCGACTGTAGGAGGGCCCGGCGTACGATTGGTCGACCTCAAGGTCACTCTGTCGCTAATGAGCGGATAATGAGATGCTAATGAGCGGAATGTTGAAGGTTTTTCGGATACCGCGGGCGCGATTTTAGCCCGGCCGAAACGTAAATACGCTTAAGACCGTTTTGGAAAGGTAAGCTTTCTTTCGACGTAACGCACGCGTAGGTACGCCCTGTAACTTTTGAGCGCATAGCCCGACAGACGCACACGCGATGACAGACAGAATGACAGACAGACAGAAGGACAGAAGCATCGCTTTATATATATAGATTTTAAACATTATGAGAAGGATGGGGTATGTGAGAAAATACTGAACTGAAACTTCCAGGATTTTGAACATGTAGAGTTTTGAAGAAGGGTCAAACCCGAAACGTCAACTCAAATTTCTCTCCACGGATGTTGCCTGACTTGCTGAGTTTTTCCAGCATTTTCTGTTGTTATTTAGAATTTCAAGATCTTATGAGACATAGAATCATAGAATAGTACAGCACAGAAGAAAGCCATTCAACCCATCGAGTCTGCGCCGGCTCTTTTGAAGAGCGGTCCAGTTAGTCCCACTCTCCTGCTCTTTCCCCATATCCATGCAATTTTTTTCTCCTTCAAGTTTTTATCGAATTCCCTTTTGAAAGCTACTATTGAATCTGTATCCACCACCCTATCAGGCAGTGCATTCCGAATCCTAACCACTCATTGCGTAAAAAGGTTTTTCCTCATGTCATCTCTGGTTCTTTTGCCAATCACCTTAAATCTGTGCCCTCTGGTTATTGACCCTTCAGCCATTGGAAATAGTTGCTCTTTATTTACTCCATCTAAACCCTTCATGATTTTGAACACCTCTATCCAATCTCCTCTTAGACTTCTCTGCTCTAAGGAAAACAACCCCAGCCTCTCCAGTCTATCTACATAACTATAATCCCTCATCTCTCGAGCTATTCTAGTAAATCTGTGCCCTCTCCAATGCCTTCACATCCTTCCTAAAGTGTAGTGCCCAGAATTGGACACAATACTCCAGCTGGATCTAAGTCTCATATAATTTTTTTTTTTAAATTGTCTTTGAGAATCATAAAGATTTGCTTCAAAAAAAAATTGAAGATCTAATTTTGTTAAGGGATATTTACTATGATAATTATATAATTAGATGATTCAATAAATGAGCTGCACTCTTACTTTTGTAAGACCATGGTTAGCTTTAAACAATTCTATTTTGGTCCTTCTTGTTAAGCTGGTTTGGTCTCAGTCTGTAACACATCACTAAATCTGTGGTATTGTGAGAATGACCTTATCACAACATAATTAGGAATAAGAGGTGACCCAAATTTCAATAATTTGAAGTCGAAAAATTCAGGTTAGTTTGTAGGATACCTAAACTTTATTCACTTTGTGCACTTTTGGTTCAGATATGGAATTCTGTGTACAGATCAACGTTTTTTCTTCTGTGTCTCTATGTTGCTGCTTTATTTTCTACACACAGTTATAGTAATGAGAGGTGGTAATGGGCTGCACCAAGAAATGGAAAATGAGTGATAGTGGTCACAGACTGAACAATTAGATCCCATCTTCATTATTCTGCCAAGGATTGAAATCCTAACTGCAACCGGCAAGATTTATTTTTCTTAGGAGTCTTAACAACTTTCAGAGAGGAAAGACACACATGTCAACCTAACCCAAAACAGCAAAAGCTGACTAATAACTTTAAAACTCTACCTGGAATATTCTATTTTAATCCTTGTTCTAAACAAACACCAATATGGAGGTAGAATACAAATAACTGGTGAAACACAGCAAGCAGAACAATCTGTAGCAATAAATCAATTTAAAAGGAATGAGGTTATCATAAGCGGCGTAAACCTTCCATTTAATGCCATACGTTGTACATTCTTGGTCACCTTACCTAATCTAGACACGCCGGGCTGGATTTTCATTAAGGAGGCGGGTAGGAGGTGGGACTACAACTTTCGGGGTTGTAGTCCCGCCTACATCAAGTTCTAGCCAACCCATGTGATTTTGACTTGATTGACCTTGTTGAGCCCGCCCAGGCCAATTAAGGGCCACCCGGCAACAGGTGATGTCACAGATTGATATTTCATCTGTCAAGACGTTTTGACAGATGAAATATCAGCGTTTCACAGCTGTTTGAAGCTGTCAAACACTGACAATCTATACTCCAGGTTAATTCCTTCCTCTCAGGATGATTTAGAGATCTCTCTGGAACAGAAAGCTGAATGCTGGAACTTTTGACAGCTCGCGGCCATTCTGCTTTCTGTGCCGGTGAAATAAGGGACTCCCGAGACCTGAAGGAAGGAAGGCTGTAAAGGTAAAGTACATGTAAGTAAAACTTCTTTAAACACTTTACACACAGCAAACACACTTACCTCTGCACTCATGCATCCATCACTCACCTGAACACCGGACATCTCGACCCCTCCAAGCCCTTCATCCCGATGGCCCACCTCGCTAACTTGGTGTGGTTTGGAGCCGTCGGGAATCCCACATTTCACCAATGAAAATAGGGATTAGGCTAAAAACTGCCTGTTAACTACCTGTTAACAGGCAGTTAATTGGCACTAATCCCCTTCCCACCTCGGGGAGGCGGGTCCCAGTGCGGGTCGGTTACCCACCTCCTTTGAAACTGGTATGGAGGCGGGTTGGGGGGCGGGATGGGTTTGTGCCCCCCCGATTTCGGGATTTTAACCCCCCACACACCTCCAATCCTGCCTCCACGGCCCAATGAAAATCCTGCCCGTAAGCTTCACCATAATCTCAAAGCAGACACACAAGCACAATGATGATCAGTCTGCCTGTGTTGCCAGTGCAAGCAGGGTGAATCGCACCTGTAATGTATACAACATTGAAGGGACTACTTTGTTTTGCGGATGTATACCCTTAGTTGCGAGCGTATATAACAGACGCGTATCGATTTGTACAGTCAGTGCCGAAGCTCCAGTTACCCAGTACAGATCACTTGAAGTTACTCTCAGTCTCTGCTGCTTTATTATTTTATGTAGTTGTGTATAAAGGTACAAACACAACAAATTGGCGATGAGAATTATGAACCTACGTCTTCCTATTCTGGCATCACATCCAGAGGACACCGAAACTTGGAAGAAAGGAGCGAGAAGGTAGAGAAAACGGAGTACGCTTGCAAAGCTAGGCAGGGGATACATAAGTCAAGTGAAAAGTGCACAGGACTTGCATGATGCTAGCTAACTAGTAAAGAAAGAAAAATGGGTTTGGAAAAAGAAAATGGCGATGATTGGCACTATTGCAGCATTTGATAGCAGCATTGAAGACTGGGCAACTTACATTGAAAGAGTGGAGTTGTACTGTGAGGCTAACGGAGTGGAGGTAGAAAAGAAAGCCACTGTTTTGCTGAGTGTTATGGGCGCGAAGACATACGGGCTACTACGTAGTTTATTAACCCCTGAAAAGCCAGCAAACAAAACATTCAAACAAATAGTGGACACACTCCAAGACCATTTAAGCCCCAGGCCACTGCTCATAGCCGAAAGATTTAAATTCCATAAACGGAACCAGAGCAAAAATGAAAGCATTTCTGAATATTTGGCAAAGTTGCGCAAATTATCAGAACATTGCCAATTTGGAGTTGGCTTATCAGATGCATTGAGAGACAGATTTGTGTGTGGCATGCAAAGTGAAAGCACACAAAAGAAGCTCCTGTCTGAAAAAGATCTCACCTTGGAGAAGGCTCTAAGTATTGCAATTTCAATGGAAGCAGCAGCACGTGGTGCTTTAGAAATTCAACAAAAATCCCTGGAATATTCCACTAACAAAATGTCACTGAAACAAGAAAAGAAGTGCTATCGCTGTGGTAAAATGTCACATGACCACAATGACTGTTGGTTTAAAGACAAAGATTGCAGACAATGTGGCAAACGAGGGCACATTGAAAGGGTCTGCAAAGCAAAGAAGCAGAAAACTGATACAAAGGCACACCAAGTGACTGAAAACAAGAAACCTTTCAAAGATAGATACAAGAAGGTACACTACGTGACTGGAGACAGTTCAGATAAAGAAAAAAGTGACACAGACTCAGAGGAAGAGGATCTGGCTTGTCTAAAACTACACAGTGTGAAAGAAACAGAGGATCACAGAATAATATGGGTTACTCCAGAAGTGGCAGGAGTTAGGCTGAAAATGGAGTTGGACACAGGCTCAGCTTTAACAGTGATCTCTGTACATGACTAAACATAGAACATAGAAGATAGGAGCAGGAGTAGGCCATTCGGCCCTGCTCCGCCATTCAACGAGATCATGGCTGATCATCCAAACCCTAGCACCCGGTCCCTACACCGACAGCCATCCCACCCAAGCCCTATCCCCGTAACCCCATGTATTTAATCCCCCCTAACACTAAGGGCCAATTTTTTATCATGGCCAATCAACCTAACCCGCACATCTTTGGACTGTGGGAGGAAACCGGAGCACCCGGAGGAAACCCACGCAAACACGGGGAGAATGTGCAAACTCCACACAAACGGTCACCCGAGGCCGGATTTGAACCCGGGTCCCTGACGCTGTGAGGCAACAGTGCTAACCACTATGCCACCGTGCTGCCCTCGACTATAAACGACTGTTTTCACACATACCGCTAAGGCCAACTAAAGTACTGTTAAAGACATACACAGGACAAAGAGTGTGCCCCAAAGGTAAAATAAAAGTGACAGTGACATACAAAGAAAAAAAAATACCGCAATTGAACCTCTATGTAGTGGAAAATGGAGGACCACCATTGCTGGGACGTGAATGGCTCAGGAAAATACAGTTGGATTGGCACACCATCCAAGCACTGTTTGTGTCAGCAAAGGAGGACAGCAACGCCACTCCTGAGAGACTGTCACAAATACTCTCTGACTCTCAGGAAGTGTTCAAGAAGGGAATAGGAACACTTAAGGGCATGAAAGCAAAAATTAAGATTGAGGAGAACGCAAATCCAAAGTTCCACAAGGCCAGACCAGTGCCTTATGCAATTCGCCCTTCAGTAGAAGCAGAGCTGGAGAACTTGGAGCAGTTAGGGGTCCTGTCCAAGGTGGATTGGAGTGAATGGGCCACACCTATAGTTCCAGTGATGAAGAAAACCTCCAGCACAAAACCAGGAAAGCCAAGAAAAGTGTGCATCTGTGGAGAGTTTAAAGTGACTGTTAACCCAGTCCTCCACACAGTACAGTACCCATTGCCTCGCATTGAGGACATCTTTGCTTCCCTGTCAAGAGGGGAATGCTTCACGAAGATTGACTTGGCCCAGGCCTATCTCCAAATGGAAATTGATGATGCATCAAAGAAGTACCTGACAATAAATATGCACAAAGGCCTTTACCAGTACAATCGGCTGGTATTCGGAATAGCATCAGCTCCTGCAATCTGGCAAAGGGCAATGGACCAAGTCCTGCAGGGGATCCCAGGTACTCAGTGTTATCTTGATGACATCATCATTACTGGCAAGAATGACAATGACCACCTTTCCAACCTTGAACAGGTGCTCATCAGGTTACGGGAGTATGGGCTCCGAGCGAACCGAGACAAGTGTGAGTTTTTCAAAAAGGAAATCTCATACTGTGGACATGTGATTGACAAGGACGGTTTACACAAGTCTCCAGACAAGATTGAAGCTGTGATTAATGCACCAACACCTGAAAATGTGTCTCAGTTGAGATCATATCTTGGACTGCTGAACTACTATCATAAGTTCTTGCCCAACCTATCCACAGTGTTACATCCACTAAATGCACTGCTACAGACAGGGTCACAATGGAAGTGGAGTGACAGCTGTGAACAAGCTTTTCAAGAGAGTAAAAGACTCATTACTTCAGAAGAGGTGCTAGCTCACTTTGACCCATCCTTACCTATTCGACTGGCATGTGATGCTTCACCCTATGGCATTGGTGCCGTGTTGTCACATAAGTTCCCAGACGGCTCAGAGAGACCAATAGCCTTTGCTTCAAGATCATTGATGACGGCTGAACGCAATTATGCACAGATTGACCAAGAAGCCCTCAGCCTTGTGTGGGGAGTCAAGAAATTCAACCACTACTTGTATGGTCAACAGTTTACACTGTTAACTGACCACCAGCCTCTCGTTTCAATCTTCAACCCAGGGAAGGGCGTTCCAGTGATGACGGCACAACGGCTACAGCGATGGTCACTCTTCCTAGGGGCTCACCTGTATGACATTGAATACAAGGAGACCAAGCAACATGGCAACGCCGATGGTTTGTCACGTTTACCACTGCCGACCTCAGAGGAAACTACAACAGTTGACTCAGCAGAGGTATTTCACACAACAATAGTTGAGCAGCTACCAGTGACAAACTCCCTCATTGAAAGAGAAACACGCAATGACCCTACATTGTCAAAAGTTTATGACATCACTGTGAAGGGATGGCCAGCGCATGGTGACTCATTGTTTCCAGCATTCTCAGCTAGGAGGGAGCAGTTATCAGTGTGTCGAGGAACACTGATGTGCGGCTTATGAGTTGTGATTCCTCCCAAGCTTCGTAACCGAGTGCTAGATGAACTGCATGAAGGCCACTTAGGTACTGTAAAGATGAAAAGCCTTGCCCGTGGATACGTGTGGTGGCCGGGAATTGACAAACAGATCGAGGACCTGACAAAGAGCTGCTCAGGATGTCAAAAGGTCCAGAACGCACCACCACAAGCCCCTCTCCATCCATGGGAATGGCCCTCATCACCATGGCAACGTGTGCACATCGACTTTGCTGGACCGTTCATGGACTCCATGCTCTTGATTGCAGTCGATGCACATTCCAAATGGCCCAAGGTCATTAAAATGAAATTAACCACATCTGAAAAGATCATTTCAGTTCTGAGGACCATGTTCGCTAGGAATGGCCTACCAGAACAAATCTGCACAGACAATGGACGACAATTTGTCTCTGACGAATTCCAATGTTTCATGAGGAAAAATGGAATCAAGCACTACACATCTGCCCCGTACCATTGTAGGGTTTTTTTTCCTGCTCTCTTGCCCGTTCTGGCCTCCTGCCAGGCTTCGTGCAATAATTACCCTTGAGTGGTTCGACCCACTCTCCCCTACGGTTCTAGACCTTGGACTTAGATGCAGAGAACAGTAGTGCAGAGAAAAGGACTCAATAGACCAGGCTGAATAGCACGAAATGGATGCTTTTATTTTTAAACAGTTTGAAGCATTACAAAATACATGTCATAGGCACAGATTAAAGTAACTACAATCATGCACAAATTTATGAACTTGACTCTATGGAAATGGGGAACACACGGCACATCGAAAAAGGGGAAACACATTACGATTTCCCTTAACTCCCTCCCCTATACCTAAACTAAGTTTTGACCTGGGGAACCTGGGATCATGCTCACCACTCTCGAAATCGCGAGAAAGGGGGTTCGCAGCCTTTTTGACACTGCTTTCCGTCGTCACGTGGATTTGGAAGCTTCTGGCGCAGTCGATATTTTCTCTCTCTCGAAGCGGTGGGGTAGACACAGCCTCGATGAGCGCTCGTTAAGGTTGAGATCCACTAAGTCGATTTGGGTTCATGGAGTAGACCCAGATGCAGGCTATGCACATGGGAGAATCTTGTGGCCTAGATCGCCAGTCCTCCAGAGGGTTTCTTCTCCGTCGGCCTGGGTCGTCGATGATCTCCCGACCCCAGTACCCGGGCCACCCTCGTCGTCTTCTCGTCGTGGCCGAGCCTTGTTTGGCTGAACACCGGCCACGTTGTCCCTTTTCCGAAACCGTCCGTCTTTAAAAAGACGAAAACGTTTTCATCGATCTGCCGAAGTGGAAGAGGCGCCGATCCGGGCACCGTCCGCCCTTCGTTCGTTCCTCGTAGAAGAAAGTTCTTGAAGAAATGGAAGCCTGAAGTCGCCCAACAAGAAGCCGTAGCAGTGAAGAAGTTCGAAGTTGTCCAAGTCACTTAGATGGACTTTCAATCCATAGTTATACTCTTTTGGGACAGTCTTATCTCCCGCCAAATCATAGTCCTGTCTTTGTATTAATTTTGGCGGGCAGAGATCTCTGCAGGGGCGCTTTGTCTTGTAACGGAGCCGGTGATAACTTGAACTGGCCTTCCTGGCCGATAATGTCTGTTAATGTCCTTTGCATTGTCACCGCGGCTCGGTTCGCATATTGATCGGTCCGGACATTTTCCTTGATGGCTGCTAAACGGTTTTTCCTTTGTACAATAAATGGGTATAAGTGTTTTTACATTGTCCGCCCATATCTTGATGGGCCCCATCCTGTACTTATAATCCATTGAATATGTATGCTGTTGCTCTGAGTTTCGGTTCCCAGATACTGGCTTTCGCGGGTTTACTGTCTTCAATCCACAAGCCTGTCTAGCTTGCAGTAACAGAAATAAACTGGTTCAGAAACTGATCACGGGGCCTGGCGGCCATTTTGTATGCCCTTTTATCAAAGGTTTTTCTGTGCAAGCTTACTTTGGTCAATAAACAGTCTTATTTTATCCAGTTTTCTTGCGTGATTTTTGCTGAAAATTTTTGAATCTTACAGGCCCCCCTGTGATACTGATAGCTTGCTTAAAGTATCAATCCTTGATGAGCAAATTTTCCCTGATTCCCCACATCCAAACATTCCTGGCACTTAACTATCTATGCCCCTCACGACACATGCAGTTCCCATTTCCGGAGAAAATGAAAATTACCTCATGCACATTTGGAATCATAGACAGCAAATCTTAAACTATAACACCTTCGCCTGTCAGATGGGCAGGGGTTGATACCCTTTTGCGCCATCTGCATACACCTTTTATTAATCAAAACTTAATAACGACTAATAACATAACAATGCTTAATTCCTTATAACCCAAACCAAACGCAAAAGAAAACACGGATGTTCAAAAGAGAAACAAAAACCAAAAAAAAAAAAAAATCTTAAAATGGATGGACTCTTAATCTTCTACTAGCAGCTTAAAGTGGGGTGTCTTCTTCCCCCATTCGCACATAGCGTTCTTTCCATTCGCCCGCGTTCTCGTGCCTCTGGAGGCGTTTGCCTCTCTTACAATGCACGAAGAGCAAAAATATCACAATTAAAACCTGACATCCTACTAGGATATGGGATGCTATTCTAATCCAGGCTGGGATTTCTATGTTGGTGAACAAGTCCCACCATGGTGGGATGGTTACGTCCAATATGTCTTTTCCTATCTCTAAAGTCTTCTGCTCCAGTGTGTAGAAATGTTTCTGCGAAATTATAACGGCTTTTAAAATCTTGGTGAGGTGTTCGGGAAGAGGGGGAATGACATAACCAAAATGCGCGACAAATCGTTGTAAGTCTGTGAAATTCTCTTTGATAGTGATGTGTACGGTGGAGGGCGCAGGAATGGGAACAATTCGTTGTTGTGCCACTTGAACCTCGGCCCTGGGTTTGAAACAGAAACTGCTATCACCGACCGAACACCACTCGTGTTGTCCATATCGGTACTGAGGCGCTGCAGTGGTGACGCAGTATGTCCCACCCCCGATATATGCTACCTGTGGGGGCACATGGTCCTCTGCCATTGCCTCCATGGTGCAATTCACCGGCTTCGCGCTAGCGGTTCTGAACCCGCACTGTGGTTTCAAAAAGGCATTCAAGTGCTGGGGACACAGGATGATGTGTGCTCCCCGGCTCCGACATCCCGAGAGGTCGGTGCCTGTCATCGTACGCTCCCATCTGATGACGTAAGGCGGGACCACTGCGTAACGAATGTGTGCGCCCCCCTGAATGACTCCAATGTTCTCTACTCTGTATACCGGGGCGGGCTTTGCTGCGGGACCCAACACCGGCATTCTTACTACTATTCCCATAATAGTGTGATTCGAATGTCCGCAGTCCACTGGAACTGGGTATGCTTCTGCGGCTAGCCTGAGCTGGCACGGGCTTAATGCATTCTCAAAAGGGTGGAGCACTTGCAAGTGCTTGTTGCTGATCCAGGACGGGAACAAACCCTGTTTTAAATCCTCAAGATTACTGCGGCCCTCGCCCAATAACCACGCCCCGTACAGCACACAGGCCTCGTTTTGCGCAGCTTGATCGGACGCATTCCGATCCTCCTTAATGAGTGCATTTACCGTTCTCGCGTGTTTCTCCAGCTCAGCAATTATGTCCTTAAAGCGTAGTGTCATGGCCTGGTCCTCATGCAACTCAGAACCCACTACCTTGTTTTCGTCTGTCAATATGTTCCTTAACTGGGCTTTTAAACCATTGATCTGTGTCTGCAGCTCCACGTTATCTAGAGCGTTGACAACAGATGTCCCGGTATTAAAAGCAGTGAATATGTCATTTACAGTACCCCTTCTTTGCCTCCCGACTCGATCCAAAACTTCTGGCGGTGTGGTGTATAATTTGTCTCTGTCGATGTCGGCAAAGTCAAATTCGTAAAATTGTCTAAACATACGGGTTAACAGGACCTGGTATAATTGTTCCGTTTCTTTGGGACACCACTCCGGCAATCTTACCTCAGTGAGATTTAAAATCACTGAGGCCACCGCGTAGTGTACCCCTTGGTACAGCACCTGACCGGTGGGTACCAATACTAAACCGTTCCCGGGTCCCTTGGTGGTGGTTGGGCACCCTCCTTTCTGGGCTAGTGCTACCGGAAGCGTGGGCAGCGGCTTGCGTGGGCGGGTGATGAGTTCAGTGGCGTTCACCGGAATAGGGGAGTATGGGGCTCCGCACGCTCGAGTGCTAACATCCCATCTCATCCCCTTCCCTTCATCCTGCCACTGCCTCTGGAAGAAGATGGACACGCCCTTGGAGCAGACGTGTCTCGAACCCCACATACAGACATATATTCCCTCATCTGGTTCCCACCATTTGTCCCAACACACACGTAATTGTCCGTGAGTTCCCGTAATAGTCCGATGGGTATTATTACCCAGTCGCTCCCACTCGACCGTAGAGTTTCTCATGTCCTTTCCCAGCTTTCGTAGCCACCACCATCGCCTTGGTGGTACGTTCCCATTGCACACCAGACAAATCCTCTTTCCCACGGTAACGCTGACTCTGGGCGCTAGGATCCTCACTCGAGGGCACGTTAATGAAGTCTCTTGGTAGGCAAAACCGAAATTGCTGGAATATTCCGTAGAATTCGTTCCCAGCCAACCTGGCCATCTCCCTTGGTGGAAGTAGGTGGCGGTTTCCTCTACCTCTCGCTCCCCCGTCCCATCCGTTGCGATGGGGGCCGTGTCCCCGGAGCACCCGAAAATGATGACGTCCTTGGTGCGGCCTCGGTAGGCCCACCCGCACCCGATCGCCATGAACGCGACGACAATCCTTTCCATCGTATCCCAGGTTTCTGTAACCAACAAAATGATGTAGCCGGGCTCCCGATAGGTGCTGGCCTAAATTAATTGGACGCGCGGGTTCCTGGACCCCGCTCCCTAACAAACACACATACCGGGCAGACCTCAAAATTGTACTCTTAACACCATATACTTTACATTCCTTAAACTATGACCATAATTACCTAACTTAACTTATGTACAGCGCCGCCCTCCGTGGGGCGGCTTTCCGAATCCCTATGAGGTCTGTCGTGTGCCACACCCTGCGGTGGGGCTGCATTGATCTTTGGCTTTGATCCCCCGCAGCCTGTCGCTGCTGAACGGGGATCATGTCTTCCTGGGGCTGCTTTAAACCGTGGTTGGGAAGGATGGGGAGAATCTGGCCAAAATTTTCTGGGCTGGGGCGCTCGAGCCGACCTACGAGGGGCTGCTTTGGGTTGGGCTCCCGGGGCCGATGGACCGGGGGTTGTGACTGTTACCGTTACAGCCTGTGGTTCCTCCACAGCTGCCGGCTCCAGCTCCCCACCCTCAGGCTCCGCCCCCCCGGGGTCGGGATCTGTGGCTTCTGACTCCACCTCACCTGTCCCTACAGGTAATGAGTCTCCGCCCCCACTCCCTACCTCCCCCAAGCTTGAGTCGAGGGCGGGACTGCCGTCCTCTGACTCTTCCTCCTCCGTGATTGGGTCTAAAGCGAGGTTGAGCTGTTCGGGCTCTCCCCTGCCTAAATCCCATTCAAAAGATGAGACCTCCCACTCCAATGGGATGGCCTCTCCCTTCACGCAGGCTACTGCTCCAGCCTGTGTGGTCTGTGACTCTGTTACAGGCTGAGGATCTTTGTTCTCAGACCTGGTCCCCTTTGGTGGCCCTTGTGTACCCGGTTTAAACAGTTTACACTGGTTGATGTGAAACCATTTGGTACGTCGGGGCGTCTTCACTGCATAAACCATGGGGCTGGCCTTGTCTACAATGCTGTATGGCCCCATGTACAGTGGTTCAAAACTCCCTACCCTGGCGTAGTTTTGGACCATGACCTGGTCTCCGACTACCCACTCTTGTTGTTTCCGAGGTTCCAACAACAGTTTATTTCCCTGGTGCTGTCTTCCCATGTTCCCAGCCGCCTGTCCATAAATCTGTCTCAGGCGCTCCAAGAGGGTTTGGGCGAATTTGTCCCGTTTCACCTCTCGGAGCTGGCCCTCAGTGAGCACCGGGGCTAGCACATGGGTGGGTGTTCGCATGATCCTTCCAGTCATTAACTCGTGCGGGGAATACCCCGTGCTTTTGGACTGGCTGGCTCGGATCCCCATGAGGACTAAAGGCAGGACCTCCGCCCATTTCTGGGGCGAGCCCATTGTCTCTTTCCTCAGCTTTTCCTTGAGGGTCCGATTCATACGCTCAACAATCCCGGATGACTGGGGATTGTATGCTACGTGCCACTTTCCCTCAATGCCCAAGAGCATGAGGGCGTTCTGCATTACTTGACCGGTGAACTGACTCCCTTGGTCGGACTCTACAAAACGGGGGAGTCCCCACCGTGAGAACACTTCCCGAATCAAGATCTTAGCAGTACCCAGTGCCGTAGCTGTTCTGCACGGGAAGGCTTCTACCCATTTGGTGAACACATCTACCAGGACAAGGCAGTACTTATAGCCTCCCTGGGCGGCGGGCAGGGGCCCTATGTAGTCGACCTGAATCGACTGCCATGGTCCCTCTACCCTCCTGATGTGCCCCATGGGCACCTTCCTTTTGTGGGGGTCTGGGTTGTTAGCAGCACACACAAGACAGCTTGCGCAGAACTCGCGGACATCGTCCCGAAGTCCCGGCCACCATCCCGCCTGCTCCACCCGTTGCCAGGTGACCTCAGGTCCGGGGTGTCCCGCTCCTGGACCCTCGTGGGCCAATTGCAGGAATTCCCTTCGGTGCTGCTGCGGCACAACCCACTGCTCCTCTCGGAACAGCATACCTTCTTTGACTGTGAGGGCTGCCGTACTGTACGGACCTTCTACCTGTTTGCCCTCTGTGATGGCTTTTAGGACTGCTTTTAGGGCGGGATCCAGGGTTTGGATGGTCTTTAGGTCTGGGGGCGGTGTCACCCCTGTGTTCCCGGGAATTCCCTCCCTGCCTTGGATCGCCGCCACGGGTCCGGGTTCGTATGGGTCCCAGAGAATGCCGTTGCGGGCACCCTCCCTGGCTAGCGCATCCGCCTGCTGGTTGCCCTGACTGCGGGGTTCTGTAGTGGAGTGAGCCTTCACCTTATGGATGAACACCTCTCCTTTCTCCCCCACAGCTGCTAGGATCTTCTCCAGCAAGGGCTTAACTGTTAAAGGCCGCCCGTCCGCGGAGGTGTACCCGCGTCGGGACCAGATGGCGAGGTACTCTGTACACGAATTGCACGTGAACATGCTGTCTGAGCAAATCGTGTATGGGGTTGGGAAAATCTCGGGGTGGGTAACCACGTACGCCACCGCGGACAGTTCAGCCTGCTGCGCGCTCATAGTGCTGGGGAGCTTAATTGCCAGGGCAATGTTTGCCGCAGGGTCATAAACTCCACACCCTGTGAGTCGCTTGCCGTCAGCTACAGTGCTAGAACCGTCTACGTAGATCTCGCGGCCTGTGGGATGTATCCCGGCCCGTAAACCTATGTTAACTTCCCATACCCCTTCTACGGAACATTGATGGGCTGTCCCGGGATATGCCATATTGGCTGCGAGCCTTGGCGCGCAGAGGCCTTTAACTTTGAGATCCATCTGGGAAAGGAGGAGGGTCCAGCGCGCAATCCGAGCGCTGCTTACGGTCCCATCCTTAATCCTCCCGTCCAGAAGCATCTTCGTGGGGGTGTGATGGGTGAGGAGCGTAATGGGAGAGGTCCCTGTGAAGATCACTGATCTGTTCACAGCCCAATGCGTGGCCAGGAGATGCCGTTCGCAATTGGAGAAACTCCTCTCCACATCCGTGAGCACCCTGGAGGAATAAACTACTGGTCTTAGCTTGCCGTGCCGCTCTTGGAGCAGCACTGCGCTCAGGCTGTCCCCACTAGCGGCTACCTCCAGAAAGAACTCCTCTCCCCCATCTATGGCCCCTAGGGCTGGCGCAGTCTGCAGATCTCTTTTCAACTTCTCGAATGCTGCCTGGCACCCCTCGTCCCAAGACCACTCGACTCCCTTGTGTAAGAGTCGAAGTAGCGGGGCCGCTGTGGCAGCATAGTCCTCGATGAAATCTCTGCAGTACCCGGTCAATCCCAAAAAGGACCTTACACCCGTTACTGTGTTGGGAATCGGCAGATCTTGTATAGATTCCCGTCTGGCCTTATCTATGGCTCTTTCCCCAGCGCGGATGGCCAGACCCAGGAATTTAACTTCCTGCTGGCCGATCTGGGCTTTCTTTGGGTTTACTTTGAAACCCTTCCTTTCTAACAGTTCCAACAATTCGGCTAACAGTGGGCCGTGCTGCTCCCTTGTATCTGTGAACAGGAGTAAGTCGTCCACATACTGCACTATCTGGTTGGGCTGGCTGAACTCTTTCAAACTCCCCGCCATGCACTGATGGAAAATGCTGGGGCTGTTGTGAAAACCCTGTGGTAAGCAGTTCCAAGTGTACTGTTGCCCTTTGAAAGTAAAGGCAAACTTGTACTGGTCCTCCCGCCGCAGCGGAATGGACCAAAAACCGTTCGAGATGTCCAGCACCGTGAATGTGGTCGCCGATGCTGGAATACTCCCTATTAAGTCTGCAACTGCTGCTACCGTGGGCGCGCAGGCTGGGATATTACTATTGAGGACTCTGTAGTCCACCGTGGCTCTCCACGAATTGTCCGGTTTCTTTACCGGCCATAATGGGGAGTTCACGTGGGTGGCTATCGTCCTCAACATGCCCTGCTGTACCAATGAAGATATTGCTGTCTCCATGTCGGGTTCTGCCTCCTTGGGGAAATTATACTGCTTTTGGGGTCGGATCATGGGGTCCCCGTCTACGCTGACTTCGAACCCAGTGACTCTCCTGCAGTCGTGCTTGTGGGTGGCGAACGCGGTCAGATTTTCTGACACACGCGCCTGCAAGTCCGTTGGGACGTTTGTTACCATGAGCTCGAGATCATAACCTCCTGACGGCTTCATAGTGCACAGGGCCCCCTTTTCTTCCTTCCCCGGGATTACGACTACCTTACCTAAACCGCCCTCGGCTCCCCAGAGACAGTGATTTCTCAGGTCCACGAGGATCCCGTGTTCCACCAAGAAATCAGCCCCAAGGATGCCTTTTCCCCCCCCCTCATTCCACTTCAATAGGATGCACGTCCATGTGGTGTGGAGCGCTCCCAACTGAATGGAGAGCGGGAGGGAGTACGCGCCAGCCTGTTCTCTACCTGTGAAACCCGCTACTAAATATGGAGCCTGGGCGGACAGAGGTGAGGCAAAAGGTTTGTCCGTGTGGATCACGGTACACGAAGCTCCCGTATCCAACAGGTAACTACCCCTTTGTTTCTCCACCTCCATCTCCACCACAGGTCTTCTCCAAGCGTCATAGCGGAGCGGACACAAGTAGACGGGCTGCGCGGGCATCAGTCATTTAGGTGTTTCGGCTGGGGTCTCGGGGGCGATAGGGCTGTTAGCAACCGCTACCTTCCCCTGCCAGGTCATCAGAGACTGCATAGTCTCCAAGACTGACTCGATCGCAGCGGGGTCCACAACCGCACCACCCCCTTTATTCGGGGCAGAGGCTACGGTTGGGTTCTGGACTGGTGTTGGGGCAGCGGCCTGCACTTGTGGTTGTGCTGGTGTTGGGTAAACTCTCGGGCCGTTGGCGACTCGGGCTTGGGCTTGATCTTGGGCTGCGGCGAACGCTCTCTCCCTCTTATCCTTCCAAGGATTCCTACAGTCCTTGCGCCAATGACCCTCCTTCCCACACCCGTAACAACTGCTATTGGCTTGGGGATGGCGATTTCCCTCCTGACGCCATTCCTTTTTAGCAGAGGCTGCGGGTCTCACCTCATGCACCTTTCCTTTCACAACAGGCGTTTTCTTGCCCTTGTTGTTTCTATAACTGATCGTGAGCTGATCTAGTACTACTTCCTCCGTGGAGCGGGCGTTAGTGGGGTCAAACCATGCTTTGGCCTGTTCCTTCACTACTGGCAGGCAACCTGCTACCAGGCACCGAAGCCAGTGAGCCCTTTGTTCGCCATCCAGCCCGGCCCGGGCCGGCCCGCCCGGGCAGCTGCGCCGATACACTGGCCACAACCTGTCGGCGAAAACCCGTGGGGGTTCTCCCTCTAGCTGCACTGTCTTTTCTAAACGGAGGAACGGAGTTCCGTCCCCCTCTCCCATGATCTCCAGAATCTCATCCCGTAGCAACTCATAGTCCCTGTGCCCTCTCTTGCTCTCGTCAGGGAGACACTGGAGGAGCGAACTGTCCAGGGAGAACAGCAGCATTTTAGACTGTTCAGCCCCGTCGCAGTCATTGACTGCTGCAGTCTGCTCCACGTCCCTGAAATGCACGGAGGGATCTCCTGACTCGGAGAGTTTTGGGATGTGACTTATCATCTCTCTTAGCTGTCGTGCGCTATGAGGCATTATGATCTGACTCTCAAGGGGTCCGTCATCGCCATTTTCTTCATTTGGACCGAGCTTCCGGTGCCTCGTTGGACACAACGGCGCTGGCCCCGACTCTACTGTCTGGGGTTGCTCTACCTCAGGGCTCTCTTTCTCTACCGCCTCCGTCTCCTGTCCCGGAGTCCAAGACTCCTCATAGGCAGGAGGCGCAGAGGGTTTGGGGGTTGGTACCCCAACTGCCTCTTGTGGAATCGGTCTTTTGGATTCCTTGGCTAGCAACAGCTGACTCGCTGGTGGATTTATGAGACACACCAACCCGTTTGCCTTCGCTAGGGCCTTTCTCAGGTCCTCTAGCTCCCTGCGGCAAGCGCTGTGGTCGGTGTTCTCAGATCTATCCTCCATGGCCATCTTGTATGCTGCCCTGGCTCCCAGGAGCTTTTCCTCTTGGGCATCTACTTGTTTGGCTAGACGGAAACACCTCTCTCTCATTCTACCTTCACTGGCCTTGGCCTCAACGACCTGACATTTTAAATATTCTACCCGGGTTTCGTGGCAGCGAATTACGGAGCGGCGTTCCTGATTCAGCGCGTCAAGCGATTCAATCAGTTTTTGACCTCCCGCAACCTTTTCCTCTACGTCTTTAAGCAAGCCGTTGATCTGGACTGTCTGTGCTGCAACTACCTGGTCCAAAAGCTGGACTTGCTTCTTGTAGCACATCAGCCAGACCGCCTTTTCTACAGATTTCTTATGCTCTCTGCCCGCTGTCCACTTGATGGCTGCGTCTAGCGGGCGCCTATCCCTTAGTAGATCAGATATCCATTGTTTTGTGAGGTTGACTTTTCCGAAAACATAATCTGCTATTCTTTCATCCGTCACATTTCGTTTATTCAGATCTTGATCTAACACACTACTTTCCTGCTGCCAAGGTCCTGCCGCGGTCGCCATTTCTGTAGGGTTTTTTTTCCTGCTCTCTTGCCCGTTCTGGCCTCCTGCCAGGCTTCGTGCAATAATTACCCTTGAGTGGTTCGACCCACTCTCCCCTACGGTTCTAGACCTTGGATTTAGATGCAGAGAACAGTAGTGCAGAGAAAAGGACTCAATAGACCAGGCTGAATAGCACGAAATGGATGCTTTTATTTTTAAACAGTTTGAAGCATTACAAAATACATGTCATAGGCACAGATTAAAGTAACTTACAATCATGCACAAATTTATGAACTTGACTCTATGGAAATGGGGAACACACGGCACATCGAAAAAGGGGAAACACATTACGATTTCCCTTAACTCCCTCCCCTATACCTAAACTAAGTTTTGACCTGGGGAACCTGGGATCATGCTCACCACTCTCGAAATCGCGAGAAAGGGGGTTCGCAGCCTTTTTGACACTGCTTTCCGTCGTCACGTGGATTTGGAAGCTTCTGGCGCAGTCGATATTTTCTCTCTCTCGAAGCGGTGGGGTAGACACAGCCTCGATGAGCGCTCGTTAAGGTTGAGATCCACTAAGTCGATTTGGGTTCATGGAGTAGACCCAGATGCAGGCTATGCACATGGGAGAATCTTGTGGCCTAGATCGCCAGTCCTCCAGAGGGTTTCTTCTCCGTCGGCCTGGGTCGTCGATGATCTCCCGACCCCAGTACCCGGGCCACCCTCGTCGTCTTCTCGTCGTGGCCGAGCCTTGTTTGGCTGAACACCGGCCACGTTGTCCCTTTTCCGAAACCGTCCGTCTTTAAAAAGACGAAAACGTTTTCATCGATCTGCCGAAGTGGAAGAGGCGCCGATCCGGGCACCGTCCGCCCTTCGTTCGTTCCTCGTAGAAGAAAGTTCTTGAAGAAATGGAAGCCTGAAGTCGCCCAACAAGAAGCCGTAGCAGTGAAGAAGTTCGAAGTTGTCCAAGTCACTTAGATGGACTTTCAATCCATAGTTATACTCTTTTGGGACAGTCTTATCTCCCGCCAAATCATAGTCCTGTCTTTGTATTAATTTTGGCGGGCAGAGATCTCTGCAGGGGCGCTTTGTCTTGTAACGGAGCCGGTGATAACTTGAACTGGCCTTCCTGGCCGATAATGTCTGTTAATGTCCTTTGCATTGTCACCGCGGCTCGGTTCGCATATTGATCGGTCCGGACATTTTCCTTGATGGCTGCTAAACGGTTTTTCCTTTGTACAATAAATGGGTATAAGTGTTTTTACATTGTCCGCCCATATCTTGATGGGCCCCATCCTGTACTTATAATCCATTGAATATGTATGCTGTTGCTCTGAGTTTCGGTTCCCAGATACTGGCTTTCGCGGGTTTACTGTCTTCAATCCACAAGCCTGTCTAGCTTGCAGTAACAGAAATAAACTGGTTCAGAAACTGATCACGGGGCCTGGCGGCCATTTTGTATGCCCTTTTATCAAAGGTTTTTCTGTGCAAGCTTACTTTGGTCAATAAACAGTCTTATTTTATCCAGTTTTCTTGCGTGATTTTTGCTGAAAATTTTCGAATCTTACACCATCCAGCTACAAATGGCTTGGCAGAAAGATTCGTACAGACTTTCAAGAAGGCCATCAAAGCAATGTACAGCGAGAATCTACCACTGCAACACAAGATAGACAATTTCCTCTTTGCTTATCGGAACGCAGTACATGCAGCCACTAATCAGACTCCAGCGATGATGTTTCTGAACAGGAACCTGAGATCTTGCATGGACCTTCTTAAACCGAATGTACGTCGTGATGTAGAGAACAAACAGTTCAAACATTTGAATGCTAAGCCAACAAGAAGCTTCAGTGTGGGACAGTCAGTTCTTGCTCGTGATTTCCGGATGGAAAAGTGGCAACCAGGGACAATATCCACAAGAGAGGGACCACTGATGTATACTGTGGATGTGGGAGAGAACGTTTTGAGACATCATGTTGACCAAATTCTGGATGTTAAGGTGGAAAACACCCCTATACCTCGCCCAGACTCACCTGACATGGAAACAGACACTCCTGATTCATCAGCATCAGCACCAGCCTCATCCACAGCTGAGAGCTCTACCTGTGCTGATAGCTCACCTGATGCACCTGTACCTGTACAGTCTCATTCCCCAAAGCAAAAGAGTCTGGAGAGATGTTACCCAGAGAGGCAGAGGAGGCCTCCCCAGAGACTTGACTTGTAAAAGGGTTGTAGACAAAATAAAATGTTATGTTGGAATTTGAATTTTGTTACTTTTAAAAAAACAAAAAGGTTACTGTAAAGACAGGCTCTCTATGTTAATTATAGAAATTTTGTGTTAATATACTATTAAACTAAAGGGGGAGGAAGTGTAATGTATACAACATTGAAGGGACTACTTTTGCGGATGTACATCCTTAGTTGCGAGCGTATATAACAGACGCGTATCGATTTGTACAGTCAGTGCCGAAGTTCCAGTTAACCAGTAAAGATCACTTGAAGTTACTCTCAGTCTCTGCTGCTTTATTATTTTATGTAGTTGTGTATAAAGGTACAAACACAACAGCACCTATCATGCTTTCTCCCTGGCCTCAACTCTACAAATCCTGTCCTGTGATCCCACAATGGGAGCAAGAGAGGTTATAACCTATTACAAAGGTGTTGCAATATCTTTAAATACTGCTGTTTAAATATTAATCTTTCTCGTCAGAAACCATGCATCCGCATTATTAATATATCTTACACACAATGCAAATCAAATCAAATGGTTACAGCACGGAAGAAGGCCCTTCGAGCCCGTGCCAGCTCTCGGCAAGAGCACTTCAGCTAGTCCCAGCTAGCAATTAAGAATAAAACAAAAAACTGGCATTAGTTTGAAGAAGAATCCCCATACCTTTGAAAAGGTAAGGTTCTTTGGGTTAATAAGCTGAAATTTGTGCCACCCTCATACTTTGATCAGTGTTTGTGTTTTTCTTTGAAGGTGAAGATTGCCTCCATCCCAAGTGCTATCTCCAAATGGGCAGATAAGTGGGAATTCAACTGGGGTGAAGAGTGGCAGCAGAAATCCAAGAAAGTTCAATTGAGTGGAGGAAGGAAATACTACGTGGAAGCAATGTATCATGGGAAGACCCTTGCCACAGAAATGAAAGTTGGCATACAGCTGCATAATACTTGGTTAAATCCAGAGGTTGTAAATACATACTACAGGGAGAGACAGGAGATTCGAGTCAGAGTGGACTGGCTTCCAGAAATACAGGTAAGTTGATGTATATTTCATAGTACTGTATTTGACAGGCTATGCAATAGCTCTTATTTTGATTGCATCCACAGGGATAGGCAGCAAGCGAAAGGTCGGTCAATGTATTCATCCATGTATTCTTTAAGTACCTCTTCTGAGGGTTGAAGCAAGATAATATTGTCCTAAAATTTACATAAGTGGCAGAAATGGTATTGTACACCTCAAGGCAAAATATGAGCATGTACAGTTTGAAAATAATATCCAGTAAGTAGATGACAAATTAGGCAAATGCAAAGCAGTTACTCCGGCAATAGGGTTTCTGCCCCCTAGCATTGTTAAGTGTAACTGCTTATGCAGAAATGTCAATGTATATACAGTTACGTTATTTGGGGATTTTACAATTGAGTTACAAATAAAATTGAGTTGGCAAAGGTTTGGATTTGACTTGGGCTGATCAAACTGCCTTATATCTTTGTCAGGTTGTATCGCCATGCCCATTTAGTGTTCTAAAAGAGTAATAAATTATTTTAATTATAATAGCAGCAATCGAGCTGCTGGATGAAATTGGGACATTGGCCAACATTGAGGCCAGCAGACGATCTAAGTCAGGATGTTTCAGACGTTTACCATGACGTTTTCTTTGAAAGGAGGATTTTTTTTTAAAGTTGGTAAATAAAGCATACTCTGTCTTTTCCCTACATCCCTCCAGTTGCACAATGCTAATTCTAACTCTATGGGATTGAGATTGGTGTGTGGGTGGGGGGTGTGGGGGGGGGAGGGTAGCAATTGGTAGGGCAAGATGCTGTAGGCCATGTTAGGATAATGAATTTAGCCCAAAATTTTATTTTGTGACAGACTATAAATCAACATGAAGTTTAGATGTATGGAAATTGGAAAATAAATGGGAATAGGTTCAGCCTTGGTACCATCCAAGGTTGAATAGCTCATTAACATTATGAAGAATGTCCTGCTGGGTGAAGTGATGGAGAGCTGTCAGGAAGTAGTGAGGAGAACTCCAGCAGGCCTTTAACCCTGCAAGTTTAGGAGAGCAGAGATAATTGATTCCCCCCCCCTCCCCCAGTGACAATAACATCATAGTCTTGCATTTGTTTCTCTAATTTGAGTCTCAGGAGTAGAACGGTAACAAGTGTGTGATTTGTGTTTTACAGAGTCTGAGTGTAACTGGTACAGGATGGATGAGTCTGACTTGGGAAAATGTTTCCAGCAGCTTTATACCAGCCAATGCTACTGCTGCTCAGGTGGGTGCAGTGGAATTATATGAACTGAGAATTCAGGGCTGTCATTTCTTACTACTTTTGTACCATAGAATGGTAGCATTAGTTCCTGAGAGTCAATCTAAGTTTGGCTCCTTTCCAATATGGCAAAAAAAAACATGAATGTTCCAAGCATTTTTAAAAAAAGGGCACATAGCAACACAAAACCCAAACTGGCTAACTAGTTAGGTGCAAGGACAAATTAGAATTAAGCAAAAATAATTTTACAGATTAAATGAATATAGTTCACAGGAGAACAGAGACAGATATTGTGCACAATTAAGGGAAGTGAAAGCAGCTAAGTGATTAATGGAGAAGAAGGTAGTAGACAATTGCAGTAGCAATGGCAAACACCTTTTAAGCTACGTTAGGAGTCAAAGGATCAGTAAAGGCTGTATAGGGCCATTTAAAGATGTCTTAGGACAGATTTGTATCGACTCTCAAGGTATGGCAGTGGTGTTAAATGATCCTTCGTATCAGTCTACACTCCTGTGAATGATACTCAACTACCCGCTACGGGGTGCAGGGAATGATTTTTGCTATGGCACCTTTTCGCAGTGAAAGCAAGTGTGTGGGGTTTTGGAAGCTTCACTTGACATTTTTAAGAATTGCTCTTGCTTTCTTCCGGCAGTGTGGGCAGTGCGATCAATCACACTGCAGAAGCAGACTGTGAATTTTGGAGCTTCCGCCCTCCCCCAGTCCCAACCAATGCCCAGCTGTACCTGGTGTACAGCGTTGCTAAGATCCAGGTTCCACCACCAAGTCCAACTGGTCCTGCGGACATCATGCTACAAAAATGTACTTCCCAGCCCCCGGAATTTTTGGACCTCTCTGTTTAAAATACTATCTCTATCCTGTCTCTTGCACTTTAGAATATGGAATTCTTGAGAGCATAATTAATGAGAGGAAACAGTTAGGTGATGCTGCCCAGTCCACTCCATTTAATACTTGCGAGTTAAAATCACGCTAAGTGAGATCAATAACAAAATTGTGATCCCATCTGGGTTAACAAGCAAACAAAGACATTTCTTTTGAACATGTTAAAACATCTACACAGCATAATTTCAACCCTTTTGAGTTTACCACCATAGATATACAATGTAGTTTAAGTTTAATTAAAGAAAAATCTCCTTTTCATGATCTGAGTGATAAATAAAACTCTCATTAATCACCATAATGGGAGCTAGCCTGCACATTATGTGGATGTTTCACAGTACAGTGTACAATTACAATGCAAGCAGTATAACAGAGTGAATTACTATGCCGTGGGTATTGGTTTAATCACTCATAAGCCAAACTGACATGGATTTTTAATGCATACCGTATATGAAAATATATTAATAAAAATGAACACAAGGTTAAAATATTCTGCTTGTGAAAAATGACTTTGAGTTTAACTACCCAACCGGTAAGAATCACTCACATTAATAAAATTTCCAAATGGTTGATCCTTTAAAAAATGGACTGGTTGATTTGCTTTATATTTTGGGATTGAATGCTGACATATTCACTGAAATGTTGCTGGTCACAAGTCTGGAATTACTTATATAAATTATTCGCTCGGTGGACTAAGATAAAAGAAAGAAGCCAGGAGTGATGGTTTAACATTTAGGTCCCAATGGGTCCAGTTAGGGAGTTAGTTGGGTTTTCACCTGGTGATTCACACTTCACAAGTGCGCATGAGCAGACACTGGCAGGGACAGCTGTGAAGAGTTCCATCGGGGTGCAATCCTCTCTAAGCTCTGCTTAGTTGGACACAAATACTGAACCCCGGGGGCCATCATTGAGAAGGAGACTGCTAGAGGTGCATCAGCAACTTAGCAAGGTACTGACAGATGTGCCACGCATACTCTCCACAATAGCGGAGGAGTTCAACTCGATCGCTAGTGGATTGGTGGCGTAGGGAATTGCGGGAATGTCTGCCATGGGAAGAGTGTTCGCCTCCATGGAGCTTCAAGCAAGACTCTCAAATCAAAATCAAATCAAATCAACTTTTATTGTCATTGTTAGTGCACAAGTGCAGTACAACGAAATGTTGGCTTGCGGCTCCCGAGAGTGTACATTTAGATTAAGACATTTAAACATTCAACATACATTTGGCTTGTAATACATTAACATAAACATAACCATAATAAAGTGCATTGGCAGATGTGCAGGCTTTAGAGTTTATTTGTGGAGTTCAGTAGGATGACAGCCCTGGGAAAGAAGCTGTTCCTAAATCTGGTCGTACGGGTGCGACTGCATCTGTAGCATCTCCCAGATGGCAGGAGGGCGAACAGACTGTGGCTGGGGTGGGTAGGGTCTTTGATGATGATGGACTGTGACCTCCGTAAACAGCATTTCTGGTATATGTGCTCTGTGGTCGGTAGCCGGGTGCCGGTAATGCGTTGGGCAGTTTTGACTACCCGCTGCAGGGCTTTCCGGTCATAGTAGCTACAGCTGCCATACCATACTATGATACAGTTTGTCAGGATGCTCTCTGTTGTGCAGCGGTAAAAGTTAGAGAGGATCAGGGGTGACAGGTTACATCCCTTCAGCCTCCTTAGGAAATATAGGCGCTGCTGGGCCTTCTTCACCAGAGAGGAGGTATTGAGGGACCAGGAGAGGTCTTCCGTGATGTGGACTCCGAGGAACTTAAAGCTGTCCACCCTTTCCACCACAGCCCCATTGATGTGGATGGGGGTGTGACTTCCGCCTTTAGACTTCCTGAAGTCCACAATGATTTCTTTGGTTTTCTTGATGTTAAGGGCCAGGTTGTTATCGGCGCACCACTTCACGAGATGCTGGACCTCCTCCCTGTAGGCTGACTCATCGTTGTTGGTGAAATGAGTCCAAGCAGGTCATGACCATGGCCATGCAGACTTTGGATGCCAACTTGTCTGGCGCCTTAAACAGGATGACATATACCTTAGCTGTGGCCTTACAAAGCGTCACTGATCAGCACCAAGCTGCTCTCCAGCAGAGTGGTAGGAGTGATGTGGCGCTGGCCCAGGTGAGGGATGATGGCCAAAGGGGATACGGAAGTGAGAACTCCACTAAAAGCATACCCACTTCTCACTCGTTGCCTCCCGTACAGCCCCCCCCCCGCCAGGCAGTACCCAACATGCTGCCTTGTCTCCCGACGGCCGAGTCTGCCCCTGAACAGGTGCAGGTGGAGCAGTCTTTGGTGGGGCTCTCGGGGACTCCAAAACGCACAGGGCTTCACCCAAAAGCATCTCGGCAGGTAGCTGAGCAGTCTGCCTCTACCTCTGCTGAAACCATACAAGATGCACCATATAGAGGCGGAAGGAAGCGTAGGTTGAAGAAATTGTAATTCATCAATTATAATGCCTCATAAAATTTAATGGTTAGCTCCACTTCCACATCTTGCCTATTATTGTGTCCTGAGTGCCAACTCGCCCTTTCACTTGTTTCATAATGAATGTCATTACATGATGGGACCCATTGGGCAGATATACAATGGGCAGATGCGTGGTTTAGTGCAAAGGGAGGGGGTGGGTTGGTGCTGGTGGTGGGAGCGTAGTGCAGGATTTCATTTGTTATGTTTCACACTAGGTGATATTAGGGCATCCCGGACAGCAATGTAAGTGGCTATTCTGGCGATGGGTGCCCCATTTTCCTCCTCTTCCTCCTCTTTGTTCTCCTCATCCGAAGATGAGTGGTGAGTCCTTTCATCCTCCTCCACCTGCAAACCTCTCTACTGTGCACGTGTTGATCCCACCACTGCACATTGTCACTGTCATGGATGGTGATGGTCCTCCTCTTCTGCTGTGCTGTCAAACACATCCAAGGCGCCTCTCAGCCTGATCTTGTCAATTTGAAATACTCAAAGGTTGAAAAAAGCTGTTACCACAGAAGCACTTTCTGCCAAACATTTGCCAGAGGAAACTGAGACAATAGCTGGAATAAATGCACTTTTATTTGGATGGGACAATGACAAGTTTAAATACCCACCTCAACTGTTGCTCAAAGTCGCCTCCATTTCCCTGGTCAGTTTCCCGAGCCCTGGGAAACCTGTGCTACTCAAGCAAAGTTTAGAGCTAAGTTAAAAACAATTTAAAAATACCTCATTAACGCCTCCCAAGGATCCGCCCGCAACCAATTAGGAAATCGGCGACTTCGGCAAGTAGGTTTCTTGCCGACATCCAAATGCACCTCTGTTAAACCTGGAAGTGGGTTGCGTACCCGCACTAAAAATCTAAATTTTTTACCCGCTCCCAACCCCCGCCCCATTCTTGGGGTTAAAATTCCCCCCTAAGCGTCTGTCTGTGTTTAGCTAATTAGGCAATTTTAAAGGGACCTTGTTCTTAATGAAATAATTATGGAAAAATCTTTTTTGTTTGTAAGTCTACAAGGGAATAGCTTTTTCTGTGTGCAACAGATTGAAGCATGTGCTAATAAAGGGCGCTTGTTCCAGGCCCCTGCGCAAATGACAAGACTTAGAATCATAGAGTCATAGGGTGCAATGCAACTAGCACCCGGGCGCGTCGCTGCCAACGCCTCCCGCAAAATGCAGCGGGCAGTTAGTGGCGGCGGTAACAGTGCCCCGTGGCACTGCGCCGCCAGTGATGGCATCATCGCCATGCGCAGTGCACCGCTCGTGCCCCGGCTGCGATCTTCGGGAGCGCCCCCTGACTTACCGCCGGACACTATGTCCGACGAAGTCAGGGGGGCCTACCTGTGGCCGGGGCGGCGCTAATTAAAGGCGAGGTGCTGGGGGGCCATTTTTGTTGCTGGCCGCCTGCCAGCACCTGCTGACCTCCTGACCCGCCCTCCCCCCACCCTCTGTGAGCTCTTTTGCCGGCACTCCCGATCCCCGGTGGCCCAGCTGGGCCCCGGGTCGCGCTGCGCAAGGCCCCACCCCTTTAAGAAGGGGAGGAAGGCCTGCAATACCGTGGCATGACGTGCCGCAGCACCGCGATATTCCTTTGCAGCACCCCAAGAGGGAGGCACCCCGTTTCCCTCTTGGGGCTCTACCACTCAATTTCGGCCGCAGTGGCGCTAATTTTTCCGGGGTGCTAAAAGTAGCACCGGGCCCCAAAGGGGGTGCAACTCAATTTTTCTCCCATAGAGTCATAACAGCACAGAAGGAGGTCATTCGGCCCATCGAGTCCATGCCTGCTCTCTGTAGAGTAATCCAGTCAGTCCCATTTCCCCCGCTCTATCCCCGTAGCCCTGCCAGTTTATTTCCCTCAAGTGCCTATCCAGTCTCCCCTTGAAAATATTGAGGGGTAGATTTTCATTGACCCGTGAGGCAGGGTTTCAGGCGTGTGGGGGGGCGGAAATCCCGAATTCAGGGGTCCCGACACCGTCCCGCCCAAAACCCGCCTCCACGTAAGTTTCAAGGGAGGCGGGTACCCGCCCCACACTGGGACCCGCCGACCCGAGGCGGGAAGGGATTAGTGCCAATTAACTGCCTGTTAACAGGTAGTTAACAGGCAGTTTTCAGCCTAATCCCTATTTTGAGGGGTGTCGTGTGGGATTCCCGATGACTCCAAACCACGCCAGGTTAGAGCAGTCGGGCCGTCGGGTTGAAGGACTTGGAGGGGTCACGATGTCGGTGTTCAGGTGAGTGATGGGTGCATAAGTGCAAAGGTAAGTGTGTTTGGTGTGTCTAAAGTGTGTAAAGAAGTTTAAATTACCTGTACTTACCTTAACAGCCTTTCTTCTTCCAGGTTTCGGGAGTCCATCACTCAGCCGGCACTGAAAGCAAAATGGCAGCGATCTGTCAAAAGTGACAGCATTCAGCTTTCATTGCCAGTGACAGTTCTAACTGAGTCTGTGTAGAAGGACTCAGGTTAGAAGTCAGACTGTCAGTGTTTGACAGCTTCAAACAGCTGTGAAACACTGATATTTCATCTGTCAAGAACTCTTGACAGATGAAATTTCAGTCTGTGATGTCACCTGTTGCCGGGTGGCCCTTAATTGGCCTGCTGAGCCCGCTGGGCGGGCTCAACAAGGTCAATCAAGGGAAAGTCGCGCGGATTGGCCGGGCGTCGATGTAGGCGGGACTAAAACCCAAAATTGGAAGCCCCGCCTCCTTCCCGACAGCTTGAGGAAAATCTACCCCTGAGTGTCTCCGCTTCCACCACTTCCGTCAGCCGCGAGTTCCAGGTCCTCACCACTCGCTGCGTAAAAATGTTTTTCCTCACGTCCACCCTGTATCTCGCCCAAAACCTTAAATCTGTGTCCCCTAGTCCTTGTACTATCAACTAATGGGAACAGCATTTTCCCGTCTAGCCTATCCAAACCCGTCATAATCTTGTACACCTCTATCAAATCACCCCTCAACCTCCTTTGCTCTGATGAAAACAAATCCAGCTTCTCCAACCTGTCCTTGTAGTTAAGATCCCCCATCCCCGGAACCATGCTGGTAAATCTCCTCTGCACCCTCTCAAGTGCCTTCACATCCTTCCTAAAGTGTGGTGACCAGAACTGGATGCAATACTCCAGTTGTGGCCTAACCAGCGCTTTATAAAGGTTCAGCATAACTTCTCTACTTTTGTACTCAATACCTCTATTTATGAAGCCTAAGATCCCTTATGCTTTGCTAACCACTCTCTCAATATGTCTTGCCACCTTCAGGGACCTATGCACTTTAACTCCCAGGTCCCTCTGTCCCTGCACACTCTTTTAAACTGTGCCATTAAGTGTATATTGCCTCTCCCTGTTCCATCTGCCAAAATGCATCACCTCACACTTCTCTGTATTAAATTCCATCTGCCACATGTCTGCTCATTCTGCTAGCCTTTCTATGTCCTGTTGCAGTCAATTGGTATCATCATCACTGTTTGCCACACCCCCAAGTTTGGTGTCATCGGCAAATTTAGAAATTCTACACTGTATTCCAATATCCAGGTCATTTATATATATCAAAAAAAGCAGTGGCCCCAGCACTGACCCTTGGGGAACACCACTGTCTACCATCCTCCAGTTTGAAAAATAGCCATTTACCACAACTCGCTGTTTTCTGTCCTTAAGCCAATTAATCCAAGCTGCCACTGACCCACCTATTCCATGAGCCTCAATTTTGTTAACCAGCCTTCTATGTGGTACTTTGTCAAACGCCTTCCGAAAATCCATGTAGACAACATCCATTGCATTCCCTTCATCAATCCTCCCTGTTACTTCATCAAAAAATTCAATTAGATTAGTCAAACAGAATCTGCCTTTTACAAATCCGGGTTGGCTCTCCTTAATTAGCTTAAACCTCTACAAGTGCCCGTTAATTTTTTCCTTGATTATTGTTTCTAAACTTTACCAACCACTGATGTTAAATTGACCAGCCTGTAGTTACTAGGATTGTCCTTACACCCTTTCTTGAACAATGGTGTCACATTTGCCACTTTCTAATCCTGAGGCACCTCCCCCGCATCTAGGGAAGATTGGAAAATTATGATGAGCCCTTCCGCTATCTCCTCCCCCAATTCCCTTAGAACCTGGGATGCAAGCCATCTGGACCAGGCGACTTATCCACTCTAAGCATACTCAGCCTTTCTAGCACATCCTGTTTATCAATTTTCACCCCTTCCATTGCTTCTACCTTTTCCACTTCTACAGATATTTTGTCAGCATCCACCTCCTTAGTAAACACCGATACAAAGTACTCATTGAGTATTCTAGCCTTGCCCTGCGCCTCTAAGCATATATCACCTTCTTTGTCCCTAATAGGCCCCACCCCGCCTCTTACTACCCGTTTACTGTTTACATGCCGGTAGAAGATTTTTGGGTTCCCTTTTATGTTAACTGCCATTCTACTCTCCTATTCTCTCTTTGCCAATCTTATTTTCATCTTCACTTCCCCTCTCAACTTATTGTATTTGGTCAAGGAAATACTCCTGAACTAATTTCAGAAATTCCTCCCCCTCCTTTCCCTTTACCCTAGCATTATCCCAATCGATATTTGGGTAATTAAAGTCCTCCAATATCACCACTCTATAGCTTTTGCATATATCTGCGATTTCCCTGCCGATTTGCTCCCTTACCTCCCTCTCACTATTTGGAGGCCTGTAGACTGCGTGATCATACCCTTTTTGCTCCTCAACTCTAACCAAATGTCCCCTCAAGAACATCCTCCCTTTCCAACACTACAATTTCTTCCTTAATCAGCACTGCCATCTCACCTCCCATAGAATGGTTACAGCACAGAAGGAGGCCATTCGGCCTGTTGAGCTCGTGCCGGTTCTCTGCATGAGCACTTCAGCTAGTCCTACTCCCCCGCCCTTTTCCCCGTAGCCCTGCAATTTTTTTCCTTCAGGTACTTAGCCAATTTCATTTTTAAAGCCACGATTGAGTCTGCCTCCACCACCCTTTCAGGCAGTGCATTCCAGATCCTAACCACTCGCTGCGTAAAAAAGTTTTCTTATGTCTCCTTTGGTTCTTTTGCCAATCACCTTAAATCTGTGTCCTCTGGTTCTCGACCCTTCCGCCAATGGGAACAGTTTCTCTCTCTCTACTCTGTCTAGACACCTCATGATTTTTAATACTTCTATCAGATCTCCTCTCAACCTTCTCTGCTCTAGGGAGAACAACCCCAGTTTCTCCAGTCTATCCACATAACTGATGTCCCTCGTCCCTGGAACAATTCTTGTAAACCTTTTCTGCACCCTCTCTAAGGCCTTCTCATCCTTCCTAAAGTGCGGTGCCCAGAATTGGACACAATACTCCAGTTGAGGCCGAACCAGTGTTTTATAAAGGTTCATCATAACTTCCTTGCTTTTAGCCAGCAAACCAGCATTTTGATGTTCATTGAGCTTCTTTCATCCCACTTCCACCCAGGCTCTGACACTGGGGCCAAGGAGTTTTTATTTATCCTACATTTCCTAAGAAAAAAGAGAAGGCTTGATGTACATTTCCTCACGGTACCTCTGTAATGCTAAGTTGAAAGCAAGGGCAGTTTTACCTTGGTTAAATTAAAAGAAATAACTAGCCTTTATATGGTGCCTTTCATGTCCTCAGGATGTCCCAAAGTCCTTCTCAGCCAACAATATACTTTTGAAGTGTAGTCACTGTTGTAATGTAGGAATCACAGCAGCCAAATTGCACACAGCAAGATCCCACGAACAATTAAATAGTTGATCAGATAATCTGTTTTTGTGGTGTTGGTTGACAGTGTTGGCAAGAACAGTGGGAGAACTCCCTTGCTCCTCCTTGGATAGTGCCTTGCGATCTTTTACATGCACCTGAAAGGTAAACAGCAGATACAGTAAACAGTTCTCCTTCTGCACTCTAATATAAAGCAGGGGAACTCTTGAACACCCAGTAGCATCAGAGATATTGTAGCAGTTCGTGTTCACCTAGGTAGGTATCGGACGAATGACTACTAAATAATCGAGTTCGACTTCAGGAGAACAATCTAGAAGTTGTTTATTTACAAGAACAGACGAAATACAGCAGGTAAGGCGGCTGGATGCAGGAGCACTGTGAAGTAGGTCTTTCCCCAGCGGGGACACCACGGGGACTGACTCTGCAGTCCTGTGGAGAGCGTGATGACGTCATCACGCTCGGTCACGTTTTCCCGTGCTTAGGTGGTCACGTGACCGCGTCGTGACGTTAGCGCGTTTGCCCGCGCTTGGGCGGTCACGTGACCTGCGCCGTTGCGTCGGCGCGTAGCTGTGGCTGACCGTTGCGGCCGAAGTCGCGAGAGCGGGTGGCTGAACCGGGCCGGCAGCCATCGCGGGCGCGGGAGGCCGAACCGGGCCGGCGGCCACTGCAGGAGCGGGAGGCTAAGTTATGCCAGCGACCGTCGCGGGAGTGTAAGGCTGCGCTGGTCCTGCTTGCATCTGGTGAGTCACGTGATGCGCGTTCTTAAAGGGGCAATGGCCCAAGCAGGTAAGTTAAAGGGGTAACGGCCCAAACAGGTAAGCTATGTACATACAAAGGTAAGTTAAAGGGAATTATGTATATACATAGTAAGGGACACCCGGTGGAACCGCCACAATATAACATTTTCCTGGGGCTTGTCAGCTGCCTTCAGGTCTCTGTTCAAAGCTGAAGGTTTGAGGCCAGGTTTCTTCCTCTTTATTAGAGGTCTCCAACCTCTAATGGTTTTTAAGTTGGTGGTGGTAGGAAGTAAAGATAATCAGGTCTGAGTAGGTCTCCATTTGAGTACTGCTCACCTAGGAGCCCCAAAAAAATGGCAGAAGTGCCTTCAAACCCGCTGAGATTCAATCATTTACAATGAAAATGCCTTAAATATTTCAGAACTGTAACAGATTTAAAGCAGTGAGATTTATTAGGTTCATTTTTTTCCCTTCCTGAGATTTTGTGTGTTGACTGATAGTAATACAGAAATTTGTACAGGTTTGTGTTTTATTTTTATTACCATTATTATTTATGGAAATTTATTGTTGTTTAAACTCAGCTCTTGTCAGCGGTTGAGCAGATTTTATCTGTGAGCTGCGAGAACAATTCCTCTTTGGCTGACGTCTTTCTTCAAGCCGGATTTGAACTAGGTATGTATGTGAAACTTAACCCAGAATGCTTTGTGCAATTTCTCTAAAAGAGACATCATAACCACTGGTTTCACATTTAATCAGTTTTGACCTACAATTAACCCATAATTAACTGGGCCAAAGATCAGATTACCGGAGAGCCTGGGCCTACTCTTAATGCTGTGAGCCACTAATGAGTTGACTCATTGACTGGCAGCTCTTCCTCTTTCGATTATGAACATGGAACAGATGTTTCACTGGCTGTGTCCCTGATGTGATGATGCCATATTGTGGATTTTTGATTGGCTAAAAACATAGCTTTTAGAATCCGTTTTATAGCCAATGAAAACCCAATTAAAAAAAGAAAGTTGCTCTTACCAAAATAGCTGATGGGAGCCAGTGAAATTAAAGGTGGCGAAATTCGTCTCCTTTGTACCTGCTGTTAGCATCTCCGGGGCGCTGAAATGTGCCAGCGCTACGCGGAGCGGCCGCGTAGTGCTCCGGCGCTACCGCACTTCAGCACCCGACACTGCCCCAAGAGGAAATGGAGCGCCCGGGATAGCGCTCTGCTTCCTCGTCGGGGCGGTAAGCCGAATTTAGCTGCTGGTGCGGCAATTCTGCACTGGGCACTAAATCTCTGGTGATAATTCGGTTACCACCCCCAAATGGGCCGTAACCGAATTTCGCCCCCAAAGTCTCTTAGTTTTTAAAAGAGACAAAGTGTAGAAAAGATAAAGTAGACAAGTGGAGAACAGTAACTTTAAAATTAATTAAAAATAGAACATAGAGAATGGGGGAAAGGGAAGACAGAGTGAACAGACGTAAACTGTGCCTAATTCAAATTGTATCAGCTTGTTTTGGTAGGCTGCTTGAATAACATTATTATGGGATAATTTCAACTTAACCCACTGGTTGGAAATGGACTGGTTTAGTTCAGATTCCTATTTCACACCCTGTCCGATTTTACTCTCCATTAACTTCAGGGTTAGGGTGTTAGCGATAGATTGTTAGTTCTGGGCAATGAGCGAGATCTGAGTTAACATCTGCATAGTCAGCTCTGCATTGCCTGCAGAAAACCACTATTGGCAACTACTGTTGTCACTTAATGCATCCGTTACTTTTTTGAAATGTAGTCACTGTTATGTAGGTAAATGGGGCAGCCAAGTTGCACACAGAAAGACCCACAAACAGCAAATTGGAGAAAAGATTAGGAACATAGGAACAGGAGCAGGCCGTTCAATTCAAGCCTAATTGACCACACAATCTGTTCATGGTTAATCTGTACCTCCGCTCCATTTACCCGCCTTTGCTCCATATCCCTTGATATTCTTACCTAATAAAAATCTATCTATCTCAATCTTGAAAATTTTAATTGACTCAGCATCCACTGCCTTTTGTGGGAGAATGTTCCAGATTTCCACTACCCTTTGGATGAAAATGTGCTTCCTGATCTCACTCCTAAATGGCTTAGCTCTCATTTAAAGATTATGACCCCTTGTTCTGGGTTCTCTCACCAGAGGAAATAGTTTCTTTTTATTTACCCTATTGAAACCAAGGGCTGGATTTTCCCGTGTCCCACCCGCAACGGAAGTTCGGGTTTCCCAGCACGCTCCTCAGCATGCGTGCGACGGAAAGGGCGGGTTCCCCGCCCAGAAGCTAGCCTAATTGACAGGCTGGCTTCCAGTCGTCTGGGGAACGTGAACCAGGAGGACACAGGACCAGGTAGGTGCTGGACCCAGGATGGTGGACGGGGTGGGGTGGGGGGTGTTCCAGGCTGTGGGGGTTTGAAGGGGTCTGATCCCCGGAGGGTGTCCGATACCCGGGGGCGTTTCCAAACCATGGGGTTTCCAATCCCTGACTCCGGGGCTGAGTCGCGATCCCGACGGTGGTGAGGGGTGGGTGGGGGGGGGGTTCGATCCCAGACCCAGGGGAGGGCCAGGCTGATGGTGGGGGAGCTTGGGGAGCCGGGAGGAAGCACCCCCGCCCCTCCTGGCCCACAAGGAATGCTCCCTGAGGCTGAGGCCACCTCGTTGCAGCTACGGGGAATCCTGAGCCCTGGGAGCCCCGGCCACCTGCAGTTAAACCCGCACAGCAGGTTAGAGTAGAGGCTTCAGGCCTCATTATCATGCTTAAATTGCCAACCCGCCTCCTGGCAGTGGTTAGGCAGCCCGCCCCACCGTCCCTCCTGAGTGAAAGGTGAAAGTGGGCGGGTTGGAGGCGGGATTTACATTTTTACAACTTTCACTACCCCCCATGCCTCCAACCCACCCGTTCTTCCCTGTGACAATTCCAGCCCAAGTTTATACAACTTCTCCAATAATTTAACCTTTTAGGACCTGGTATAATTCTGGTGAATGTGGGCTGTATCCACTTGCAAGGCCAATATATCCTTCCTGAGGTACAGTGCCCAAAACGGAAGGCAGTTCCTTTGTAACTTCCTGCTCACATCCACACAACTTACTGTGCCAGCCTAGTTCGTGCCACCCTAGTTAGTGTCATCTGCAAACTTGGAAATATTACTCTCTCTTCTTTCATCCAAGTCATTAATATATATAGGGTGAAAAGTTGAGGCCCCAGTACAGATCCCTGGGGAACAGCACTGGTCACATCCTGCCAATCAGAGAATCCTTATTCAAAAGCAAAATACTGCGGATGCTGGAAATCTGAAATAAAAACAGAAAATGCTGGAAATACTCAGCAGGTCAGGCAGCATCTGTGGAGCGAGAAACAGAGTTAACGTTTCAGGTCGATGACCTTTTTAATGGCCCAGAAATTCGGGCCGGGGGCTTCCTGCCGGTGCAAGCCCCCGACCTGCACTTACCTTGCGCGCCGGCCATTGAGCTGTGGGCCCCCTTGGAATTCTGATCCGGGGCCTGGTCCAACTGCCGGCGCCCAGTGTTTGCGTATCCCAGGGGCGCAGTTAGTTCGAAGCGTCCCCTGGGATCACGTGGGCCATGGGGAGCCAATCGGAGCAGGGAATGCTCCATTCATAAGTCTGACAGGAAGTGCTGTCAAACTTAGAAATACTACGGGCCCCTTCTTCTTACAAAACATCACTAAATCTTCAAATAAATTTTAAAAAAACCACATTTTTTAAATAAACTATAAATTAAATGAAATAACTATTTTAAACAATAATTTAAATTTTTGAAAAAAATAATTTTATTTTCTAACGGGGCTAAAAATAAACTTACCTTGCTTTAAAGTATTTAAAAATAATAAACCTGTGGAAAAAATGTTTTAATTTTAATTAATTCACCACTTACCTTGTAAAAAGCAGGCCATACACCTGCTTTTTACATTTCTAAATTCTGCAGACTTACCTTCCCGGGAAAACCTGTAAAAAAAAAAAAAACAAAGTTCGATGCGCACACGCAGCCTCCCCCGCGCACGCGTTTGACCTCTGAACCCCTGCTTTCAGGGGAACGGAAGTGCCGGTTTCCCGCGCATGCGCAGTGCATGCAGGAAACCGGCACTTCCATTGGGCCTACGGGTGAGTACCCCGTGCGTACTCACCCGCAGAGACCCGAATTTCTGGGCCAATATATATGGTGAAAAGCTGAGGCCCCAGTACAGGTCCCTGGGGAGCACCCCTTGCCACATCCCGCCAATCAGAGAATCCCTATTCTTTGCCTCCTACCTCCAAACTATTTACCGACCCATGTCACAAGCTTACCTTTAATTCCTTGTGCTTTAATTTTTTGTGAATAATCTTTTGTGTGGGATAATCTACTTTGTTTGTTGAAGGATGTCACCTATACAAATAAAAATTAAGGGAGGTTTTCTTGGCTTCACAGCCTGGCATGCTGGATCGCCTGGGTGCAGCAAATATCTCCCAAACTGGGTGTGATAAAATGCTATCTGATTTTCCTGAAAATCTCCCCTCTTGTGCCTGTTTCTCACAGGTTACCATTAACTATTTACGTTCAGCAGTTTAACACTTCTTTTACTATTCCACAGCAACACCAGCCTCCTGTACTCTAAAAGTACTCAGAATAAAAACAACCATCTGCTTTGCACAAAGCTAAACACACTGTCCTTGAGTTAGAGATGAAGCAACTGTTGGAAGATATTTGCTCTTGGTTTATCACAGACTTCTTATTGGCACAATACTATTCAAAAATATTTTGTGATTCGCAATCATTATATTATAATCACCATAATTTATTCCCAATCATTATATTATAATCACCATAATTTATTCCCAATCATTATATTATAATCACCATAATTTATTCCCCTTGTTTTACCCCCATCTTTTAAAAAAAAACTTTTTATTAACTTAGAGTTTGTTGTCCAACCAGGAACGGCGGACCCTGGCACTGAAGGACACCGTGTGAGCTGGACGGAGCCGTATTGTGGAAGGTTCAGTGTTTACAATCCACAACACCTTCTACAGGCCACTCGAGCCTCAAGCAACAGATATGATGTCACAAAATACACACATGTGAGTAGCACTAGGGCAGAGAGGAAAAACCACCACCTTGGCTACATCCAGATCCAACTATTGGGAAGCCCTCAAAGTGATTAGGACCTTCCATTTATCCAATTATTCCTATTGAATAAGCGCCACTGGATGTATGAAGAATAAGTTGGTGCCTCATCTAATATTCCTTCTTGCTCGTCTGTTGTAAAATCTCTCTGTTTGTATTTCAATTCTCACCCCTCCCCCAAGTGCCACACACCAAATCTCAGAAGAGAGAATCTCGCAGGTGACATGCTCCCAGGCTGTTGTCAGTGTTGCTGTATATAACTGGCTGCTGGGAAGCCCATGATAGCAACAGTTGATGACTCACCCTCTGATGCCTCTCCGCTCCACAGGAACTACAAATGTGCTCAGTGTCTCTTGATGGCAGTGCCTGAAAAATCATGGGCCAAAACTTTTATCCAAGCTCTTAAGGTACAGAATGCTGCTGCACTGATATGTTGTTATACCGAGCTGCCCAATTTCCACCGGTTTCATGAAGCGACAATGCTCATACTGCGTATGTAGAGGCAGTCTCAGGAATATTTTATACACAACCCATGGCATTGCACAGGGTGGAGTCAAACTAAGTGCCGTCAGGTTTGGTGGGGAAGGGGGTGGGGGTGGCGGGGGAGATGATAATATGGCTCCCTCTTCTAGGATGGGAATTCCATCGAATTGGTGGGTGGGGAGAACCTTCTCTCATTTACTCTCGTTAGAAATGCGGGCAGGAGTGGTGAGTGGGTCTTCCATGCACCTAGCCCTGATTTTGGTCACAGTGGGGGCCCTGATGAGTGGCGAGGGGGTGGGGGGGTGGGGTGGGGTGGTGGGTGCCACTTAACATGGCTTCCAACTCTCATGGTCCCTCTGTTCGGAGGATTGGAAATCCATGACCATCCAACAAATTCCATTGAAAAGTTTTGGTTTGAAAGTTGCGAACAGACCTTCACTTAGCCATTAATGTAATCAACCTATGATTATCATTTAACTAATCCTTTAGAACCCAGTAGAAGCTTTACTGTAAAGGTACATGGTGGGCTGGGTTTGAAACACAGTGGCAGCTCCCATGGACACTTTGAGCCCTGATTTTAACTGGGGACGAAGGGCGAGGGTGGGACTGGTGGGGTGAACATCATGAGGCCCGGTACATTTTAACTCCCGGGCCTGACTCCTGCCCGAAGCCGGTATCAATGGTATGAAGCTGGCGGGTGGGCGTTGGCTGAGTGCAGCAGGACGCTGCAGCCGAGGACCCGCAGGAACAGTCCGCGGCAGTCAGGTGAGTGGATGGGGGAGGCATGAGGCGATCATGGTTTGGACAGAAACCTGGGGCAGGGGAGGCCTAAGCTTTCCTTGTGCTCCATGATGGTCAGTGTTTCAGGGAGGCCGGCACCAAGCACTGAACGTGCTGCTACAAGCAAAAATGTCATCAGGGTCTGAAATGTCATCAGAGCACTGATTCTTGAATTTCAATGAGGCCTTCACCTACCTGGGTCAAGGGCCTCGCACGCTGTCTGAAACGCACCTGTTAAAAAGGCGTGGATCCAGTGAGTAGGACGCTGCTCTGATTTTCAGGGTTATCATTTAACTAATCCTTAGGAACCCAGTAGAAGCATTACTGTAAAGGTACATGGTGGGCAGGCTTTGAAACACAGAGGGTTAAAATTGACCCTTTTATTTTTGTAGTTATTTTGAAATGACGTAATGTTAAATTTTAACCTTGGGATACCCCATCACAGCACCACCTACAGGTGTAATAGTTACTGCAAAGACTAATGTAACCTACTTACTGTTTTCAGTATGAGACAAGTATATATGTATATATGTGCATGTGCGTGTGTGTGTATATATATATATATTTGTCTCACTTTGTCACGCATGCAAATTTCTGTGTCACACTTAAAATAGAGTATAATCACAAAGACAAGCTGCTGTTTTTTCTATCCTCAGTGAGGAACTGTGGATTTATAGCAGTTGCCAATCTACAGAGAAAACAATTATCCCTGAATTGAACTCAGGATGTGCTGATCTGATAATTGAGCTCAGGATGCACCTATTTATACCAGTGGACTTTATGGCCTTAAAGGAACAGGTTAGGTTACACACAGCTGTATCTTACCAGAAGAATAATACATTGTGTGTTATGTGATACAGTGCTGCTGCCCTTATAAAGCAGCATAACCTCCGAATTAAAGAAAACAAATCTGTAAATACTGGAAATATGCGCCCATCTGAAATGTCGTAACTTATCTCTTTGAAGATACTGACTGAACAGCTGTGTGTTTCCAACATTTTATGTGCTTCTTTCAGATAACGTTCAACTTCCTTTGACCAATGGCACAAATATACTAAAAGAAATGCGAGGAGGCCACTAATATTCAAATGTTGCAATATGCAGAGAGCTTGTATTCGATTGCTGTCCCTGATAAAGGTCCAGTTTAAGTACCACTTACAGTCACTGGTACAGTCCTAGTATGAGCCGTGGTAACTGTTACCAGCATTGGTTTTGGTATTGGAGCAAATCATTTTTTTTTTTGGCTGTTTCAAACAGGTCTGCTTTGGATACAAAGGCTACATAACAGGTGGCTTCATAGTGACCCTGACCCACAACAACAGATTGTTTCAGAGTGTTAGGAGCAACATCACTTGTGCATGGAACCCTGACAACACCAGCCCTGCTAGGTAAGGAAATCAGTAGCCAGCGGGAGGGGATGTTACTAAGTATGCAAGGCTGAAGACTCTACTGTGACAGGAAAGCTGGCTGGTCTCGAGACGATGCTGCTCGCCATCCCCCACAGTCCAATAATATGTAAATATTTCCATTATTGCACCATAAATAAGCTTAAGTTGAATTCTGTTTAATATTAATATTGTACCCTGAAGCCATGCAGAGTTAAAATCACCCAGTAATTGATGGTAATAAATATTAATAAAGCAGCTAGTTGGGTATGGAGGGGAGGGCTAGCAGTCACAAACATATATGATACAGAGTTAGATTCAGACCTGATATTAAAGGTGCCGTATTATCTTATTGGGGAGTTTTGCAGGTAAGCTTAGGTACTGGAATCCCCGAGCGCAGTTGTGCGGAAGAAGTGGAAATTCTGTGGGGTGGGGTGGGGTGGGGGGGGTCCTCTGGTGGGAAACTGGCAGAACCTCCCCTGAGAAATAGTGTCAATGACTGAAAATGGCCTTTTATGTGGTTTCTCTGGGGTTTCCACCAATCTCCAGCCTAAGTTACAGCAGGGGATCAGGAGAACCCTACAGAAATGCAAGGTCTTATTATCACCACTTAAATACCACCCCTCCCCCGCTCCCACCAACCGAGAAAAATCGTCTCTGTTACCTTTTTCTTGAAAGTGAACTTCCACCTGCAACCATTTAATTCGATCACAGAAATGTCAGACAATATGCTGAGTTGTTTTTCCACAGACTGGTATTGGTTCTGATCAACTGATGTGCATTAGACTGATACAATTTGGAGTGTGAGCAGAGTGTACTTTTTTTTAAAAACAGGAATAACTTTGCATTCAGTGCAACAAGTTTGTTGTCATTCCTATTTTCCCTGATTCTCTGTCCTCTCCTGAAGTCAATATAATGATTCATGCTGGACAACACTTCTGTGAGTTCAAGCAATCAAGGGCCCATTTTTCATGTGTGTGTCCAAGCAGGCAGTATTGGTGGACTACTAGATCATGGGGTCATCACACTCGGGGGCCCGTCCTGCCCTCATTCATAGTGTGCACACGTCCAATTCCCAGCGGGGGAAAGGACAGTGACCAGGGGTAGGAGTTTTTCTCCTTGCCTAACTTAGGGACACTGTGCCCAATTGTTGGCATCTCACTGCTACCCTGGTTGAGATTAACTGACTCAGCATAGACCAGGGATTGAAACCTGGTTTTAGTGGCTCGTAATACATTATGTGGTACATTTACCCAATAAACCATCAAGGTGGCCAAAAGAGAGATTTTGCTGGTCCTGTACCTGGATGTACTGGGTTGTCTGGGCACAGTGAATACTGGGAAATTGGGCAGACTGGAGCACCTGTCCATAAGGAAGCCCACCTATTTTTTTTGGTTGTTAGTTTAAATGGATGAAAAATGTGGTGGGCTCCCTGATGTGTGCGCACTCCAACTCCACAGGAATTGCGATTGGTCCCCCCTCCCATATCCTGCTCCAGCCCTCCCCTCCCTCCAGGAATTACTTGAGGGCCACTGCTGGCGAGGCAGGCTGCCCAACATTCATCTCTTCGCTCGGGTGAGCTGCCTGTGGAGGCGTGACCAGCACCAGCAGCTTACGCTGAGTCTGCGGCTGAGGCCTGAGGACCAGTTTTCATCGCACATCGGGCCTCTCCGTTGGGGTGAGCGCTAGTCATTTCGCGCTGAATCTGGGCCCGGAAATGGGCCGAGACCAAAATCTACTTTGGGTCAATACTGCCGATTGGTTCTCAAAGGTACGGCAGGGCGTTGCACACTTTTGTGAAGGTTTCCACTCCCCATTTTGCTGTTTCAGCTGGAAGTTTGTATGCGTGGATCTTTGGCATAGCTGCCTGGACAACTCAACCATCCCCCTAGGCCAAATGAAAGATGCTCCAGTGTTTGTAGAACAAATTGATTTAATCTCGGTGGCTGAAGGCGAAGCAATAGATTGGATCTTTGTGGATGAAGTGATTATCACTAACACAAATATAAAGGGTGAGTAAACTTCAATGGCCCCAAGAATTGGTATAGATGAGCAAGTATTAGCCGTAAAATAAGGCATAGGCATGATAGGCCGAATGGTCTCCTTTTGTGCTGTATCATTCGGAAATCAAAATGCCCTTGGAGAATATTTCTAAAAAAATTACTTAAATTTGTATTTAAGTGATTTCTCTAAAGTTGGGGGGGGGGGTGGAGTGCGGATTTTAACTCCCCCCTGATGGACAGGAAAGGGTTGGGGCGGGAGGGTCAAATTGGTAAAAATAAAACCCAACTCGCCGCAAACATGCCTACTTCCGGTTTAACCGCGGCAGGTTTGGCTCTGATTAACCCGCTCAGGAGAGGCGGGTCAGAGATTATACTATTTAAATCAGGCTCCATTCCTCAGATTTTAGGAGCTATTTGAATATAACAGCAGCAGTTTGGGTTTCCCAGGGCTCGGGAAACCCGGTAGCTGAAGGGAGACGGGAGCTGCCAGATCCAGCAGGTAAATACTTTTCCAGCACTGCTTGTGGGCCAGGAGGAGCCGGCCCCTCAAGCAAACCTTCTGCTGTGATCTCTCCCTCCCCGCGATTGGCCTACTGCCCCGTGATCTTCAAATGCCGCCCACAATCTCCCCCCTCCCTGTGATCTCTCCCTCCGCAATTTCTCCTCCTCGCTGCCGCGCCTGAGCCCCCCCCACCAACCCTCGATCTTCTCCGATTGCTGTGGACCATCCCCAGCGGGCCCCTGGTGCGGCCTTCTACCACAGGCTTTCTCATCCGATAGCCAGGCAGGAAAGAGAGAAAAAATATTCTAATAATGTCCTGCCATTAAATTTGACAGGATCTCCGCCTTCCCGATATTTCCGGGTTTCCTGGCAGCGGACATGTATCCTTGCTCCCTCCCCGCCTCCCCATAAATATCAGGGTTAATGTTTTCCATTTTTTCCCAACTTCATAATTTATATATAATATATATCAAAGGACAGTGACGTACCTCACTCAAGTAGCAAGTTGGTCTCAAAAGTATTGGTGTGGAGGGTTATTCCAAAGGATTGTAACATTTAAAAAAAAACAGGACTGGAGATCTTTTCATGTATATAAATAACAAATATGAGTTTTAATCTCTTCTTCCACTCCAGTATTTCCAGTCGATCCCAGACCAGCTCGGCCTGGTGGGAACCTCATACAAACCGTGAAAGTAACTGGGTCAGCGCCGAATTACAGCCTAACCTTACTCGTCGCCAAATGTGGAACTGGGCTCCCTCTGATCACACTCGGGTGAGAGAATATAGATGTGACTTTTCTTTTAGAGCAACATACGCAGAACTAAAACAAAGGGGGGAATTGTAACATAGGGGAGCGGGTGGGATTGGGTGGGGGTGGGGGGTTAAATGGGTAAAAAATGGAAGCGTGTCGGGAAGGCGGCTCCAACCTGCCAACTTCTGGCTTTTACTCAGGCAGGACAAGTGGCGGGCAGCCAATCCGCTCCCAGGAGGTGGGTTGGCATTTTAACTACGTTCATGAGGCTGGAAGCCTGGATTTAACCTGCTTTGCAGGTCTGGCTGCGGTTGACCAGGTTTCCCATGCCTTGGGAAACCCAGCAACTGCAGCAAGGCGAGGAGAGCCTCAGGGAGCAGTCCTTGTGGGCCTAGAGGAGCAGGAGTGCTTCTTTCCAGCCCTCCAGGTTCCCCAACCATCAGACACCCACCCCCATACAACACCTACCCACCCCCCACCCCCAACCAAGATCGGACTCCCTCCCCGGGGTCAGGGATCGGAACCCCGGTTGGGATTGGACACCCCCCGGGGTCAAGGAGCGGACCCCCTTGGGATCTGACCCCCCGGGGTCAGGGATAGGACCTACCTGGTCCTGTGGCCTCTTCTCCAATGTTCCCTGCCCGACTGGAAGCCAAGTCTGTCAATCGGGCCAACTTGTGGGCGGGGAGCCTGTCAGTGAGATAAGATGCATGCTGTGGAGTTAAATCTCTTCCGGGTTTCCCGTGTGTTCCCAGTATGTCAAAATGTTAAAAATCACCCAAAGAATCTGACCCAAATATTCTGAGGGGGGAGGATGAACAACCAAAGTTCGTGGTCCATACCGATACCAATGACATAGGTAGAAAGAGGGATGAGGTCCTGCCGGCAGATTTCAGGGAGCTAGGAAAGAGATTAAAAAGCAGGACCTCAATGGTAGTAGTCTCTGGATTACTCCTGGTGCCATGCGCGAGTGAGTATAGAAATAGGAGGATAGAGTAGATGAATGCATGGCTGGAGAGGTGGTGCACAGTATGGTATGGCAGCTGTAGCTACTATGACCGGAAAGCCCTGCAGCGGGTAGTCAAAACTGCCCAACGCATTATCGGCACCCAGCTACCGACCATAGAGCACATATACGAGAAACGCTGTTTACGGAGGTCACGGTCCATCATCAAAGACCCTACCCACCCCAGCCACAGTCTGTTTGCCCTCCTGCCATCTGGGAGACGCTACAGATGCATTCGCACCCGAACGACCAGATTTAGGAACAGCTTCTTTCCCAGGGCTGTCATCCTACTGAACTCCACAAATAAACTCTAAAGCCTGCACATCTGCCAGTGCACTTTATTATGTTTATGTTAATGTACTCCAAGCCAAATGAATGTTGAATGTTTAAATGTCTTAATCTAAATGTACACTCTCGGGAGCCGCAAGCCTACATTTCGTTGTACTGCACTTGTGCACTAACAATGACAATAAAGTTGATTGATTGATTGATTGATAAGCTGGACAGGTTGCACCTCAACCGAGCCGGTACCAATATCCTCACGGGGAGGTTTGCTTGTGCTGTTGGGGAGGGTTTAAACTAATTGGTGGGGGGATGGGCACCAGGATGTAGCATTAGAAAGGAGAAACAAAGGGATTTCCAAAAGGCGTTTGATAAAGTGCCACATAATAGGCTTGCCAGCAAAGTTGAAGCCCATGGAATAAAAGGGACAGTGGCAGCATGGATACAAAATTGGCTAAGTGACAGGAAATAGAGAGTAGTGGTGAACGTTTGTTTATCGGATTGGAGGAAGGTATACAGTGGTGTTCCCCAGGGGTTGGTTCTAGGACCACTGCTTTTCTTGATATATATTAATGACTTGGATGTGCGTGTACAGGGCACAATTTCAAAATTTGCAGATGACACAAGACTTGGAAGTATAGTGAACAGTGAGGAGGATAGTGATAGACTTCAAGAGGACATAGACAGGCTGGTGGAATGGGCGGACACATGGCAGATGAAATTTAATGCAGAAAAGTGCAAAGTGATACATTTTGGTAGAAAGAATGAAGAGAGGAAATTAAAGGGTACAATCCTAAAGGGGGTGCATGAACAGAGAGACCTGGGGAGTATATGTGCACAAATCGTTGAAGGTGGCAGGACAGGTTGAGAAAGCAGTTTAAAAAGCTTATGGGATCCTGGGCCCCATGAATAGAGGCATAGGGCAGGATTTTCATTGGGCCATGGAGTCAGGATTGGAGGTGTGGGGGGGGGTGTTAAAATCCCGAAATCAGGGGTCCCGACACCATCCCGCCCCCAACCTGCCTCCATGCCAGTTTCAAAGGAGGCGGGTACCCGCGCCGCACTGGGACCCGCCTCCCTGAGGCGGGAAGGGGATTAGTGCCAGTTAACTGCTTGTTAACAGGTAGTTAACAGGCAGTTTTTAGCCTAATCCCTATTTTTAAGGTTGAAGTGTGGGATTCCCGATGGCTCCAAACCACGCCAAGTTAGAGGAGGCGGGCCGTCGGGTTGAAGGACTTGGAGGGGTCGTGATGTCGGTGTTCAGGTGAGTAATGTGTGCATGAGTGCAAAGGTAAGTGTGTTTGGTGTGCCTAAAGTGTTTAAAGAAGTTTAAATGATCTTTTCTTACCTTTACAGCCTTCCTTCCTTTAGGTCTCGGGAGACCCTCATCTCACCGGCACAGAAAGCAGAATGGCTGCGAACTGTCAAAAGTGACAGCCTTCAGCTTTCTGTGCAGGAGAGATTTCTAACTGAGTCTGTGGAGAAGGACTCATGTTAGAAGTAAGACTGTCAGTGTTTGACAGCTTCAAACAGCTGTGAAACACTGATATTTCATCTGTCAAAACCTCTTGACAGATGAAATTTCAGTCAGTGACGTCACCTGTTGCCGGGTGGCCCTTAATTGGCCTGCTTAGCCTGCTGGGCGGGCTCAACAAAGGTCAATCAAGTTAAAATCGCGTGGATTGGCCGCATCTCGATGGAGGCGGGACAACAACCCCGAAAGTTGTAGTCCCGCCTCCATCACGCCCCCTGAATGAAAATCCAGCCCATAGAGTACAAAAGCGTGGAAATTATGATGAACCTTTATAAAACACTGGTTCGGCCTCAACTGGGCACTGCACTTTAGGAAGGATGTGAAGTCCTTAGAGATGGAGTATAAAAACAGGGAAGTCTTGCTGCAGTTATACAGGGTATTGGTGAGGCCACACCTGGAATACTGCGTGCAGTTTTGGTTTCCATATTTAAGAAAAGATATACTTGCTCTCGAGGCAGTTCAGAGAAGGTTCACTCGGTTGGTTCCAGAGATGAGGGGGTTGACGTATGAGGAAAGGTTGAGTAGGTTGGGACTCTACTCATTGGAGTTCAGAAGAATGAGAGGTGATCTTATCGAAACATATAAGATTGTGAGGGGGCTTGATCGGGTGGATGCGGTGAGGATGTTTCCACTGATGGGTGAGACTAGAACTAGGGGGCATAATCTTAGAATAAGGGGCTGCCCTTTCAAAACTGAGATGAGGAGAAACTTCTTCACTTAGAGGGTAGTAAATTTATGGAATTTGCTACCCCAGAGAGCTGTGGATGCTGAAATATTAAATAAATTTAAAATGGAGATAGACATTTTCCTAGCAGATAAGGGAATTAGGGGTTACGGGGAGAGGGCAGGGAAGTGGACATGAGTCTAGATTCAGATCAGCCATGATCCTATTGAATGGCGGAGCAGGCCCGAGGGGCCGTATGGCCTACTCCTGCTCCTATTTCTTATGTTCTTATGTTCTTATGAGGGTGCAGAAAAGGTTTATGAGAATGATTCCAGGGATGAGGGACTTTAGTTATGTGGATAAGCTGGAGAAGCTGGGGTTGTTCTCATAAGAACATAAGAAATAGGAGCAGGAGTAGGCCAATCGGCCCCTCGAGCCTGCTCCGCCATTCAATAAGATCATGATCATGATCCTAACCTCAAATCTACTTTCACTCTCCATCCCACCCGAACCCATGTGATCTCCCGGGAGAGGCGAAAAACCAGATAAAAAACCCAATGGCCAATTTGGGAGAAAAAATCTGAGAAATTCCTCTCCGACCCATCTAGGCGATCGAAACTCGTCCAGGAGATCACTCTATCCCTGTATTTCCTGCAGTACTTACCTTCTGTAAGAGGTGATCTCCACCCCAGCCAGGAACAGGCCCAATTTACTCTTGAAGGACTCCTAGCTGGCAGCCTGTTCCCAAGGTCTCCACTAATCCCTGTGAATAGTACCATCTCCTGAAATCTAACACAGAATTAGAACACAAGAAGTAGGAGCAGGACCAGGCTATACGGCCCCTGGGCCCGCTCCGACACCAACAGGGCCATGACCAATCTGAACCTAGACTTATGTTCGATTTCCTGCCCGCTCCCCGTAACCCCTAATTCCCTTTACTTCTAGGAAACTGTCTATTTCTGTTTTAAATTTATTTAATGATGTAGCTTCCACAGCTCTCTAGGGCAGCACATTCCACAGACCTACCACCCTCTGAGTGAAGAAGTTTCTCCTCATCTCAGTTTTGAAAGAGCAGCCCCTTATTCTAAGATTATGCCCCCTAGTTCTAGTTTCACCCATCATTGGTAACATCCTCACCGCATCCACCCGATCAAGCCCCTTCACAATCTTATATGTTTCAATAAGATCGCCTCTCATTCTTCTGAACTCCAATGAGTAGAGTCCCAATCTACTCAACCTCTCCTCATATGTCAACCCCCTCATCCCCGGGATTAACCGAGTGAACCTTCTTTGTACTGCCTCGAGAGCAAGTATGTCGTTTCTTAAGTATGGACACCAAAACTGTATGCAGTATTCCAGGTGTGGTCTCACCAATACCTTTTACAACTGCAGCAATACCTCCCTGTTTTTATATTCCATCCCCCTAGCAATAAAAGCCAACATTCCATTGGCCTTCTTGATCACCTGCTGCACCTACATACTAACTTTTTGTGTTTCGTGCACCAGGACCCCCAGATCCCTTTGTACTTCAGTACTTTCCAGTTTCTTGCCATTAAGATAATAACTTGCTTTATGATTTTTCCTGCCAAAGTGCATAACCTCACACTTTCCAGTATTATATTCCATCTGCCAAATCTCTGCCCACTTACTTAGCCTGTCTATGTCCCTTTGCAGGTTTTTTATGTCCTCCTCACTCACTACTTTCCCTCCCATCTTTGTATCATCTGCAAACTTTGATATGTTACACTCGGTCCCTTCCTCCAAATCGTTAATATAGATTGTAAAGAGTTGGGGTCCCAGCACTGACCCCTGTGGAACACCACTAGTTACTGATTGCCAGTCTGAGAATGAACCAATTATCCCAACTCTCTGCTTTCTGTTAGATAGCCAATCTTCCACCCATGCCAGAATATTACCCCCAATCCCGTGATTTTTTATCTTGGGCAATAATCTTTTGTTCTCCTTAGAGTAGAGAAGATTGAGAGGAGATTTGATAGAGGTGTTCAAAACCATGAGGGGTCTGGACAAAGTAGATAGAGAGAAACTGTTCCCATTGGCAGAAGGGTCGAGAACCAAAGGGTACAGATTTAAGGTGATTGGCAGAAGAACCAAAGGCGACATGAGGAAAAACTTTTTTAGGCAGTGAGTGGTTAGGATCTGGAATGCACTGCCTGAACGGGTGGTGGAGGCAGATTCAATCTCGGCTTTCAAAAGGGAATTGGGGAAGAACCTGAAGAAAAAAAATTTGCAGGGCTACGGGGAAAACGGCAGGGGATTGGGACTAGCTGAGGTGCTCTTGCAGAGAGCCGGCACAGGCTCGATGGGTCAACTGGCCTCCTACTGTGCTGTAACCATTCTATAATTCTAAGATTAGCCCAAAAATACTTTAAAAAAAGTGATTACAGATTTTTTTTTTTTATTGACACTGACTGAGTTGATCGAGTGGCCGTAATTTTCTCCATGTAGGCGGGTTGGGGGTGGGGGGTCTCTGAGGGAGGCCGGTTTTACCGTAGGCCCTGCTGACTTTAACTGCAGGGCCTGATTTGCATCTGAGGCCTCAGATCCCCGCCCGCAGCCAGCCAGATTATGAGGCTGGCTGGCTACGGGCGGATAGGCCTGCAGATACAGAGAGGGAGCAAGGAGTTGGTCCGGGGAAGGGATTGGTGGTGGCAGGGCGGGGGGGCTGTCGGGGATCGGTTAGCTCAGGGATCGGCTAGCTCAGGGATCGTTGGCGGGGGGGCTGTCGGGGATTGGCTGGCTCGGGGATTGTTGGCGGGGGGTTGTCGGGGATTGGCTGGCTCGGGGATCATTGGCGGGGAGCTGTCGGGGATTGGCTGGCTTGGGGATTGTTGGCGTGGGGGTGTCGGGGATTGGCTGGCTCGGGGATCGGTGGGCAGGGGGTCGGGGATTGGCTGGCTTGGGGATCGTTGGCGGGGGACTGTCGGGGATTGGCTGGCTCAGGGATTGTTGGCGGGGGGCTGTCGGAGATTGGCTGGCTCGGGGATCTTTGGCGGGGGGGGTGTCGGGGATTGGTTGGCTCGGGGATCGTTGGCAGGGATGGGCAGGGGAGAGAGAGGATCGGGTCCGGCCACCGAAGGATTGTCGCCGGCCTCAGCGTCATTGGTGGGGTAGTGGTGAGGTCTCATGGTGGGGATGGGAGGCTTGGGGAGATGATTGGAGGCCTCGTATTGGGTTCTCCGATCACTAGGAGGTGGGTAAGCCACTTACCTCCTGCATGCAGCAGTCCCCACCTTGGTTTAACTGCCAAGCTTCACGAAATGTGTGAAACCTGTCCACAGGCAGTTAAATGCAGGTGAAAAAAGAGGCTTCCAGCCTCATTATAATATTTATATTGACGCACCGCCCCCCCCTGGGAGCGGGTTGATCGCCTGCCCCGTCCCACCTCTGGTAAAACTGGAAGTGGGCGGGTTGGAGGCGGGATCAGGTCGGGAATCCCATTTTTAACAATTTAACTGCCCCCCCCCCCCCCCGCTCCAAACCCACCCGTTTTGTTAGGGGAAATTCCGGCCAGTGTGGTCAATGCAGTCAGTGGTTAAAATGCTATCCAATGTTGTTAACTATTTTTTTTAAATGTTTGTGCTCATTGAGGTGATACATTAGAAAGGAGAACATTTTTTAACAGGCAAGGTGCCATTTTATGTCAATCGTGCTGGAGAACTATTTGTAACAACATCTGTGTAATAATTTTTGTTACAAATACATATATTTTTGAACATTCCTCTTAATAAGGATATTGCTATTTTAATCCCAGACTGCCTTCCATCAGGATTGTGAGTGAATAGTTACACAATGTTGATTGCAAATGTGCAAAATTCCAGGCTTTTCTGATATATAACATTTTCCAGCTTTTCTATACAGTTTTAGCCTTAAGTGATCATAGGTTAGATGTAGAACGTAGCTCTTGCTAAACTGTCACAACAATATGCTTTATCCTTGCATTCAGAAGAGCACCCACTAGTGCAATAGAGTGATATTTCAACTTACCATACCAGCCAACCTTGAGGCCTTTCTAAGTGAGGCTGGGAGTTGATGCTAAGCGGTTATGCATTCACAAGATCACAAGATCAATATGGACAAGGAAGAGCAATCAGCCCAACTTTATTTATCCCTCCTAATAGACCCTACAGTCCTCACATCACGGCATCCAATCGTTTTTTTAAATGTTTGCGGGGTTTTTGTCTCTCCTCTACCCAAGTGTCAATTCCATGTATTGATCCCGCTTTGTGTCACAAACTTCCTGATGTCCATTCTAAAAAGTCATTTACTAGCATTAACCTGTGTCCCTTGTCCTGGACTCAAAGGTTTAATTTGAAGTAATTTTCCAGCTCCACCTTTTCTATACTGTTACCATCTTGTCTATCTCAATGAGTTCACCTCTCAGTTGTTCCCCTTTCATGACTAAAAAGTCTAAGTTTCTCCAGTTTGTCCTGGAATTTCAGATGCTAGGGATCAGCCTTGTGGCTCCTCTCTGCCTCCAGGGAATGAATGTCCTATCAGTGACCAGATATTATCAGATCAGAGCCCTATACAGTTTAACCATAACTCCGCTGAATTGTACAATGGTCTTTTAACTATGTAGTTCAACATCCTGTTGGCTTTTTCTGCTGTTTTGCATTGGTTGGACACGTTTAGTGTTGAGTCTACAAAGACCTTTGATCTATTTCCACATCATCCATTGCTATTTTAAGACCATTCATGGAGTACTTACATCATCCATTTTCCTTCCTTCCTGCAGTACTTTACACTTGTCCATATTAACTTTCATCTGCTGTTGTTCTCCCGCTAACATATTTTGGCCAACTCATTTTACTTCTTCAATTCAATTACTCATCCCAGTTTGGTATTGTCTACAGATTTGACCAATTTGCATTGAGTTTCTGAATACCCGTCAGTGTAAATTAGAAACAGTTCCTGGGACACCACACTCAGCACTTCCCCTCACCCCAACATAACTGCTTTTACTAGCATGCACCCCTATCTACCCTTCAACCAATTTCTTAACCACTCCAAAGTTTTACCCTGAATCCCCATGGTTTTGAGCTTTCTTGCAGCCATTTGTGTAGAATTTTGTTGAATGCTTTTTAGAAGTCAAGGTGCACTTTGTTGCACAAAACAGTCGAGGAGGTTGGTCGGGCAGGATCTTCCCCATCTGAATCTATATTGACTGTTCGTTGCTAGATATTTGTTGCGCAGGCGATCCTCAAATAATTGATTCAATTATTTTATCTGGTGCTGAAGTAAGAATAATGGCCCTTTACTTGCTTGTATCTACTTTGTCACCTCTTTTGAAAATGGGCAGGTACCATGTTAGCTTGTTTCCAATTTGCTGGGACCTCCCTAGTGTTTATCAAGTCCCTCGCTATGACTGTCAGTACCCCACATATCTCTGGAGCTTTATTTGTTTTGAGCCCCTTTAGCTTGTTTCAGATTTCTGCCTCATTTATACTGAAGTCGTTAATTCTATTTGGGTAACCACTACTCAGGAAGGGCATTTGACTCATGGCTTCCCCAGTGGATATCTTAGAAAAATAATAATTTAGTATATTAACTATCTTGTGCTTGTCTGTGGCTTCATTGTGGTCTTGTGATTCAAACCCAGGTCCCAGAGGTGAAGGAATAGCACGCTAATCCATTGCACCTCTCAGTCACTGCAGTCCATGACAACTATTACTCTGAATCAATAGTACAGCAGTCCTAATACATTATTTCTCCTGTTACAGAGATGCCTTTTTAGCAGAAGGATCTACACATCCTAACAGTGACTATGCCAAGTTGGTAGGGTGGAATTCCATAAATATCACAGTTCAAAGGATTCAGAGTGCAACTCCACCTCTTGGCGGAGTCTTCAGGATTCATCTGCCAGGTGTTATAATTCCAAGTAAGATATATATATTTTTTAAAATCACCTAATGGAAAGTGTTATCTGTGATAAAGCACTGATTAATTATTGCAGCCAAAGAGTGTTAGTAAATTATTGGTGCTTTTTAGCGTGCAATTATTATGAAATACACTTGGTCACTTCTGTACCCTTAATTCTCTGTAAAGAGCCATGAGGCATTTTAAATGAAAGTTGTTTCTCTGAGCTACCAGCAGTGGTACTTATATATATAATAAAATTATTATCCCCAATTTTTTTAAAACTCAAGTTTAGTTAGAAATATTGGCCGGAATTTTCCGGGGGGTTGGGTGGGGGGGTGGGGGGGAGGGGAGGTGGTCAGCGGGTGGGATCAGTGGCAGGTTGGGTAAGAAATTTGATTTTTCCCGCCACAACGTGCCTTTCCCAATGGCACGTCTGTGCTCTTGGATCGGATCCGACCCGCAGAGGCGGGCAACCCAATTAAAGCAATTCTTGTCTTGTTGGCAGACCCTGAATAATGGGTTGAACCTTACCTTTTAACTTGAACTGCTCGCCCACAGGGTCCACGCTGGTCGTGGGCCACATCTGTTAACCTGAGGCGGGAGTTGAATGCCCAGCGAATCAGCTGATTCATTGACAGCTTGAAATGTGCTATAAAAGCTCCCACCTCACAGCTGTTCACTTTCCAAGTGCAGAAGCTGTTGCTTACTCCATTTGGAACACAGATTGAGCTTTATGCAGGCTGCAACTGTGTGATGCAAACTCTCTATCCAGTGTCACCTCATTGGAACAACCTCTCTCACCATTGACAGATTGCTTCTGTCATCTCAACTTCACCTGCCATCTATTCCATCAGCATGGGTACCATTTATACTGTTTCACCTTTGTCCTCAGAATCTGACCACAATGAGCCCCAACACCAGCAGCACCAACAACAACACCAACCTTCTCCGCAATCACCTGATGCTGCATAGGACAGAGGGCATCAGCACCCAATCACATTGCTGCCCAGGAGGCCAGGGATGGCCTCACCATGACTAGATTTACTTCACTTGATGCTGTACACCCTAGCAGCCACATGATGCGCCAGGTTGGCGCCACCCCACACCAACACCATAAAGCATCCCCACAATGTCCAAGCCATTCCTTTCACACTCATCACCATTACGGGGGCTCCTGTTATGTCTCACCATTCACTGCAACTCACTAAGCCACTTCCAAAGGTGCACACAAATCTGTCCAAGAACGCAAAGTGTTGAAAATAAAGGATTCAATGTTTGACACCACATTAACAGAAACTTTACATGAACATTGGATAAAACATGCAAGTGACTACCCTTGTGTGTTGTTAGTTGGTATGATTGGACTAGGATGAGGGTGAATGTGAGGGGTGGCTAGTGAGATGGGGATGTGATAATGTAGATAGAAAGAGAGGGATGGGTGGAGGTGCAAGGTAAGTTGGTGTAAGTAAGGATGTGCAGGAGTAGGGTAGGGAAGGCAGAGTGATGGGGATGTGATGAGAGGCACAGCAGGATGAAGGTGAGTGTGGCTTTGTACTCACGTTTCCTGATCTAATGAGATCATCGAAAGGTTTATGCCACTGCACCCAGGTCCTCCTGACCACATCCCTGTTTGAGACCTTCTCTGCAATCAGGCTGTTTTGGTCTCCTGGGGAAGTCTCTTCTGCCCATCGGAAGGGAAGAGGACCTCCCTGCATGCTCATGGGAGAACCTGGGTGCAGCCCTGCACCTCTGTGCAGCGATTGTCAGTGTTTGCAGCACTCCAATGCTGTAGAACACTGACAGCACAAAGGTCGAAAGTAAGGTGGCCATGGTCCCTTTAAGGAAACTGGCTCAAAACGTGCCATGAAAGACGTCACCAGACCTGCTTCCTCTAATTGGGCCGGGAAACGCACTGGGCGGGCTTAACAAGCCCCATCAACGTAAATTCATTTTAGGCAGTGGGATGGAGCCAGCAGCGGGGCCGCGACCCGCCACCGACACCGGCCGCACCAGACCCGCCGAGGTGAGCAAAATCTCGGCCATTGGTTTTATTTTGGGTTGAGACTCCCTCTTTTATAAAGTATCTTCTTCTCATTGCCTTTTGTGAAAGTATTTCTGTACTATTCACCATTCCCTGACAAGATGACTTTCTGATCTTAGGCCTCTGCTAATGTTAGTTTAATGTTAGATATTCGAATATGTGTCACGGTACTGGCAGCCAGGGTGGTTCATCCACTGAGTTTTTTCTCCCATTCCCAGTGGAGGATCACCTAGCCGCCACTTACTGATTCCTTTCAGACACTGCTGTATCAGCCAAAGAGTCTTACTTTTGAAAACATCAGTTCTCTTTTCCTGTAAAATCCTCTGGGCAGATAGCCGAGTTATTCGCTGTTAAGACTCTTCCCAGAGACTTTAGGGCTTGTGCTTTGCGAGCAAGCGTTTTCTGCTGTCATTTGACCAGCATTCTGGCTGAGCACATTTAAGGGGGTGATTCCGCATTCCGCCTACAGATTATGACAGGGACTGCTTCTCAGGAAATCATAGGAGTGAATCATTTTCATTTTAATGAATGGAAAATTATAGGTTGCACGGCCTCAATTTCCCAAATTGGGCTCCCTGCAAGTGCAGGAATAATTTGAAACGAAATAAAACCGCACTTTGTGTAAGGAGAAAATTCTGTTGGTTGGAAATGTTTTGGTAGAGTAGATAAAGTATGCATCCTATTTAAAATATGGAAACCTGTTTCACTGTGAGAAAAATTGAATGAGCAAAGCGTATAAGCACACAAAGGTGTTCGGAGATACTTCTGTATTATTCCAAGGAAGTATCCCCAAGACCTGCTAAATATCGAGGGACCCAGAGCTACTTGAAGCCAGGCAAAATTCCTTAGCAACTGTTCCTATCTCTAACTGCCTCAGGGATAAATAGAGTGTCCACATGAAAATTAATAAAAAAAAGTATAATGATGGAAAATAATACAGATTTTTTTTTGCCAACAAATTCATGATATATGTTTAATGTACAGAGAAGTGCCTAAAAATGAAATTTACATAAAGGGAGTTAAATTTAAAATTAAATTTGCACCCATATTGTTCTAACAGATTTGTGTCATTGGTGTTCATGGATTAAGTGATGGCTCACTTCATGAATAATTTTCACACTCCATAGTCTATTATGCATTTTCTCAGATATATCTATCCAATATGGCTCTTCTAAATGAACTAGAGACTTTAATGGATATTACCACTTGTTCAGTGAATTTTCTAAGAAGTATTCAATAAAGTGTCAAAAGTTGCACTGTGAATTAATGATCTACTGATGTTTTCATATTGACTTTGTTTGAATTCTTTCACAGGGATTCCAGTGAATGTCTCTTCACAAGGGCTCTGGAATCTTCTGAGGACAAATTCAAACAACTACACAGCTCAGTACTTCAACACCAGTGACTTCACTGTCACAAAAGACTTCAATACCTGCTATCAAAATATCTGGACATTAACTTGGCCCAATACTACTGGTGACCTGCCAAATCTAATACATGTATGTTTATCCATGAAAATATAAGTATGTGCATCCATGCCTTTATCACCATTTGGCTTGAATTCTCTGTTGGTCTCATCAGCCTCTTGAGCTCTACCTTACATTGACTCCAACTTGTTCAGGACTCTATTGGTGATTGTTAAATCCTTCATGTCTTTGTACTCCCATTCTACTGACTTCCCTGATCCAAACTGGTCCACAACTTTTCTGTCCTTATCTTCAAAGCCCTCACTCTTACCTATGCAGTTTTTTTCCAATTCCGTCCCAGCATGCACCCTCCAGTCTTCCGACTTTAGACAAACGTGTCCTCCCTCCTTCATTGCTCCAAGATTGGTGGAGGATCCACCAGCCATCATATCCACATACTCTGGAATTGTCTCCTTAAACTACTCCACCTTTCTACTGCTCTCCCCACCTTCGAAAGCCACTCTAATTCCCTCCCACTTGCTGCTTGGGTCCTGTGATCTCCTTGTGACGTGCCTTAGGTGTTTTGATAAATGAAAAACAATATAAAAGTGTAAGTAGTTGTTTGAAATTAAAACAGAAAATGTCATAAGTGCACAGCGGGTCAGGCAGCATTTGAAAAAAAACAAAGGCTAATATTTCAGTCCTACAAGAAAATATCTCTCGGATGTTGATCAAACTGCTGTGCATTTTCTGTTTTGGTATTTTTCTCTTTCTTTTTACTAAATGTATGTTTGAGCTAACAGGGCTGATTTTCCTCTGCCTTGCTACCAAATAGCACACAAAAATAGATGCAATGCAGAGGTAAAATGGGTACTGTAGGAGTCTATGCACTCCTAACAAAAACACTGTGAACTAAACTGGTAGTTAACAAACTTAGTTTAATGCACTGAAAGTATTATAAAACAAGAAACGCAGGAGAAACTCCAAACAGGTCTGTACACTAGCTCACTCCACGAGGACTAACTGGAAACGCCCTTCAACCCTGACGTCATGACGTTTCCCGCCGTTGAGAACGTCACGTGATCCATGTGATGACGTCATCGCGTCAGATCGCGATTTTATCGATCCCGCGCTGTTTAAACAGGGCAAACATTAAAAGGTAACAATAATGATTAAAGACAATTGTACAAGTTACTGTGAGAGTCTCTTTGGTGGCTTTGCCACATACGCCCACCCAGAATTGTCTTTAATGAGGAAAGTCAATCGCCGAGGAGGTCGGACAAGCCTGTTTGACCGACTCCTAAATTCCCGGAGAGGAAAACGCTGAGCAGGTGGCGAGCTGGCAGGTAGCACGGTGCGGTTAGGCATAGCGGCGGCCGGCGGCCGGCCCCGGCACGGAGGCTGCGCCAGTTCAACCGGCTGTTCGAGGTCCAGGTGCGCAGGTTTGAGGCGATCAACGGAGATGTGATCAGGCTTGCCCCCGACGTCGATCACAAAACTCTTGTCCCCGGTCTGTAGAACCTGGAATGGACCTGCATAAGGAGGTGCGAGCGGGGTACGATGGCCGTCTTGGTGCACAAAGACGAACTTGGCCTTTGACAGCTCCCCAGGGATGTTGGAAGAAGGCAAACCATGCTGCGAGGTCGGAACTGGGTGGAAACACTGAGCCGTGTCCTGACGGGCCTCTCGCTGACTGGCTGCAGACCACGGCCGCGTAGGGGACGGCAGGAACTCGCCCGGAACTCGAAGTGGCTGACCGTAAACCATTTCCGTGGCCGACGACTGTAGATCCTCCTTCGGCGCCATGCGCAGTCCTAGCATCACCCACGGCAGTTTATTGACCCATGCTGCATCCAGAAGGCTGGCCCTGAGCGACGCCTTCAATGAACGGTGGAACCGCTCGCACAAGCCGTTCGCTTGCGGGTGATAAGCCGTAGTGCGGTGTAGTTTAGTGCCCAATACTGAGGCTACCTCATTCCATAGTTCCGACGAAAATTGCGGCCCACGATCCGACAAAATATCTGCAGGGCCACCAAACTGGGCTACCCATGATGAGATGAAGGCTCACGCGACATCCGCAGAGGTGGTGGACGTCAGGGGAACCGCCTCCGGCCACCTCGTGGTGCGATCCACCATTGTCAGAAGGTGCGTAAAACCATGGGATGGTGGCAGTGGGCCCACTAGGTCAACGTGAATGTGGTCAAAACGCCGCTCCGGTACCTCGAAGGTGGCCAGGGGGGCCCTGACGTGCCGTTGCACCTTGGCCCATTGACAAACCACACAAGGGTTCGCCCAGTCACGGACATCTTTGCGTATTCCTCTCCATACGAATTTGGAGACTAGCAGCTTCTGTGACGCCCGCATTCCAGGATGCGACAGCCCATGTATGGCGTCGAAAACGCCTCGGCGCCAGGTGGACGGCACAATCGGATGGGGTGCACCCAACGAAACGTCGCAGAGTAGAGTGGTACCTGCTGCATGGAATGGTACATCTCTCGGCTGGAGGCTGGCGGGGACAGAACGAAAGGCCTGAGTATCCGGGTCGGCAGCCTGGTCGGCTGCCATTCTTGCGAAGTCAATGCCTAATTGAATGGCCTGGAGGTGGCGCGGGAGAGGCAATCAGCGACGACGTTGTCCTTGCCGGCCACATGCCTGACGTCGGTGGTGAACTCGGAGATGTAAGTGAGCTGCCGTTGTTGCCGAGCTGACCACATTTCAGCTGTCTTGGCCATCACAAATGTCAAGGGTTTGTGGTCAACAAACGCAGTGAAGCGGCGCCCTTCGAGGAGGAATCGGAAGTGGCGGATGGCCAAAAACAAAGCTAACAGCTCCCTGTCGAAAGTACTGTACCGACGTTCGTGCCGTTGCAGCTGGCGGCTAAAAAATGCCAGAGGCTGTCATGCGCCGTCGACTCATTGCTCCTGGACGGCCCCCACAGCGTAATCCGTCGTGAGGGCGATGAGAGCTCCTGGCAGGGGATGTGCCAACATCATCGCGTTCGCGAGCACGGTCTTCGTATCCTCGAAGGCACAACCCATTTCCTGCGACCAAACCACGGGCTCCTTTCCCGTCTTGCCCCTGAGGGCCTCGTAGAGCGGCCGCATGAGCTGTGCGGCCCTGGGGAAGTACCGATGGTAAAAATTAACCATCCCCAGGAACTCCTGTAAGGCTTTCACGGATTGCGGCTTCAGGAACGCCGTGATCGCCTCCACCTTCACTCGAAGCGGCGTTGCCCCTGCAGAAGTTATGCGGTGGCCTAGAAAATCGAGCTGCGCCAGGCCGAAACGACATTTGTCCGGGTTCACAATGAGGCCGTGCTGCTGAAGCCGTTGAAAAAGGACACGGAGATGCTTGAGGTGTTCATCCTTTGTGGTGCTAGCAATCAGAATGTCATCCAAGTAGACGAACAAAAAATCGAGGTCCCGCAGAACCGAGTCCATAAGGCGCTGGAATGCCTGCGCCGCGTTTTTAAGCCCAAAGGGCATGCGGAGGAATTCAAAAAGTCCAAAAGGGGTGATGACCGCCGTCTTTTCGACATCCTGGGGGTGCACTGGGACCTGATGGTACCCACGGACGAGGTCGACCTTTGAGAATATTGACTTCCCCGCCAAATGCGCAGAGAAATCTTGTATGTGGGGGATGGGGTAACGGCCGGGTGTCGTTATCTCATTGAGGCGACGATAGTCGCCACAGGGCCGCCATCCCCTGCCGGGCTTTGGGACGATGTGGAGCGGTGAAGACCAGGGACTACTCGACTGGCGAATAATCCCCAGCTTCTCCATTGCGGCGAACTCTGCCTTCGCCGCCGCGAGCTTGCTGGGCTCCAAACGCCCCACCCTGGCGTAGACGGGAGAACCGGTTGTTGAAATATGATGCTCCACCTGATGCTTGGCGGTCGAAGCTGAAAAGGTGGGCTTTGTCAGCTCGGGGAAGTCCCCAAGAAGGCGGGAGAAGTCGTCGGGAGGTGGCCGCGCGCAGGAGACCGAGTGCGGCGCAGCCGTGCTGTGCGCACCTGAAATACCATCGAGCGTGGCGGCGTGAATGAGGCGTCGATTTTTTACATCCACCAACAGGCCATTGGTGCCTAAAAAGTCAGCGCCCAAGAGGGCCTGCGAAATTTGAGCGGTGACGAAATCGCAGGTAAAGCGCTGGCCACCGAAGCAGACTTGCACCCGTCGTTTCCCACAAGTGCGGATCGTACCCCCGTTGGCAGCTTGGAGGGGGGGACCCCGTCCGCCGGACTGAAGGTCGAGGACCGAGGCGGGAAGTATGCTGCACTGTGCCCCCGTGTCACACAGAAAATGACGGCCCGAGATGGAGTCGGTTAAATACATGAGATTCCCGGAGTCGCCGATTGCCATCGTGGCCGCGGGGGACGCACCGGATCTGATGTTCTTGACTCGCGGCGGTCTGTTCGACGGTCTGGGCACGAAACTACATGGTGGTCGGCAGCAGCGGGCCTTCGGGCCAAAACGAGTGTGGTAGTAACAGTACCCGGCCGTCGGAGGCGCCGGGACCGGGCCCCTCGGGGCGGGGCGTTGCGCGATGGCGCAGTTTTGATGCCGGACCGCGTAAATTTTATCCGCCTCTTCGGCGAGTGCGATGCAGTCCCCGGTGTCCGATCTGGCGAGGGCTGCCTGGACGTGTTCGGGCAGCTGCGTAAGGAACAGCTTGCGGAACAGGAAACATGGGGGTTCGGACCCCAGGAGCGTCAGCATGTGGCTCATTAGTTCCGAGGGTTTGGAGTCACCTAACCCTGGTAGTGTCAGTAAGTGGCGAGCGCGCTCCGCCTTGGTAAGGCCAAATACCTGCAGCAGCCGAGTCTTGATGGCTACATACTTGTCAGCATTCGGGGGATTCTCCAGAAGGCTGATGATCCTCGACACCGTCGAGCTATCGAGGGCGGAGACCACGTACAAATATCGGGTCTGGTCCTGCACGATGTTGCAGAGTTCAAACTGTGCCTCGGCCTGCACAAACCAGGAGGCTGCCTGTTGTTCCCAGAATTGGGGGAGCTTCAAGGCCACAGTGTTGGCATCCATCACTGGCCTGCGTTCCGTGTCCACCGCGAAAAACAATCGCGAGGATTCGGGGTCACCAATGTAGGGCCTAGAAATTGGGTTTTGGCTTAGCCAGGGCTTTAGCGCCGGAAGTTAGTGCTGGCGCTAAGTCCCCCTGTGCGTGGCAAAAATTCAGTCGCGCCGCGCCCAAACGGCTGCCGGCGCTACTGAAGGGTCTTAGCGCCTGGAAAAGGGCGCTAACTGCCGTTTAGCGCCGCAATTCTGGCGCTGCGGCACCCGATGCGGTGCGGCAGGCTGGGGAAGTGCAGGCCTCCTCCTTCCGTTAAGGAGGAGCTGCCTGCACCCGGCCGCGGCCCGCGCAAATCTGTTTAAAAATGAGCCCGGCACCTCAGACAAGTGCCGGGCTTGCATCTGTTCCGGGGGGGGGGGGGGGAGAAGTCCGGGGAGGGAGCTGCGGGCAGGCGGCCGGCGGGAAAGCGGCCGGCCGCCGCGGGGCCTTTAATGCGCCGGCGCAAACACATGTTGGACTCTGTTGCCAGAGTCTTAGTTGCGGCTGCCACGGGCGAGGCGGCCGCTACTGAATTTCGGTGCTGGGGCCCGTCGGCATGGCAACCGGGACGCTGCGCACACCGATGACGTCATCGGTGCCGGCGCAGCGCTACCGGTGCAACGCCGCTTTAGGGCCCCAGGGAATTTTTCAACTGGCCATAACTCTGGCGCTAGTCCCTCTAGCGCCTCAAAAGCGGCGCTAAGGCTAATGAATTTCTAGGCCTAGGAGTCTATGCACTCCTAACAAAAACACTGTGAACTAAACTGGTAGTTAACAAACTTAGTTTAATGCACTGGAAGTATTACAAAACAAGAAACGCAGGAGAAACTCCAAACAGGTCTGTACACTAGCTCACTCCACGAGGACTAACTGGAAACGCCCTTCAACCCTGACGTCATCACATCATCACGTTTCCCGCCGTTGGGAACGTCACGTGACCCATGTGATGACGGCATCGCGTCAGATCGCGATTTTATCGATCCCGCGCTGTTTAAACAGGGCAAACATTAAAAGGTAACAATAATGATTAAAGACAATTGTACAAGTTACTGTGAGAGTCTCTTTGGTGGCTTTGCCACAGTACTAATCCTTTGCACCCATTTTGCTGCTGAATCACATCACACACAAACTTTATTTATGGCTTTTCTGGTGTTTCCACCTGAAGAGGGGGTGTAGCAATGCAAATTTATGCAAATGATTACCAGATATTGCTGTGCTCAAACTTCCTCTAATATCACGGGGGATGGTTTTGACTGTGCGATAATGTACAATGGGCGATAGCGAATTGGCAGCGCGTTTTACATTTCCATTGACTTCAGGTAGGATGTCAAATAGTGCCAAGATCCTTTCTTCTCCTTGCCAGACAAGCACAATTGTCCCCATGATACGGAGCAGATGCTCTTCAAATGTCCTGACCTAAGTCACCTTCATTTTGCCAAAATGGTTGAACGCAAGGTTCCATGAGGTTGAATAAGATTGTTGTAATGAGGAATTGATGGGAATAAAAAAGCTGCATTTATGGAGGAATGAGGAGTTCAAATTTTTAGTATTTATCACTTTGTGGTAGTTTCCCTTTAACCATCACTTGCTGAACTGGGATCATGCATGAGGCCACTGAAAGGTGCTGAGACTTGCCCTTGGCGTTCAAGCACAAATGTTCCACTCCTTGTGTGCTGTCACCAACCACCAGGATTAATTTCACAAGACATCTGTTCTTGTCACGGTTGTATTTTGCTATAGCTTTTGTTATATCACCCAATATACATAAAAAGATGCACTCAAATATTCCAGGACACAGGTGAGGAACACCATACGGTCTAACCACACAGTGAGTGCACTGGCCGTGAAAGTAAACTGTCTTTGGCCAACACTACCTGCAAGTTGGTTTATGAAAATTAATTGGTAACAGTTGACTGGGAATCAGAGTGACAAAGCAAAAGTGAGGGAGGGGCAGGAGATAGAGCATATTCGGAGAAAAGGCTGAAAAAAGGAAAGAAAGGAAGTCAAAAGTTGAACAGAAGTTAAAAGACAAAACAACACATATATTCCTTTGCGCTATGCAGCAACAACAATAGTGTGCTAAAAGTACCATTGTGTATCTTTGCTGCAGTCTGAAAAATCAAATAATGCCAAAAAACTTTCAGATGTGAAATTGATAAAAATCCTATTCTGCTGATACGGTCCATGATCAGGGAAGTTTCAATAAAATACATTTTTAGTATAAAGGTATTCTGTCCATAATTTGCTCCTTAGCAGTCACTAACTCCTTGCCCAAGGCTTCAGTTACCACAGTAGCTGCTACTAAGGCTGATCCTGGTTTCCGAGGCAACAGCATATACCTCTTCTAACTGCAGCCTCTTAGTATTGGCAACAAGCCTGCATCCTTCTGTTGCTGTACAAGCACAGGGTATTGCTATTAGCTTAAAAGAGTTCCGTCATTAGTCTGGTCAAGATTTCTGGGCAACTTTGGTTCTTGGAACAGCCATATTACAACAAATTGAACCCATCTGAAGCCTGGACAATCTGCAATTATATATGTTTTTTTCTAAAGTGTTACTAAAAATAATCTAAGACCAGCACTGGGGAATAATATGTTTGTTTATCTTTATGTTTGTTTCTGTTTTTCATGTTTTACAATCTTCTGAACAGATTCCAAATCTTTGCATTTCTCTTTGAGTTAGCTGTAAAATTCCAGCTTTAGTACAGTTATCTTGAGCTGCATAAATCAGGATAGATAAAATAGTCTTATATATTTTATTGGATAATCATCGAAGATTATGCTCGCATGATTCTGATTTGGCTATAGGGCCATAGGGTCTATGTCATCCTAAAAGCTGATCTGGATGCAGTTTAGACCTGAATGGTTACTGTCCCATTTTAGGTATCAATTCAAATGAAGTTTGCTGTTCACACCCAATTTTCAGTGGTTAGCTCATTTACATAGGTGCAGATTTGGTTGCTGAACGGGAGCACACTAGTAGGGGGAATTTAAAGGGAAAGGGATAATTAAAAGTGAGTGAATTGGGGGACAGAAATTCTGAAAGCCTTCTTAAAGGCTCAGAAGGCATCTCAACCATTAGCAGCTTGGCCATGATTGATGGGGGAGGGGATTAAGAAGTGTTCTCTGTTTAGGGTGAGGAAGCATCCAACATTATGATTAAGCATTCATGTGTCTTCATGGTGCCAGCAGGTTGACTGTCCCAGCTTCCTTTGGTAGGAGAAGTTTCTGCATAAACCAGTTGTTTGCCAAAGCAAGGTCTGAAAACCTCCACAGATAGAGGTGTGAGGCCTTGGCTGACAGATAGAGAGCACCTTGTGTGCAGTCTGACCTGCCTGGCATCCCTCATCTTCTTCCAAACATTTCATATAGAAGGATTCCCATTGGAAACTCACTGATGCCGGTGCTGGGGGCAAAATAACATTAAATAACTGACACAATGGATCATAACAGCCCGAGTGGCAGCAGCAAAAGTTAGTGTCCTTTAAATCAGCTACTGTCACACCTGATTACCTAGCAAAGCTGTATACCAGTTTCACATGGAAATTCTTTCAAAATTATGTTTTGCATGTCCGAACTTCAGAGGACATGAGCACCTAATCTAGGCTGACGCTTCAGTGCAGTAAAAAGGGAGTGGACACCATTGGAGGTTCGCCTTTCAAATGAGACTTTAATCTAACACCCTATCCATCCGCTCGGGTGGATAGAAAAGATGGCACTATTTAAAGAAGAGTGGGGGAGTTCTCCAGGTGTCCTGCCCAACATTTACCCCTCAATTGCCACTACCAAAAAAATATGGTATCTAGGACCTTGCTGTGTGCAAATGGGCTGCCGCGTTTCCTACATTACAGCAGTGACTGCGATTCAGAAGTACTTCATTGGTTGTGAAGTGTTGGGATTGTGAAAGGTGTTACATAAATTAAAATTTGTTCTTCAGTCATTATTCATTTAAAATAAACTGTTATAAACTTAATTGCATCAATAAACAGTGGGATTACTATCCCCGAATGTTTTGAATGAAACAAAATAAGGGTAATTTTGATAACTGCAGAATATTCCCACCCCCACGTGTATATTACATGAATAACCTGCCAGTGTAAGGTTATACCACTCCCTATACAGGACATTATATCGTCCTTGCCCATTTTCTACTACCAGCTGCCTGATCTATGCCATAACAGTGGGCAGGCAGCAACGGGAGATCGAGGCCTGTGTGCTTTGTGTTGGTTGGTCTGCTTTTTTTGTAGGTTGCAGAAAATTGTCAAACATCACCTTGCAAATATCCCTCCCAGGAACAGAAGGGAGGCATTCTTTTCTACATTTAATTACATTCCCGGAATTCACTTGCACTTAGTTCTAGCATAACAACAGTTAATAACTGTAACTATAAATGGAGAAGCTGCTTCTGCTTTAATCAATTCCTTTATCTTTCTGTGATACTTTAGCCTTTACTCACAGCAGAAACAAAGAAAGCTTTCATTTAAGTGTACGTTTAAAGAAAACAAAACTGTCCCGGTCGGTGAAAGGGGTCAAAGAAATGTAGAGATAAGAGGGCCGTTTCCATGGAATAATAACAGGCTGTGCACCTGCAATTCCTGTTATGCACTCGCACTCCCTGTGAACTCCTGACCTCACTGGAATCGCTGCATCACTGCATTTACCCTTTAAAATCTGTCTACTGCACAGAATTTGTTTGTTTTGTTGCAAAAAATGTCTTGTTCTTTATCAAAAATGTAACAGTTTCAGGTAGGTGGTATTAATGATGTGATATTCTTCTTAGGCAGTCCCTCGGAACCAAGGATGACATGCTTCCACATTAAAAATGAGTTCTCAGGTGACTGATGAGTCCAATGCGGGACCTACTGTCTCTGTCACAAGTGGGGCAGACGGTGGTTGAAGGGGCGGGTAGGTGGGGTGCTTGGGTTGACGTGCGCTGCCTGCGCTTGGCTTCCGCTTGCTCCCGGCGAAGAGACTCGAGGTGTTCGGCGCCGTCCCGGATGCTTCTCCTCCCCTTTGTGCGGTCTTGGGCCAGGGATTCCCAGGTATCGGTGGGGATGTTACACTTTTTCAAGGAGGCTTTGAGGATGTCCTTGAAGCGTTTCCTCTGCCCACCTGGGGCTCTCTTGCCGTGCCGGAGCTCCGAGTAGAGCGCTTGTTTTGCACTGTTGATTGCATCATTGTATACCCCATAAACAAAATTGAGTGCCTTATATAACACTTTACAGTGAGGACACCATCCATTAAGTGGCATTAATGTAATGGAAATATGTCATACATCAAGGATAGAAGTTCCTCTGTATGGTATTTTTATCAAGTCGATTAATGCATTTGGGTGAAATTCCTCAGGCTGTAACTTGTCAGCCTTCATTTAGAGGTAGTATATTGACCTCTAAGTTAGAGCGTCGTGGGTTCAGACCCCACTCCAGAGACTTGAGCACACAATCTAGGCTGGCACTTCAGTGCTGTAAAGTGCGGCTGCTGCACAGTTGGAGGTTCTGTCTTACAGACGAGACGTTAAACCGGGGCCCTGTCTACCCTCTTGTGTGGATGTAAAAGATGGCACTATTTGAAGAGCAGTGGAGTTCTCCCGGTGTGCAGACTAACATTTAACCCTCAACTGCCACGACCAAAACATATTATCTGGAACCTTACTGTGTGCAAACTTACATTACAGCAGTAACTACAATTCAAAAGTACTTCATTGGTTGTGAAGTGCTTTGGGACGCCCTCAGATTGGTACTACATAAATTCAACTTTGTTCTGTCTTTACTCATTTAAAATAAATAGTTATTGACTTCATTACAACAATGAACAGAGGGTCTTGTATCCCCAAATGGTTTGAATGAAACAATAATGTATTTGAACTCTGGTCAGTCCAGGCCAAAACCATTCCCTCAGCTTAAAGACCAAGAGGTATACTTTCCAACTGGAATCATTCCTATTTGAACGCTTGCACTAAGTTCCTCAGAGCTGTTTTTTAATGCAGGGTATTAACCTGTTTTAAGTGCTTTTTAACACAGGAGCTCAATTTTGTATGAGAATGTCGAGCATTTATACAAGAACAGCGCTGGTCAGAAGATACACTCCCAACATTCCAAAAGAGCTTTGTATTTGTCTGGCTGAAGCCACTTTATGGTGATGAGATTAGATAGCACACAAGGTAGGAGGCCTCACCGAGACTAGCTGATGTTTTAACGTAAAAGACAAAGGGATAGGACAGTGCTAGCTTGCTGCTCTAAGTTCCTCATCTTTTTAACTACACAAATCTAAGAAAAAAATGTTCAGCTGTGCTCCCAAGCAAGGTCTAAAATTAGCAAAAAAAGCAGCATTACAGTATATATATTAAAGGGGAAGTCTGTCGTTCAGGCTTGTTAGGCTGAAGTTTATGAATTAAGGAATAGTGAACGTCACTGCATTCTGTTTAATAAGGCAGTTTTTGAAGAATTTAAACAGTGGTGACTTCAAAATAGCATTGTTGAAAATGTATTTTATTTACAATCTATTTTGTCTGGATAAAATCATCCACATAAATACATTTACAAGTTTTGCACTGATTGCAGGAAAGATTTAATAAGCTTGCTTCCAGTAGGCTTCGTGGACAGGCAAGGAATTATGGAGCCCTCAGAATGCACAAGTCACAAGGCACTTCACAGAAGTTTAAGGAAACCAACAGCAGGCCGAACAGGGAGAGAGTCAGGTTTAAAGCAGGGGAGGGAGGTGAAGAGGCTGAGGGGTTTTGGGAAGATGTTCCAGGGCATGGACCGAGGTGACTGAAGGCACAGCCACCAATTATTTGTGGGATGAAGGGAGTGGAGGATATACAAGAGGCCAGTGTCAAGAACGGAAAGTATGGGAGTAAGGAATTGTAGATCTGGAAGAGGTTATAGAGAACAAAAGTTGCTGAATGATCAGCCAGTCTAAGTGGGGTCACGCATCAATGAGATGTTGACGTCATGGATCTAAATGGGAAAACTAGTCAGTCATTTATTGTAACTAGGTTCGCCAGAGGTGCTGAAAGATCTCAACATGATGCTCATTTGCCTGCCAGCTTCCATAGTGGCCTGCCTGTTAGATCCGTGGTTCAGTGGATATGCTGTTATTAAATAATCACTCGGATGCTGTACATTAACAATAAACAGGTCTTTACTGGAGGAGGGCAGTCTCAAGACTGGGGATACAGTGGCATGCGCACGGCTTATATACCGGTGTGGTCACTGCCGGTACTACAGTATACAGGAGCTGTAAAAGTAGTTCTGACTTAAAGGCACATACACTACACTGCCCATTGTCGCTCTTCCATTCAGCTTTTCCTATACACAACTGTAAGGATATAGCTTGAATAATTTGAAAGTAATGAATGAATGTAATCATTCAATCAAGGCAAGCTTGGAGCATTTGTGACTTGAATGTTGATCTTTTTGTGCATCTGATCTTGGGTTATTTTGTCTCATTTTAGGTGACTAACGAAAATATCACAGGCCTCAACCCTTCCATTAAAGCACGAGTGGTATATGATGGTGGTGTCTTCATTGGACCAATATTTGGTGATATGCTTGCAACAGCCAATAACTTCACACAGGTGAGTTGCAACATTGCACCTGTTTATTTCAATACTGTTGAAGTAATATTACTTAATGAAGTATTATTATGGAGGTGTCTATACCACCTGTAACCAGTTTCTTCACACGTATGTGTTATAACAAAAGTCCACGATGACTTAAATGCTCTTGCAGTATTTTACTGTGCTAAGCTGTGGGAATGAGCCCAAATAAGGGCTCGAAATGTGGCAATTTTATCAGTTAAGGCATAAGGTGAGTGTCGATGCGCTTGGATGTATTTAGAATTAAAAGTAATTTCTTACATTTTCTCTCTCTTTCAGTTCTGTTTTTTTCATTTTTCTTCTGTTAAGCCTAATTTACTTAGTTTTAGACATCATCTGAACCCCACTATGAGATTTGTGCCCTGTAAGTATTCTTGATTATCCATTATTCTCTATTTAATGGCTACTTACTCTATTACACTGCTTCTCTCTTCAGTTGAATATGTTCTGGTGAGGATTACAAAGGACGGATCCTTAACCTAACCTGCCTGGTGGGAAACTGACGGGATTGGATCAGCTTCACGTTTTACACCCCGCCTGATTATACATTCCATTGACTTCTGAGCCGATCCCATAATTTAATGGTGGATTAGATTAAAATTACCCCCAAAATATTTAGCTTGCTGATTTAATACCTTACATTAGCACTGCAATAGATGCTTTACATTATCAAAAGCAACTATAACAGTCTGTTCAACTTATAAAACCTGTAAGTCAGTAGCCTAGATGGACCATAGATTTGACAATTCCAGGGGCAATATAAATTTACCATTGAATGCTAATTATGTGTTTAGATTTTGGAGTCAATGGGCTGAATTTTCATTGAGGAGTCGGGTAGGAGGCGGGACTACAATTTTCGGGGTTGTAGTCCCGCCTCCATCGAGTTCTAGCCAAACCACGCGATTTTGACTTGATTGACCTTGTTGAGCCCACCCAGCGGGCTCAGCAGGCCAATTAAGTGCCACCCAGCAACAGGTGACGTCACAGATTGATATTTCTTCTGTCAAGACCCTTTGACAGATGAAATATCAGCGTTTCACAGCTGTTTGATGCTGTCAAACACTGACAATCTGTATTCTAAGTTAATTCCTTCCTCTCAGGATGATTTAGAGATCTCCCTGGAACAGAAAGCTGAATGGTGCAATTTTTGACAGCTCGCAGCCATTCTGCTTTCTGTGCCAGTGAGATGAGGGACTCCCGAGTCCAGAAGGAAGGAAGGCTGTAAAGGTAAGTAAGGGTATGTAAAACTTCTTTAAACACTTCACACACACCAAACACACTTACCCTTGCACTCATGCACCCATCACTCACCTGAACACCAGACATCTCGACCCCTCCAAGACCTTCATCCCGACGGTCCGCCTCCTCTAACTTGGCGTGGTTTGGAGCCGTCGAGAATCCCACACTTCAACATTAAAAATAGGGATTAGGCTAAAAACTGCCTGTTAACTAGCTGTTAACAGGCAGTTAATTGGCACTAATCCCCTTCCCGCCTCGGGGAGGCGGGTCCCAGTGCGGGGCTGATACCCGCCTCCTTTGAAACTGGCATGGAGGTGGGTTGGGGGCGGGATGGGTTCGTGCCCCCCAATTTCGGGACTTTAACCTCCCACACACCCGCAATCCCACCTCCACGGCCCAATGAAAATCCTGCCCAATTTGTTTGATCCTTGTCCCTAGGAAAATTTCATTTTGCACATGCAAAGATCAGGAAAAAAGGGGTGGAGATCAGTTTCACTCAGTCTCTACCCCTTTACGTTGCCTTGGGACTCTAAGGGGGAAAACTTCGGTCGCGCCCCCTTTGGGGCGCTAACTTTGCCACGGTGCTACATTTAGTCCGGCACTCAAGAGGAGTGCCAGGCTGAGTGATCGCGGCCAGCACCCCGAATAAAAAATGGGAAGGGGGCAGGTGCTGGCAGTCGACCCCCAAAAAATGGCTGCCCGACACCTGCCCTTTAACTTGCACCGCCGCAGCTGCGAGAACGCCACCCTAACCTTGTCAGACATATCGTCTGGCGATAGGTCAGGGGGGCGCAGCTGAAGTTTGGGGCCCTGGGGACGCTAACGGGAGGTGCAAAGCAACCCAATTTCCCCTCCAAAATCTTTCCTTGTGGGGTGGGAGGCGTAGTGAATTTGTGTGTGCACCTGTACAGACTCAGCATTAGTATACAATAGAGCAGGAGGTGGCCTTCCCAGCCCTTCTGCCTCACCTTTTTGTCCAAACACCTGTAGCATGTTCAAGTGGAGGAAGGCTCTAAAAAACTGGTTATTGGGCTTCGGACTATTGACCAGAGGGGTTGTAGTGTCCTGGGAGCACCACGACTGTCCTTGGTGGCAGTAGTTGTATTTTTGTTTCCTCCCTGCCACAGGATGTCATGAGGCACTCAGGGCAGCAGCCATGAGGGCCCGATCACCAAAACCTGGTATGCAACTGCGCTCAAATTTTCTGCCTGATCTTTAGGCACAAACCCCAGCTGGGGAGTCAACCTGCATTGGAGGTGCTCCCGGGCCATGTTAAAAGCCTGAGATAGGAAATAGTGACACTGCTGAGCCTGGACAGATGCAGTGCACTTCAGGTGTGCTGCTCCTGTCCAGCTCTGGGATATAGGGAGCCAGGAGACGGGGCTCCATTTATCTTTTGTAAAATATGGGTTTAAGAAGGGGCCAGTTTTCAGAATCAAAAGCTTTGCTGTTAATTTGGAAGATCATTGAAATTAATAAATCTATTTGGGATTATTTTTTCTTTCAATTTTAACACGAATTTCCTGTTCCTTGGTAGGTTTTCCTAAGCCACTTCCCAGCACACTTCCCAGTAGAGAGGGCCTCTCTAATTACCCTATCTTGACCTGGCTAGGTGTGAGAGCAGGTCCTATTATATTTTTCTCTCCCTTAATGTGAGGAAGCTCCGATTCTTCACTTACCTATGTGGGGAATTCTGGATGGGAAACCTAGTCCTGCCGCCAGATCTCTTTAATTATTAATAAAGATGTTTTTACATTGCTTATAAAAATTGTAATCACTCTCCCAAATTTCTCTTAGGTGACAGCACATGTGAACGGCATTCCAGCCAGCTGTTCAGGATCCTGTACTTTTCAATATCATCAAAACTCAACTCCCCTTGTTGTTGATGTTAAGAGTTGGATTGGTAAGGATCAGTTTATTGTGGGCTATCAAAAAGGCCCCATAGAATTCTGATTAAAACTTGGCTCTGTATTAGGTGACTTGCGACCGTGTTTGCTACAGTCTGTAACTAAGCAACTATTTGAAAGACTGAGGCCAAGGCCTGGTAGTTTTAATATTAACCAGGTTATCAGAATTAAACAAACACATTTTTTTTGCAGTAGATACCGGCATGTCATTTTTGCTTAGTACCTGTGTTCCTTTTTATTCCTGCTAATGATAGACGTGAAATCCAAATGCATCAAATCCTAACAACAAGTTTCAATTTTTTTTGTGTTTTTTCTTCAGGAAAAAAACCAAAATAAAAATCCTTATTTTCTAACATAAAAATAAAATACTAGAAATGCATCAAAAGCCAGTAAACATCTGCAAGAGGAAGAATAGGTTAACATTTCAGATTGTAACCCTTCATTAGTTGCTCTGATGAAGGGTTACATCTCAAACATTAAAGATTCTGTTTTAGATGCTGATTTACCTGCTATGAATTATCTGTATTTCCTGTTTCAGTTCAGATTTCCACCATTTGTGGTTTTCTTTTTAGCTCTAACCCTTATTCTGTTTTTCCCGCTTGTGTTTCTTCCTCTATTTTTCTCCCAAAATGTATTATTTCACACATATCCACATTTAATTGGATCTGCCACCTGGGAAATTTTAAAATGGCTGCATGGAGTGCTCACTTCTGGTAATAAATTATCCTTTCTTAGACATTCAAAAGTGTGTGTGTGTGCGCGTGGATTCTAGATCCAAATATCAAATTGATGGAGGTCCTATATATCTTAGCTGGAGGAATAACATTTAAAAAAAGCATCAAATTATAAATTTGTAATTGTGGCAAAGCACCTTACCCTTCCCTGAATCGCAGCAAATTAGGTTAAAAAAATGTGTGAAGACAGAGGGAACAAGAAGACGAGAGGCTTTTGTCGCTCATAAAATAGGAACCACCCACCAGCTCCCTCCAGAAACAGAGGCCAGAGAGCCTGCGAATGTTTCTAACAAAGCTAAAAATACAGTGCCATTGTCTTGTAGAGAGACCGATGGAGATATACATCCACATACATTTATCTTTAAAGTGGAGCATTATTTTACTAACTTGTCACATATTACTACTTCTTAGAAAGAGAGATATCTGTACACTTGCAAGTGTGCTTCCACTTGCCCCTTGTTATTATATTTAATGCTTTAAAGCTGCTGATGCAAAACTGCCTGGGATGAGATATTTTGAGTCGGGTGTATTCCTTGGATGTAATATGAATGTGGAGACCGGCACAAAATCTCTGTTCCCAGGATTATCAAGCAACATAGACAAAAGCAATTTTATTTGAAGTGATGTGTTCTTTATTAGCATCACAATGAAAAATAAATCACACATTAAGTAATACATCTGAACTAGTCGCATTTGGATTTCACATATATCATTAGTACACATATATAATGATTCTGCAGCATAATATCCCCATTATTAACTTAATAAAAGTTAGATTATCATATCGCATCTCTACCCATATTAATTATGGACTGTGGACTGTATCTATGTAGCACATTTGACAATTACATTATTTAATTCTTTCAATTATTTTTGTTTTTAATGCAGAGGTAGGACAGATCCATATTCTGATTGAAGGGTCAAATTTAACTGAGAACACTTCAGCAGTGAAGGTCTTTGTTGGCCAATCAAGATGTGTTGTGGGCAGTGCCAACAGAACTCAGATCAGCTGTACCAGGGCCGAGCTTCCAGTGGGACTGTATTCTTTAAGTGTGCTGGTAATTCCAGATGGTTATGCAATGAGTGCTGATGGGACTGAGCTGTACGTGACAGTGAAACCCAAGCTTTTGGATATACAACCCTCTTCAAGCTCAGAAATCGGTATGTAGAAATAATCTTACGTGAGATTAACTCTCAGTGCAATTAATAATGTAACACATTCTACCTTTATGAAACAGTCTGAGTTACAACAATAATTCTGTTGCTACTGTAAGTTGTTTCCTTATTTTTATACTGTTCCTTATGTTATAGGGAATGAATTATAACATGCAAAAATGCTCATCTTCTGTGTATTACTTTATAATGAGAGTGCACACTAATAAACCAACCTCTCACAAAAATCATTACGGTGGCACAAATGGATTCACTATAGGACCTGGGTTCAAATCCAGCTCAGTTAGACGTTCCTCTTTCTTCAGAAGGGCCCTATCTGACATAATCTTGGACTTTGGCAATTTCAATCCTAATGAATGCAAATTCATAGCACACAATTTGGTTCAAGTTGACACTAAAAAGGCAGCTTCTCAGAGAAGCCACAGCATCTAGTGTAGGAGATTTTCTGATATTGACACTAAGGCACATTTCTTTTGGGGGAAAAAGACCATTTTTTTCACTCCTTAAGATACAATTGTTTTAAAGCACCTCAAATACAGTATTTCATGGTTGAATAGTTACACGGTGAAAGAAGGCCTGCCAGGAAGAGTAGCAGGTCTCAGACCAGTCTGCTGACCTTGGCACACCCACGAACCAATGACCAGGGGTCCTGCCTCAGCTTGCTACGTGGGACAGAGCGTTGTCATCTGCAACAAGGACACCTGCAGCAAACTTACAACATCTGGACAGCACTGCCACTGGTTGGCAAGATCATCACCGCTCTCAATTATGCCAATGGCTCATTCCTGCCTTGTAATACTTGATTTTGCAATGCATGGATCAAAAAAGTAACTGATGTGTTGGTCAGCACTGTCATCGCTTTTATCTCCTTTCCCATCGGTGTTACACATTGGTGCAATTCCCAAAGTGCAGGGGTTCACTGATGGCTGTCATATCTCCAACCAGAAGCTCTTGGAAGATGTGAGGTTAACATGGTTTTCAATTGTACATTGCATCCATGGAACAGGCTGTTTTAGATCTAGTATTGTGCCCTGAGAAAGGGTTAATTAATAACCTTACAGTAAAGGGGCCTTTAGGGAAGAGTGACCATAATATGATCGAATTTTATATTAAGTTTGAAAGTGATTTAGTTAAAACCGAAACTAGGGTCTTAAATCTAAAGAAAGAAAACTACGTAGGTATGAGGGGCGAGTTCGCTGAGGTAAATTGGGACACTACATTAAAAGGTATGATGGTAGACAAGCAATGTCTAGCATTTGAAGAATTAATACACAATTTACAACAAATATACATTCCTTTAAGGCACAAAAATCCCACAGGAAAAGTGGTCCAACCGTGGCTAACAAGAGAAGTTAAAGATAGTATTAGATCAAAGGAAGAGGCTTATAAAGTTGCCAAAAAGAGCAGTAAGCCTGAGGATTGGGGGAATTTTAGAATTCAGCAAAGGAGGACCAAGAAATTGATAAAGAAAGGGAAAATAGAATATGAGAGTAAACTAGTGAGAGACATAAAAACAGACTGTAAAAGCTTCTATAGGTATGTAAAAAGGAAAAGATTAGTGAAAGTAAATGTGGGTTCCTTATAGGCTGAGACAGGAGAAATTATAATGGGGAATAAGGAAATGGCTGAGAAATTAAACAAATACTTTGGGCTGGATTTTGCCAGGCCTGAGGAGGCGGGTTTGGAGGCGTGTGAGGTGGGAAAATTCCAAAAAATGACAGCGGGCTCCGATCCCGCCTCCAGCCCGCCTCTGAGCAACTTTCCCAAAAGCGGGCTTTCAGACCCCATTTCGATCCCACCTCCAAGAGGCGGGATAGGCCCTTAAGACCCTTAACCACTTAAGTGCCTCAATAATGCCATTTTGAGAGGCCTTTCTAAGTTTAACACATTTCCCCTGTGCTGCAAGTCTCCTCTGGAACACGCCAGTTAATCCTGGTGGGCTCATAAGTGGATTGCTTACTAACAGCTGCAGCTCCACCATTAAAAAGGAGTTTTCAGCAATGATCGTTTGCAGGTGGCAGAACTTTGTTTTCTCAGGTCTGGGAGAATTTTAGCAGGACTACTCATTGTGGAAGTTTTGAAGCTGAGATCCATCTCCAGTGTGACCTCCTGGGAAACCCCTCTCCCCACCTTGACTGAGCGCTTCCTCAACTGAGGTATATACCTGTAGCATGGGAACCATTTATTTCCTTTCCTCCTGGACCTCAGATTCGGACGAAGACCAGCTGCGGCAGCAGCAGAACCCAGAACAATAACAGCACCAACAGCAGGAGCAACAACAGGAGCGCCAACCTGCTGCTCACCCACCTGAAGCTGCACAGGCCAGAAGGCGCCAGCGCAGGGAAGCCCGTCGGCGCAGGAGATACCCCCCAAACAGGGTTTACAGACAGAGGATCAGTTATCTCACCAGGACTGAGCAGCAGTGCCAAAGGAGGCTCAGGCTTTCGTGAGAGGTAGTGGGTGACATCTGCGCAATGCTGCAGCAAGACCTGGAGCCCAGAGGTGCGGGTGGACACCCCTTACCAGTGGCCGTCAAAGTCACCACTGCACTTAACTTTTTTGCTTCAGACTCAGTCCAGGGATAAGCAGCAGACATCAGCGGCGTCTCCCAGGCGGCCGCACACACTTGCACCATGCAGGTAACTGATGCCCTCTTTGCCAACGCGCACAATTACATCAACTTCACCAAGGATCAAGCAAGTGTAACCGCGTGTGCGGCTGGGTTTGCTAATCTGGCCGGCTTTCCAAGGGTGCAGGGTGTCGTTGACTGCACACATGTGGCCCTTAAGGCGCCCCATCACAATCCAGGTATTTTTGCCAACCGCAAGGGCTTCCACTCCCTCAATGTGCAGCTGGTGTGTAATCATAATAAGGAAATTTTGCATGTTTGCGCCAAGTACCCTGGCAGTTGCCATGACTCCGTCATCCTGCGGCAGCCTAGTGTTCCTCCGCTCTTCAGTCCGCCAGACCAACTTTGTGGATGGCTACTTGGAGACAAGGGCTATCCCCTGAAGATGTGGCTAATGACGCCATTGAGGAGGCCATCCAACGAAGCTGAGGTGCGCTACAACTCCAGCCACATTTCCACCAGATCCATAATCGAGCAAACCATTGGCTTGCTGAAGATGCGATTCAGATGCCTTGATAGATCAGGTGGAGCCTTGCAGTACTCAGCAGCCAGGGTCTCCAGAATCGTCGTGGTCTACCGTGCACTTCACAACATGGCACAGCATTGTGGCTTGCAGCTGCCTGAGGTACAAGTGGCTCATCACATAGCCTCGTCAGATGAGGATGATGATGAGGAGGAGGAGAGCGACAACGAACAGCTTGCGGAGGCGCATCAACCAGCGGCAGCAGCACGCGAGCACATTGCTGCCTGGGATGCAGGGGATGCACTCATCTTGGCCAGATTTGCTTAGCCTGCCCAATCAAACACATTTGCCTCGCATCTTCTTATCACGCCATCAACAATGGGCAAGAACCTGCGGCTTCCTATCATGCTGACCACCATACTGACAATTCCAAGTCGCCCTGAGCCCTCAATGTGGAAGTCCCATTTGCAAAATGACACAGCCCATAACTTCAACAGTTTGCCATCAAGTTATTTTATCACATGAATTCATGGATGGCTTTCAAAAATAAATAAAACAGAACACCCAAGTGACTACCCTTGTGACCACTTGTGCTTTATCTTCTTCTTACGCGTGCTCCTACGTGGTGCTTCCCCTGTGGCTTCAGCAGATGTGGAGGCCCCTTGCTCACTTTCTTGCTGCTCCTGCCTCGACACCTTTGGCGGGCGTCCTCTGGGGTTGCGAGCCTGTGAGGGCTCGCCAACAGTCTGCTGCTCCTGCGGCTGTGCAGGGACATGAGACGCTGATCTCAGTTGGGTGATGACTCTGGTGGGGCTCTGACCGAGGGCTCTGCAGTGGCATGGTTGCGTGAGCACTTGGAAAGGAGCCCCCACTTCCTTGTTCTCTGCCACCAACATCCCTCTCATGGGTCAGCCCCACTTCAGAGCTAGCAAGTGGCTTGACAGCACCTTGCTGCACTTCAGGGGGGCCATGAGGACCCGTTTCTGCACTGGAAGTCCTACTCCAGAGGACTTCCATGAAGGTCTGGTTTCTCTGCTCAATAGCTGACCATCGCTCCTCAAAAGATGTCAGTCTATTCTGAACAATGACCATGTTTTCAAGACCCTGGTGACTTAGCTCCTCCATGGCCATAGCCATCCTCTCCTCTACCATAGCCATCCTTTCCACGGAGGTTGCCATCCTTTCTGTGGTGATGCGTTCATGCGCCAATGCTTCCACAAAGCTCATGTTAGCGATGGACTCCTCCATTCGCTCCACATTCGCAGTGACCCTGGAGACAAAACCTGCCAGAGACTCCTGCACCTGTTCCTGGAGTTCCAGCACCGCTCGCCTTCTGGATGGACCTGGAGGCACAGGGTCAACATGCAGTTGAGCCGAGCTGGCAGAGTCCTGCGCCCTCCGATGAGGACTCTCCACTGCTGTCCCTGTCTCCACACTCTGCTGATGCTCACTTGTGAGCTGTGATACACCAGGTGACAACACTACTCTAACTCACGAGGGTCCCACCGAAGTGTGAGTGTCTGTGCTGGTGCTGGGTGCGCTTAATTCTGCTGATGCTGCACCCTCAGAGGCTGCAGCTTCCTCTGAGGAGGCTGGTGGCTCAGACTGTTCCTCCTGGACAATGGGGAGGGGGGCTGTCGATGGTCCTGTGGGGGAGTAAAGGAAAGAGTTAGACATGTGAGATAAATGTTGCATGCACATTGAAGCATCATAATCCATATCAGTCACTCATGCAATGTCAATGAGAGAGATGCCAAACTATTCTGTCACCAGCTTGCTGTGATGCGCCCGTCTGTCCGTCCCCCACTTGCGCATCCTCCTCGACCCCCTCGATCTCCAGGGCCGCCTCCTCTGCACTGGTGAGCTGGGCTATTGAGGGTGGCCCTCCTCCTGTCCTGCCCCTTTCCCTCTTATTGTGGGCTCTCTTTTCCTGCAATGAGGGACACAAGTGGAGTTTGAGTGAGAATGAAGGAGTGACTGTAGAGAATCCATAGATGCTTAGAAGGACACAAAGATGGAGTGAAGTCCCAAGACCAAGGGCCCTCCCTGTATGTTGTAAGTTGTTGTTGTAGCATAACAATGATAGGGAGTGTGAGGGCTGCATAGTTGAATAGTTAAGTGAATGTGACCATAGAGAGAGAGGGAATGGGTAAGGGTGCAGGGATGTAAGGGTCAAGTGGGATGTGGAGGAGGAGGTTGACAAAGCAGAGTGCTGGTGATGAGAGGCGATGGGAATCAGATTGAGGGTCATGGTGATGGAATACTTACTTTTCCTGTGCGGAGAAGGTCTTGAAACCTCTTTCTGCATTGCAGCCAGGTTTTGCTACACATTGAAATGGCATTCACCTCCTGTGCCACTTGCAGCCACATAGCTTTGGTCTGTTGGGGAGGTTTTTTCCTCTCAGAAGAAGGAAACAACACTTCCTTATTAGCTCTTGCTCCCTGCACCAGAGCTTGGAGGGAGTCCTCATCAAAACGGGGTGCACACTTTGGTCTGGCGCTTGCCATGGTTGGACCACTAATCCCTCAGAAGTCTAATCAAAAAGTTGTAAGGCAGAAAATGAACCAAGGCTGCTTGCAGGCCTTAAATGCAGCTGCATAAATGACGTCATCAGAGGCGAGGTTCAGGACCAAAAGACTCATTGGGCCAGGGGTTCCCACACACTGGAAATCAAGTGCCCAATTAGGGCAAAATCACTCAATTGTCCCGTCTCACATTGGAGGCAGGGGCGGGACCCGCCGACAACCTGACCCAACCCCATCGCGCCCCCAATGACAAACTCCAGCCCTTTATGACTGTCTTCACGGAAGAAGACTCAAAAAACCTCCCGGAAATAATGGAGAACCAAGGGTCTAACGAGAATGAGGAACTGAAAGAAATTAGTAATAGTAAAAAAATAGCACTGGAGAAATTAATGGGACTGATAACTGATAAATCCCCTGGACCTGATGGCCTACATCCTAGGGGCTGTTTTTTTCCAACCTCGGCGGGTCCGGGGCGGGCGACGTCGATGGCATGTGGGGACCTCGCATCTGTCTCAAACCCGGCCTCCAACAAGATATTCTGATGATGGGCCTTGTTAAGCCCGCCCTGCGAGGTTCACAGCCAATTAATAGAAAGCGGGTCTGATGATGCCATTTGATGACGCGTCACCAGCCGGTTTCCTTAAAGGGACCATGTCCAAATTGATTTTGACAGTTCTGCTGTCAGTGTTCTGCAGGATTGATGTGCTGCAAACACTGACGAGCATTGCACAAAGATGCATGGCTGCACCCAGACTCTCCCATTACTCCCTCCATATGCACATTGCACAGGAGGACAAAAGCAGGGATGTCGTCAGGAGGACCAGGCTGCAGTTGCGCAAACCTTTCAATGATCTCAGTAGATCAGTAAACGTTACTGTCATGCCACACTCAACCTCAACCTGCTGTGCCACTCATCACATCCCCATCACTCTGCCTTCCCTACCCTACTCCTGCACATCCTTACTCACACCAACTTACCTTGCACCTCCACCCATCCCTCTCTATCTACATTATCACTTCCCCATCTCACTAGCCACCTCTCACACGCACCCTCCTCCTAGTCCAATCCTACCAACTAACAACACACTTGGGTGGTTTAGCCAATGTTCATGTGAAGTTTCTGTTAACGTGCTGTCAAACATTGAAATCTTTATTTTCAACACTTTGCGTTCTTGGACAGATTTGTGTGCACCTTTGAAAGTATCTTAGTGAGTTGCAGTGAATGGTGAGACATAATGTCCCGCCCCAGCTCCCCCCCGCCCCCCAATGGTGATGAGTGTGAAAGGAATGGCTTGGGCATTGTAGGGATGCTTTATGGCGTTGGTATGGGGTGGTGCCAACCTGGCGCATCATGTTTCAGCCAGGGTGTACAGTGTTAAGTGAAGCTAATCTGGCCATGGTGAGTCCATTACTGGTGTCCCAGACAGCAATGTGCTCGGGTGATGATGCCCTGTGTCCAGTGCAGCATCAGTTGATTGCGGAGAAGGTTGGTGTGAATGTTGGTGCTGCTGGTGTGCCCAGTGATGCTGGTGTTGGGGCTGATTGTGTTGTGATTCTGAGGACCAAGGTGAGATTTTTTCAAGGGCACCGATGCTGATGGAATAGATGGCAGGTGAGATTGAGATGACAGGAGTAATCTGTCAATGTTGAGATAGGTTGTTCCAAGGAGGTGAGGATAGAAAGAATACTCGAAACACTTCAAAAGTGCATAAAGCTCAAAAGTGGGTTCTAAATACTGAAGGCTGAAGCTTCTGAGATTGGAAAGTGACCAGCTGTAAAATGGCAGGTTTTAAACCACTTTTGCAGCTGTCACCTATTGAAAGAAATGGAGAGTTGATCAGAACCCAACATACTTACCTGGCGTGATCCCCGAGTGACGGGAACCTCGTGGAAAACTTGGCAAAATGCTTTGGAACTGGGAAAATGGGGATTTAATTACATTAAACACCCTCGGAAGATTAGGCAGTCTGCAGCCTTCCGGTCTCAATATCGAGTTCAACAATTTCAGATCATAACCTCGTCCCCTATTTCATTTTCACATATTTTTCCACTCCTTTCCTTTCCCCCCCCCCTTTCCTTTTGTTTCTCTCTCACACCTGGCAGCTATCTTTTGCCCTGCCAGTACACTTTACACCTAATCACAGCCTATTACCATCTCGTCTAGCTTCTAATCTCTTTTACTTCTTTTGGTTCTTTAATTCTTTTGTCCGATCGCAGCCCTGCCTTCGATCTAGTTCCTTTTCTCTCCAGTTTTGAAGAAGGGTCAAACCCGAAACGTCAACTCAAATTTCTCTCCACGGATGTTGCCTGACTTGCTGAGTTTTTCCAGCATTTTCTGTTGTTATTTCGGATTTCCAACATCTGCAGTATTTTGCTATTGTACTTGAGTTATAGTGAGTTAGTGAATTGCTTCATGTCAATACAAGTGCACTTAAAATCATTTTTGGTACAGCTCTAAAATTCACATATTAGATGAAGTTGGGACACAAGGTAAGGAATATTCCCAAAAATAATGATAATTGTATTGTACGGATGGAATGGCTGCAGTGGCATGGTGGCAAATTGTGTTGGACACCAGTGCCGACAGTATTACAGAGTCGTGGAAATGTGGACTTGAAGCTGTGATCTGCCTCACCATTGAGAGCTTGATCGTGGCTGTATTGCGGTGGGAAGATGATGAATAGAGATCAAAGGGAATGTAATTGGTCTTTGGCTGTTGTGCAAAATGGATGGTATTAATCGACAGCCTGTTTTGCACCGACCCCACCCGATTTATTTCCCATTGACTTCAATAGACAGGGCTGTTTGCAGTTTCTTTTTATTATTAAGGATCAATGTCTACATTTTGCTGCTTTTATTTTTGTTTTGTTTGTAATGTTGATGATCAACGCAAATGCAAAATGGGTCATTTGCACCCATAAAATATATTTAACAATATATTGTGGTTTGATGGGTTTTTGCAGGTGGAATACCAGTCACTCTCATTGGTACTAGTCTGGATCCACTCAGTCTTGTGTGGTTTGGCTCTCAACCCTGTGTGGTGAACAGGACCAGAAACAACTCAAGCTGGATTGAATGTACAGCACCAACAAAGGTGGGTCATTTAAGACCGATTGTTATACGTATGTAGAAGAGTCCAGATTTGTATAGAGGGTACAACATGCTTATCCATCTCAATTTCCTTATTCTTTTGGCTTGCCTCTATTTATCTTGGTTTATTGAAGTGTTTGCTTCGTAGTCAGCCATGCATGGGTGATGAGCCTCGACCCAGGAATCTGGGTCGGGATTCGGCACTGTTGGAGGGGCAGGTGGGTGGAGGTTCCTCCTTCCCAGAAGACCACTGCTGGGAGGATACTCCTGGCATATATGGCTTGGCCCTGTGGGTGAAAAGCCCACTGACACTCACTGCCTAGGTTCAAATATGAAGAATGTCCACTTGACTATGGTACTGGAGCATACCTAATGCTTGTTGATATCACCCAGTAAGCAGTCAATAGCCGATTGCTATCCAGCAACCTCTGCTGGAAAAGTGCACACACACAGGGCTGGATTTTACCAACCTTGGTGGGTCTGTGGCGGGCGACGTCAGTGGCAGGTCCTGGCCTCGCTGTCGGCTCCAGCCCGCTGTGTAGAATGATTTTCTCTTGATTCGGCTTGTTAAGCCCGCCCAGCGCGTTTGCTGGCCAATTGAAGGAAGCCGGTCTGATGATGTCATTTGATGACGCGTCATCAGCCAGTTTCTTTAAAGGGACCATGTGCAAATTAATTTTGACATTTGTGCTGTCAGTGTTCTACAGCATTGAGGTGCTGTGAAAACTGATAAGCACTGCACAGAGGCAGAGGGCTGCACTCAGGTTCCCCCATGGTTCCCTCCATATGCTTATGGTGGGAATCACAGCATGCAGGGAGGTTCTCTTCCCTTCCAATGGGCAGAAGAGACCTCCCCAGGAGACCAACGCAGCCTGGTTGCACATTGCACAGGAGGGCACAAGCAGGGATGTCGTCAGGAGGACCAGGCTGCAGTGGCGCTAACCTTTCAATGATCTCAATAGATCACGAAACGTTACTGCAAAGACACACTCAACCTCATCCTCCTGTGCCACTCATCACATCCCCATCACTCTGCCTTCCCTACCCTGCACACCTATCTTGTACCTCCACCCATCTCTCTCTATCTACATTATCACCCCCCCATCTCACTAGCCACCCCTCAAAACTCATCCTAGTCCAATCATACCAACTCTCAACACACAAGGGTAGGCACTTGGGTGTTTTATGCAATGTTCATGTAAAGTTTCTGTGAATGTGGTGTCAAACATTGAAACCTTTATTTTCAACACTTTGTGTTCTTGGACAGATTTGTGTGCACCTTTGGAAGTGGCTTAGTGAGTTGTAGTGAATGGTGAGACATAACAGTACACCCCGCAAAGGTGATGAGTGTTTTTTAATCATCTGTTTATGGGATGTAGGCGTATTGCCCATCCCTAATTGCCCTTGAAAAGGAGTTGGTGGGCTGCCTTCTTGAACCGCTGCGGTCCGTATGGTGAAGGTACTCCCACAGTGCTGTTAGGTAGGGAGTTCCAGGATTTTGACCCAGCGACGATGAAGGATCGGCGATATACTTCTAAGTCAGACACAAAAGGCATCAAGAGGTATGGGAAAAGAGCAGGAATATGGTATTGAGATAGAGGATCAGCCATGATCATATTGAATGGTGGAGCAGGCCCGAAGGGCTGAATAGCCTACTCCTGCTCCTATTTTTCTATGTTTCTATGTGATTTGGAGGGGAACTTGGAGGTGGTGGTGTCCCCATGCGCCTGCTGCCCTTGTCCTTCTAGGTGGAAGAGGTCACGGGTTTGGGAGGTGCTGCCAAAGAAGCCTTGGCGAGTTGCTGCAGTGCATCTTGTAGATGGTACACACTGCAGCCACAATACGCCGGTGGTGAAGGGAGTGAATGTTTAAGGTGGTGGATTGGGTGCCAATCAAGCGGGCGGCTTTGTCCTGGATGGTGTCAAGCTTCTTGAGTGTTGTTAGAGCTGCACTCATCGAAGCAAGTGGAGAGTATTCCATCACACTCCTTACTTGTGCCTTGTAGATGGTGGAAAGGCTTTGGGGAGTCAGGAGGTGAGACACTCGCCGCAGAATACCTAGCCTCTGACCTGCTCTTGTTGCCACCATATTTATGTGACTGGTCCAGTTAAGTTTCTGGTCAGTGGTGACCCCCAGCATGTTGATGGTGGAGGATTCGGTGATGGTAATACCATTGAATGTCAAGGGGCACTGGTTAGACTCTCGCTTGCTGGAGATAGTCATTGCCTGGCATTTCTGTGGCGTGAATGTTACCTGCCACTTATCAGCCCAAGCCTGAAGGTCGTCCAGGTCTTGTTGCATGCGGGCATGGACTGTTTCATTATCTGAGGCATCGCGAATGGCACTGAACACTGTGCAGTCATCAGCGAATATCCCCATTTCTGACCTTGATGAAGATGGTTGGGCCTAGGACACTGCCCTGAGAAACTCCTGTAGCAATGTCCTGGGGCTGTGATGATTGACCTTCAATCACCACAACCATCTTCCTTTGTGCTAGGTATGACTCCAGCCAGTGGAGAGTTTTCCCCCCGATTCCCATTGACTTCAGTTTTACTAGGGCTCCTTGATGCCAAGCTCGGTCAAATGCTGCCTTGATGTCAAGGGCAGTCACTCTCACCTCACCTCTGGAATTCAGCTCCTTTGTCCATGTTTGGTCCAAGGCTGTAATGAGGTCGGCAGCCGAGTGGTCCTGGCGAAACCCAAACTGGGCACCAGTGAGCAAGTTATTGGTGAGTAAGTGCCGCTTGATAGCACTGTCGATGACACCTTCCATCACTTTGCTGTTGATTGAGAGTAGACTGATGGGGCGGTAATTAGCCGGATTGGATTTATCCTGCTTTTTGTGGACAGGACATACCTGGGCAGTTTTCCACATTGTCGGATAGTGTAAGGGGTTTTTAGATCGCAGAGGTTTCTCTCTCTAGAGGCCCCTCTCTCTTGCACAGTAAAACCTTGAGTGGTTCGACCCACTCGCCCCTTAGGTTCTATACACTGGACTTTGAGGCAGGAACTACAATGCAGAGAATACTCTTTAGACCAAGTTTAATGAAAATGAAATGAAATTTTATTGCATAAAGGAACAAAATTGAATGTAAGCCAATAAGGTACATGGGAGGGAAAAACAAATCATAATACAGGACTAACCAACATATATACAGGCATGTTATACTTTACAAAAGTCATCTCGAAATGGGGAAACACATGGAACATCGAGGGACAACAACTCATAATTAATTATACCCAAAATGCCCACCCCCTAAGCCTAGCTAGATCAGATTATGAGGGGCCAGAAACATGCTCACCAATCCAATGAGAAAGTATAAGATTTTGAAAGGTCTGCGTGTTGATCCTCTCAGGCGTCCTGTCTCCATGTGGTCAACGCTGCGGGCTGAGACTCTCTCTCTTCTTCCTCGAGGTGAAGGTCACGGACAGGCTGGATGCTGGCGGGCCTGGACGGCGGCGTGGACGGAGACCACCTATTTGATCATGGTCAAATAGGTTTCTTCGCAGAGCCCAGCTGGTTTACCATTTTCAGATAGGTTTCTTCTGAAGGGCTGCTGTCCTTCGTCTCGTCAACGGCCCGGGGTTTGTCGATGATCTCCCGATGGTTACCCCGGGGCGGGATGCAGACTCAAATCACCTTCTTGGCTGGTCTCCGGATCGACGTTCCTCCATGGCTCACGAAAAAGCAAGCTAGCTCAAAAAGTTATCGATCAAGCTCCAAGAAGCTACCAGCTACAAGCTACAAGCTCCAGTCCACCGATGGCTACCCCGGGACTCCAGTTATACTTTTCCGTGGAGACCCTTATCTCCCACCAAATCAAGGGTAGTCTTTGTTTAACTTTTGGCGGGCTTGTAGCACAGCAGGGTAGTCTTTGTTTTTAAAGTATCTTCGAATGGCCGGTAACGGCCATCTCTGGTCTGGAACGACCCTGTATTGTCTTTAATGTCCTTCTGATGTCTTAAACGGTGCTTGATGTTCCCCCTATGAATATGAAACTGTTTCCCTTTGTCTGGGTAAACATTTTGATGGCCCTTATCTACAGGCCGATCTGATCGGATCTGCATCCAATCTATATGTATGGGGCTCTGTCTGGTTTCGTTTTCCCTGAAACTGCCTTCCAGAACCTACTGTGGGCTGAATCCACAAAAGCTGTCTGGGGACTGCAGGAACCATTTTAAAGTGTCCCAAAAGCTGGTCATGGGGTCTGACGGCCATTTTGTGTGTTCCTTTTTCTGGGTTTCTTTTAAAACAGTCTTTAAAAGTTAAGGCCTTTTCTACCAATAGACCCTTATAGGACAATTTTGCAAATTCTACAATAGATGTCAGTGTTGTAGCTACACTGGAACAGCTTGGCTAGAGGCGCGGCTAGTTCTGGAGCACAAGTCTTAAGCACGATAGCCGGGATGTTGTCGGGACCCATAGCCTTTGCTGTATCCAGTGCGCTCAGCCGTTTCTTGATGTCACGTGGAGTGAATTGAATTGGCTGAAGACTGGCTTCTGTGATGGTGGGGACCTCAGGAGGAGGCCAATATGGATCATCCACTCGGAACTTCTGGCTGAAGATGGTTGCAAACGCTTCTTCAGCCTTGTCTTTTGCACTCACGTGCTGGGCTCCACCATCATTGAGGATGTGGATATTCATGGAGCCTCCTTCTCCCATTAGTTGTTTAATGGTCCACCACCATTCACGACTGGATGTGACAGGACTACAGAGCTTTGATCTGATCCATTGATTGTGGGATCGCTTAGCCCTGTCTATAGCATGCTGCTTCCACTTTTTATCATGCATGTAGTCCTGTGTTGCAACTTCCCCAGGTTGGCACCTCATTCTTAGGTATGCCTGGTGCTACTCCTGGCATGCTCTTCTACACTCCTTATTGAACCAGGGTTGGTCCCCTGGCTTGATGGTAATGGTAGAGTGAGGGATATGCCCGGCCATGAGGTTACAGATTGTGGCGGAATACAATTCTGCTGCTGCTGATGGCCCACAGCGCCTCATGGATGCCCAGTTTTGAGCTGCTAGATCTGTTCTGAATCTATCCCATTTAGTACGGTGGTAGTGCCACACAACACGATGGAGGGTGTTCTCAGTGTGAAGACGGGACTTTGTCTCCACAGTGACTGTGCGGTGGTCACTGCTACTAATACTGTCATGGGCAGATGTATTTGTGACAGGTAGATTGGCGAGGACGAAGTCAAGTAGGTTTTTCCCTTGTGTTGGTTCTCTCACCACCTGTCGCAGGCCCAGACTGGCAGCTATGTCCTTCAGGACTCGGCCAGCTCAGTCAGTAGTGGTGCTACTGAGCCACTCTTGGTGATGGAAATTGAAGTCCCCCACCCAGAGTACACTTTGTGCCCTTGCTACTCTCAGTGCTTCTTCGAAGTGGTGTTCAACATGGAGGAGAACTGATTCATCAGCTGAGTGAGGGTGGTAGGTGGTAATCAGCAGGAGGTTTCCTTGCCCATGCTTGACCTGAAGCCATGAGAATTCATGGGGTCCAGAGTCAATGTTGAGGACTCCCAGGGCCACTCCTTCCTGACTGTATACCACTGTGCTGCCAACTCTGGTGGGTCTGTCCTGCCAGTGGGACAGGACATACCCAGGGATGGTGATGGAGGAGTTTGGGACATTGGCTAAAAGGTATGATTCTGTGAGTATGACTATGCCAGGCTGTTGCTTGACTGGTCTGTGGGACAGCTCTCCCAATTTTGGTACAAGTCCCCAGATGTTGGTGAGGAGGACTTTGCAGGGTCGACCGGGTGTGCCGTTGCTGTGTCTGTAGCCGGTGCTGAGGTCGATGCCGTGAGGTCTGTCTGGTTCTATTCTTGTTGCTGTGTTTCATAGCAGTTTGTTACAATTGAGTGGCTTGCTAGTCCATTTCAGAGGGCAGTTAAGAGTCAACCACATTGCTGTGGGTCTGGAGTGACATATAGGCCAGACCAGGTAAGGACGGCAGATTTCCTTCCCAAAGGACATTAGTGAACTAGATGCATTTGTACGACAATCCAATAATTTCATAGTTACCATTACTGATACTAGCTTTTAATTCCAGATTTATTTAATTAACTGAGTGTGAAAGGAATGGCTTGGGCATTGTAGGGATGCTTTATGGTGTTGGTGATGGGGTGGTGCCAACCTGGTGCATTATGTGGCAGCCAGGGTGTACAACGTAAAGTGAAGTAAATCTTGCCATGGTGAGGCCATCCCTGGCCTCCCAAGCAGCAATGTGGTCAGGTGCTGATGCCCTGTGTCCTGTGCAGCATCAGGTGATTGCAGAGAAGGTTGGTGTTATTGTTGCTGATACTGGTGTGCCTGGTGCTGCTGATGTTGGGGCTGATCGTGGTGGGATTCTGAGGACCAAAGTGAGAGAGTTTCAAGGGCACCGATGCTGATGGAATAGATGGCAGGTGAAGTAGAGATGACAGAAGCAATCTGTCAATGTGGGAAAGGTAATGAGGTCAGGCTGGATGGAGACTTGTGTAAAGACTTGCAGCATTTTGAATCTGCAATGGAAATGTAGTTTAGGGAAGCTAGTGGCTAAGGGAATATATCTGAATCAGCTGGAAGCTTTGACTTGACATTTGAAGCTGTCACCTCATCAGCTGATTCAATGGCAAGTGACCTCCTGCCTCAGCTTCACAGCCGAGGTCTAGACACAGCGGGAAACCGGTGGGTGATCTGTCAAAATCAAAAAGCTGGGAAAAAAGCATTGTTAAGTGGCTGTAAGCAAGCCACGAATGATTTCAATTGCCTCCCCCACCGTTGCGTGTCAGATCTGCTCAGCGCTGGCAGACCTGACATTTGGTAAAATGTGGGTTGACAGCCGGGTCCCGACCCATTGTCAAAAAAAAACATTTTTCCACCCGACCCACCACCGATTGCGCCCACTGACCCCCCAGAAAATTCCGCCCAAGGTCACTGGGTGAGGAGAGCATTTGGTTTGACTGAGTGGCCTCCACTGTTGAATATCGTACCAGTGCTTATTCCCAAGGATCACACATGAAAAATGGGCACCAGGATAAGGCATGGCAGAAAATGCTGACACCTGTGGAACTGTACCTCATGGTGGGTCAAGACAGGGGAGAATTATATATTCTAAATAATAATAACATGCAGCAGGTTCAATTCCAAGATATGAATTTATTGCCAGGGCTAATTTTTATCTGGTCATTCTATACAAGTAGTTTGTCTTTAGGTTCAGATTTCAATATAATAATTATAACATGACAGCTGCACCACTATCCTGAAAACCCTGTAGCACAATACTGGATATACTGTATCACTCCATTAGACATGCTGAAGAACAGCACTCAGTACAGTCATGTGCTACATTGAATCCACTGCAGATCAGCACTGGACACACGGCAGTCAGCACAGTTATGTGATCTAACCGTGTTCTGTATTTCTTTCAGCGTCAGTGGGAGGATGGTCTTGTGAATATTACTGTTATGGTTGGAAATGAAACAACAGTTTCACCGCATGCTTTCAGCTATGACCCAGCCCTCAATCCAGTTATTTTGTCTCTCAGCAGGAACTGCAGCAACATAGCAGGTGTGGCCTTCATTTTTGACTGAACTGTGAATTTCTGACCTTTGTTAACAAAAAGCTTAAGCTGCGTTATATATTTCCTTTATTTGTGCGTCCTGTCAACATAATCCTTTGCCTAATTATCTCTTGTAATTTTGTGAAAAAGAATCAAAGATGCTGTAGGTGTGACACGGGTTTAGATGTTAAAACTGCCCCTGTTTCCTGACAAATTATTTGATGGTTTTGTCTGTGGTGGGAAAAGGACCAGAAGAAGTGTAGTATTTTCCTCAGAGTGACGTCATGTGCAAGTTACTCATGATGCATTTTAATGCAACATATTGTGCCATATTTGTAGAAATAAACAAAATGAATCTTTGCCAAACACTGTTCATGAAGAGAGTGCCCCTTCTGTCCCAGGCAATACTTTGAATTACTGTCCTTACCAGCATTCTCTTCCTGCAGAGTGAGAGATCAATACTGACATTGTACAACTATAATAAGAGCACCAGAACAGAATTAAATTAGTGGTCTAAATGTACAGCTTGTGAATCTTAACGACAAAACTCACAGGGGTGGGGAGTGGGGATGCGCCTCAGTATATTTTTTATAAAGCATGTGAAACTTTACCAGCACATAAAATAGTCACTTGTAAAATATGTGGCAACTATCACAATTCTAGATAAGCTTCATTGACTCTTTGTTAAATGTTCAATCACACCTTAACATACAAATTTAATTTAAAGAGTATCTCCTTTGTTGGATAAAGTTGCTCTCAGAAGAATAACTTGGCCGTTTCACCACTGTTGTTTGTACCAGTCTGTGTCTGTCGTGTGAGCAGTTTGTGGAGTTTAGTATTGACCTCAGAAGTTTTATTCAGCGTCTGATTTGTACAAACTCAGATTGATTTGCATATTTCAATTTTTTCCAGTTTATATTAGTTTGTACACTGTATGACACTCACTGGCTCGTCCAGCTAAGTGCAGCTTTCAGTTCTTGGGCATGAGTGCGACAGTCTAAAAACTTCAATTGCACAAGCAAAACAACAGTGTGGCAAACTCTACGTACTTACTTGCAATTGGGATTCACCCAATAATTCTTAATCGTCGTGCCTACTGGGAACAAATGCTCAAACTCAGTTTACTTCAGTCATGAGAGACTAACTTAGAGTGATTTGGGATTTGGATAGGTTGAATCTTAAAAATATAGAAACCTCATTGCAGCAACATAAGACCTGCAGAAATAATGATATCAGTAAAGTGAATTCCTCTGGTGGACAAACTACCTTTATCAACTCAAAAATAAACATCTCAGATGAATAATTTCCTCCTGCCAAATCATCAAGAAAAACAACAAATAACCTCTGTGGAGTAGACCATCATAAAACTGGATACAAAACTATTAGATACTGGATGGATTAGACAGGTGCAGTTCAAAATAAATGATTCTAAAATGTCCCAAATGTTAAGGCACATGGGATTGGGGGCAAGGTATTGACTTGGATAGAGAACTGGTTGGCAGATAGAAAGCAAAGAGTTGGAATAAACGGGTCTTTTTCCGAGTGGCAGGCAGTGACTAGTGGGGTACCGTAGGGATCGGTCCTTGGACCCCAGCTATTCACAATATATATTAATGATCTAGACAAGGGAACTAGATGTAATATCTCCAAATTTGCAGATGACACAAAGCTGGGTGGGCGTGTGTGCTGCGAGGAGGATGCCGAGAAACTCCAGGATGATTTGGACAGGTTGGGTTATTGGGCAGAAGCATGGCAGATGCAATATAATGTGGATAAATGTGAGGTTATCCACTTTGGTGTCAAAAACAGGAAGGCAGATTATTATCTGAATGGCAATAGATTGGGAGAAGGGGAAGTGCAACGAGACCTGGGTGTCCTTGTGCACCAGTCGCTGAAGGTAAGCATGCAGGTGCAGCAGGCGGTTAAGAAGGCAAATGGTATGTTGGCCTTCATAGCAAGAGGGTTCGAGTACAGGAACAAGGATGTCTTGCTGCAGTTGTACAGGGCCTTGGTGAGACCACATCTTGAGTATTGTGTGCAGTTTTGGTCGCCTTATCTGAGGAAGGATATTCTTGCCATGGGAGGAGTTCAGCGAAGATTCACCAGGCTGATACCTGGGATGGCAGGAATGACGTATGAGGAGAGATTGGGTCGATTGGGCTTGTACTCACTGGAGTTTAGAAGAATGAGAGGGGATCTCATTGAAACTTATAAAGTTCTGGCAGGACTGGACAGACTAGATGCAGGGAGGATGTTCCCGATGGTCGGGGAATCCAGAACCAGGGGTCACAGTCTAAGGATAAGGGGCAGGCCATTTAGGACTGAGATGAGGAGTAATTTCTTTACCCAGAGAGTGGTGAACCTGTGGAATTCTCTACCACAGAAGGCAGTAGAAGCCAATTCATTAAATATATTCAAGAAGGAGTTGGATACATTTCTTAAGGCTAAAGGGATCAAGGGGTATGCGGAGAAAGCAGGGACTGGGTACTGAATTTGGATGATCAGCCATGATCGCATTGAATGGTGGAGCAGGCTCAAGGGGCCGAATGGCCTACTCCTGCTCCTATCTTCTATGTTTCTATGTCTATGTTTCTATGTTTCTATGTTTCAATTCACAACTCCTTCAATAATGAAGAAGCCCATGCCAGCCTTCGATAGGACCTGGATAATATCCAGACTTGGGCTGACAAGTGGCAGCTAACATTCACGTCACATAACTTTCCCCCGACTTTCAAAGGCATCACCATTATCAAATCTCCCACCATCAATATTTTTTAAAATTTGTTTATGGGATGTGGGCGTCGCTGGCAAGGCCAGCATTTATTGCCCATCCCTAGTTGCCCTTGAAAAGGTGGTGGTGAGCCGCCTTCTTGAACCGCTGCAGTCCGTGTGGTGATGGCACACCCACAGTGCTGTTAGGTAGGGAGTTCCAGGATTTTGACCCAGCGACGATGAAGGATCGGCGATATATTTCGAAGTCAGGATGGTGTGTGACATGGAGGGGAACATGGAGGTGGTGGTGTTCCCATGCGCCTGCTGTCCTTGTCCTTCTAGGTGGAAGACGACGAAGTCCAACACCGCCTTCAGTGTGCCAGTGCAGCCTTCGGTCGCCTGAGGAAGAAAGTGTTTGAAGACCAGGACCTCACACCTGGCACTAAGCTCATGGTCTACAGAGTAGCAGTGATACCCGCCCTGCTGTATGTCTCAGAGACATGGATCATGTACTGCAGGCACCTCAAAGCACTGGAGAGGTACCACCAACGCTGCCTCCGCAAGATCCTGCAAATCCATTGGCAGGATAGGCACACCAACGTCCGTGTTCTCGCTCAGGCTAACATCCCCAGCATCGAAGCTTTGACCACACTCAATCAGCTCCGATGGATGGGTCACATTGTCCGCATGCCCGATACGAGACTCCCAAAACAAGCGTTCTACTCGGAGCTCCGGCACGGCAAGAGAGCCCCAGGTGGGCAGAGGAAACGCTTCAAGGATACCCTCAAAGCCTCCTTGAAAAAGTGTAACATCCCCACCGACACCTGGGAATCCCTGGCCCAAGACCGCACAAAGTGGAGGAGAAGCATCTAGGAAGGCGCTGAACACCTCGAGTCTCTCCGCCGGGAGCAAGCGGAAGCCAAGCGCAAGGAGCGCACATCAACCCAAGCACCCCACCCACCCGCCCCTTCAACCACCGTCTGCCCCACCTGTGACAAAGACTGTGGGTCCCGCATTGGATTCATCAGTCACCTGCAAACTCATTTTAATGTGGAAGCAAGTAATCCTTGGTTCCGAGGGACTGCCTAAGAGAAGAGAAGAGAAGAGGTGGAAGAGGTCGCGGGTTTGGGAGGTGCTGCTGAAGAAGCCTTGGCGAGTTGCTGCAGTGCATCTTGTAGATGGTACACACTGCAGCCACGGTACGCTGATGGTGGAGGGAGTGAATGTTTAAAGTGGTGGATGGGGTGCCAGTCAAGCGGGCTGTTTTGTCCTGGATGGTGTCGAGCTTCTTGAGTGTTGTTGGAGCGGCACTCATCCAGGCAAGTGGAGAGTATTCCATCACACTCCTTACTTGTGCCTTGTACATGGTGGAAAGGCTTTGGGGAGTCAGGAGGTGAGACACTCGCTGCAGAATACCCAGCCTCTGACCTGCTCTTGTTGCCACAGTATTTATGTGACTGGTCCAGTTAAGTTTCTGGTTAATGGTGACCCCCAGGATGTTGATAGTGGGGGATATCCTGGGGATAACCATTAACCAGAACCTTGACCAGTCATGGCTACAACAGAAGGGCAGAAGCTGGATACTCTGGGGTGAGTAGCTCACTCCCTGATCCTTTAAAATCCTTTCACCACCTATAAGGCTCATGAGTGTGGAATACTCACCACTCATCTGGCTGGGTGCAGGCACAACAACAGTCAAGAAGCTCAACATCATTCAGGACAAATAGGTCTACTTGATTGGCATCCCTGGTGCTGAAATCAATATCTACTCTCTCCACCACTGGTGTACTTTGCTGTAGTATGCACTGTCTGCAGCAAAGCACTTTGCAGCCCTGTGACTTCTACCATTGCGAAGAACAAGAGCAGCAATGCCATGTGAACACCATCACCTGCAACTACCAATGCATCATCCTGACTTGGAAATATACCACTATTCCTTCATCGTCACTAGGAAAACACGCTGGAATTCCCTACTTAGCGCCATTGTGGGAGAACCATCACCACAGGGACTGCAGTTGAAGGAGAAGACAGACCACCATCACCTTTTCAGGGCAACTAGGGATGGGCAATACATGTGGCCTTGCCAGGATTGTCTATGTCCTGAGAACAAATAATAAAAAGAGAGATTTACTGAGGTGATAGAATACTGAGGCTCTTTTCATTAGAGCAAAGAAGATTATAATTTAAATATTTTTCTTGGAATTGTATCTGGTGTCCTTATAGGTAAAATATATAACTGGACAATATTGCTTCTTGGCCACTCAATTTCTATATGTAAAAATCACACTTTTTCCTACTTGTTTTTTTTTAAAGGTGATCAGGTACTTTTTATTGAAATATCAAATCTTTCAACGTATACTGGAGCTGACATCGGGGTCAAAGTTCATGACACTGAGGCAACTGTCAAAGAGCAGACTGCAGATGGCATCAGTGTGTTCCTCCCAGCACTTCCGCCAGGCTTGTACAACATCTCTGTGTCCATCAATGGTATAAACATTAACAGTAGTGGGTGAGTAAAGCTTGGTGGAGAATAGCACTGTACACACGAGTGTAAAACATTTTGGAAGCAATGTAAATGGTAGCATTTACTTTCAAGCACATATATAAATACATTACTTCCTTAAAGGATATTCATCCACATATTTTAATTCCAGAGTGGGTGAACTCTAATTTGAAAAAGAGTTTAACATTTTTTTCCTTACAATATTTTCATTTTCCTTTGATTTAAACATGCAAATAATTTGATGTTAAGTCACGCACATGTAATCTATAGCTAATACCTGGACAGGCAATGAGATCGTGGTCTTATGTTACTTGTGAAAAGACTTGCATAACTTGTACACATGAGTAAGAATGTACTAAGTAACAGCTTAATTTAGCAGTGGAGAATCGCCCTATCGGGTTCAAAATATCCAGTCAGACAGTTGGATACTTAATTTTGACCATTTGAATGCCTGGTTTAGATTTGCATATCTAATCAGATGCCCAAAATATTGTCACAGGGAGTATTAAACAATCTTCCCATATGCACGAAAACCAGTTTCTCCTATCAAATGTGTCATATTCTACTGTCATTACGTGTTCTGCAGATAACAGACAGTAAATCTATGATACTGTCTGCTCATTGGATTTCAGTGTGCACTTTTTTGAGTTAACCATATATCTCTTTTTTATCTGTTTTGTCTATCTTTCAGAAGTGCTCTCGTAATCCAGTATCGGAGTGAAGTCTATAACATAGCACCTTGCTGTGGTTCTCTTTTGGGTGAGAACACTATTTTGCTTAACCATCTTGCATCTGCAAATTTACATGTAGGATTAAATAAATTGCCTCCAGGATGTTTTTTTTCCAATTCATTCTTGAGATATGGGCATCGCTGGTCAGGCTGGCATTTATTGGCCATCCCGAGTTCCCCATGCCCATCGGGACAAACCTCCCCAAATGTTCCCCGCTGCCCTAGCCCCAAACTCATCTTTCTCTAGATTCTATCCCATCTCCTACAATGCTCTCTCTGTGACCTCATCTTGTCCAGGGGTTCCACCTCCTGCTCCCTCGATCCTATTCCGACCAAACTGTTGACCACCCAACTTCCCTTGCTGGGCCCCATGTTAGCTGATATTGTTAACGGTTACTATCCCCCCTGCTGTCATCACCCCTCTCCTCAAAAAGCCCACCCTTGACCCCTGTGTTTTTGCAACCTACTGTCCCATCTCCAATCTCCCTTCCCTCTCCAAAGTCCTTGAACATATTGTCGCTTCCCAAATGCGTGCCCCTCTTTCCCTCAATTCCATGTCTGAATCCCTGCAATCAGCTTTCCGACCTGGCCACAGTACTGAAACAGCCATTTTCAAAGTCACAAATGACATTCTTTGTGACTGTGATGGTGATAAACTATACTTTCTCATCCTTCTCAAACTATCTGCAGCCTTTGACACAGTTGATCACACCACCCTCCTCCAACATCTCTCCTTTGTCGTCCAACTGGGTGGAACTGCTCTAGCTTGGTTCCATTCTTATCTATCTAATCATAGCCAGACAATCATGCAATGGCTTCTCTTCCTGCTCCTGCACCATTACCTCTGGTGTCCCCCAAGGATCTATCCTTGGCCCCCTTCTATTTCTCATCTACATGTTACCCATTGGCAATACCATCTGAAAACACAACATCAGGTTCCACAATTATGCTGACGACACTCAGCTCTATCTTACCATCACCTCTTTGGACCCCTCCTCTGTCTCTGATTTGTCACACTATTTATCCGACATCCAATATTGGATGAGCAGATTGGGTGACCGCTTTGCGGAACACCTCTGTTCAGTCTGTAAGGAGGACCCCAAGCTCCCGGTGGCCTGTCACTTTAATTCTCCGCTTCACTCCCACTCAGACCTCACCGTCCTCGGCCTCTTGCATTGTTCCACGGAAGCTCAGCGTAAGCTCGAGGAACAGCACCTCATCTTTCAATTAGGCACTTTACAGCCCTCTGGACTCAACATAGAGTTCAACAATTTCAGATCATAACCTTGGCCCCTATCACATATATATATATTTTATATAATTAATTATTTTTTTAATCCACACCTTTTTTCTTCCCTCCCACATGGCAGCTGTCCATCATTCTGCCAGCGCCATTCACACTTCATCTTGAGCCATCCTTTGTTCCTTTACCTGTTCAGTATCTCTTAATGTCTCTTTATCTCTCCTGCTTTCTATCCTATCACTGACCTTCCCTTTTGTTCTTTCATCCCCTCCCCCTTTTCCCAGCCCCCAACTTGCTTTAAAATCGATAGCAAAATACTGCGGATGCTGGAAATCCAAAATAACAACAGAAAACGCTGGAAAAACTCAGCAGGCCAGGCAACATCCATGGAGAGAGAAACAGAGCCAACGTTTCAGGTCGAAGACCCTTCGTCAGGACTGAGAAAAAAGCAGGAAATGAAACAGATTAAGAAGCAAGTTTGGGGACTGGGAAATGATATTTTGCTATCGTATTAGTGTTTGGTTCACTGCCATCTCTCTTCTAGGAGTGCCCACCTTGAAGAAGCTCTGCTCTTCTCTTCGACGGGATCTCCGTTTGGCTCTTCAACTTTGTTCGCCTTGAATATCTCTTAATGTTACCTCACCCCTCCCAGACCTTCCCTTTTGTTCTTTCATCCCCTCCCCCATTTCCCAGCCCCCAAACTTGCTTCTTAATCTGTTTCATTTCCTCCTTTTTTTCCAGTCCTGACGAAGGGTCTTTGACCTGAAGCGTTGACTCTGTTTCTCTCTCCACAGATGTTGCCTGGCCTGCTGAGTTTTTCCAGCATTTTCTGTTGTTATTTTGCTTTAAAATCTATTCCCTCTCCTGCTTTATTCTAGTTCTGATGAAGGGTCATCGACCTGAAACGTTAACTCTGTTTTTCTCTCCACGGATGCTGCCCTGGCCTGCTGAGTTTTTCCAGCGTTTTCTGTTGTTATTTTGGATGAGCAGAAATTTCCTCCAACTAAGTATTTGGAAGACTGAAGCCATTGTCTTTGGTCCCTGCCACAAACTCCGTTCCCTGACCATTGTTTCCATCCCTGGCAACTGTCTTAAGCTGAACAACCTTGGTGTTGTATTTGACCCGGAGATGAGCTTCCGGCCCCATATCCACTCCATCACCAAGACTGCCTACTTCCACCTCCGTAACATCGCTCGACTCCAAACCTGCCTCAGCTCATCCATGCCTCTGTTACCTCTAGACTTGACTATCCAATGCTCTCCTGGCCAGCCTGCCATCTTCTACCCTACATAAACTTGTGGTCATCCAAAGATCTGCTGCCCGTATCTTAACTCGCTCCAAATCGCGTTCACCTATCACCCCTGTGCTTGCTGACCTTCACTGGCTCTCAGTTGGACAATGCCTCAATTTTATTAGCCTCATCCTTGTTTTCAAATCCCTCCATGGCCTCGCCCCTCCCTATCTCCGTAACCTCCTCCTGCCCTGCAACCCTCCGAAATCTCTGCAGTCTTCCAATTCTGGCTTCTTGCGCATCCCTGATTTTAATCGCTCCATCTTTAGTGGCCATGCTTTCAGCTGTCTTGGCTCTAAGTTATGGAATTCCCTCCCTACACCTCTCCACCTCTCTCCCTCTCTCTCCTCTTTTAAGATGCTCCTTAAAACCTACCCCTTTGATCAAGCTTTTAGTCATCTGCCCTGATAGCTCTTTTTGTGGCAGGGTGTCCAAAATGTTTTTTATTGATATCGCTCTTGTTAAGCGCCTTGGGAAGTTTTACTATGTTAAAAGCGCTATATCAATAGAAGTTGTTGTTGGTGGTGGTGGTGGTGAGCCACCTTCTTGAACTGACGCAGGCCATGTGTGAAGGTACACTCATAATACTAAGGTAGGGAGTTTCAGGATTTTGACCCAGCAACGATGAAGGAACAGTGATATATGTCCGAGTCGAAATGGTGTGTATCTTGGAGGGGAACTTGGAGGTGATGGTGATCAGGCACACCTGCTGCCCTTATTCTTCTAGGTGGCTCACTTCCTGACTCTCCAAAGCCTCTCCATCACCAACAAGGCACAAGTCAGGAGTGTGATGGAATACTTCCCACTTGCCTGAATAGGTGCAGCTCAGCAACACCCAAGAAGCTCGACACCATCCAGGACAAAGCAATCCGCTTGGTCAGCACCCCATCCGCCACCTTAAACGTTCACTCCCTCCATCACCAAATAACTGTGGCTGCAGTGTGTACCATCTACAGGATGCACTGCAACAACTTGCCAAGGCTTCTTCGGCAGCACCTCCCAAACCCGCGACCTACACCAACTAGAACAACAAGGGCAGCAGTTGCCTGGGAACATCATCACCTCCGAGACACACACCATGCTGACTTGGAAATATATCGCCGATTCTTCATCGTTGTTGGGTCAAAATCCTGGAACTCTCTACCTAAGAGCACTGTGTACCTTCAGCACATGGACTGCAGCGGTTCAAGTAAAAGCCCATCACCATCTTCTCAAGGGGAATGCGGGATGAACAATATATGCTGGCCTTGCTAGCGACACCCATATCCTGAGAATGAATGAAATGAAATGGCATCTTTTTTCTGCTTCTGCCAGTTTGTTTTTGTTTTTTCAATGGTGACAATGAATGCAGAAGAAGTGATGGGGAAAGTCCCGTTTGAACTCTATTTTAATCTACATTAACAGAAAACCTGGCACACCTTCTAATTGTAGCAGAAAGGAATATCACACAATGTTGGGACTACTAATGTTGCATCAGTGGGAAAGTCTAAATTTGGTTTAATATAATTTGGTTTAATGGCACTTTTTTATTTATGTTAAGGTATCCCAATTTATGGATAGCTGTAATATTGTATAATAGTCATGCTATTTATTTGTAACCTATTGATAGGATTTGCTCTGATGTGTGTTTTATTTGTTTTGTTGTTTGGACAGGTGGAACAATCCTTACAATAAGTGGACATGGATTCAGTGCTAATTCATCGCTGATTACTGTTCTCCTAAATTCATCGGTCTGTGACATCATAAACTCAACAGAGGAGAGGATCGAGTGCTGGACCCCACCAGTTACAAACAGGCCTAATGTTGATCCTGAGGACCTTCGGGCTACTGTGACAGTTACAATTAGTAACATTTCATCTGAAAATAGACTACTATTCTACAACAATAGCAATTCCTTTGTGTACAGCTACCAAAGCAACTCAACACCTCAAATAACCAACATTAGCATAGAGACTGCAAGTGGAAATATTGTGTTCAACTTAGAAGGAACTGATTTGGAAAATTCGACCATTTTTTGGGGTGATTCCCATTGTGAGCTTCAGATCTTAGAGGACACAGATGGCAACTCACTGAACTGCACCTTAGAGGAGCTGGAGGCAGGGAGTTTCCCAATCAGAGTTCTACATAGCAAGCTGGGATATGCCATAATATTGTCAGAAATCAAAGATTACACTGTGATACCAGCAATTAGCAGCATCTCACCATCCTATGCTTCACTTTGTGGTGGAACATTGTTAACCATATCAGGTTTTGCCCTACAGTCTGCTCGTGGTTCTGTTGAAGTGCCTTTAGGAGCTAAACACACTTGTGATGTACAGAGTGCCAATTATAGTGCAATTATATGTGATATCAGAACCACTGAGGTCTTTGGCCAGCCATCCAATGTATATCACAGCCTAAATGTCACTGCTGTTGTCAACTTAATGACCAGCGTATGTGATGGGGCGTGTTCTATCAGCATCAGTGAAGAATGGACACCTATTCTGGACAGTGTGACTGTTATATTTAACAATACATATTTCACCTTGCTCTTAAGTGGCCAATACTTGACAAATGTAACCAGTGATGTTGATGTTCAAGTGGATGATGGAAGTAACTGTGATGTGATTTTGGTGAATGAAGGGCTTGTGGAATGTAAGCTGGATGCTACTCTTTTTCCTGGTACTCACAACATTTCAGTTTTTATCCACGAGAGAGGACGAGCATGTTTTGTCAACAATTCTGGCACATTTAGTGTAATTCCACAAATGCTCAACCTTTACCCTAATAGGTTTGGAATACATGGAGGAGGACAATTGACAATAGAAGGCATTGCCCTGATGGGAAAGGCTGTGCCCTCAGCTGTAAGAATAGGCAATGACAACTGCACCATTTCTAACATCAGTTACAAAACAGTTCTCTGTATCGTTCCACCAGGAAATGGGACAGCAACTGTAACCGTGGAAATTGATGGAATATACCTTTTGAGCAATGAAATATACTACATAGAAGACTACACTCCAGTACTGCTTTGGTTGATGCCCCTTGAAAACTCAGTTTTGTCCTTGAATACCTCTGGTTTCTCTTCAGATATGCGTAGAGTACAGATTTTAATTGGTGAGAATATTTGTATGAACCTGACGTCCAATTCATCTACTTTTAATTGTCAGATTCCCTTGCTTCCCGCAGGTGAATATCAGGTGAAAGGTTTTGATGTCCTCAAGGGATGGGCCACCTCCAGTTTGATGATTATGATTGAACTTACAATTACCTCCTTCAATCCAAGTTTTGGTAAGTAAACATCCACATTTATATTGAATGTAAAAGATTGCAATGCACAATCAGGCAGTAGTAGTCCATTCTGCTCAAGAATGAAATGGCTTTTAGGGGTAGGGATATGTATGGTCACATGAGTTCAGTCGATGCCGCTCTTGGGAATCCAACCACATTGGTAGAAGTGGAGAGTACTTTCATGATGCAGGATATATTCCAAATAGAAACTGATGAACTCACTGGGACTTGCGAATAAGGCATCTGTGATCTGCAAGGCGCAAGTGTACACTGAAGTCTGGGAGATGTAGCAGACCTCTCCCATAGTTGCCTGAAATGAACCCGCTGTGCAAAAGTTAAATGCAGCCATTACCTTCGCATCCACTGACAGAGCTGTTCCTGTCCTGGAGGTGGTTCCCAGGTTTGGGTGCAAGATTATCTATAGTCCTGTGATGACCTCCTTTGGGAATTATAGTTTCCGCATGCAGGTGCCTTTGAGCAAATCCTGGTACGATAGTCTGGCCCTGTAAACATGGGTAATTGCATAAGGATAGGTCCTAATTGAGTAAATATAAGGTGCAAATGCATCTCACTGTCAAACCACCTCTAATCCTTCTCCTCTGCCCCAAATTGTGAATCCAGAGTGATGACAAGCGAGATACCCATATAAGCAGTACAAAATGTAAGTACAAAACAGGGAGAGTTAGCCAATGAAATGCAGCTTTAAGAATATCACAGTAAGTTTGTTTCTGGCAAAACAGCTAAACATCAAAGTAAATAAAAAGCAGCTAAACAACTGCACAACAAAGAAGCAGAGAATAATTCAAAAACTATATAGCACTTACTTGCAGCAAGTAACTTTAAGCACTGAGGTTGAATGTGGGGAAAGGAGCCGCCCTTGTGTTGCACATTTTATGCCAGTGCTAAAGTATCGAGGGTGCGGTTAAGAGGCTCCAGATGGCCCCGGTTTTAATTGCCCCCATGTGGTGGAAACTGGGTGGGTGCCAGTTAAAATAATGGGAGTCACTTACCCCATCTAATCCCGTTTCCTTCCCGCCGTGTCCCCATGTTAACCTATTCTTTTGAGCAGGCGAGCAGGACATCAGCAGGAAGGAAATGGGGTCCTACTTTAAATATGCGGACCGGGTCGGATGCTGGCATCGGGACCTGATCTGCAATTTCCACCAGAGGCCTGAGTGGGGGGTCAGTGTTAGTTCCCTCATCAGACAAAACCTGCCGGGAGCTGGATCCTGGGCCAGAAGAAGCCTAGTAGGCAAGTTTTCAAATTATTTTTCAGGTTTCCTTGTGGGCCAGTAGGGGAAGGAATGCCCCCCCTGGTCATGGCAAGACCTCCCATTAACTTCCCGGGACCGTCACCACGGGGCTCTGTCTGCGGCCTCCTGCTGCTTGAATGCGCTACTGTCTGCCAGCCAGCTGTCAATTTGGCCGGCTGTTGGGCAAGAGACGGCTGCAGGTTATGTAAAATAATCTCCACGTCCCCAGCCTTGCCGGGTTTTTCCCCACACTCTCCCGCACCCTCCTGCCTCCCCATTAATAGCCAGGCCACTGTGGGGCTTTGCTCCAATTAGGATCTTTTTTGGCCTCTATTGAGCCTAGCAGATATAGACTTGTGCAATAATGTAAAACGGGCGATAGCAAGTCGGCAGCGTGTTTTACAGCTTCTCCATTGAAGTCAATGGAAATAAAAATCGGGAGAGATGTAAAACGGGCTGCAGACTCGCGATCACCCATTTTACACAATGGCACAAGGTCAAGACCTACCCTGTAGGTGAGCAGGCGCTCAGCGCTAGAAACTCTTTGGCTGCACATTACAATGCAATACTGAACATTGGCTGCTAAGCAGGCCATGCTTTGGGCACTGATGAGTGGGATTATCAGCCTCTATGAGTGGAACCATCCACAAGATCATTCTGAAAGGAGAGCACAGCTTCAAGTGCAGTTGAAGAAATGTAAGTTCTGACCTCTTTGGCCAGGGTTCTCATAAATTCCTGCCTCCAAGCAAAACTCTGCGTGAATTCCATTTCATGACACAAATAGGATTTGCCATGAGAAAAAATATTTTTCATATTTTACACCCTGCTTTTGCCTTGGGGAGTGAACCAGAAAGCAGGAGATGGGGGTCTGAATTAATGTGGCAGCACTAAACCTTTTATTGTTTTAAAGGCACATCGGGGTAAAAATTCTGCAGGTCCATTAAAGTTAATGGACAGAAAAATCAGGGGCTGGCAATGTGTAGTTCCATGACAGAAGCTCGCAGTGAACATTGGAAGCACAGGCGAAGAATTGTTCCCCCTTCTCAATACTCTAATGTACAATATATCACCCTCCATCTAAGTTATTAAAAATCACCAATAAATTTACAATTAGCTAACCAATACTGCCCACTAGACTCTCATAAAAATTGTGCATTTTTGAATTTAAAAATCATATGTAAGGGACTCGTCCCCTGATAGGATTCAACCCTAAGGTAGAAAAATCTAATCTGCAATATTCACTTTTCAGATTTTATAAACACTTTAGCTCCCCAATATTGCTTTACAACCAGCCAAATGTGGTCCAGCAACAGGATTAGATTGAATTGGTCAGAAAAGACCTGGGTCCCAATTGTAACCAGGCACCAGTTTTCAGTGGGTAAGATTTGATGAAATTGTAAAACTCACCCGTTGCATCAAAAATGTGGCCCAAGCTATTTTACCCTCCTCGGGCCTCATTTAAATGCTGCCAGTCGAAAACAGAGAGCAGGAATAAACGAGTCATTTTCTGGTTGGCAGGCTGTAACAAGTGGGGTACCACAAGGATCAGTGCTTGGGCCTCAGCTATTCACAATCTATATCAATGATTTGGATGAGGGGACCAAATGTAATATATCCAAGTTTGCTGATGATACAAAGCTAGGTGGGAATGTAAGTTGTGAGGAGGATGCAAAGAGACTGCAAGGGGATATAGACAGGTTAAGCGAGTGGGCAAGAACATGGCAAATGGAATATAATGTGGAGAAATGTGATGTTATCCACTTTGGTAAGAAAAATAGAAAATCAGTGTATTTTTTAAATGGTGAGAGATTGGGAAATGTTGGTGTTCAGAGGGACCTGGGTGTCCTTGTACACAAATCACTGAAAGTTAACATGCAGGTACAGCAAGCAATTAGGAAAGCAAATGGTATGTTGGCCTTTATTACAAAAGGATTTGAGTATAAGAGTAAAGACGTCTTACTACAATTATATAGGGCCTTGGTGAGACCACACCTGGAGTACTTTGTACAGTTTTGGTCTCCTTACCTAAGGAAGGATATACTTGCTGTAGAGGAAGTGCAACAAAGGTTCACCAGACTGGTTCCTGGGATGGGGAGATTGTCCTATGAGGAGAGATTGAGTTGACTAGGCCTATATTCTCGAGAGTTTAGAAGAATGAGAGGTGATCTCATTGAAACATACAAAATTCTTACAGGGCTTGACAGGGTAGATGCAGGGAGGATGTTTCCCCTGGCTGGGGAGTCTAGAACCAGGGGTCACAGTCTCACAATAAGGGGTCGGCCATTTAGGACTGAGATGAGGAGAAATTTCTTCACTCAGAGGGTGGTGAATCTTTGGAATTCTCTACCCCAGAGGGCTGTGGAGGCTCAGTCGTTGAGTATATTCAAGACAGAGAGCGATAGATTTTTGAATATTAAGGGAATCAAGGGATATGGAGATAGTGCAGGAAAGTGGAGTTGAGGTAGAAGATCAGCCATGATCTTATTGAATTGCGGAGCAGGCTCGAAGGGCCAAATGGCCTACTCCTGCTCCTATTTCTTATGTTCTTATGTTCCAAGCCATTCATGGTGGGAGGCGGTGCAATAATGGGTGCCCTGGAGACTGGCCGTCAGGAGCAGGTACGTGCGAGGGATTGGCCGCCGGTCTAAACCGCGAGGGTCCTGCCCGTCGGCGGGGATGGGTGGGGGGGCAATCGTGGCAAGGCAAGATTTCCTTGTGGGGTATGGAGGGGCACTGCTGCTCCTCATCCTGGCCCCACAAGGACATTAAAAAAAATGTAAACTTATATTCTGGCCCTGATCTGGTTCCTTGGTGGGCAGGCCTGCCAGTAAACTCACTGCTGTTTCCCGCTCAGGCCCACTAGTAAAAATTGTAGCTGGGTTCTGATGACCTCATCGAGACCCAACATGCATATGTTTAAATGGACTCAGCAGGCTTTGGGCTGTCTTGACGCCTGCGATAAACATCCCGGTAGATCAGCCCCCGCAGGCTCCAGGGAAAGTACCTACCCTGGGGGATTTTAACTGCCCATCTGCCCAGTTTTTGTCAGGTGGGTAGGGTTAAAATCAGCCATCAGGATTTTGCAATATAATAACTGAATCCAAATCAAATTATAGCAATGACCTGAAAACAAGTTATCCAACTATGCTTTGTTGTAGGCTGTCTTGACGGAGGTCAAGTGACAATACAAGGAACTGGGTTTTCTCCTTCAAACAGCACCGTTACAGTCTGTGGAGCTCCATGTGACATCTCGTCTGATCCCTCGACAACCGTACTCACCTGTGTAACCCAGCCCCTCAATGGTTAGTGATACTTTAGAAAAAATTCATCTCTATTTTTTATCCTGGTTTTTAACTTTTCATTTGTTCTTCGTTCTCCGCATCTCACACTGCTCTTTACTGAGAGAGGATAGGACGGTGAGCAAACACTCCTCCTTTGCTGTAAACTCACACTAAGCGCAGCACATGTCACCTCTCTCTCTCTCTGCATAAGTTTTTCGAAAGTCTAGATTGATCTGCACTGAAACCTTGCATACTTCACTTAATATTAATGGAAGTTCTGATGGCTAATTATTTTGGAAATGTTTTGAACTTGACTGAGTGATGGCTCCTCCCTTACTTTATCTGTGCTTCATCAGAATTTGCCTTGTGCTGTTATCTATCACTAGGTGGCAGTACACACACACAACACTTAAATAAAGGCAGCGATAGCAGCTGATGGTGGCTCTGCTTCCTCATGGCCCAGAAAGGTTATTATTAGTAAATTCATAAGATAAAGGATAAACCAGTATCTGAACCGCTGGAAATTTGGCAGAATCTTAACATTTCAATGTTTTTCAAATTTGAAGCTTTATTTTTAAAATGAGAAAGCCTCTTATAGTTTGATCATGTAAAACCATCACTGTTTGATTCTTGCTGTCTGTTTTCTTTGTCTTTTGACCTCCATTGGGATTGTTGTAATTCTTTGTGTTTTGGAGTCTCCCATGTTGCCTTTTCTTCTCATCCTGAGTCAGTCAAGGATGTCTTGCTGCAGTTGTACAGGGCCTTGGTGAGACCACACCTTGAGTATTGTGTGCAGTTTTGGTCGCCTTACCTGAGGAAGGACGTTCTTGCCATGGAAGGAGTGCAGCGAAGATTCACCAGGCTCATACCTGGGATGGCAGGAATGACGTATGAGGAGAGATTGTGTCGATTGGGCTTATACTTGTAGTGTATGTAACCGTTCTACCTTTAAGAGAACTATTGTATGTAACCGTCCACCTTTAAGAGAACTATTTTAGGGGTTGCACTACTTTATCTTGGCTGCTGTATACTGTAATACCGGCGGTGACCACACCGGTATATAAGTGCTGTGTAATGATTTATTGGGCAGTTCCGCCCTGACCTTCGAATAGTAAAGTCCTGTTAAAGTTTACTCTTGTGGTCTGTGTAGTAATTCGCAATATAACACACAGACTTTACAGTGGCGACGAGTTCGATCTTACCCTGCGGCAGAGATACATCCGAAGCAGTTAACGAGCGTCGAGAAGAGGCATCCGCCCTCGTCATTCTGCTGAGAGAAGACTCGAGTCTGCAGAGCAAGGAAGAAGGAAGAATTCTGACACGAAGCCTTCCATCAGCAACAGGCAGTGATCATCCCTTCTATCATGGTGGTGAGTGAGCCGATCAGCGACGAGAAGCAAGTCGGCCACGTTGACTGTGAGTAGGGGAGAAAATAAAAAGAAACGGAGGATATAAGGGCGGTGAACTCGACCACGGCCGGGGAAAGGAGCCGGACAGAAGTCGGGGCCAGAGGCGCTGAGACTGGGGCAGCGTAGGGCACGGAAGCCGCGGTACAAGCGGGAACGCAGCCGGTGTGAGAGACCGGGCTACAAGCGGGAACGCAGCCGGTGTGAGAGACCGGGCTACAAGCGGGCTGGGAGACGCAACAGCATCGTGAGACAGCTCGACCGCGACCGGTGAAAAAGGCCGGGCCGCTACCGAGACCGCGAGGCGCTGCGACCGGGATCGTAAGGCGCGGGAGGTAATAAAAAAAATAATAAATAAATAAAACCGCGGAGAACTCAGCCGCAGCCGGGGGAGGAAAGGACCGGACTGCGAGAGGGCTGGGAGGCAAGATTGAAAACCGCTGAGGGAGAGACAGAGCCCAAGCGAGCGGGAGAGACAGAGCCCGAGTGAGCAGGAGAGCGAGGGAGACCGAGCGAGCGGGAGAGACAGAGTCCGAGCGAGGGGGGAACGGGACCGAGCGAGGGAGACCGAGCGAGATTTCTGCCCAGCGGCTTACAGCAGCTTTCCGCAAAGGACCAAGAGCTGGAACTGTCCGCCGCCAACTGGTTGTCCCCAGCGCCCGGTTGCCCCTGTCGGGAAAGGGAACAAGGAACTCAATCAGCTGTTCTCGCGCTTCAGAATAAACCGAAAGTCAGCGGTCGTCGCCCGAGGGCAAAGCTTACCCCTCCCGCCAGAGGAAGAAACGCGGGAAGCCGCCAGTTAGGCGGGGAAGAAGACAAGCGCGGGAAACCGCTATTCTCGGAGGCGGGGAAGAAGATAAGCGCGGGAAACCACCATTTAAAAAAAAAAGTTAAAGAAAAATTCGTTGTTGTTTCGCAGAAAGATTGTGAAGATGCCTAAGCGTGGTAACATCAACGATTTCGATTCCGATGTGGAAGATTGGGCCACGTATGTAGAACGCATCGAGATATATTGTAAGGCCAATAAAATAGCAAATGATGATAAAGCTCTAACCTTACTAAACTCAATGGGTGCGAAGACATACAGGCTATTGAAGCATCTTCTATCACCAGCTAAACCGGCGGATCAGACTTTCGCTAATATTGTTGCTGTCCTGAAGGATCATTTGAACCCCACACCGCTGATGTTAGCGGAACGATTCAAATTTTATGCGAGAACGCAACTGAAAGAGGAAAGCAACGCGGAGTACTTGGTTGAACTGCGTAGACTAGTGAAATACTGTCAGTTTGGGGAAAATCTGACAGAGGCATTGAGAGACAAGTTCGTGTGCGGGTTGTCGAAGGAAGGAACACAAAAGCGACTGCTCGAAGAGAACGATCTTACACTTGATAAGGCTGTCCTTATTGCAGCATCGCACGAAGCCGCAGCGAGAGGCACTGCGGAAATGCAGCTGAAGGCAGCGGTACTCAGCGTGGATCAAATGACTTCGGGTACAACGAAATGTTATCGTTGTGGGAAGACAACACATGACCAGAACCAATGCTGGTTTAAAAACCAGGAATGTAGAAAATGTGGCAAGCTTGGTCACATAGCTAAAGTATGCCGGTCAGGAAAGAAGACCAGCAACAAAAAAAAGGTCACCGCCGGAAAAGTACAGCAAGGTACACAAGGTGGCTGAGAAGAGTTCGGATGAACAGAATTCGGATTCAGACTCCAACAGCAAGGAACTGGGTAGTCTGAGAATTCACAATATGAGTAAGGAAGCTGACCGACAAACTATCTGGGTCACACTGCAGATAGCAGGAGTCCATGTGAAAATGGACTTGGACACCGGAGCGGCGTTGACGGTCATGAATAAACAAGATTACAAAAAGTTATTCAAACATATTCCCCTACGGGACACGAAGATAGTATTGCAGACATACACGGGGCAAAAAGTATACCCTATCGGAAAGATAAAAGTCAAGGTGATACACAAGGGCAAAGAACACCAAGGAATGGAATTATATGTACTACCCGAGGGAGGTCCACCACTTCTGGGACGGGAGTGGATCAGGAAAATAAATATGGACTGGCACTCCCTAAAAGCAATAACGGTAGATTCCGGAAAGAAAAATGTCAAACCTGCACGATTGTCCAGAATACTGGATGAGGGCATATGCAACAGTGACGGGGACAAAGCAGAGAGTGAGAACTCGGTGAAGACAATCAGCTCAGACTCTGGAACTGATGATGGTAAGACCAGCCCATGTGCAAAAGACAAGTCTAAAATGGACTTGCAGACTAATGATGGAAAAACGAAGGAGTGCATAAATGCTTCAGAAGAGAGCAAAGTATCAGAACAGATTTCCACCGAACAACAACAACATAGGTTGACAGAGAATTCTGAGTCTGTCCAGTCTTCAGACATGCACATTTCTGAGGAACACCGGGCTCGAACTCAACTCCATTTCAAACTACAACAGCAATTAGAACAAATGATTCGCCGTCTTGAGCAAGAGATGAATGCAACGAAAAAGTTCTTTGACACAGAGTGGGAGAATCTGGAAAGACAACAGAAGCAGCTGATGGAGAAAATGGAGCAGGAGCACACAAACCGTCTGCGCGAGGAGGCCAAACGAATCAAAGCTGATTCGGTTTCTGAAGGTGCGTGCCCTAATCTGCTGGAGCAAGATGTTCAACAACTGAAGGCGCTTGTTAGCAGGTTGCAGGCAGAAAAGGCTGATTTGGTTGCCATGAATTCTGAGCTCCTACTGAAGTGGGGTGCAGCATCACCGGACGATTCATTTGTTGAAATTCGAATGGTGGAGGCTGCGGATGATGGCGAATTAAAAGCAGCAAAGGAGCCCCAGTGCAAGGTTACAAACAGCCCTGCAGCCTATACATCAAAAACACATGACGACGATACTGGGAAACATCTGATGTCAGAAGAGTTAACGGTCAGCCAACTCCTTCATATGCTGAGGGACAAGACTCTGAAATGGGAAAAACTTGAACACGAGCTTCAATCTTCAAAGGGAAGGGGTTCGGAGCTCTCAAAAGTTATTGAAATAGCTGAGGTTGCAACACAGACTGAGAAGATTGCAACAGAGCAGCCCTTGGATGCCAAGAGTACGCTGACTCATGACAATGTAGAACAACAGAATGCTGAAACAGCTGCTCCAGTAGAGGGATTGAATAGTCCGATCAATCAATCTCCGAATGAAATTGAAGTATTGAAATCACAAATGATGTCATTGGTAAAAGACTTGCAGGAAGCCCAGAAAAAGCTGGATGAAGCTGAACGCATGAAGAAGTCTCTTCAGGAGAGATGTCTGGATTTGGAACGAAAGCTGGATAATGTCCAGCTGGGCATGGAGGAAATAGAGGACCCTCTCGCTGGCCTAGCTCAGGACGACACCGATTATTACCACTACCTGGACGACACCGAATATTACCACGACCTGTTCTGCCCAGCTTGTGGGGAAGTCTTCCAAAGTAAAAAAACCATGAAGAATCACAAAAAGTCTAAGAAACACCGGGAGATGGTGGCGCTGATACGGCAACAGGAGGAAGAGGAGGAGGAACTGTGCATGCAGCTGGGAGTGGAGCCCAGAGAGTCTCCAAGAAGCAGAAAAGGAAAAGACGAAGCAGAAGATGATGACCCATCTGAACCATTATCACCTCTACCAGGTCACGCACGTGGTCCCTCCGAACTGAGTCAAATCAGTTTGGAAGTAGGAAAACTTCCCAAGGTACTCGAGCCTTTAGAAGTAAGCAAGGCTGGTTCTGAAGTTACGGAAGTTCAAGCTGTTAAGTCCAGTGGAGGACTATTGGATGAGTCACCCCAGCAACGTGAACCTACTACACCACCGAGAACTACTACACCACCGAGGCGTTATCCCGACCGAGTCAGGAAGCGCAGGAGGCGCCTCCGCAGAGACTGAATCTGTGAACTGTTTCCCGCAGAGACTACATCTGTGAACTGTTTTTACATGAAGTTGAATATATGTTATGATGTTGTTTAATGGGGAATAGGTATATTGTAAGCTAAAAAGGGAGGATTGTAGTGTATGTAACCGTTCTACCTTTAAGAGAACTATTGTATGTAACCGTCCACCTTTAAGAGAACTATTTTAGGGGTTGCACTACTTTATCTTGGCTGCTGTATACTGTAATACCGGCGGTGACCACACCGGTATATAAGTGCTGTGTAATGATTTATTGGGCAGTTCCGCCCTGACCTTCGAATAGTAAAGCCCTGTTAAAGTTTACTCTTGTGGTCTGTGTAGTAATTCGCAATATAACACACAGACTTTACAATACTCACTGGAGTTTAGAAGATTGAGAGGGGATCTCATCGAAACCTATAAAATTCTGTCAGGCCTGGACAGACTAGATGCAGGAAGGATGTTTCTGATGGCCGGGGAGTCCAGAACCAGGGGTCATAGTCTAAGGATAATGGGTAAGCCATTTAGGACTGAAATGAGGAGGAATTTCTTCACCCAGAGAGTGGTGAACCTGTGGAATTCTCTGCCACAGAGGGCGGTGGAGGCCAGTTCATTAAGTATATTCAAGAAAGAGTTGGATATATTTCTTAAGGCTAAAGGGATCAAGGGATATGGGGAGAAGGCAGGGACCGGGTACTGAATTTGGATGATCAGCCATGATCTCATTGAATGGCGGAGCAGGCTCGAAGGGCCGAATGGCCTACTCCTGCTCCTATCTTCTATGTATCTATGTATCTATGTACAAGCCTGCTCAGCCACCGTAACAGGGAGCAGGTGGCTAAACACTTCATTACACAAGAGGTGGATCAGTAGCATCTCGAGGTGCTTTTACATTAATGGGGCCGTCAACTACAGCCAATGGTGCTCATCAACATAATCGAGCTGACCTCCTGAGACTCGTGGCCAGTGGGAGATCCACCTTTTTCACGAGTCTTGAGTTTCCATCAGATCTCCAGTTGAAGCTAAAAGTGTCAAACCAGATGACCCCATTTTTAGCAATGGGCGTTATTGGTCTCCAAGTTTGATCAGGAGAAAAGTAAACAGCGGAGATGGCGCTTGGAGGTGATGTTTCTCCGTTTTGTTGCTGCAGCCCATAGAAGAGGTATTAATGAATTAACTTACTCATGTCAGTTGCCAACACATATGACTAGTATAACTAGATAGGTTTTTTTTTAAGAGGGGAACAAAATCAGTAGTTTACAAAGATCTGTGTTTAGGTCCAATTCAGATCATTTTTGAGTTTGGAGGCATGTTTTACCTTAAAAGAAATGCAACATGCGCAAAACACAATGGGTCAGAATTTTCTGGAGTGGGCATGCCCAGTTCGCTCGGTGTTTTCATACACCCTTCAGCTCAAAAATGTTTTGCCCAGTAAGTTGCTGGAAGTGTAAGATGATAACACCAAGGGCAACGGGGCATCTGGGATCTTGGTGAACGTCAGGACTAAAAGTATCTCCTCAACCAATGAGATTGAAGGATTGAGAAATAAACCGAGGAAGGACTGAGAAGGAGGGTGAATTGGAGTGGGTGAATTCAATGTCAAATCAGGTACAGAAAGGTAAATAAAGAGAGGGGAAAAAAGAGACAGGAAACATAAGGAAAAAATGTTAAATTTAAAATTTGAAATTTTTAAAAACTCCAACAACAATTCATTACCTGAAAGAATGAGACTCCACACTTTTAATTATTCACTTTCTAGGTAGTCAATAACAATTATTACATCATTAAATGAGTAATTATGGTATTAATTACTAGACTTAACTTTCTGTGGTGAATTTAATGGGCAATTAATGTGCAAACGTGACAACTTCATGAAACTCATGGGCAGGTTGAGGCCGAGCTGTTGTTTTCGTGAAGCTGTCGGCAAGCAGTGCAAATCAACCAGCAACTTGTGGCAATTCTCAAGTCTCAGCATCCATTGCTGCACAAGCAGAAACCACCCAACGTCTGAGTGCTGCAATGCAAGCACAGACTGAAGTCATGCAAGCTCAGCTTGTTGCCACACAAGCACTGACTGCTGCCATCATGGCTGCGGTTACTAGTGTTGAAAGGGGCTTGCAGGGTGTCACAGCAGTCCAGCAATCTGTCCTCCAGCAGATTACTAGGATATCTAAGGCGCCACCCTAGGGGAGCACCAATCTGCTGTCCTGTCTCAGGATGACAACGTATGTCCTTCCATGGCTGCCACTCTGCCAGTGCCCTTGCTGTTGCCTGTCAACTAGCCAGACCGGACTGCTGCCACCCAGGCCGAGGTGGTGCAGACCGAAGCCGGGCCTACTAGGCTCACAGCTGCTTGAGGTTGTCCTGCAAGACCATCTGCAGTCTCCCCACTGAAAGTCAGCAGCCTTCCACCAGCCATGCTGCAGTCATTGGGGTCGCACTGCATAGGAGCACTAGTCTAGGACAGGCAAAGGCACACGGAAGACAGGCACTAAGGGAATGCATAAGGTGATTGGTTGACTTATGTATGAAATATTGGAATGTTTAGATTTATAAATTTTTGGTTTGGAATGCTTGTTTTGTAGTGGCTTTTATTGTAGCATTGTGGCCAAGAGGACTCTGTGATGGTCAGTAAGAGAGGGAAGGTAAGGTGTGGCGCTGTTGGTGAATGGGGAATTAGGGTTGCGGTCACTGATACCGCAGTTGGATGAGTCGATCACAGACACCCCGGGCACAAAGAGACTGTGTTGGTTGGCTCCTCCTCCTCTTCCTCCATCTCTTCTTCCTCCTCCTCCTCTTCCTCCTCCTCCTCTTCCCCCCTCCTCCTCCTCCTCAGCTGGTTTCCGTATGCCTGCTGGCAAGGGCTGTGCCCTCATGATGGTGATGTTGCGGAGCATGCAGCAGACCACGACGAATCTTGAGACGTGCTCTGGAAAGTACTGCAGGGCTCCTCCAGAGCGGTCCAAGCAGTGGAAGCATTGTTGCAGCACGCCAATGGTCTGCTCGATCACATTCCGTGTGGCAGCATGGCTTTCGTTATATGCATGCTGGCCACGTGTGCTTGGGTTGCGTACCGGAGTCATGAGCCAGGTGGTCAGCGGATAGCCCTTGGCTTCCAATAGCCATCCTCTGGTTTGTAGTAGTGGCTCAAATGCAGATGGTATAGTGAACTGCCACAGAATGTAGGCATCATGGCTGCAGGATACCGAGCATCGACTTGCATGATGTGCTGAGTATGGCCACACACCAGCTGGATAGTGAGGGAGTGGAATTCCTTCCGGTTGTGGTACATCTCCTAGTTCACATGCACCGCCCGCAAAGCAATGTGTGTGCAGTCAATGGCACCCTGCAACATGGGGAAGCCTGCTATCCTGGTGAAGCCACGTGCTCATTCCGCCTGCTTCTCTCTGGCAAGAGAGAATGTAATGTATTCACCTCTCTTTGCATACAGGGCCTCAGTGACCTCCCTTATGCAACGGTGAACGGCGAACTGTGAGATGTTGCAAATGTCGCCTGAACCAGCCTGGAAGGAGCCTGATGCACAAAACATCATGGCCACGGTCACCTTGACAGCCACTGGGAATGCTGTCTTTGCCCTGCTCTGAGGCCGCAGGTCTGCCTGCAACAGGTGGAACATTTCAGTGAGCACCTCCTTAGCGAAGCGGAGATGTTGCATACGCTGTTCCTTGCTGAGGTTGAGGTAGGAAAAGTGCTCCCTGAAGACCCTGGGCGGATATTGCCTCCTGCTGAGAGCCCTTCTCCCCCTTCTCCCTCTTTGAGCAGCTTGTCCTCCTCTGTGTCGAGTCTGCTTATTCTCCCTATCATGCTGCAAGCCAAGGGGGATAAAAAGTACAGCACCAATGTGTGGGAGTAACTGGTCTGAGCAGAAGCCTTGAAGTAACCTGCCACAGCACTCCCTGGAGACTTCAGCAACTTCAAATAAGACACCAAACCAAGAATCACCTCTACAAACTCGCCAAGAGCCAGTAGAAATCAATCAGCAACTAACCTGAAAGCAGGTAATGATCCCTTTAAATAGCGCTGGTGGGGGTTCCTTCCTGCTACTGAACACATGTTCAGCTGTGGGACGTTAAGAGAGGGCATTAGCTGCAGTGCTGAGGTCGAAAATGGCAGTACTGGCATCAAATCAGTGTTGCACGCTGATTGATGTCACGATCTGCCTATTCTTCATACTTCTGGCGCAGGCTCTCTGCGCCAATGCAAACGACCTCACCGAAATGGTGTCTGGTGCGGCTCACACCAGAAGTGTGCATGCATGGTGCAACTGCCATTTTGGACACAAAACAGCGCATGTAGCGCCGAAAAATCAGGCACTGCGGAGCCGAATTTCTAGCCCAGAGTGTCTGGAGATGCAGCAACATTATGAATTCCACTTTGAAGATCGTAGATTGACCTATGTTTTTGCATGTAAGCAGAAATGTATACTTTGCAAACTCTTTCAATGTGATGTCCTCATATTCTGTAATTCACATGGCCAGAATGTTATAATTTGGGAGAGTACAGGCAATCAATGGTCGTTGCTTCCAGGATGGTTTTGTGAAGGAACTCCTTTGTTAATTTCTCCCAATCTCATCAACTACAATTAGCACTGGCTGGGTTCTTCCAAAATATCTCCTTGATGAATCCCGTAGTGATTCATCCATCTTTCATTCTCTGAGTTTGTTTAGAGCTGCCGGCTGACTGCCAGAGTTTGTATTGCTAATGTGCGATGTTATATTTTTGTGTTACTATTTCCAGGCTAATTCAGACACTCAGCAAATGCCCAAAAGTTGTCTGGTGGAATGACGCAATGGCCTTTAATGAAAAAGTCTTTTGTTGTCATTTTTCTATCAGAGATTTAAAAAAAAAGAACTGCAGCAAAAAGCTGATAAAATCAGAACAAGTTGACATTGTGGTGTTAAGTGATGGATGACCCAATCAGATTGGTTGCTCTTGTAGCTGTAATGACCATGGTATTAAATGCATTTGACACAAACACGGGTGATTCACTTTGCATTTTCAACAGTAAAAAAAAAACTCAACGGAAATATTATTTTGATCACATTATTGAATACAAAAGAAAGTGCACAAAATAATTCTCGATTCTGTCATCTACTGTGTCATTGATGGCTGATGACACCAATACTGAAGGATTGTTGATTGTGGTGTAATCACTTCATGTTTATTGGGTGATAATTGTTGGTTGCTCACTGGGAAATAATGCCACATTACAGGTCAAGTCACAGTCAACCTCCATTGTAGAACCCAGACCCTTTGCATTAGTATGGACACTATAATAAGAATACTATTCGTAGTGGTAAATGTTGAGGCTGTTGTAAACATTTATCAGAATTATTCAATCAAATATTGTTCCCAAAAGCACAATTCAACCATATACTTTTAAGAGAAGTGGGAACAAATTTGTTTCTGACACCCTAGGGGTCACTTTAACTTTCGGTGATGGTGTAAAACAGGCGATGTCAGACCAGCTGCCCGTTATATGCCCATTATACACCCTGTCTGATTTTACTTTCTATTGACTATTTACCCTTAACCTGGCAGGTTGGCTTAAAATGACTCCCTCTCTGTTAAGGGTAAATAATTACTTCTAAATTCCAATCAAGAGCAGCCTTTTGGCACATATTTTGGCCTAAGCTTACAGAGTCAAGCTCAAAGTAATAATCCTATTATGGTGAGGTGGTAATGTCCAACATGCAGGTGAAAACTGTATGTGACCAAGGTATGCTAGTGATTTTCCTTTAAGGGCTTTTCCTTTTAGTTAAATATAACCTATGTCCTGTTTAAAAAAAAAAAAAAAAAGTTGTAGAAATTCAAAGATGTGCGGGTTAGGATGTTTGGCTATGATGAATTGACCCTTAGTGTTAGGGGGATTAAATACGTGGGGTTATGGGGATAGGGTGGGATATGTGTTGGTGTAGGGGTTACGGGGATCGGGTGGGATATGTGTCGGTGCAGGCTCGATGGGCCGAAATGGCCTCTATCTGCACTGTGGGGTTTCTGTGATTTCTGTGATCTGTGAAATTCAAAATTTTCATAGGAGCAATTTCTCTTCAAAGTGATTTCCTTCAAAAGCAACTTTTGTGTCAGACTATTTTACTTGGTATTAAAAAGTGGTAACTGCAATATTGTCTTTCTGTCAGCATCTTTGGTAACCCTGTGCAGTCTGACGGTGTCTGAGAACAACAGCTGCAATGCTACCAGCGCGCGGTACATACTGTGTGATATCGCAATTCGAGCGGGCACTCAGGCGTCTACGTTACCGGGGGCCTTCATGTATGCCTGCGATGATGCCATCTGTGCTTCAACAGTGAACATTAGCATAGCTGCCGGTTCATCTCGAGCAATCATCGCTGGCCTCTTCCTCAGGTAAGCTCCAACAAAAAAAACAATCTGAAGTAGAGAGAAAAAAAAGGCATGAAATTAGAGAAATTTACAAAGTTTGACAAATTGCATCTTGGAGTAGCCACGAGCAAATGGCTTGTGATGATTAATAAGTGCAACAATAATTGCATTTCATTAAGATTGATGGCACCCCATTTAACCTCCCCTCTCATTTCAGCCCTAAAGTAGAAAAAGATGAAGTTCTCATCTATAATGGCTCCTGCAATGTCTCCATGGCGATGAAGGCAGTGATAGAGTGTGAGGTGTTTCGACAGCCAGAGCTGGTTACAGTGAAGATAACAGAGACATTGGAACATTGGGGACAAAACATCCAGGTACCATAATGCCACAGAGCCTATTAGCTAACCCTTACACTGTCACAAACTGTTACAGGTGCGAACAAGGTTTGCTGAGGAGTCAAACCATATAGGCCCTTAATGTCAATCTCCACTGTAAGCCTTTCCTTTTTCAAGACATGTTGGAATTGCTTTATTTTAAGGGAAGTGACAAATGCAAATCATTTTGATGAGCACACTTAAATGCTGTCCTATGCTATAATATTGTTATGGATGATAAAATTGATGTGAGTTTGAATATTCTGACCAGTTCAGCTTACAGTATAGTTTCTAAGCTGCATAAATGGCTATTTTTCTGATTGATATCGCACTCCAGCTCTATAAAAAGGTGAATTGTACCATTTTATAAGAAGTTGCAGCTGATGTTATAGTGACCCTAATTTTACTCTGGATGACGACTGTTCCATTAAACATGGTATTGTCCCTTTCAGCTATTTCAAAATACTACAGCCTTGGTACTTTTGGGAAAACTACTGCATAGTTATACTGGTAACACTATTTTACTAAAAGCACTTGAGGCTTCACAAGATCATCACTTGAAACTCAACAGGGCACTTAAAAGAGCTTTTTTTAATCTGAGGTTTTTATTGTCACGGTCTGAGATTGTCTGTGGCAATTCAGTGGTGACCTGGGGGGGAAAAAAATTGCTGTAATGAGAGATTATAATGATGTTGCTCTGACTATTTCAGAATATCTTCACATTTGCTTTCATAAATAAATATTACTAGCCTGCTTTCCAATGGCATTGAAGTTGTGATTGGGGAATTGTGCGAATGGTTTCAGGATATTTGCCAGACTGTTAGGCATTCTGCGCCTTGTTGCTTGGACCCCTCGGATACGCTGATCTGAAATGGTCTCAGGCACAAGTCCGTCCACTAACTTCTTGGGACACCACTGGAAATTTCATCGCTTGGATGCAACCTGGGGAAATTGAGGCGGGAATGTTGGCAATGCCGTCACCCCACCTTATTTCTAAGGATAATTTAGACCTGTTCCTACTGCAGGTGTAGGCCCAGGTCTGCCCCTTTATGGAAGCCCTGGAAATCCTGGGGCAACACAAGAGGGTAGGGATCCCATGTAATAGGTCCCTTCTCCTTTTTCTCTCTAATACCAAAGGAATGAACATTTATTAGGGCTATCGTGCCTATAATGGTTTGTCCTTTTTTTTTTGTTCACTGGAAAACAGGCAGTTGATCTTGCCTGATCTTTTTTAATTCTTGGGAAGGAAATATAATGAGAGATTCAGCACTGTTTCTGGAAGTGTTCCTGACAATGGTCCCAGTCAAGCATTCCCTTACCCTATTTCACCCTGTTACCTGTTGCTGAGTCACTTTTGGATGCTCCCGGTCAAGATTATGGCAGGCTAACTGCAAAGCTGCACAAAAGGCTGAGGAAGCTCATCATTTGGAATTTGAAAAGTGGTGCAGAAGGTGGAAGGAAATATATATTTCAATTAACTTCCAAGTACTGTCCCCACCACTTACTCTGTCCATGCTTATCGCAGGCAGTCGCCTATATCGGGCAAATACCGCTAATCGTTTGCCAGTGCCATAGGAGTCAATTACAAAGCCGCAGCTTAGAACACAGTAAGCAGCCTGGCTATGTTGGGCATACTTTGTCTTGTCGCTTTCCTTTCTTGCTCTGCCACTTCGGTCCTCCTCCATTCGTTTGAATAAAAGGTCGGTTCCATGAGCTTCCATGCAGTGAAATAGTTCCATTAAAGTAGAAACTTACTGGTACTTTTAGCCCTACAGTGGCACGATTGAAGTCAGGAGCAAACATACACCTGGGTCCCCTTATGCCCGAAAGTGGCCCCTCAACAAGTGATTGACTGGAACTGTGGCTCTCAATTAGAAAAAATTGGGTAGAACATGGAATTGTGGTTTGGAATTGCGCATCCAGACTTTTCTTCATTATGTTCCCAGCTGTTACAGACAGAGGACAGGTGCAGTTAGTCGCATGACTGCTTGATGTATTCCCGCTACTTGTTATACCATCCACTGCCTATACGGGCAAATCGCTTAAACACCAACGTGCCTGCTATAAGCAATGGGGACTGTATTCATTCATCAGTGCTAACATTTGCATTGGGTCATTACACAAGATAGATTGTTTAGTTTCCCTGATGGCTCAGCGGGTAAATGCACCATGAGGCGAGGTACTGAGCCATACAGACCAGAGAGACCCTGTTCTGAGCTGAGTTAGCTGGTCTCAGATGACACTGTAGTAGGGGTTGTACATTCCCTTAGTAGCCCAAGGCAGAGGGCAGAAGGCAGAGGGAACGGGAAATAAAATGGAAAACCACTAACGTTTCCACTCCTGTTCACTGTCCAGATTGGTGAGGGAGTGGAGGCCTCCTGACATCTCTGGAACCGTACTTTAGTAAGTCACCTCCTTCAGGACGGGATTATTTTGTTTGTAGCACAATATTTGAAGGTAAATGTGATGAAATATTCCATTCATCACTGCCTGTGACTGTGGTCGGTTTCAGTTTCATTTCCCTTCCCCCAGTTCCGTTTCCTCACCATTGTATTGTATATTGGAATGTGTTGTGTGTAGGGCTCCGCCCATACCTGGCCCCTATGTAAGCAAGCTCAGTCTGGCCTCATATCCAGTACTGCAGCCCTCCGGATGGAAGATACCTCTCTCCACTACGTGTTACCTTCTAAGTTAATAAAAGCCTTGTTTTGTTTCGCTAACATCGAGTCTCGGAATTATTGAGGCACATCAATTTTATTAACTTATTTTTCAACACAATGGATCAACTCCTGAAACCCGAACGTTTGGATTTGGATCAGCATGCTCCGGACGCATCAGCACGCTTCGGACACTGGTTTATGTGTATGGAATTCTTCCTGGACAATTCCGCAGCCGTCAAAGGCGCTACGGACGCTGCGAGTATGAAACTCGGAATTCTGCGGAATTGGGTAAGCCACCGGGTTTACCCCCTCATCCAAGACGCCGACACGTACCTGGCCGCCTGCGACATCTTAAAGGCGCATTACCAGCAGCCTACGAATGAGGTGTATGCTAGGCATCTGCTCGCTACTCGCGCACAGCGACCTGGGGAATCGGTGGAGGAGTTCCTAGGCACCCTGAAAATGCTTGGCAAACACTGCAAGTGCCGAGATGTAAAAGCCGCAGTGTACACTGACGAGCTTGTTCGCGATGCCTTTATCACAGGCCTCAGCTCCACTTACATCCGGCAAAGACTGCTGGAAAAAACGGGATTGGACCTGAAACAGGCTGCGGACACCGCGCGATCCCTGGATGTGACCCAGAGAAACTCGGACGCCTACTCTTCAGCCCGCGCCATCCACGCCGCCACGTGTGCACCAAGGGCGCCGCCATCTTGGAAGGCATCTTCCCCGCCCGGCAGCCCGACACCGTCGGGGCCCCGCTCTCCCCCCAGAAGCCCTACGACAGCCGCGATGCGTCGGGGACCCAACTGCTACTTCTGCGGGCAGCCAAAGCACACCAGAAACCTGTGCCCGGCGAAAGGCACCACCTGCTTTAAGTGCGGTAAGAAGGGGCACTTCGGGAAGGTGTGCAGAGGGAACCCCGCCGGAAAACCAACCGCCGGAAAACCCGCCACCGCCGCGTGCGCGCCGTGGGAGCGGCCATCTTGGACGCCATCTTGCCCGACCTCGTGGGGTCCGCCATCTTATGAGCAGACAGCGTGGACGCCATCTTGTCTTGATCAGGGCCCTACAGTGGCATCGGTCACAGTGGACCAGACCAGGCCGCACCCGCTATCCAAATCAATGGTGGACATCGAGGTAAACGGGTGCAGGGTTAAATGTTTAATTGACAGTGGAAGCACGGAGAGTTTTATCCACCCTGAACTGGCACAACAACTCTCCCTAAAGGTGGTCCCTACTCAGGGTACCATCTCTATGGCTGATAAAACCCAGACATCGACCATTCTGGGTTACTGCACGGTACAATTGTCCGTTAACGGAACTGTATATGATAATTTTAAAGTATTAATCATGAAGAATCTATGTGCGAGCGTGATCTTGGGCCTGGATTTCCAGTGCAACCACCAACGCATCACGCTCAAGTACGGTGGGTCCCAGCCGCCCCTCACAGTGTGCGGTCTGGCTACCCTGAAGGTAAAGCCGCCTTCGCTATTCGCGAACCTTACCCCTAACTGCCGGCCAATAGCGACCAAAAGCAGGAGGTACAGCTGGGAGGACAGGCGGTTTATCGCGACCGAGGTAGACAGGCTCCTGAAAGAGCGCATTATTGAACGCAGCAACAGCCCGTGGCGCGCCCAAGTGGTAGTGGTAAGGGGTAGCGAGAAGAAACGGATGGTGATCGACTATAGCCAAACGATCAACAGGTACACCCAACTAGACGCCTACCCGCTACCCCGCATATCAGAAATGGTGAACCAAATCGCCCAATACCGGGTGTTCTCCACCATCGACCTTAAGTCAGCGTACCACCAGCTCCCTATCAGACCAGAGGACCGCCCGTACACCGCCTTCGAGGTGAACGGACGCCTCTACCAATTCCTCAGAGTCCCCTTTGGGGTGACGAATGAGGTCTCGGTCTTCCAGAGGGAGATGGACTGCATGGTCGATGACCACCACTTGCAGGCAACCTTCCCCTACCTCGACAACGTCACCATCTGCGGTCACAACCAGCAGGATCACGACTCGAACCTCGAGAGGTTCCTGGAAACCGCACAAAAACTCAACCTCACCTACAACGAGGACAAGTGCGTTTTCAACACCACGCGCCTCTGCATGCTAGGCAGCGTGGTGGAGAATGGGGAAATCGGACCAGACCCCGACTGATTGCGCCCCCTACGGGAGCTGCCCTTGCCCAACACTCCCAAAGCCCTGAAAAGGTGCCTGGGGTTATTTTCTTATTATTCCCAATGGGTCCCCAACTACTCCGACAAAGCCCGCCCCCTCTTGAAAGCATCCTCTTTTCCGCTCTCTGCTGAGGCCCACGCCGCCTTCAAAAGCATTAAGCAGGATATTGAGCGGGCCACGCTACAGGCAGTGGACGAGAACACTCCATTTCAAGTGGAAAGTGATGCGTCTGACTTCGCCTTGGCGGCCACCCTCAACCAGGCGGGGCGGCCCGTAGCTTTCTTCTCGAGGACCCTCCAAGGGCCCGAGATCAGACACTCCTCCATGGAAAAGGAGGCCCAAGCCATCGTGGAGGCAGTGCGCCACTGGCGCCACTACCTAGCCGGCAAACGCTTCACCCTACTTACCGACCAGCGGTCGGTAGCGTTTATGTTCAATAATAAACAGAGGGGGAAGATTAAAAATGATAAGATTCTTAGGTGGCGGATCGAGCTCTCCACCTTCGAGTATGACATCACCGGCCAGGGGCCCTTAACGAATCCCCTGACGCCCTCTCACGAGGGATGTGTGCCAGCGCCACCGGGGATCGGCTACAGACCCTCCACAACGACCTCTGCCACCCAGGGGTCACGCGGCTGTTCCACTTCATAAAGTCCCGTAACTTACCCTACTCGATTGAGGAAGTTCGGTCTCTGACCAGGAACTGCCGCACTTGCGCTGAGTGCAAGCCTCGGTTCTACCGCCCAGATAGAGCCCACTTAATCAAAGCTACACGGCCCTTTGAGCGGCTCAGCTTAGATTTCAAGGGCCCCCTCCCGTCCGTCGACCGCAATGTTTACTTCCTGAACATTGTGGACGAATACTCCCGGTTCCCATTCGCCTTCCCCTGCCCAGACATGACCAGCGCCACGGTCATTAAATGCCTCAACAGCCTGTTCTGCCTGTTCGGTATGCCGAGCTACATCCATACGGATAGGGGGGCGTCCTTCATGAGTGAAGAGCTACGCCAGTACATGCTGTCCAGGGGGATCGCCACGAGCCGTACCACCAGCTACAACCCCCGGGGTAACGGCCAAGTGGAGCGAGAGAACGGGACAGTATGGAAAGCAGTCACTCTAGCTCTAAGGACCAAGGGCCTCCCTATCTCCCGCTGGCAGGAAGTCCTCTCGGATGTGCTCCATTCGATACGGTCGCTATTGTGTACTGCCACTAATGCCACGCCTCATGAACGAATGTTTGTCTTTCCCCGGAAATCCACCTCAGGCGTATCCATGCCGTCATGGCTCTCCACCCCAGGTCCGGTATTCGTGCGAAGGCATGTGAGGGGCCACAAGACGGACCCTCGTGGAGCCAGTGTACCTACTCCACGCCAACCCCCAATACGCATATGTCCGGCACGCCGACGGAAGGGAGGACACCGTGTCCATAAAAGACGTCGCCCCAGCCGGTAACGACAACAACCACGGCGATAGCAGTGACAACGATCGCAGCAACTCTTACCCACCCACTACTCTTTCATCACCCCCGGAAGAACATCGACTAACGGCACCCCCACCAACTACCCCTTCAACAACCCTGGCGGCACCCCCGGCAGAGACCCAGGAGGCTACCGGGGACAACCAGCCGACACCCGCGGCACCGCAACAGCCACGTCAGTCGCAGAGGACTATCAAACCCCCGAACAGACTAAATCTATAGAAGGGGTGAATGTGATGAAATATTCCATTCATCACTGCCTGTGACTGTGGTCGGTTTCAGTTTCATTTCCCTTCCCCCAGTTCCGTTTCCTCACCATTGTATTGTATGTTGGAATGTGTTGTGTGTAGGGCTCCGCCCATACCTGGCCCCTATGTAAGCAAGCTCAGCCTGGCCTCATATCCAGTACTGCAGCCCTCCGGATGGAAGATACCTCTCTCCACTACGTGTTACCTTCTAAGTTAATAAAAGCCTTGTTTTGTTTCGCTAACATCGAGTCTCGGAATTATTGAGGCAGATCAGTAAACTTGGTGGAACTGCCAACAGCCATGTTTCCTTACCTGTAAAGACATATAAATCACTTTTTCTCTACAAGTGTAATGCAAATTGTGTATTCGTATTTCTTGGCGCACAGAAAACCGCAGGAGGAAAGATAATCTGATCTGCTGATAGCAAGTGAAGCCTTTAGCTGACAATCCCCTTTCAGTATATTTCTGTATTACGCAGAAAAGCGTTTAGAAATTTTAATAGCCCAAATGTATCTTTCCCTGGCACTATTTCAGTGCCTGTTATGTTCTGTCGCAGCACCTGAAGATTCTGTTTACACAACCACTGCTGCCTTTGGACTAAATTAACCTTAACATTGATTGGCAGCAATATTTTGCTCTTTGCTTTACAGGATTAATGGTGTCCTTAAATAATAACTAGCCAAAAACTCACTTTTCATTGTTTGTTATTTAAATTTTGAACATTTTTTAAGACATTAGCCCCACATTTAACCCTGCCCGCCTGGTGGGAATGGAAGGTTAAAATGGTGGTCGGACACTACTTTTGCCCACCGGCCATGTCATCCCCACTGGCTTGAGGCGGGAGACAGCGTTGGGAGATTTAAATGAGGCCCAAGAGTAAAAATTGCCCGGGCTTCACGTTGGCCCCGTCCTGGGCACTGCTGTGCTCCTCAGGCCTCTGCATGCTGCACTCCAGCCCCAGGTTAAAATTGGGCTGCAGAATTATGTATAATTATTTAGAATCTTCAGCACAGAAACAGCTCATTCGGCCCAACTGGTCTATGCCAATGTTTTTACTCTACAAGAGCCTCCTCCCAGTCTAATTATGCCTTCCCACCCTGCCCCAGTATTCCTCTATTCCCTTCTCCCTCATGTGGACTTGAACATTTTTTAAGTGTGGTTTGCAACTATAACACTGGGAAGCCACTGAGCAGAAGCCAGGCACTTCAAAGGCTGGAACAACATTTGAGAGTCTGAGTTGCTCCCACACTTTCTTGCTTCTAGTTTCACAGTGGCAAAGAAGATTGCAGCACAGAAGAAGGCTATTTAGCCCATTTTGTCTGTGACACCTCATGACTAGAGCAATCCAAACTAATCCCACTGCCCTGTGTTTTCCCCATAACCCTTCTTCTGTTCAAATGTTTTTCTGTTCTTTTAAAAGAGGTAGTGGTCTTTGCCTCAAAGGTTTCCTGTGGTAAAGCATTCCACTTTCTGACAACTCTGTGATTGCCTGCTGAAGTTATGATGGGAGATTGGGATAAACCCCATGAAATTCTACCTCGGGAGCTCTCGGGAATAAAGGGAACCAGGTGTATGTCTGCAATTTCCTTGCTCCTGAAAGTATAGTTTCTCATCCTTAGCATCATTCTGGTGAATCTATCCTATGGTTTTGATGTCCTTTCTATAATGGGGTGTTCAAAACTGCCCACAGTCCTCTAACTGTGGCCTGGTACAAATTTATCGTCTTGTTCTTGTAATCTTTTCCCACATTTGTCAGCCTTGGCTCAACGGTAGCACTCTCGCCTCAAGGGTTCAATTTCCGCCCCAGAGACTTGAGCACATAATCTAGGCTAACACTTCAGTGTAGTACTGAGAGATTATTGTAGGAGGTGCCGTCTTTCAGATGAGCCATAAAGCAGAGGGCCCCGTCTGTCCTCTCAGGCAGATGTAAAAAACCCCATGGTACTATTTGTAGAGTTTCGCCCGGTGTCTTGGCCAATATTCATCCCTCAACCAAAATTTTTAAAACAGATTATCTGGTTAGTATCTCATTGCTGTTTCTGGGACCTTGCTGTGCACAAATTGGCAGCCATGTTTCCCTACATTACAATAGTGACTACACTTCAAAAATACTGTAAGTGCTTTGGGACATCCTGAGGTTGTGAAAGGCATGATATAAATGCAAGTTATTTCTTTCTTTTCATTTAGAAAAGGTCAAATTGTCTTTTTTATGGCTTATCTACTGACAATCACACTTTCAAGGAGTTATGTATTTGAGCCCCTTATGTCTATCTGTTCATCCACACTTTTCAGTCCCATTCCTTACTTTTGCCTCCAAAATATGTTGCCTCACACCTGTCCACATTGAATTGTGTTAAATCTCAAGAGTTTAATAACCTTGTTTGTATAACAATTAAAAGAGTACACAGGAGACAGAGTTCAGTTAACAGCCATCTTTCCAGAGAATCTTCTCCACTTCATGCACTCTATTTCCCATAGTGCATTGCACATCACAACTACGGTAAGCTATGTGGGACAATTCAAATACAACATTCAAAATACACAACATCTACTCCCCTCTTACATTAGATGACCCAATAGAACCACAAAATTTAAAAACACAATAATAATTCAAAATTTTTAAAACACAATAATAACACAATAAAACACAGATAAAGGATAAGCCTCTGCTCTATAAGTTCAAACGTATAGGGGGCCGCCGCTCTCTGGTAGGATACCGGCGGTCAACCTGGCTCTCCAGTTCATTGTCTCTCACAGGTGACGTCAACACAGGTGTAGGCGGCTGAGGTGCCTGTATACAGGTCTCCCTTGCTGATGAGATAGGGGCTGAAGCGGCTGCTTCCTCAGAAGGTGAGCCTCTTGGTGTAGAAGGTGGATGACCCACAGCGTCACCCAATGGCAGATAAACTGCTGCTGGTGGTTCAGTGGGTGTTGCTGCACTTCGTAGAAGCTGATCGGTGTGTCTCTTCCAGACAATGTCCTCGGGTGTCTGTACAGTGTAGGATACTCACAGAAATCACAGAAACCCCACAGTGCAGATAGAGGCCATTTCGGCCCATCGAGCCTGCACCGACACATATCCCACCCGATCCCCATAACCCCTACACCAACACATATCCCACCCTATCCCCGTAACCCCACGTATTTAATCCCCCTAACACTAAGGGTCAATTTATCATAGCCAATCAACCTAACCCGCACATCTTTGGACTGTGGGAGGAAACCGGAGCACCCGGAGGAAACCCACGCAAACACGAGGAGAATGTGCAAACTCCACACAGACAGTCACCCGAGGCCGGATTCGAACCCGGGTCCCTGGCGCTGTGAGGCAACAGTGCTAACCACTATGCCACCGTGCTGGACCAGTCTGTGCAATGACAGTAGCAGGAACCCACTTAGGTCCACCACTGTAGTTCCGTGCCAACACATGTTCACCTGGACTAAAGACTCTGTCTTTGGAGCGTTGTTCACGTCACTTGATCTGCTTGTCCTGCTGATACTTTCCACGTCTTTCACCTTTGGCGGTTTCAGCAGGTCAAAGTTGTTTCGCAGCTCTCTTTTGAGCAGTAGAGTGGCAGGTGATGCTTTTGTGGTCGCATGTGGTGTGTTCCTGTAACTCAACAGGAAACTATTCAGGTGCTGATGAAGTGTTCCCTGGCCTTGCGATGCCTTTAGAGAGTGTTTCATGGTCTGAACAAACCTCTCAGCTAGACCATTGGTCGCAGGGTGGTATGGTGCAGCCCTGATATGTTGTACGCCATTCACCTGCAGGAATGTAGCCATTTCTTGTGACACCCACTGTGGACCGTTGTCTGAGACAAGTTGCATCGGAGATCCAAATCGGCTGGACACCTCACCTAACTTCTCGATGGTCTTCTCAGCGGTGGTGGACCTCATTATAACAACCTCTGGCCACTTACTGTGCGTGTCAACAGCCAACAGGAACATTCTCTCCTCGAATGGACCTGCAAATTCTACATGAATGCGTTGCCATGCTTCCTCCGGAAAGTCCCAGGGGTGAAGAGGTGCAAGCTGTGGCACATTACGAACTCTCTGACATGAGGAACAGGTTTTAGCTTTGTCCTCAATCTGTCCATCCATACCCGGCCACCAGAAGTAGCTCCGCACTATTTCTTTCATACGAACCGTTCCGGAGTGTAGTTGCTGTAACACTGGTTTCCATAGCGATGGTGGAATAACCACTCTCCTCCCCCACAGCAAACATCCAGACTGCACCGACAGTTCATTTCTCCTTAAGAGATATGGTTTCAGGTTTGGGTCATCGCTGTCAAGCTTTCCCCTGACGATAATGTCCAGCACTGCAGACAACACTGGGTTGTTTCTGGTGTTTCGTCGGACCTGTGTCGAAGTAACAGGTGCGTTCTCCACCTGCCTATAATAGCAGATGTCCATGCTACGTGTCATAGGCTTGGTGACAGGCAGCGGCAACCTGGAAAGACTGTCGGCATTGCCGTGCAGGTCAGACTTACGATATCTAATGTCAAATGTGTGTGCAGACAACAGCAGCGCCCACCTTTGCATTCTGCTCGCAGCAAGTGACGGAATCCCTGTATGTGGCCCGAAGATGGTCGTGAGAGGATGGTGATCTGTTAGTAGGGTGAACTGTCTCCCGTACAAATATTGGTGAAACTTGCGAACGCCAAACACGATGCTCAGTGCTTCTCGTTCTATTTGGGCGTAGTTAGTTTCAGCTCTGTTCAAAGTCCTAGATGCGAATGCTATCGGCTTCTCTTCTCCATTTGGCATGATATGAGAAATGACTGCTCCCACACCATATGATGATGCATCGCAAGCTAACTGTATTGGTAATGAAGGGTTAAAATGCGTCAAAGCCTCTGACTTCAGGAGCGTGTCCTTTGCTGTCATGAACGCCTCCTGGCACTTGTTAGTCCATTCCCACTTCTTGTCTTTACATAGCAACCAATGCAGCGGCCTCAGCATCGAGGCTAGGTTCGGTATGAACCGTCCATAGTAGTTCAGTAACCCTAGAAAAGAACGCAGCTGGCTGATATTTTCAGGTGCTGGGGCATCCACGATTGCCTTGGTCTTGGACGGTGCCTTGTGAAGGCCCGTGACATCGATCACATGACCGAGGTACTCAACTGATGCCTGAAAAAAATTGCATTTATCCCTGCGAACTCTGAGTCCGTAATCCCTCAGTCTCTGTAGCGTTGCGTCCAAGTTACGCAGATGGTCTTGGCCATCACACCCAGTAACTAAGATATCATCTAAGTAGCACTGGACTCCAGGCAATCCACTAAGGATCTGGTCCATAGCACATTGGAAAAGCGCTGGAGCTGATGTAATTCCGAAAGGAAGTCGACGATACCTAAATAGGCCCTTGTGCATCACAATAGTCAGCATTTCTCGTGACTGTTCATCCACATGCATTTGCAGGTAGGCTTGACAGAGGTCAATTGTGCTAAACTTCTGGCCCCCAGCAAGTCCTGCAAACAAATCATCAATATGGGGAAGTGGATATTGCTCCACTGACAATACAGGGTTAACAGTTACTTTAAAATCTCCACATATCCTAACTCCACCCCCTTTCTTGAGCACTGGTACGATGGGCGTTGCCCATTCACTCACGCTGACTGGTTCTAGTACTCCGCTTTCAACTAGGGCTTCTAAGTCAGCCTCGACTTTTGGTCTGATGGCATAAGGTACGGGTCGTGCCTTCATGAACTTGGGTTTGCTATCCTGCTTAATACGAAACTTCACAGTAATATCTTTCATGCTACCCAGTTCTCCATTAAAGACTTCTGCATGTTTCTTTAAGATGGCGGGTAAGCCTGGATCATTGTGTGACATCATGTAGACTGATGACCAGTCTAATTTTATTCTCTCCATCCACGAACGTCCCAGCAGGGAGGGGTAGTCTCCTTTAACTACGTAGAGTGGTAACTTCCTAGTTTGTCCATTCAACTGAACTGTGACCTCAGTGATACCTCTCACGGTTACTCTTTCACCGGTATATGTCTTCAATGCTATGTTAGCTGGCTGAAGTGGAAGGTGCTTTAATGTCTTTTTGTAGACTGTCTCTGACATAAGAGATACTGCTGCCCCGGTATCGATCTGCATTCGCACAAGCTGACCCTCTAGCAAGGGTGAGACCCAGTAGCCATGCGAATCCCCAGCTACAGTCAGCACGTTCAGTAATAGTTCCTCCTCTGAAGTGTCACTTGCCTCTGTTTTGTCCTGTTCTACAGAGCGGACATGCTTCTTTGTCTTTTGTCTGAATGTTTTTTTTCTTCCTTCCGTCTTTGACGTTTTCTCTGTGTCCTTTTTATTTCTGCATGCGCACTGAATATGTCCCTTTTTACCACAGCTGTGGCAATCCATGTCCACACACCAGCATGCAGACGCAAGATGCCCCGTTTTGCCACAACGGAAGCATGGCCCTTGGCTCTCTGTTCTTACTTTGTGCACTTTTTCTGTTGCACCCAGCTGTTGAGCTTCCTTAGCTGCCAATTCCATGGAAATACTGATTTCAATGGCCTTTTGTAGAGTCAGATTACTCTCCGTTAATAGTCTCTTCTGTATGGCTTCAGTTCTCATACCACACACTAGCCTGTCTCTTATAGTATCATTTAGCATGTCATTAAACTCACAGTGCTCTGATAGTCTTTTTAGTGCAGCTACAAACATGGTCACTGTTTCTCCTTCTTCCTGGTTACGCCTGTGGAACCTAAACCTCTCAGCTATGACTAGGGGTTTGGGTGAAAAATGCCCTTTTAGTATCTCCACAATTTCGCTATATTGTTTAGTCCCTGGTTTATCTGGATGCACAAAAGTACGCAAAAGATTGAAAGTCTTTGGTCCCATCACACTTAACAATGTAGGTACTGCTTTGTTCCCTCCAATGTCATTTGCTTGTGTGAAGTATTCAAATCGTTCTGTGTATGAGCTCCATTGTTCGACATTCTCATCAAACGGTCCAATGTTACCGATAATTCCAGCCATTTTCCTTCTCTCAGGCTCCTAATTATCATTCACTAAGGATCCTTCCAATGTTGAACTCAACTAAAATCACTATCAGTTATTTAGTGCTTCAATTCACAGATCGTTTCACAGTTGAATATATGTCCTTCCCGATTTACTCACTGTTTTTCCGCCCCTTCCTCAAGTCGTTAGTACCTTATACGCCGTCTCGTCTTCCCGCCATTTCAAGCTCCTTTATCCTCGAGCCAGCCTCACTTTAATTAACTGTCCACGGCAAAAATAACAGTTTTAAACACGTAAAACCCGACTATCTTCCGCACAGCAGAGCCACGTAAGTTCAGATGTCCTCGTCGCCACTTTTGTTAAATCTCAAAAGTTTAATAACCTTGTTTGTATAACAATTAAAAGAGTACGCAGGAGACAGAGTTCAGTTAACAGCCATCTTTCCAGAGAATCTTCTCCACTTCATGCACTCTATTTCCCATAGTGCATTGCACATCACAAGTACGGTAAGCTATGTGGGACATTTCAAATACAACATTCAAAATACACAACAAATTGCATATGCAACCCATCTGTCCATGCTGTTAACCTATCTTTTCCTGAAGTCTTTTACAGTCCTTGCTGTTTGCCAAATCATCCTTACTTGATCATCATCAGCAAATGTTGATATTGTGCTACCTATACCAATGGCGCATAGTCCAATGTTTATATATATATATATATATATAAATATAAGAGAAAAACTAAAATGATCCAGTATTAACAACTGGGGCACACCACTTCCTACCCATCTCCAAACTGAGTAACACCCATCAACCCAAACAAATTTTCCCTGTCTGTCAGCTAGCTTTCTCTTCATGCTGCTTCTTATACCGTATGCTTGAATTTTTGCAACAAGTCTCCTGTGAAACGCCTTATTGAATGACTTCTGAAAATCCATATATACTACATTTACCAAATTCCCTTTATCTATCTAATCGATCGCTTCTTCAAAAAGCTCTATTAAATGTTGTCACACAGGTGGTGGTGGGGGGAGGGCTTCAGTGTACATGGTCTCTTCAGAAATAAGTGCTGGCCTATGATCAGTCTGTGCACAGACTGTAAACACTGACCCCAGTGCATTACAACAGACACAATGGAAGGGGACCCCCATGTTCCTTGTCATTCATTTGACAAATTGCTGAATGCATCCTTTGCACCAAAATTGTTCTGCTAATGTGAGCTTTTTGAGGCCTTTCAGTAATATTGTTCCTATTTAGACTGGCACTTGTTTTGACCTGTACAGGTGCACAGACATGAATTACATTACATTCTTGCACAGCTACAACAGAATTCTGATCATAGACATCCAAATGCCAGCTGACTAACCAGTTCTCTGGTGGTCTCAGAAGCTCTACTCAGACAGAGACTTTAAAGCATTTTAAACACACAGATATTAATAAACCTCTTTAATGTATAAATGGAAAAAATGAAGCAGTTTCAAGACTTATTGACCCAGATATTCCGATCGTAGGCCTCCTGCGGGCGGAGGACTGCGATCTGGAAGAATCTGCGCCCTTGCCTGAGGGCACCCGGGACGCAAACAATTCCGCTCCTGGGCCTCTCCAAACTGCAGGTGCGCAGGGCCCACGTATCCCAGAGGCGCAGGTAGTTCACAGCGTCCCTGGGATCACGTGGGCCATGGGGAGCCAATCAGAGAAGGGAATCTCCATTCCTAGATTTGACAGGAAGACCTGTCAACTATATGAATGGAGATCACCCCCAAAACATAGTAAAACTTTAAATAAATTTAAAAAAAATCACATTTATAAAATGACTTGAAATTACAATAAATTAACTATTTTAAACAAAAAATTAAATTTTTGAAAAAAATAATTAAAGTTTTTTATGGGACTAAAAATAAACTTACTTTTTAAAAGTATTTTTAAATGATAAATCAGTGAAAAAAAATTTTTTTAAAGTTTTTTTTCAACTCTTATCCTGGTAAAAGCAGGCCTTATGCCTGCTTTTACCAGGCACAAGAATTGTAAGGGTTTTCTGCGGGCGGAGGGTCTCCAAAAAGCGGAACTATCCGCCCACAGAGGCCCTTCTCCCGGGCAGCCGGAGGATCTGTCAATTGCATTCTTGACAGGTCGGAAATGCCGGTTTCCAGCGCATGCGTTGTGCATGCCTAAAACCGGCATTTCCGATGTCCCTACAGGTGAGTACATATTGCTTACCCACCCCTAGGGATCGGAATATCCGGCCCATTGTTTAAATGGTGTTCCAGCTCTCACAGTCCCAATGTAATATCTGGCCTGATGATCGGGATCAAACTTTTTGAAAGAAAATATTATAAAGATTTTTTGTGGTGTATCGTAGACGGTTATCTGTTACACCCTCAGGTTTAATGAGAGCTGAGATTATAACTTTTTGGATTTTATTTAAAACTAAATCTCTTTTGTACAATTTGTGGAGTTCTGAAAAATTGTGATATTTCAAAACTGCCGACATTTTTTGAACAGTGAGCGCAGTGTTGAATCAAAGCGACTGGACGTGCTATGTGAACAACATAGGGGTCAAATGCATCATTTTGTTTTATTGTGGGTTCCTATTTACATAAAGGTGTCATCTGCTGTTGACTTATTTCACTCCTTCAACATTTCAATGTCCACAATTTTCAATATGGCAGGTTTATTTGATAACTTATAAATGATTACCTTCAGTCAACATGAATTAGCATAGTGACTTAGCATAGTGATAAAGCTAGGTGACAGAACTGGCCATTAAAACTCATATTGGTCCATGTATTTGTTACTTGTTTTCATGCAAATGATGGCCAGTGTTGTTTGAAGCTTCAATGGATAATAACCTCATTTTTTTTTTTTTTTCTGCTGAATTAACTGCTGCGCTTTATTTTGCAGTTGATATTGGAAACTAAGCGTGGAGCTGATGTTTCTGTAACCAAAATAAATGATAAGATAATGTGTTATTTGACAGACTAGTCAATACATATTAACCCTTATGGCACCTCAGACATGGTTATTTGATCAGGAGTTGTTGAGCTCCAGACACTGCCAGTCAGAATACTCCTTCATCAGCTTCTATCTGTTTTGATGCAAAAAATTGACCCATGATGTCACTGTTCCAATCTTCCAATCCAATGGGATTTTAATTGACTGAAAAATATGGCGACGGCCAGAATAAAATTGGAGATTTTAAAAATTAGTTTTATGTGTAGAAAGGTTTAGAAAACATAGCACAGATTGGTGTTATAATGTAACGCAGGGTTGATGTGCTAATCAGTTACAATTTCCATTATTGTTAATTACACTCGCTCTGGTGAACAAACAAAATTCCTTTTATATGTCTTCATATTTTGAGTTCCTATTTGCAAAAGGAAAATTGAAGTTTGGCATTTGTGGGCCAGGAGATATTGCTGAATAAGGAATTCAGGAAAAACTTCTTCACACAGAGAGTGGTAAGAATGGGGAGCACGCTACCACAAGGAGTAGTTGAGGTGAATAGCTTAGATGCATTTAAGGGGAAGCTAGATAAACACATGAGGGAGAAAGGAATAGAAGGATATGCTGATGGGGTTAGATGAAGTAAGGAGGGAGGAGGCTCGTGTGGAGCATAAACACCGACATAGACTAGTTGGGCCGAATGGCCTGTTTCTGTGCTGTAAATACTATGTAAATTCAGGGAAGAAAAAGTGGAACCGTAATCTCTCCAAAAATAATTGGAAATGTCACTGTTCTGGGTGCATTGTGAGTTGATCTATTTCCCAAAATGTATACATATGCCCAAAACCAGCTTCTATTTTTTCTTGCTTTCTGCAGGATTTGCAGCAAATGAAAAACATTGGTGAAAGTAATTTTTCCAACAGGTGTGGTTTTAAAAATTGCCAGTGAGCAGAAATGTTGCAAGGTCTTTGGAAAATGTGATCTGAGGAGAAAGAAGGCACTTCTTTGTTTTAATATACATGACACAGTTTTGAAAGTCTTCCTTCAGCATATTAATCATGCAAGCCATTTAATAGTAGCTGCTGTAAGGTCTATTAAATTCCCCTATATACACACATGCAAAGTTTTGAAGACTGCTTTGAAAAGCTCTGCTTTTTTTTTTGTTGCATCTTCAGTTCCCATGTCAACACAGTGCGGGTTCTAAAAATGTCAACGACTTTTTGTTTTTATCAAACTCCCATATTTTTGGAACCAATTCTGTCATGATAGAGAAGTGGATAGGGAGACTACCTTCGTAAACCATTGATTGTGTTGGTAAGTCAGTCTATTTCAGTATCTTGTTGTATTTCTATCCACAAACCTGCTGCATTGAAATTGTGTGACTCCTGCTCTTCTGGGATAGTCTTACAATGGCATAGTGCCTTTGGAATTAAGACACTCTCAGATACAGTACATCTTGGGAAAGTTGGGGGTCTTATCAACTAATAAGTACTGTATTTCTCATCAATGTAGTTCTTCACTGGTGAAGAAGGTGTCTTCTTTTAGTAACCACAGGCATTTTAGTGAGATGGATGGGTGACCTAGGCCTGTGTCAAACTTCGATTGATGCCACTATCAACCCTAGCACTTTCCAATGATTTGTAAATCTCTGATAGAGTGTGTTATCTATTTACTTGCATCAGGGCATTGCCCTGCAGTCATTTAGAAGGTCAAGCTATGAGGACAATCTTTGTTGCACTAAATGAGGAAAAGACCCCACAAAAAATAAAAGCAGCTGTTGGGCCTGTAGAATAGGATAAGCTAAATTACTTCCCTTCAGCAGGATAGTCCTCAGGCTATGTTCTGAATGCGGAGAGGAAGCTACAAAACGGCACACTTTAACTTTTATAACAAGGAGTATAGTTTAACCCCTGTACTGCTGAATTTCTTATGCAGAGGGGGAGAAAAAACCCCACAAAGTATATAGAACAGTGCAGATTAGGGCATTTATGAAAAGAATCAGGAAATGACGATTTGAAATGATGCAATGTGTAACATGTGTAAAATGTAGCATTGATGCTGCACTAATACTCTCACACCACTGGCTGCACCGTGGGTTCCAGCAAGGCAGCACCTCATTTACACATTCTTCTACCCAAGAGAGAGCTCTGCGCTTGCATAGATACACACATGCACACGCATGCAAACATGGAGAGCTGCTCTCCCAGCAGTTAATATTAAAAATATTTAGAAGGCACAGGCAGCAGTGTCTGTCTAAACATTTAATTTAACTCCAGGTGAATTAAAAAAAGGCCCAGGAAGTTCAAGGGACACCATGAGCACTTCTTATATCTAGATTGACACTGGAATTACACACCACGCAGTGAGAAAATCAAGCATCAAGATTACATCCTTCAGGGAACCTTCCCTCTGGAGTCAGGCTGGGTCTTGACTGTGGATTTATATTGCAACTTTAGTATCTGTGTAAAGCTAACATCGTCGGAGAACTGCATCCTTAAATACCAGAATGACCTATATAGGTTACAAGAATATAATAACATTTTAACTGGGCCATATGCAGAAGATTAATTTAAAGATTGTGCTGTAGCCCAATGGAATTGTATCTTAAGTGCCAAGCTTTGCCTTAAAATTTGTACCTTCCATTCCTGGTAATAAGCTTCACACGACTTTTTTGCCATTGCATCTTAGTTGTTGCGAGCAACTTTTGCCCTTTTTGGATTCTTATTTACTGTTACTCCCACTCAATACTGGGGTCTCAATGTATGTCTTCAGTGTGCAATAAATATCGATTATTCATCCATCAGAAGTTAACCTGGTTTGTGTTTTGAAATATAAACCAGACCATTTATATTAAATTAAATTTAAAGTGTTTGTTAATAAGTAAAAAAAAGTTGACTTTATTCAGTCTTTTGAACTCCAGTCAATTTCATACACAGTCACGTAAACTATGAATGAAAATGATCAATTTAGTAGTGAAAGGGCAATGTCACACAGGCAGGTAGGATTTGATGTTGTGCAATGTGTAATGTGATATGAAGGAGTGAGGTAGATAAGTTGAGACATGACAGGTGCCAAGATATCACAAGGTATTTCGCAGTTAGTTTCCAGTATATTAATTTGTAGATAATATACTTATATATGTTAGCATCTAGTGGGTAGTCTATGTTGAATCCGTGAATGTCAATGTATGGTATTCTTCAATAAATCGACAGAGACTGCAGAGGAACAATCAACAGGTGTTTACTGGATGCAGGTTACTCTAAAACTAAAGTACAGATCCCTACTCAGGGTTTATATACAGGTGTGGTCACTGCCGGTACTACAGTATACAGGAGCTGTAAAAAGTAGTTCTCCCCTTAAAGGCACATACGCTACAATTCCTCCCCTTTTAGATTAACAATACCATAACATTCATTTAACAATTAACACTTTTAACATGCAACATTAACGGCAAATAGTCCATTTATAAATTCAATCTTTGGGGCGGCTTCCTGATCCTTTCTGGATAGCGCCTTTCCTGAGTGTCTTGCTCTTGGTGCGGAGGCGATTCTGGCCCCCTGTCGTCGGTTGGTTCATCAGCTTCCGATGCTACTGTTTCTGGGGTAGATGCTACCGGTATGTCGGGTTCATCACCAGGTACACGAGACCTGGGGTTGACTCTTTCCTGTGACTCTAGGATCTGGTCGACATGGCGTCTCACAATGTTCTCCCCAACATCCACTGTGTACATTAGTGGCCTCTGCCGTGTGTATATCGTTCCTGGTTGCCATTTCTCTGTTCAGTAGTCGCGGGCCAAGACTGGTTGCCCTACATTGAAGCTCCTTGTCGGCTTCTCATTGATGTGCTGGAATTGCTTATTCTCAACATCTCTTCGTACATTTGGTTTGAGCAAATCCAGACGAGATCTCAACCTTCGGTTAAAGAACATCATGGCCGGGGTCTGGTTGGTGACTGTATGTGTCGCATTTCTGTAGGCTAACAGGAAATTGTTCACCTTATGCTGCAGTGGAATGTCGTCATCGCACATCGCCCTTACTGCTTTTTTAAAGGTTTGTACGAACCTCTCAGCCAATCCATTGGTGGCTGGATGATACGGGGCGGAGGTGTAATGCCTTACCCCATTCCTTTTCATAAATCTTCGAAACTCTTCGGACACAAACTGTGGTCCGTTATCAGAGCAAATCTGCTCTGGCAAGCCGTTCCTGGCAAATATGGTCCGTAGGACTGCAATAGTTTTCTCTGTGGTGGTGGAGGACATTTTGATCACCTCAGGCCATTTCGAGTGCGCATCCACAGCTATTAAAAACATTGAGTCCATGAATGGACCAGCAAAATCAATATGCACCCGTTGCCATGGAGATGAGGGCCACTCCCATGGGTGTAGAGGGGCATGTGGTGGTGCATTTTGGACCTTCTGGCATCCTGAGCAGCTCTTTGTCAGGTCCTCGATTTGCTGATCGATCCACGGCCACCACACATAAGCCCTAGCAAGGCTTTTCATTTTCACCCCTCCCAGATGGCCTTCGTGAAGCTCATTGAGCACTCTCTCCCTTAACTTGGGTGGAATTACCACTCGGGATCCACACATCAAGGTCCCTTGGCATACTGATAGCTGTTCTCTTCTGGATGAGAATGCTGGCAACAGTGAGTCGCCATGTGCTGGCCATCCCTTCACCGTCAAATCATATACCCGAGACAGTGCCGGGTCATTTCGGGTCTCCTTCTCTATACCAGCGTTAGTTACTGGCAAGCATTCAATTATAGTCGAATGAAATATTTCGACAGGATCCACTGCTGGTGCTTCCTCCGCAGTAGGCAATGGCAGGCGTGATAGCCCATCAGTGTTTCCATGCTGTTTCGTGCCCTTATACTCGATATCATATTGGTGCGCCCCTAGAAAAAGGGACCATCTTTGTAGCCGTTGCGCAGTCATCACCGGAACGCCCTTCTTTGGGTTAAAGATGGAGACAAGTGGTTGGTGGTCAGTCAGCAAGGTGAACTTCTGCCCGTGCAGATAGTGGTTGAACTTTTTCACTCCCCACACTAGGCTGAGGGCCTCCCTGTCAATCTGGGCATAGTTACGCTTGGCTGAGGTTAGTGACCGAGACACAAAGGCTACTGGCCTCTCCGAGCCGTCCGGGAATTTGTGTGACAGCACCGCTCCAATGCCATAGGGTGATGCATCACACGCCAGCCGAATTGATAGTGCTGGGTTGAAATGAGCCAACACCTCTTTTGATGTGATCAATTCTTTGCACTTCTGGAAAGCTCGTTTACATTCGTCATTCCACTTCCATGGTACCCCCGTTTGCAGTAGGGTGTTCAGTGGGTGTAGAACTGTAGACAAATTTGGCAAGAACTTATGGTAGTAGTTCACCAACCCGAGGAACGACCTCAGTTGTGACACATTTTCCGGTGCTGGAGCCTTGACTACTGCCTCAATCTTTTCAGGGGACTTATGTAACCCCTCTTCATCAATAACGTGGCCACAATACGAGATCTGCTTCTGGAAAAACTCGCATTTGTGGCGATTAGCTCGGAGCCCATAATCCTTCAATCTAGTGAGCACCTGCTCCAGGTTGGCGAGGTGATCACTGTCATTTTCACCCGTGACCAGGATGTCGTCCAAATAACACTGGGTCCCTGGAATCCCTTGCAGGACTTGATCCATTGCCCTTTGCCAAATAGCCGGAGCTGATGCTACCCCGAACACCAGCTGGTTGTATTGGTAGAGACCTTTATGAGTATTGATCGTGAAGTACTGTTTCGAGGCTTCTTCTACCTCCATTTGCAGGTATGCCTGGGCCAGATCAATCTTAGTGAAGCGTTTCCCTCCAGATAGCGAGGCGAAAATATCTTCAATCCGCGGAACCGGATATTGTACAGTGTGAAGGACTGGGTTCACTGTCACCTTAAAGTCCCCACAGATGCGAACCTTCTTTGGTTCCCCAAGCGTATTACTCAACGACCTCTTCATTACAGGAATGATGGGTGTAGCCCACTCACTGCAGTCTACTTTGGATAGTACTCCTGAACGTTCCAAACCTTCCAGCTCTGCTTCGACGGCTGGGCGGATCGCATAAGGTACCGGTCTGGCCGTAAAAAACTTTGGGCTTGCATTTTCCTCTATTTTGATCGTTGCTTTTATGCCTTTTAGTGTTCCGAGTCCCTCCTGGAACACTTCTTGTGCGTCAGTTAGCATTTTTGACAGTCGTCCCAGTGTGACGTCGTCATCTTTTTTGGCATCTACAGTCAGTGCTTGTATGGAATGCCAATCTAGCTGTATCTTCCGGATCCATTCACGCTCTAGTAGTGGCGGTCCTCCATCTGGCAATACATATATGTCCATTTTTGGTGTTTCCTTGCTGTTGTATATCACGTTCACCCTTATTTTTCCTTTGGGGTAGACTTTTTGCCCCGTGTACGTCTTCAAGACAATCGCTGTATCTCTCAAGGGTATATGTGAGAATAGCCGCTTGTAGTCCCTTCGGTTTATGACTGTTAGGGCTGATCCTGTGTCCAATTCCATTTTCACTTGGACTCCGTCTATCTTGAGCGTGACCCAGATAGTTTGGTGATCCTCCATTTTGATTACATGATGTAGTTTCAGACAACCCAGCTCCTTGCTTCCGGTGTCTGTATCACTTTTCTGTTCGTCTGAACTACTCTCCGTCACCTTATGTACCTTTTTGTACTTCTCCTGTGGAGATTTCTTGTTGCTGGTTTTCTTTTCCGACCTGCAGACACTTGCTATGTGTCCTACTTTTCCACACTGTCTGCACACTTGGTCCTTGAACCAACAATCCTTATGGTCGTGTTGTTTTGCTGCAGCGATAACACTTCACTGCTCCATATGACATTTCATTTGTGCCATATTCTTGCGATCTCCGTTGTATCTCTGCAGCGCCCCGTGCGGCTGCTTCGTGTGATACTGCCATGCTGAAAGCCTTGCCCAGTGTAAGATCCTTTTCTGATAGAAGCCGTTTCTGGGTTCCTTCACTTTGAAGCCCACACACAAACTTATCCCTTAAAGTATCTGCTAGTCCCGTTCCAAACTGGCAGTGTGTCGATAGTTTGCGCAGTTCCGTTAAATACTCAGCATTACTTTTGTCTTTATGCTGGTTCCTTTTGTGAAACTTAAATCTTTCTGCTATCAGCAGCGGTGTGGGGTTTAAGTGGTCCTGTAGGATTGCCACTATGCTTTCAAAATCCTTTTCCACTGGCTTCTCTGGGTTTATTAGGTTTCGCAGTAAGCCATACGTTTTTGCACCCATGGAATTCAACAATACCAGTGCTTTCCTGGCATCTGGCACTTCATTCGCCTTGCAGTACACTTCTACACGTTCTATATATGTTGCCCAATCTTCGACTTCATTGTCGAACGCTGTGACACTGCCACTCTTCTGCATCCCTGGGTGTGGTTAGATAGGCTAAAAATGGCGTCTCCCGCGCTTCTTTTTTCCCCGCGGACGCTGCTCAGCCCTTGAAATCCCTTCTTCTCTGCTGGCTCAAAATGGCGTCTCCCGCGCTTCTTTTTTCCCCGTGGACGCTGCTCAGCTCTTGAAATCCCGGCCGCGCTCTGCGCATTTTCCCTTCTCTCATTGACGTCGCTCGGTCTTCAACCCCAGCTGCACCCTGTGCGCTTTACCCTCTCTCTTACCCCGTCGATGCTGCTCGGCCTTTTTCTGTGCTGTCGGTCGGCTCCAGCCGCTGCCGCCCAGGAAGGGTCTGCGCCGTACCTGCTGCCAGCCCGCTGTGCTGGATCATCTCGACTGGGTAACCAAGCCCAGCTCTCCACAGCCTCCTCTGCGATGTTCAAGTCCTCTCCGGATGGTCGACGCCCGCACTGGTGGAATCGGCCTTCTTCTGCAGAATTGCAGGTAGGTTCGAATCGACTCGTCGCCACTGTTGAATCCGTGAATGTTGATGTATGGTGTTCTTCAATAAATCGACAGAGACTGCAGAGGAACAATCAACAGGTGTTTACTGGATGCAGTTTACTCTAAAACTAAAGTACAGATCCCTACTCAGGGTTTATATAGAGGTGTGGTCACTGCCGGTACTACAGTATACAGGAGCTGTAAAAAGTAGTTCTCCCCTTAAAGGTACATACACTACAGTCTATAATATGTTCCATATACTGATATATTCCTGTATTCTGTTACTCAACTATCCATGTTATTTGATATCAGAGATCATGTAATGCTGTGGTCCAACCCCTCTCTCATTTTTTTACATACATCATTTAGAACAACTTTTGTTTTTACCGGAAACAGTGAAAAGCAGTAACTCAAACACAAAATCACCTCTAACCAGCTAGAAATAATAAATGGGACATATTTTTTTTAATGACCATCAGGTACATGACAGCAATTACGATTGGGATGACATTATAAATTGCTTGAGTTTTATCCTTGCAGTTTGACTTCTTCAGAACTCTGAGATTCAATAACTTCCTTGTTGCTAACTGCCAGCCATCTATTATTCTATATCCTGCCTGTCTTCTCATCCATTCCCCACTGGTGCCAATCTACCTGAATAACGATTTACCCACCACTGGTGCTAATCTCTACTTTGCGAGTTATATCTTCCATCATTTGTGCCAAGTTTTCCCATTTGGATTATTATCCATAATTGCTGTTATTCAATAATGTAATGTACATTTAGCATGTCTTCTAGTGCATTATGTATTGACCATAATGCTTAATGGAACATGCCCTTTCGTTCTACTACATTTGACTGCACTAATAACTGTCATATTTTATATCAAGTTTATAATCTCTGATTTAACTATTTGTTTCTTAAAGTTCCAGTATTAATCATCACTAGTTCCTCTTTATTTAACAATTTAAGAATTCACAAGATTACTTTGACTGGAGATTGGCTCTTGGATTCATTTGATATCATTCTTCAAGAATATTGACCCATTACAGTTTTTAATGCCCTCTTGTACAGGAAGATACAACTTCAGTTAATACTGTGACAGTGCAGCATTCCCTCAATGCTATGCTGAAGTGACATCCTACATTGTATGTTCAAGTCCTGGTGTGGAGCTTGAAGCTACAACCTTCTGACTCAGAGGCGAGTGCTACTAACTGAACCAAGCCGATACATAATACTTAGTGTTAATGGAAAGTCATTTCAATAGCCACAAATAAAACACCTGTATAAAAATATTCCAGTACGTATATGTAATTTTTCTTTTCTTTTGGATTTTTCATGTTAGCAAAGAAACATCGAAATATTTGCCCATAATGTAATTTTTTTTGCATTATTTAGTGTTCATGGTTTAACACGTGGCATGATAATATGATGCACGTTGTTTCTGAGTGATATCGGCAAAGGAAAATTGGGTGGGGTGTACAACGGGAGGCCAATTCATTACTGCGCACTTTACGCCCCAGCCGACGTTTTCAGCATCTCCTTTAGAATACTGTTTCAATAATCAATGTCATGCAAACCCAAACTGACATTTTCCTTTCATCAAAGTACATATAAAAGGATCAGCTAGGGTCAGTGCTTGCACTCCTGCCTCTGCGTCAGAACAATGCACAATTAAGCCCCATAGCAGTATCTAAGCACATTATTTAGGGTGACACTTTAGTACAGTACTGATGGAGTGTTGGCAAGGGGTGCTGTCCTTTGAATGAGATGATAAACCAAGACTTAATCTGGTAGGTTAGTCATATGCTAAGGATCCCATGGAAGTACACTTGGTTTCTTGGTCACAATTCTTCTCCCAACAATAAAAAGCAGTGGGATTTAAATGGCAACTTAAAAATAGAAAATATCTGAAGGCACTTTACAAGGTTGGGGGCCGGGTTTCGGGCGGAGCTGGGGGGGGGGGGTGGGATTGCGGGGAGGGAAAAGAGAGAAAGGGAAAGTAAAGGTAAAATAAATAAAGAAATGAGCAATGAGCCAAGGTAGGAGAGTTAGGATTGGTAACTGGAAGCTTGGTCAAAAAGATGGGCGTTAAGAAGGTTTTTAAAGCTGGACAAGTCTGCAGGCAGAGATAATTCCAGAGAGTAGGGCTGAGGTTGTTGAAGACTCTTCAAGCAATGATGGGGCAAAACGAGAGCAGGATGTGCAAAAGGCCAGACTGGAAGGACTGAAGGGTGTAAGAGCTAGGTAAGACTGGAGGAGGCTGCAGGGATAAGGTGGGGAGAGTCCATGACTAGATTGGAAGATGAGCAGGAGGATTTTAAATTCAATATCCTGGCGATAGGCCAGCAAGGATGTACATGATAAGCTAGCAGGATTAGTGTGGAATAGGATGTGGGCACCTGAGCTTTGAACATGTTGGAGTTTATGGAGGGAGGAGGATGTGGGTTTAGCAAGGAGGATATTAGAGAAGTTGAGTCTAGAGGTGACAAAAATGTAGTTTTCAGCAGCAGTGGGTGTAAATTAGGGATGGAGGAGGGCCATTTTGTGGAAGTCAAAGTTTACTGTTTTGGTGATGGACAGGATGTGGAGTTTGAAGTTCAGTTCTGGGTCAAACTGGATGCCATGGTTTTGCATTGTCTGGTTCAGTCTGAGAAAGTGGTCTGGGAGGGGAATGGAGCTAATGGCAAAATAACCACGTTTATGGGAATGGCTAAAAACAATGGCCTAGAAATTCAGTATCGCCACGTTTGGGGCGCTACAGTCGAGTGTGCGCTAAATTTAGCGCCCGGCGCAAGTTAGCGCCACCTTCACCGAAATTGAGCTGCATCATCCCAAGAGGTTGTTGCTGTGCTAAAGCAGGCGGTGCACGACAATCCTAAGGCGCTAAGCCGGCGAGCCGAGGCGCTACCACCGAGGGCGGGCGCAGCGCAGGTGCGGCCAGTTAGCGATTGCAGGCAGACACGCTGGCGCCGGTGACCTCTTAAAGGGGGAGGGTCGATTTGGCTTGCAGCCACGCCCTGCACATTGGAGCCCTGATTCTAGGCCTGGACAGACCTGCTGCGACCATGGAGAAGGCCAGGGAGCGAGCGCAGCGTTTCAGTAAGGGGGCCCTGAAGGTTCTGGTTGGCGCGGTGGAGCACAGGCGACCTATCCTCTTTCCTGACAGTGCAAGGAGGCTGCTGCCCAGCGAATATAGAAAAGCTTGGAGGGAGGTGGCACACAGAGTGACCTCCAGCAGCATGGTCCCTAGGACCCCAACGCAATGCAGGAAGAAGTTCAACGACCTCACTTGGGTTGTCAGGGTGAGTACCCTTTCCAGTATCCTCTTCATCCCTGCATGTGCACCTCACTTTATGGCCAAAGGGTCCTGAAAGCCCCAATGCCCAGCCCTCATCCAACACCTATGGGGCTCTCATGAAAATCACATGCACATTCACCACTTTACACACTGTCAGGGCTATTCGACCATGGGAGGCAGTGCAGCCAAGATCAGGGCTTCACACTGTCAGGGCTATTCGACCATGGGAGGCAGTGCAGCCAAGATCAGGGCTTCACACTGTCAGGGCTATTCCACCATGGGAGGCAGTGCAGGCAAGATCAGGGCTTCACACTGTACTCAGAGCCCGTCTTTTCTCTTGCAGGGCAAGCTGGCCCACAATAGGAGGCAGCAGCAACGGACCGGGGGAGGCCATCCTGAACTTAAAGACCTCAGCGATCTGGAGCAGCAAGTGGAACAGATTATGGCAGGCCGGCTGATTGGCCCCGTCGCCACTGGAGATGCTGACCCCGTTCTGGACAGCAATGGTAAGGTCATCACCTTTTTGACCTCTCTCTTTCCACTTGTGCCTCACACCAGCATCCTTTGCCACTATCGAACCAATGCAGTGCATTGCAGCACTCATGCCTCCCTCGCTGCCGCCCTGTCCTCACACTAAAGCAACTCTTGTACCTCCCTGCTTTCAGATGCTGATTCGCCAGGTGAGGAGGCGCCCTCAAGCTGGCACTGTGAGTGAATCGGAAGGCGAGGAGGAGGAAGAGGAAGCCGGAATATCAGTGCCACCCTTAGCCGAGGCAGCCCATGGCCATGATGGGGACACGTCTTCCCTGGAGGGGAGCAGGGGGGAAGGGTCTGAGGAGGGTGAAGCTCCGGGGCCCAGCGGGCTGAAGCAACGCGGGGGGGGGGGTAGGGAAGCTCGGCGGCCTTCTCCCCGGAGGGAGAGTGTGGCCTTCAGTCCTGCTACAGAGAGCGCGGAGGAGGTGCGGCTCCTCGGTGAAATGGGCGCCCAGGCGGAGTGCAGGCACACTGAGCTCATGGCTGCAGTGGCAAGGATGCCTGACTCCATAGAGTCACTGGCAAGGAGTGTACAGGACTTCGGGGCAGCACAGGCAAGGAGTCTGCAGGACTTCGGTGCAGCACACGCGGCTTCCAGCCAAGTGCTTATTCATGCCATGCAGTCACTGGCTGGTCTGATGCAGACACAGATCAGGGCCACACGAGCACTAACTGCTGCCACCCTCGTTAGATCAGCCAGGATTCGCCGGGGCCCTCGTCACGCCGCAGCAGGCCAGCAGTCTGTGCTTCAGCAGATTGCTGCGTATGCTTCAGTGCTGCCCCGTGCCAGTGTCTCGTCCGACCAGGGAGTGCCTGTGCTCGGTCAGGTTGGCAGCCAACACTGTCACTCCTCCACTGCAGCTGCCACCACCCGTAGGACAGACTGCTGCCGTCCAAGCAGAGTTGGAGCAGTCAGCAGCTGGGCCCTCCAGGCCCAGAGCTGGTCCAGGCCGTCCCGCAAGGGCATCTGCTGACTCACTATCTGACCTGCAGCAGCCTTCCCCCAGCCTTGCTGCAGCCACTGGGGTGCCATTGCGGAGGAGCTGCAGGGCGGGAAGGGGCCAATCTCGCAAACGAGGCAGATCACCCTCGCAGGCCAAAAAGTTGGAGGTGTGGCAAAATGTTGCTTTTTTTGTGAAGGCCGAGGATCATGGTCATTTTTGTTTAACTCTTTTGTTCATTGTCTCCAGGTTGTGAGAGCCAGTTATGTGCCTGACTGTTTTTTGGGGGGTTCCTCTGTATTTGTTTGTCATGTGGGAAGGGCACAGAGTTTGTTAAATAAATAATTGTCTTTATTCAGATTGTGCATGTTTGCACTTTGAACTATTTGTTGCCTTGACCGGCTCAGGGTTTGCGGAGCGGGTCCATTCATGTTCTTTCAATGGCACAAGCCATTTCCTGAGAGGGGGCCTAGAACCGACTTGCAATAAGCCGCTGACGGACGGCCCTTGCACTTTGTGCCTCCCTCCCGTCTTGGTGCTCCTCCTCCTCCTCCTGCTCCTCCTCCTTTGGTGGTTCTCCAATGTCTGCTGGCAGTGGCTGAGTCCTGAGGATTGCCAGGTTGTGCAGCATGCAGCACACTACAACGAAATGGGAGACTCGCTCAGGCGAGTACTGAAGGGCTCCCCCGGAATGGTCCAGACAGCGGAACCGTTGCTTCAGCATGCCGATTGTGTGCTCAATGATGTTCCTGGTCGCTTGATGGCTGTCATTGTATCGCTTTTTAGCAGGGGTGGTGGGCGCACGGAACAGGGTCATCAGCCAGGTGCACAAAGGATAGCCCTTGTCCCCGAGAAGCCAGCCTCCTGGGTGAGCCGGGGCTTTGAAATGTCTGGCACAGAAGTCTGGCGCAGGATGAAGGCGTTGTGGCTGCTGCCTGGAAAGCGGGCATTGACAGCTAGTATCAGCTGCCTGTGGTCACACACCAAATGCACGTTCAACGAATGGAACCCCTTCCGGTTGCAGTAATCCTCAGCATTCTCTAGAAGTACCCGCAAAGCCACATGCGTGCAGTCAATGGCGCCCTGGGCCATGGGGAAGCCCACTATTCTTGCAAATCCCATTGCGTGTTCTTGCTGCTTGTCCAGGGTCATGGGGAAGGAAATGTACTGACGTCTCCTTTTGAAGAGGGCATTCATGACCTGGCGGATGCAGCAATGCACCGCAAACTGCGAGACATTGGCAATGTCCCCAGTAGCGGATTGGAAGGAGCCGGTGGCATAGAAGTTGAGAGCCACTGTCACCTTCACTGCCACCGACAGAGACGTCCTGCTCCTCAGCTGAGCCTGCAGATCTCTCTGAAGCAGGTGGCAGATCTCAGTGACCACCTCCCTTCTGAATCGAAGCCTCCGAATGCACTGCTCCTCAGACATGTTGAGGTAGGAGAAGTGCTGGCAGTATACCCTGGGAGGGTAAGGCCTCCTGTGCTGACGCCTGTTGGCCCTCCTCCGTCTGGCCATGATTGGCACTCTCTCTCGGCGTCTCTGAGCCCTCTCAATGCAATGGAGAAACCCAACATTTCCACCCATTGCAGCCCCCATTATATGTGGCCACTCAAGGCTATGGCACTGAAAAATCAATCCAACTGCAAAGCTCTGGGCTGAAGCCAGAAGTACCTGTGCGAGCGCTGAGTCAAAGCAGAAAGCTCTCTCCCTTTGTCTCTCTGCAAATCTCTCTCTCTCTCACACATAAGGAGTGGTCCAAAATGGCACCCCCCCAGCCCCACAGCGACTGGGAACCGTTCCACTCAACCAGTCATTGGGAGCGCCAGGCGGAAAGAAGGGGGGCGCCACTGAATTTCTGGTTCGGGGCACACCAAGGGCGTTGCACCATGAAATGACGTCAGGATCTGCGCATGCAGCTGAGCGGGTGTTGCGGTTTTGCGCCGCCGCTAAATCTTCACTCAAGTTCGCGAGGGGCGCAGATCGTGCCGCGCCCGGGCGCCAGCCGCTTCGCACCCCACTTAGCGCCCTCTTAAGGCGCTAGTGGCTGGTGCTACCAACTGAATGTCTAGGCCAATAGCTTTGGTCTTTCTGACATTAGGAATGGCTAAAAACAATGGCTTTGGTCTTTCTGACATTCAGTTGGAAGACAATTTACTCATCTGCAACTCAGATCTGACAGCACAGAGGCAGTGTTGGGGTCGAGGGAAGTTGTGGAGAAGAAGAGCTGGGTATCAGGAATTCTCAACCAACTCAGCTAGCAAAAACAAATTATCGAACAGCTCTTTGTGGGACCTTGCTGTGTGCAAAACAGCTGCTCCATTTACCTGTGCAGTGACTGCACTTCAAAGTAATTCATTTTATGTCAGCTACTTTGGAATGTTCCTGAGAGATGTGAGAAGGTGCTGCATGAATATGAATTCTTTCTTTCTAAAAGTAATAGTGGCTGTATGCTTAATCTCTCCGAATTATTCACTTACTCTACAGCATTATTATGCATTAATTCATTTGTTGGCTACTGTGACTGTATTCTTCAAAGTAGAAGAATATCATTTTTAAAGGCTGAGTAAACCTAGATCATCATCCCATTTAGGATTCATAAACAGATAACTATACCGTGTCACTGCACCCAATATGATCAAACTACTCATAAAATTAGATTGATAAAGATTAGGAGGCTATTTATTCCATTGAGCCTGTACCAATGCTAACTCTTCAGCTGGAGTTATGTACTTTATTATTTTATTAACCTGCCCTTTCCCTGTATCTTTTTATATTTTCCTTTCCAAATTTAATTCCATTTTAAATGATGCTTTAGTTTCTGCGTCAGTAGCCACTTGTGGTAAAAACAAATTCAATGCCCTAATAGTGCTCTGAGTGAAATTCTTCTCACTTCCCTCTTCATTCTTCTAGTTGTGATCCTCAGTCTATGCCCAGTTGTTACTAATTGTCCAACCAGCAGAAATAATCTGTCACTGTTTACCATCCAAAGCCTTAAAAAAAAAACTTTTCCTTAACCCTATCTGTTTCAGTGAGCTCTAATACCCTTCTTATAACAGAGTGGCCAGAACCACATGCAAAGGACTGAATCCTCAATGAGGAGTTGATTCCACACTCCTGTGCTCCCAGCGGGAAGCTGGTTCCGCACAACTACACTCCCAACAGGAGCAGCGTTTGACAAAATGCATTGCGGGGAATCACAGGCACACAGCCCGTGGCTTTCAGCAGTTCAAATGAATGGATTTTGTAAGCAAGATCGAGAGTCCCACATGATATGTTGCCTACCTGGTGCCAGGGTAAAGGACATCTCGAACCGGCTTGAAAGGATATTGGAGAGGGAGGGGGAGGATCCAGTCATTGTGGTCCATGTTGGGACCAACAACATAGGGAAGAGTAGGCAAGAGGTCCTTTTTGGGGAGTACCAGGAACTAGGAGCTAAATTAAAGAACAGGACCTCAAGGGTTATAATCGCTGGATTATTACCTGAGCCATGTGCAAATTGGTGTAGAGATAAGCTGATTAGGGAAGTAAACATGTGGCTAAAGGAGTGGTGTGGGAAAGAGAGGTTCCATTTCATGGGGCACTGGCACCAGTATTGGGACAGGAAGGAACTGTACCATTGGGATGGGCTCCACCTGAACCGGCCTGTAAATGGGCGGGGAGGGCTCAGGGGGAAATTACAATGCAAATAGTAATTCGAAAACAAACAAAATGGAAGCGAGTAGAGTAACAGTCAGAAATTGTACTAAAAGATGTAAAGCGATTAAACCAGGAGAGAGAAATAAGAAACAGGTGAATAAAGCATCAGAGCTGAAGGACAGGCTAGGGTGTGTGACCCAAATAAGTGTTCTTTATACAAATGCATGGAGTATAAGGAATAAATTGAATGAACTGCAGGCATGAATTCAAATTGGAAGGTATGACATGGTAGCCATTACTGAGACATGGCTGCAGAACAGTCAGGAATGGGAACTAAATATACCAGGTTATAAGGTTTACAGGACAGATAGGGAAAATGGCAGAGGGGAAGGAGTAGCCGTAGTGATTAGCGATGAAATCACTTCAATGATAATAGAGGATTTAAAGCGAGGTAAGCAACCAGTGGAGACCTTATGGGTTGAATTAAGAAATAGGAAAGGATCTAAGATTGCAGTGGGAGTTGTGTATAGGCCCCCTGGTAGAAGCTCTGAAGTGTTAGATTGTATAAATGCAGAGATTAGACAAGTGCGTAGTAAAGACAGTGTGGTTTTAATGGGGGATTTTAACTTTCATATAGATTGGGAAAAGCAGACTAGCACCTGCCAGAAAGGTAGTGAATTTCTTGAGTGTGTTCGGGATGTTTAAAAAAGAATTTAACGTGATACAGAACCAGTTTACACCCCTGAGGAGCAAGAGCGCTACTTGCTAAAAAATAGTCATGGACAACTAAAGAGGTAAGGGACAGCATAAAACTAAAGGTAAAGGCATACAACAAATGCTAAAAATAGCACAGATCCTGGTGAATGGGAAAGTTACAAAGAACAGCAAAGGGTCACAAAACAGATAGTAAGAGCTGCAAAAAGAAAATAATGGCACTAAAGAGTGACAAATCCTCAAGGCCAGATGGTTTCCATCCCAGGGATTTAAAGGAAATAGGTGAGCACATTGCAGATGCCCTAACTACAATCTTCCAAAGTTCTCTAGATTCAGAAACCGTCCCTTTAGATTGGAAAATTGCGCATGACACTCCACTTTTTAAGAATGGCAAGAGAGGGAAACCAAGGAATTACGGACCAGTTAGCCTAACATCTGTTGTCCGGAAATTACTGGAGTCTATAATTAAGGATTGAGTGACTGAACACCTCGAAAATTTTCAGTTGATCAGAGAGAGCCAGCATGGATTTGTGAAAGGTAGGTCATGCCTAACAAACCTGATTGAATTTTTTGAGGAGGTGACTAAAGTAGTGGACAGGGGAATGTCTATGGATGTTATTTATATGGACTTCCAGAAGGCATTTGATAAAGTCTCACATAAGAGACTGTTATCTAAGGTAGAAGCCCACGGAATTAAGGGCAAATTATTGACCTGGTTAGGAAACTGGCTGAGCGGCAGGAGACAGAGAGTAGGGATAATGGGTAGATACTCAAATTGGCAGGCGGTGACTAGTGGTGTTCCACAGGGATCTATGTTGGTCCCTCAACTATTCAGAATATTTATTAATGACGTAGATGGTGGCATAGAAAGCCATAATTTGACGATGACACAAAGATAGGCGGCATGGTAGGCAGTTTAGATGGAAGCATAAAATTCCAAAGGGATATTGATCGATTAAGTGAATGGGCAAAACTATGGCAAATGGATTTCAATGTAAGCAAATGCGAGGTCATCCACTTTGGACCTAATAAGAACAGAACAGGGCACTTTCTAAATGGTAAAAAGTTAAAACCAGTAGGGGGGAAAAATTTGGTGGCGCCCCCTTTGCAGCACTAAAGTTGCTGGGTCGATAATTTTAGCGCCCTGAAAAAGTTAGCTCCCCTACGCCGTAAATTCAGTAGTAGCGCCCCAAGCAGGAGGTGGGGCACTACTGGAAGCACTCCCCCTCCTTCTTGGGGTGCTACCAGTGAATTTTGCAGTGCTACGTGCAACAGTGTCACGCGTGTCGGCACGTAGCGCCGCATCATTGCAGATCTCCATCCCCGATTAAAGGGGAGGGACCTAGCGCTGCGCGCACCAGGGTCCTGCGAGACCACCGCGGAGCGGGGTACCGTGAGAACAGCCCAGCACTCAGGAGCTACTGCCGCTGCTAGCCTCCCGCTGAATTTCATGGGAGGCATTAACGGTGCCGCGCCTGGGCGCTAGGGTATTTGTGCTCGGTTACGCGAGGCACAAATCAACCCAATTTTTCCCCCTAGATGTCCAAAGAGACTTTGGGGTTCAGATACATAGATCATTAAAATGTCATGAACAGGTATGGAAAATACTCAAAAAGGCTAATGGAATACTGGCCTTTATATCTAGAGGACTAGAGTACTAGGGGGCAGAAGTTATGCTGCAGCTGTACAAAACCTTGGTTAGACCACAACTGGAGTACTGAGCAGTTCTGGGCACCACACCTTAGGAAGGATATATTGGCCTTGGAGGGAGTGTAGCGTAGGTTTACCAGAATGATACCCAGACTTCAAGGGTTAAGTTACGAGGAGAGATTACACAGATTAGGGTTGTATTCCCTAGAATTTAGAAGGTTAAGGGGTGATCTGATTGAAGTTTTCAGGATATTAAGGGGAACTATTTTTGCTGGTTGGGGAGTCTAGGACTAGGGGGCATAGCCCTAAAATTAGAGCCAGACCTTTCAGGACTGAAATTAGGAAACATTTCTACACACAAAGGGTGCTAGAAGTTTGGAACTCTCTTCTGCAAATGGCAATTGATGCTAGATCAATTGTTAATTTTAAATCTGAGATTGAGAGCTTTTTGTTAACCAAAGGTATTAAGGGCTATGGGCCAAAGGCAGGTATGTGGAGTTAGATCGCAGATCAGCCATGATCTCATCGAATGGTGGAACAGGCTCGAGGGGCTGAATGGCCTACTCCTATGGATGAAAAATCATGGGTTCTGCACCCATGATTTGCCGTGATGCATTCCCTACAAGTGCCACTCTCTTCCAGTTGTGTAGGAGTGTAGAGTCATCACTAATACTCCAACTGTGGTCATCTTGTGCAAATTCAGCATCACACCAGATTTGTACTTTAATATCTATACTTTTCAAATAACCGATTTGGGAGATATTTAGCATTTAGTATCTGTTGAGTATCTTGGATAACTGCTCATCTCATCAGGTTGCAGAGGTATGAAATCTAATTCCTTGAAAAGGGCATATCAGAGCAAATACAACTTTTAACAAAGTTTATTCTTTCAGAAAGGTCTGGACCAAACTGATTCAGCTGTCAGACCAAATAGAAACATAGAAACATAGAAGATAGGAGCAGGAGTAGGCCATTCGGCCCCTTGAGCCTGCTCTGCCATTCAACGAGATCATGGCTGATCATCCAAACTCAGTACCCTGTCCCTGCCTTCTCTCCATATCCCTTGATCCCTTTAGCCTTAAGAAATATATCTAACTCCTTCTTGAATATATTTAATGAATTGGCCTCTACTGCCTTCTGTGGTGGAGAATTCCACAGGTTCACCACTTTCTGGGTGAAGAAATTCCTCCTCATCTCTGTCCTAAATGGCTTACCCCTTATCCTTAGACTGTGACCCCTGGTTCTGGACTCCCTGGCCATCGGGAACATCCTTCCTGCATCTAGTCTGTCTAGTCCTGATAGAATTTTATAAGTTTCAATGAGATCCCCTCTCATTCTTCTAAACTCCAGCGAGTATAAGCCCAATTGACCCAATCTCTCCTTATACGTCATTCCTGCCATCCCAGGTATCAGCCTGGTGAATCTTCGCTGCACTCCCCCCATGGCAAGAACATCCTTCCTCAGATAAGGCAACCAAAACTGCACACAAAACTCAAGATGTGGTCTCACCAAGGCCCTGTACAACTGCAGCAAGATATCCTTGTTCCTGTACTCGAACCCTTTCGCTACGAAGGCCAACATACCATTTGCCTTCCTAACCACCTGCTGCACCTGCATGCTTACCTTCAGCGACTGGTGCACAAGGACACCCAGGTCTCATTGCACTTCCCCTTCTCCCAATTTATTGCCATTCAGATAATAATCTGCCTTCCTGTTTTTGACACCAAACTGGATAACCTCGCATTTATCCACATTATATTGCATCTGCCATGCTTCTGCCCAATCACACAACCTGTCCAAATCATACTGGAGTTTCTCGGCATCCTCCTCACAGCACACACGCCCACCCAGCTTTGTGTCGTCTGCAAACTTGGAGATATTACATCTAGTTCCCTTGTCTAGATCATTAATATATATTGTGAATAGCTGGGATCCTAGGACTGATCCCTGCGGTATCCCACTAGTCAGTACCTGCCACTCGGAAAAAGACTCGTTTATTCCAACTCTTTGCTTTCTGTCTGCCAACCAGTTCTCTATCCAAGTCAATACCTTGCCCCCAATCCCATGTGCCTTAACTTTACACGCTAATCTCTTATGCGGGACCTTATCGAAAGCCTTCTGAAAGTCCAAATACACCACATCCACTGGTTCTCCCTTATCTATTTTACCAGTTACATCCTCAAAAAATTCCAGTAGATTAGTCAAGCATGATTTACCTTTTGTAAATCCATGTTGACTTTGTCCGATCCTGTCACTGTTTTCCAAGTGCTCTGCTATTACATCTTTTATAATGGACTCTAGCATTTTCCCCACTCCCGATGTCAGGCTTAGCAGTCTATAATTCTCCGTTTTCTCTCTACCACCTTTTTTGAATAGTGGGGTAACATTAGCTACCCTCCAATCCATGGGTACTGTTCCAGAGTCTATCAGATTTTGGAAGATGACCAGCAATGCATCTACTAATTCTAGGGCCACTTCCTTAAGTACCCTAGGATGTTGATTATCAGGCCCTGGGGATTTATCGGCCTTCAATCCCATCAATTTCCCTAACACCATTTCCCTACAAATACTGATTTCTTTCAGTTCCTCCCTCTCATTAGACCCTATGTTCCCCGACATCTCTGGGAGGTTATTTGTGTCCTCCTTTGTGAAGACAGAATCAAAGTATGTATTTAATTGGTCAACCATTTCTTTGTTCCCCATTATAAATTCCCCTGATTCCGACTGGAAGGGACCTACGCTTGACTTCACCAAACTTTTTCTCTTCACATATCTATAAAAGCTTTTACAGTCAGTTTATATGTTCCCTGAAAGCTTACTCTCATACTCTATTTTCCCCCTCTTAATTAATCCCTTTGTCCTCCTTTGTTGAATCCTAAACTGCTCCCAGTCCTCAGGTTTACTGCTTTTTCTGGCCAATTTATATGTCCTCTCCTTGGATCTTATGCTATCCCTAATTTCCCTTGTTTGCCACGGTTGAGTCACCATTTATGTTTTATTTTTATGCCAAACTGGGATGAACAAATTCTGTAGTTCATCCATGCGATCTTTGAATGTTTGCCATTGCCTATCCACTGTCAACCCTTTGAGTGACATTCCCCAATCAATCCTACCCAACTCGCGCCTCATACCATCATAGTTTCCTTTATTTAAATTCAGGACCCTAGTCTCTGAGTCAACTACTTCACTCTCCATCTTAATGAAAAATCCTATCATATTATGATCGCTCCGATCCAAGGGGCCTCGCACATCAAGATTGCTAATTAATCCTTTCTCATTACATAATACCCAGTCTAAGTTGGCCTGATCTCTAGTTGGTTCCTTGACATATTGGTCCAGGAAACCATCCCGTATACACTCCAGGAATTCCTCCTCCACAGTATTGTTACTAATTTGGTTCGCTCAATCTATATGTAGATTAAAGTCACCCATGATAACTGCTGTGCCTTTATTGCACGCTTCTCTAATTTCCCTTTTAATGCCATCCCCAACCTCCGCATTACTGTTTGGAGGTCTATATACCGCTCCCACTAACGTTTTCTGCCCCTTGGTATTTCTCAGTTCTACCCATACAGGTTCTACATCATCAGAGCTAATATCCTTCCTTACAATTGTGTTAATCCCCTCTTTAACCAGCAATGCTACCCCACCTCCTTTTCCTTTTTGCCTATCTTTCCTGAATATTGAATACCCCTGGATGTTGTGTTCCCAGCCTTGGCCACCCTGGAGCCATGTTTCCGTAATCCCGATCATATCATATTCGTTTACCTCTATTTGCGCAGCTAATTCATCCACCTAATTCATACACATCATCAGTGTGCGCAGCGCCCCGCTACCGCCCCGAACGCCATATTAGGTCGCGCCCGCCTCTTCCGCGCCGGCCGCAAATAGCGACCGGTACACAGGGGCCAACCTGTGGCGGTAGTGGCGCGAGTTAAGGTGGAGGTGCGGCCGGCCGCTTTTTCGGCGGCCGCCTGCCCGCACCTCCGTCCCCGGCCTCCTACACCCCCCCCCCCGCGACATTGCCGGCTGTTTCCCGAGAGCCCGGCACTTCTCCTTGGTGCCGGGCTCATTTGCTGGCACTCGCGAGCGGGGATCGTGCTGTTGCAGGCACCTCCCCCTTAACAGTGGGAGGAAGGCCTGCAGTACCGCAGCGTGCCGTGCCGCAGCGGGTGGCGCTGCGGCACTTTGCGCGCCGATATTCAGTTTCAGCACCCCAAGCGGGGCGCGGGAAGCCTCGTTTAGTGGCCGGCTTCCATTTGGGGTGCAGAAACTGAATATCCCGATGGCGCAAGTGGCTCCGCGCGCAGCGGTAATTCCGGCGCCCAGGCGAGCTTGGCGCCCCAAACTGAATTTTTAGCCCAAAGCCTTCAGGCTTGTTTTTTTAACGCTCTTAGACCTTTTAGAATTATTATTTACTGTGGCCATGTTTGATTTAAACCCTTGATTTCTCTGACTGCCAGCTTTGTTTTTCTCCTTCCTGTCTTTTGCTTCTATCCTTGTTTCCCTTTCCTCTGTCTCCCTGCTCAGGTTCCCAACCCCCTGCCATTTTAGTTTAAACCCTCCCCCAGAGCACTACCAAACACTCCCCCTAGGACATCGGTCCCGGTCCTGCCCAGGTGCAAACCGTCCAGTTTGTACTGGTCCCACCTCCCCCAGAATCGGTTCCAAAGGCCCAGGAATTTGAAAATCTCCCCCTTGCACCATTCCTCTAGCCACGTATTCATCTGAAGTATCCTTCTATTTCTACTCTGACTAGCACGTGGCACTGGTAGCATTCCTAAGATTACTACCTTTGAGGCCCTATTTTTTAATTTACCTCCTAACTCCCTATATTCAGCTTTTAGGACCTCATCCCATTTTTTACCTATATCATTGGTACCTATATGCACCATGACAACTGGCTGTTCACCCTCCCCTTCCAAAATGTTCTGCAGCCGCTCTGAGACATCCTTGACTCTTGCACCAGGGAGGCAACACACCATCCTGGAGTCTCGTTTGCGGCCGCAGAAATGCCTATCTATTCCCCTTGCAATAGAATCCCCTATTACTATAGCTCTACCCCTCTTTTTCCTCCCGTCCTGTGCAGCAGAACCACCCCTGGTGCCAGGAAGTTGGCTGCTGCTGCCTTCCCCTGATAAGCCATCCCCCCCAGCAGTATCCAAAGTGGTATTACTGTTTGCGAGGGGGATGACCACAGGGGACTCCTGCACTACCTGCCTGCGCCTACTACTCTGCCTGGTGGTCACCCTTTCCCTTTCTGCCTGTGCAACCTTTACCTGTGGTGTGACCAACTGATTAAACGTTATATCCACGACGTCCTCAGCATCGCGAATGCTCCAGTATGTATCCAATCACAGCTCCAGCGCAGCAATGCGGTCTGCCAGTAGCTGCAGCTGGATACACTTCCCGCACAGGGGTGTAACACTATAGTGATTAAAATGAAATAGAAAAAAGAAGATTATGAGAAATGTTGAGTTCATAATTCTGTAGAGAACCAAGTTGAATACAAAAAGTACAGGGGAGAACTGAGAAAGGAAACAAGAGGGGCAAGAGAGTGTATGAGAATAGATTCGCGGGTGAAATTGGTTAGGATAAAAATAGATAGAGGTATTTAAAATGTTGACAGTGCTCAAAATAGACAAGTCACCCGGTTCGAATGGGATACATCCTAGGTTGCTAAGGGAAGTAAGGGTGGAAATTGCAGAGGCTCTGGCCACAATCTTCCAATCCTCCTTAGATATCGGAGTGGTACCAGAGGACTGGAGGATTGCAAGTGTTACACCGCTGTTCAAAAATGGGGAGAGGGATAAACACGGCAACTACAGGCCAGTCAGCCGAACATCGGTGGCGGGGAAACTTTTAAAGAGACATTAACCTGGGACAAAATTAATTGGTATTTGGAACAATATGGATTAGTAAATGAAAGTCAGCATAATTTGTTAAAGGCGAATTGTGTTTGACTAACTTGATCGAATTCTTTGATGAAGTAACGGAGAGGGTTGATGAGGGTAGTTTATATGGACTTTCAAAACGCATTTGATAAAGTGCCACATAATAGACTTGTTAGCAAAATTGAAGCCCATGGAATTAAAGGGGCAGTGACAGCATGGATACGAAACTGGCTAAGGGACAGAAAGCAAAGAAGTAGAGATTGAACGGTTGTTTTTCAGTCTGGAGGGAAGTGTGCAGTGGTGTCCCCCAGGGGTCGGTGTTGGGACCACTGCTCTTTTTGATATACATAATGACCTGGACTTGGGTATACAGGACATAATTTCAAAGTCTGCAGATGACACGAAACTCGGAAATGTAGTAATTTGTGAGGAGGATCGTAACAGACTTCATGAGGTCATAGACTGGTGAAATGGGCAGACACATGGCAGATGAAATTTAACACATAGAAGTGTGAAGTGATTAATTTTGGTAGGAAGAATGAGGAGAGCCAATATGAACTAAATGGTTTAAAGTGGGTACAGGAACAGAGAGTATAATTACACAAGTCTTTGAAGGTGGCAGATCAAGTTGAGAAGGATGTTAAAAAGGCATACTGGATCCTTGGCTCAGAGTACAAAAACAAGGAAGTTATGCTAAATCTTTATAAAACACTAATTAGGCCCCAGCTGGAGTGTTGTGTCCAATTCTGGGCATCACACTTTAGGAACGATGTCAAGGCCTTAGAGAGAGTGCAGAGGAGATTTACTAGAATGGTACCAGGGATGAAAGACTTCAGTTACGTGGAGAGACTAGACAAACTGGGATTGTTCTCCTTAGAGCAGAGAAGGTTAAGGGGAGATTTGATAGAAGTGTTCAAAACTTTGATGGGCATTGATAGAGTAAATAAGGAGAAACTGTTACCAGTGGCAGAAGGGTCAGTAACCAAAGCACAGATTTAAGGAAATTGGCAAAAGAACCAAAGGCGACATGAGGAAAACAATTTTTACACAGCAAGTTGTTATAATTTGGAATGCACTGCCTGAAAAGGTGGTGGAAGCAGATTCAACAATAACTTTCAAAAGAGAATTGGATAAATACTTGAAAAGGAAAAAAAAATGCTGGGTTGTAGGGAAAGAGCAGGAGAGTGGCTCTAATTGGACAGTTCTCTTAAAGAGCTGGCACAGGCACGATGGGCCGAATGGCCTCTTTCTGTGCTGTATCACTCTATGATTCTGTGATTTAGAATGGGAAACTGCTTTATACTAGTGAATAAGCAAGTGAACTGCAATGCGAGTTATAAAATAATCCCATTAATAAATGCTGCAGAGGATACAGAGCCTCTTGCTGTCTCTGGTCTTCTTGGGCAGGTGGTCCTCATTCAGGCCTGTTGTATCATTCTTCCACTACTTCAGGCTACCTATCCTTTGTTGGACGGTTATGATCGATTTCCTTGGATGAATGACCAGGCTTAATATTTGACAGGTTTGTTTCTTTCTCAGTCTCTCTTTCTGTCAGTCTCACACACTCTCTCACATTCTTTCGCACTCTTTTACACTCTCTCTGACTCCCAAATAGGTGGTCTTGGATACCAGTGACATCAGAAATCAGTACCTTCAGCTCCTCATGGGGATACTTGTACTTTTTCCTTATTTCTCAATTCACTGTGTACTGCGATTTCAAAATAGTGAAATTAATCATAGCAGCTGCAAAACTGATTTTGGTAACTTTCTAATGATATAATTATAAAGTACAATTGCAGAAATTAGTGAGAGCAGTTTATTCTTTGAATAAAGTAATACATTGTGGTCCTGTACTTTGATGTAGAAATGACTAAATTACCTTTGCCAAGGGTCAAAGGCCATGGGAAAACTGAGCCTTTGGTTCATTTGTAATTACCTACTTGTAAGCGAGCAATGGTCGGAAGGCGTAAACTGCACAAACTAATTTCCGACTTCTTTTTGTTCCTTTTTAGAGTAATTTCTCTCTTCGCTTTTGTGGGCTCTGGTCTCAGAATTCCAGCTGGCTTATGGGATATCCACCACAAGATGGAGACAATGTTACAGTGGGGAATGGCCAGACACTGCTACTAGATACTAACACCAGTGTGCTTTACTTCCTGCATGTCAAAGGTCAGGTTGTTTCTCTAAGATTAATACGCTGTTTATGTCAACCTCTGAACTTGTGTTGAGACCACAGTGGAGGGGCGCACAGTATTGAGAGCTACAACATGAGCAGTAGCCTGCCTTCATTTATATTATTTAAAAAGGATTTACATTTTTATTTTAAACTTTTTTTGTTCCTTAGAGATTACAGACAACATCTAGTTCCAAATGTGTTTTTTTTTTAAATGACCTTTTGTGGTTTTCATTCTTGTAATGGCATCAGTGATCCCCTTCAGTGCTGTAGAGAATGGATGAACATAAAGCTTGGATGTAACATAACCATTAGATGTTTAACTAGTCCTCGCCAAAGCTTTGTTTCAAAATGAAAGTACTCTTTTTGACCAAGTACTTTTACTGCATGGTATTGCCTTAACACTTCTGTTTGAATTTATTTTAAAGGGGCTTTCATGAGCTTCACCCAAAACAGGCCACACCTTAAGAAGTCCATATGGCCATAAAATGCCTGTATAGCCTAGTCAGCACAGGCTGTATAACTACTTGTGTTACTGTTTCTAACCACCTGGTGTCAGTTGTGGCTCAGTGGTAGGACTCTTGCCTCATGTGAATCAAGAAGGTTGTGGATTCAAATCCCATTACAGAGACTTAATTACAAAATTTAGGCTGATACTCCAGTGTAGTGCTGTACTGTTAGAGGTGCTATCTTTCAGATGAAACATTAGCCTGAGGCCCAGTGTGCCCTCTTGGGTGGACATAAAAAATCCCACCGTGCTATTTTGAAAAAGAGCAGGGGAATTCTCCCTGGTGTCTTGGCAATGCTCATCCATCAACCAACATCACATAAAATAGATTATCTGGTCATTACCAGATTGCTGTTTTGAGGAGCTTGCTGTTTGCAAATTGGCTGCCACGTTTCATACATTACAACAGTGACTACACTTTTTAAAAATACGTCACAAGTGGACTGGGTGACACAATAGATTGCTACATTGCATTTTGCCTCTGGAACCTAGGTTTTTTAGATATTTCCTCCATCTGCCGGCTGTTTGTCTGACCTGAAGTGGGTTTGCTGACTAGGAGGGGAACCTGAGGAGGCAGTTCAGAAATTGCAGAGTGAGTTAAATAAAATAATAACTGGGCAAAGCAATGGTGTAAAATTTAATGCAGACAAATGTAACGTGCTACACATAGGGAGAAAATATAATTGGTGTTGAAATAGCTTAGGATGAAGGTGAAAGAGACCTAGGAAGTCTTAGTTAACTTGATTCTCAACATATCTGATCAATATGAAACCGCAACCCAACAAAGTCAATGAAGTGCTGAGTTACACAGTTAAAATAGAAGAATATGGGGGAAAATTGAGTCACGCCCCCTTTGGGGCGCTACTTTTAGCGCCCTGGAAAGATTAGCGCCCCCCGCAGCCGAAATTGAGTGGCAGCGCCCCAGGAGGGAAGTGGGGCACTACTGGAAGTGCCCCGCCTCCCTCTTGGGGCGCTGCGAGGGAATATCATGGCGCTACGGCTGCTGCAGCATGTCGCGCCGCGGTATTGCAGGCCTTCCTCCCCTTCTTAAAGGGGAGGGGCCTTGCGCAGTGCGCCCGGGGCCCAGTTGGGCCACCGGGGATCGGAGTGCTTGGCAAAAGAGCCCGACACTCAAGAGAAGTGCCGGGCTCATGGAACGCATCTGGCACTCCGCGGGGGGCTGGTCAGGAGACCGGGGACGGCAATGGGGGCAGGTGCTGGCTGGTGGCCTGCAACAAAAATGGCCGCCCGGCACCTCGCCTTTAAATAGCGCCGCCTCGGCCACAGGTAGGCCCCCCTGACCCCGTCAGACATAGCGTCCGGCAGTAAGTCAGGGGGCGCTACTGAAGATCGCGGCCGGGGCGCTGCACACGGCGATGACGTCAGCTCCGGCGGCGCAGCACCACGGGGCGCTAACGGTTACCACCGCCGCTAACCTTCCGCTGAATTTCGTGGGAGGCATTGGCGGCGCCACGCCCGGGCGCTAGTTGCTTTGCGCCCCGCCCTCTTAGGGCGCTAACAGGAGGCGCAAAGCAACCGAATTTTCCCCCCTATAGGTCAACCAAAATTTGACCAAGCTATATAGTGCTCTGGTCAGACCACACATTGCATGGTGCATCCAGTTCTGCTTGCCAAAACACAAGGAAGAGAATAAAGCAATAGAATTAGTGCACAGTAGAGCCACGAGGCTGATCCCTAGTGTCAAAGGTCGATCTATGAGGAAAGGCTGGAGAAAATTTGGCTTTTCATTGTAGAAAGGAAGCATCGAAGAGGAGATCTGGAATGGAGAGGGAAGACCGAGAATATCACTTTACATTGCGCGAGTAGGACAAGAGGACACAGGTTCAAACTAGTAAAGGGTAAATTTAAGACTGATATTAAGGAATTCTTCTTCACACAAAGAATGATCAACACATGGAACAGACTCCCAGGAAGAGCAGTGGAGCTGAAAACACTGGAATAGTTTAAGAAATAAAATTTGGGCATTTAGGATCTCTGGATGGGTGAAGTAAACTGGGTTAAAATGGCTTTCCTCATCTGTAATTATCTTGTGAATATAGATGGCTTTAAGAAACAAATCTACCTGTAATTTGCACAGATAAGCATTATAAAGATGGCTGTAGTGGGAAATGGAAGTGTCACATTGCAGCAGTGATGGATAGTCTTCTGAAGTTGGGGTTAAGGCACATTACTGAATAGAGTGGAGAGAGCTTTACTCTTCACCTTGCTATGGAGTGTCTAAACCACGGCCCATAGCCCATGAGCCCAGACAATTTGGCCAACAAAGCCCAGACAACACCTTTTCTATTTGTGCGTATACTGCTTACTCTCTGGTTTGTCCTGTTTGAATTTTGTGGGTCTGGACCTGTGGAAAAGGCAGTTCTTAGCATTATTATCTCACTGATGAAAAATCCTAAATAAGAACACCAAGGTATATTAGCATCCATAGCTTGAAATACATTCAAATTAATGGGAGCTGATACATTTTTATGTCTCTTCTGGTCTTCTTACTCTAGATTATCTCAGATTACTCTCATGGGCAAGTCCCAACCCAATAACTTTGAGAGTGTCTATCATAGCCTTGAGAGCAAGGTAGGCCTTCAGTAATGTGCCTGAGAGAATGAACAGCAAATACGCTCTGGTAAATTTTTAAGCTGCTGGAATTTATTCTATGCCTCTCCAATCGTTAAAATCAGGTGAGCATCATATCGGACCTTGCTTTGAGTTGAACGAACGCTGTTATTGTTACATAAAAACATAAGAAATAGGAGCAGGATTAGGCCATTCGGCCCCTCGATCCTGCTCCGCCATTGAATGAGATCATGGCTGATCCTCTGCCTCAACTCCATTCACCGGCCCTATTGCCATATCCCTTGATGCCTTTACTAGTCAGAAATCTATCAATCTCTGTTTTGAATATACCCAATGACTGAGCCTCCACAGCCCTCTGGGGTAGAGAATTCCAAAGATTCACCACCCACTGTGTGAAGAAATTTCTTCTCATCTCGGTCCTGAATGGCCTACCCTTTATCCTGAGGCTGTGGCACCTGGTTCTAGACTCCCCAGCCAAGGGAAACATTCTCCCAGCATCCACCCTAACAAGCCCTGCAATAATTTTGTATGCTTCAATGAGATCCCCTCTCATTCTTCTGAATTCAAGAGAATACAGGCCTAGTTTACTCAATCTCTTCTCATACGACAGGCCCGCCATCCCAGGAATCAATCTCGTGAACCTTTGTTGCACTCCCTCTATGGCAAGTATATCCTTCCTTAGGTAAGGAGACCAAAATTGTACACAGTACTTCAGGTGTGGTCTCACCAAGGCCCTATATAATTGGAGTAAGACTTCTTTACTCCTGTACTCAAATCCTCTTGTAATGAAGGCCAGCATACCATTTGCCTTCCTAATGGCTTGCTGCACCTGCACATTCACTTTCAGTGACTCATGTACAAGGACACCCAGGTCCCTTTGAGCATCTGCATTCCCCAATCTTTCACCATTTAGGAAATACTCTGCCTTTCTGTTTTTTCTACCAAAGTGGATAACTTCACATTTATCCACATTATAATCCATCTGCCATGTTCTCGCCCACTCACTGAGCCTGTCGAGATCCCCTTGAAGCCTCTTCACATCCTCTTCACAACTGACACTGTCACCTAGCTTTGTGTCATCAGCAAATTTGGAAATGTTACATTTAGTCCCCTCATCCAAATCATTGATATAGATTATGAATAGCTGGGGCCCAAGCACTGATTCTTGCAGTACCCCACTAGTCACAGCCTGCCATCCTGAAAAAGACCCGTTTATCCCTATTCTTTGTTTTCTGTCTGTTAACCAATTCTCAATCCATGCTAGTATATTACCCCCAATTCCATGTGCCCTAATTTTGTTCACCAACCTCTTATGTGGGACATTATTGAAGGCCTTCTGAAAATCCAAATACACCACATTTACCGGTTCCCCTTTATCTACTCCACTAGTTACATCCTCAAAGAACTCCAATAGGTTTGTCAAACAGGATTTCCCTTTCATAAATCCATGTTGACTCTGCCCAATCTTCCTATTAGTTTCTAAGTGCCCAGTTATTGCATCCTTTATAATAGATTCCAGCATTTTCCCAACTACTGATGTGAGGCTAACAGGTCTGTAGTTCCCCATTTTCTCTCTCCCTCCTTTCTTAAATAGCGGGGTTACATTTGCTATCCTCCAATTTGCAAGAATCATTCCAGAATCTATAGAATTTTGGAAGATGACAACCAATGCATCCACTATCCCAATGGCCACCTTTCAAAACCCTAGGATGTAAGTTATCCAGTCCTTGGGATTTATCGACTTTTAGTCCCATTAATTTTGCTAGCACTGTTTTTTTTTACCAATAATAATTTTTTCAAGTTCCTCATTCTCACCACACCCTTGGTTTTCTCGTATTTCTGGGAGGTTTTTTGTGCCTTCCTCCGTGAAGACAGAAACAAAGTATTTATTTAATTTCTCTGCCATTTCCTCATTCCCCATTATAAATTCTCCCATTTCTGACTGTAAAGGACCTACATTTACCTTTGCCAGTCTTTTCCTTTTCACATACCTATAAAAGCTTTTACAATCCGTTTTTATATTTTTCTCTAGTTCCTGCTCATATTCCATTTTCCCTTTCTTTTGCTGTAATCCTATTCAACAGAAGCTTGGAGTTTAACGACGTGAATAGTTGGCCACATTAAATTGATGCAGAGCAAAGGAATTCCTTTGAGACACATTTCAGTCCAGTTTATAGTCTTTCGTTTGGCCGTTCTTCAGTGCATCACCAAGCATGCATCGCGACTGATCCAGAGGTCCACACATGTGTGATGGTCCCTATATTTAGAGGCCTATTTTATCCCTTTTGGTTTCAATTTCTGGTGGCCCAAGTGCCTGAAGATTGGAACAAAGTCATTTGGAAGATTTCAAAAACATCTAAATAATTTTTTTGTCCCATTCTCAACACATACTCGAGGCCATGCGTCTTCTAGTGGCCTGCATTCCTTTTCCAGTAGCTTTCTCATATCAGGCAATCCCTGCTCCACCCCCACCATGAGGCAGCTCAATGTCTAACAGAAGAAAACATAAATGTTAAAGGTAAATGGCATTAAAGCAGTAGAGAGGGAAAATAAAAGCTCCAGTAGCTAGATAGTATAAAAGTATTAAAATAATTATTAAATAGAATGAATAAAAAACAAAAGAAAGCAAAAGAAAATGCTATAATGAAGCCAGACAAGAAATGTGGACAAAAAACTGAAGGAGAGGAGAAAAAAAACTCAAGTAGAAAAAATTAAAAAGTGGCATCAAGCTCCAGGACCCTTCCTCGGCACTACCTCAGTATTGTGAATCACAGGATTTCCCCTTCATGCTGCTAAATACAACACCCATTACAATGCTGCCAGACTCTAGGATACCCTTCAATGCTGCTCAACTTCACAGCCCCCTCGCCCTTACTGTTAAGCCTTACTGTTAAGCCTCAGCACTCCTCCCTCCTCCCCCACCATGGTACTCATTGAAACATATAAATTTCTGACAGGGCTAGACTGACTGGATGCAGGGAGGATGTTTCCCCTGGCTGGAGGGTCTAGAACGAGGGGTCACAGTCTCAGAATACGGGGTAGGACATTTAGGACCGAGATGAGGAGAAATTTCTTCACTCAGAGAGTGGTGAACCTGTGGACTTGTCCTCCACGGCCTTCTGTGGTAGAGAAGTCACTGAATATATTTAAGAAGGAGATTGATAGATTTCTGGACACAAAAGGCATCAAGGGATATGGGGAGAGAGCGGGAATATGGTATTGAGATAGAGGATCAGCCATGATCATATTGAATGGCGGAGCAGGCTCGAAGGGCTGAACGGGCTACTCCTGCTCCTATTTTTCTATGTTTCAAACCCAGGACCTGCCACCGCAGTCTCCCCCCCGCAGTCACCCCCCAACACTCCCCCCCCACACTCCCCCCCCCACACTCCCCCCCCACACTCCCCCCCCCACACTCCCCCCCCCACACTCCCCCCCCACACCCCCCCCCCCCACACTCCCCCCCCACACTCCCCCCCACACCCCCCCCCACACTCCCCCCCACACTCCCCCCCCCACACTCCCCCCCCCACACTCCCCCCCACACTCCCCCCCCCCACACTCCCCCCCCACACTCCCCCCCCCACACTCCCCCCCCACACCCCCCCCCACACTCCCCCCCACACTCCCCCCCCCACACTCCCCCCCCACACCCCCCCCCACACCCCCCCCCACACTTCCCCCCCCCACACTCCCCCCCCACACTCCCCCCCCCACACTCACCCCCCCACACTCCCTCCCCCACACTCCCCCCACACACTCCCCCCCACACTCCCCCCCCCACACTCCCCCCCCCACACTCCCCCCCCCACACTCCCCCCCCACACTCCCCCCCCCACATTCCCCCCCACACTCCCCCCCCACACTCCCCCCACACACTCCCCCCCCCACATTCCCCCCCACACTCCCCCCCCACACTCCCCCCACACACCCCCCCACACTCTTCCCCCCACACTCCCCCCTACACTCCCCCCCTACACTCCCCCCCTACACTCCCCCCCTACACTCCCCCCCTACACTCCCCCCCACACTCCCCCCCACACATTCCCCCCACACTCCTACCCACACTCCTACCCACACTCCTCCCCCACACTCCCCCCCACACTCTTCCCCCCACACTCCCCCCCCACACATTCCCCCCACACTCCTCCCCCACACTCCTCCCCCACACTCCCCCCCACACTCTTCCCCCCACACTCTTCCCCCACACTCTTCCCCCGACACATTCCCCCCACACTCCCCCCCCACACTCCCCCCCCACACTCCCCCCCACACTCCGCCCCACACTCCCCCCCCCACACATTCCCCCCACACTCCTACCCACACTCCTACCCACACTCCTACCCACACTCCTCCCCCATACTCCCCCCCACACTCTTCCCCCCACACTCCCCCCCCACACATTCCCCCCACACTCCTCCCCCACACTCCCCCCCACACTCCCCCCCCACACTCCCCCCCCACACTCTTCCCCCCACACTCTTCCCCCCACACTCCCCCCCGACACATTCCCCCCACACTCCCCCCCCACACTCCCCCCCCACACTCCCCCCCACACTCCCCCCCCCACACTCCCCCCCCCCACACTCCCCCCCCCCACACTCGCCCCCCCACACTCGCCCCCCCACACTCCCCCCCCACACTCCCTCCCCCACACTCCCCCCCCACACTCCCCCCCCACACTCCCTCCCCCACACTCCCCCCCCACACTCCCCCCCCCACACTCCCCCCGCCACACTCCCCCCCCCACACTCCTCCCCCACACTCCCCCCCCCACACTCCCCCCCCACACTCCCCCCCCCACACTTCCCCCCCCCACACTCCCCCCCACACTCCCCCCCCCACACTCCCCCCCCCACACTCCCTCCCCCACACTCCCCCCCCCACACTCCCCCCCCCACACTCCCCCCCCCACACTCCCCCCCCACACTCCCCCCCCACCACACTCCCCCCCCCACACTCCCCCCCCACACTCCCCCCCCCACACTCCCCCCCCACACTCCCCCCCCACACTCCCCCCCGACATTCCCCCCCACACTCCCCCCCACACTCCCCCCACACACCCCCCCACACTCTTCCCCCCACACTCCCCCCCTACACTCCCCCCCTACACTCCCCCCCTACACTCCCCCCCACACTCCCCCCCCACACATTCCCCCACACTCCTACCCACACTCCTACCCACACTCCTCCCCCACACTCCCCCCCACACTCCCCCCCACACTCTTCCCCCCACACTCCCCCCCCACACATTCCCCCCACACTCCTCCCCCACACTCCTCCCCCACACTCCCCCCCCCACACTCTTCCCCCCACACTCTTCCCCCCACACTCCCCCCGACACATTCCCCCCACACTCCCCCCCCACACTCCCCCCACACTCCCCCCCACACTCCCCCCCCACACATTCCCCCCACACTCCTACCCACACTCCTACCCACACTCCTACCCACACTCCTCCCCCACACTCCCCCCCACACTCTTCCCCCCACACTCCCCCCCCACACATTCCCCCCACACTCCTCCCCCACACTCCTCCCCCACACTCCCCCCCACACTCTTCCCCCCACACTCTTCCCCCCACACTCTTCCCCCCACACTCCCCCCCGACACATTCCCCCCACACTCCCCCCCCACACTCCCCCCCACACTCCCCCCCACACTCCCCCCACACACTCCCCCTCCACACAGTCCCCCCGCCAACAGTCCCCCCCCCCCCACAGTCCCACGCCCCCCACCTCTGACCCCCACCACAATCCCTGGTATATCTTGCCTGGCATCTTGCTGTGTATCCTTAGCTTTAAAATATAAGAGCTAACAGACCGTGAACAGACCCGACACCAAGCGGCGGGTCAGCCAATTTAGATAGTTAAAAGTTTATTAAAAGGTAGTTAAGATTTTACCATTTTACCAGGTTTTCAACGAGGTTCTCGGAGAGCGGCTATCAAGTGTCACTTCTTCTTAGGCAGTCCCTCGGAACCGAGGATGACTTGCTTCCACATTAAAAATGAGTTTGCAGGTGACAGATTAGTCCAATGCGGGACCTACAGTCTCTGTCACAGGTGGGGCAGACAGTGGTTGAAGGGGCGAGTGGGTGGGGTGCTTGGGTTGACGTGTGCTCCTTGCGCTGCCTGCGCTTGGCTTCTGCTTGCTCCTGGTGAAGAGACTCGAGGTGTTCGGCGCCTTCCCGGATGCTTCTCCTCCACTTTGTGCGGTCTTGGGCCAGGAATTCCCAGGTGTCGGTGGGGATGTTACACTTTTTCAAGGAGGCTTTGAGGGTGTCCTTGAAGCGTTTCCTCTGCCCACCTGGGGCTCTCTTGCCATGCCGGAGCTCCGAGTAGAGCGCTTGTTTTGGGAGTCTCGTATCGGGCATGCAGACAATGTGACCCGTCCATCGGAGCTGATCGAGTGTGGTCAAAGCTTCGATGCTGGGGATGTTAGCCTGAGCAAGAACACTGACATTGGTGCGCCTATCCTGCCAATGGATTTGCATGATCTTGCGGAGGCAACGTTGGTGGTACCTCTCCAGTGCTTTGAGGTGCCTGCTGTACATGGTCCATGTCTCTGAGGCATACTGCAGGGCGGGTATCACTGCTGCTCTGTAGACCATGAGCTTAATGCCGGGTTTGAGGTCCTGGTCTTCAAACAATCTCTTCCTCAGGCGACCGAAGGCTGCACTAGCACACTGAAGGTGGTGTTGGACTTCATCGTCGATGTTTGCCCTTGTTGACAGTAGGCTCCCGAGGTATGGAAAGTGGTCCACGTTGTCCAAGGCCTTGCTGTGGATTTTGATAATCGGGGGGCAGTACTGTGTGGCGGGGGCAGGTTGGTAGAGGACCTTTGTCTTACGGATGTTTAGTGTAAGGCCCATGCTCTCGTTCGCTTCGATGAAGATGTTGACGATGGTTTGGAGTTCGACCTCCGAGTGAGTGCAGACGCAAGCGTCGTCTGCATATTGTAATTTGACGACAGAGGATGGGACGACCTTGGATCTGGACTGGAGGCGACGGAAGTTGAACAGTTTCCTGTTTGTTCTGTAAATTAGCTCCACTCCAGTGGGTAGCTTACTGAGGGTGCGATAGAGCATTGCAGCAAGGAAGATTGAGAAGAGGGTTGGTGCGGTGACACAGCCTTGCTTGACCCCGGTTCATATGTGAATTGGGTCTGTGGTGGAACTGTTGGTCAGGATCACGGCTTGCATGTCATCGTGAAGCAGGTGGAGGATAGTGACAAACTTTTGAGGGCAGCCGAATTTGAGGAGGACACTCCATAATCCCTCATGGTTGACAGTTTTGAAGGCCTTTGTGAGATCAAAGAAGGCCATGTACAGCGGTTGGTGCTGTTCCCTGCATTTCTCTTGTAAATGACGTGCGGTGAAGATCATGTCCATTGGGTTCTCAATGACTGTGGATTACTGTGAATAGGTGAAAGCTGCAAAAGTGATATAAAAGTAAACAAATACGATTTGGTTGGGATTACGGAAACGTGGCTCAAGGAAGGCCAGGACTGGGAACTCAACATCCAGGGGTATTCAATATTCAGGAAAGATAGGCAAAAAGGAAAGGGAGGTGTGGTAGCATTACTGGTTAAAGAAGGGATTAACACAATTGTAATGAAGGATATTAGCCCTGATGAGGTGGAATCTGTATGGGTAGAATTGAGAAATACTAAGGGCAAAAAAACGTTAGTGGGAGTGGTTTATAGACCTCCAAACAGTAAGGCGGAGGTTGGGGATGGCATTAAAAGAGAAATTAAAGAAGCGTGCAATAAGGGCACAGCAGTCATCATGGGTGACTTTAATCTACATATAGATTGGGCCAACCAAATGAGTAACAATACTGTGGAGGAGGAATTCCTGGAGTGTTTACGGGATGGTTTCCTGGACCAATATGTCGAGGAACCAACCAGAGATCAGGCCATCTTAGACTGGGTATTATGTAACGAGAAAGGATTAATTAGCAATCTTGTTGTAAGAGGCCCGTTGGGTCGGAGCGATCATAATATGATCGAATTCTTCATTAAGATGGAGAATGAAGTAGTTGACTCGGAGACTAGGGTCCTCAATTTCAATAAAGGAAACTACGATGGTCTGAGGAAAGAGTTGGGTAGGATTGATTGGGGAATGGCACTCAAAGGGTTGACGGTGGATAGGCAATGGCAAACATTCAAAGACCGAATGGATGAACTACAGAATTTGTTCATCCCAGTTCGGCATAAAAATAAAACAAAAAAGGTGACCCAACCGTGGCTAACAAGGGAAATTAGGGATAGCATAAGGTCCAAGGAGAGGGCATATAAATTGGCCAGAAAAAGCAATAATCCTGAGGATTGGGAGCAGTTTAGGATTCAACAAAGGAGGACAAAGGGATTAATTAAGAAAGGGAAAATAGAATATGAGAGTAAGCTTGCAGAGAACATAAAAACTGACTGTAAAGCTTTTATAGATATGTGAAGAGAAAAAGATTGGTGAAGTCAAGCATAGGTCCCTTACAGTCAGAATCGGGGGAATTTATAATGGGGAACAAAGAAATGGCAGACCAACTAAATACATATTTTGGTTCTGTCTTCACAAAGGAGGACACAAATAACCTCCCAGAGATGCCGGGGAACATAGGTTCTGATGAAAGGGTGGAACTGAAAGAAATCAGTATTTGTAGGGAAATGGTGTTAGGAAAATTGATGGGACTGAAGGCCGATAAATCCCCAGGGCCTGATAATCTACATCCCAGGGTACTTAAGGAAGTGGCCCTAGAAGTAGTGGATGCATTGCTGGTCATCTTCCAGAACTCGATAGACTCTGGAACGGTACCCATGGATTGGTGGGTAGCTAATGTTACCCCACTATTCAAAAAAGGTGGTAGAGAAAAGGCGGGGAATTATAGACCGGTAAGCTTGACATCGGTAGTGGGGAAAATGCTAGAGTCCATTATAAAAGATGTAATAGCAGAGCACTTGGAAAGCAGTGACTGGATCGGACAAAGTCAACATGGATTTACAAAAGGTAAATCATGCTTGACTAATCTACTGGAATTTTTTGAGGATGTAACTGGTAAAATAGATAAGGGAGAACCAGTGGATGTGGTGTATTTGGACTTTCAGAAGGCTTTCGATAAGGTCCCGCATAAGAGATTAGTGTGTAAAGTTAAGGCACATGGGATTGGGGGCAAGGTATTGACTTGGATAGAGAACTGGTTGGCGGACAGAAAGCAAAGAGTTGGAATAAATGGGTCGTTTTCCGAGTGGCAGGCAGTGACTAGTGGGGTACCGCAAGGATCGGTCCTAGGACCCCAGCTGTTCACAATATATATTAATGATCTGGACGAGGGAATTGGATGTAATATCTCCAAATTTGCAGACGACACAAAGCTGGGGGGGAGGGTATGCTGTGAGGAGGATGTCGTGAAACTCCAGCACGATTTGGACAGGTTGGGTGATTGGGCAGAAACATGGCAAATGCACTATAATGTGGATAAATGTGAGGTTATCCACTTTGGTGGCAAAAACAGGAAGGCAGATTATTATTTGAATGGTAATAGATTGGGAGAAGGGGAAGTGCAAAGAGACCTGGGTGTTCTTGTACACCAGTCGCTGAAGGTAAGCATGCAGGTGCAGCAGGCGGTTAAGAAGGCAAATGGTATGTTGGCCTTCGTAGCAAGAGGGTTCGAGTACAAGAACAAGGATGTCTTGCTGCAGTTGCAGAGGGCCTTGGTGAGACCACACCTTGAGTATAGTGTGCAGTTTTGGTCGCCTTACCTGAGGAAGGACGTTCTTGCCATGGAAGGAGTGCAGCGAAGATTCACCAGGCTGATACCTGGGATGGCAGGAATGACGTATGAGGAGAGATTGTGTCGATTGGGCTTATACTCACTGGAGTTTAGAAGATTGAGAGGGGATCTCATCGAAACCTATAAAATTCTGTCAGGCCTGGACAGACTAGATGCAGGAAGGATGTTTCTGATGGCCGGGGAGTCCAGAACCAGGGGTCATAGTCTAAGGATAAGGGGTAAGCCATTTAGGGCTGAAATGAGGAGGAATTTCTTCACCCAGAGAGTGGTGAACCTGTGGAATTCTCTGCCACAGAGGGCGGTGGAGGCCAGTTCATTAAGTATATTCAAGAAAGAGTTGGATATATTTCTTAAGGCTAAAGGGATCAAGGGATATGGGGAGAAGGCAGGGACCGGGGTACTGAATTTGGATGATCAGCCATGACCTCATTGAATGGCGGAGCAGGCTCGAAGGGCCGAATGGCCTACTCCTGCTCCTATCTTCTATGTATCTATGTATCTATGTAAAAGCTACCATTTCACAGCAGTTCACTTCCCAATCTTAGAAGCTGGAGCATTAATGACTTGGAACCCACTTTTGAGCTTTATGCACGTTTGAAGTGTTTGGAGTAATATCTCTATCTACTGTCCCCTCCTTAGTACAACCTATATCAACATTGACATATTCCTTCTGTCAGGTAAGGAGGTCAGGAGTTGGGTTACCATGAAATGATCTCTTTACTTGACAGCTGCAAATGTGCTATAAAAGCTCCCATCTCACAGCTGTTCACTTTCCAAGCTCAGAAGCTGTTGCTTACAACATTTGGAAGACAGATTGAACTTTATACAGGTTGCAAGTGTTTGGAGTAAACTCTGTATCCAGTGTCACCTCATTGGAACAACCTCTCTCACCAATGACAAATTCCTTCTGTCATCTCAACCTCACCTGCCATCTATTCCATCAGCATCGGTGCTCTTGAAAAAATCTCACCTTGGTCCTCAAAATCCCAACACAATCAACCCCAACACCAGCATCACCGGGCACACCAGCAGCATCAACATCCATTCCAACCTTCTCCGCAATCAACTGATGCTGCACAGGACACAGGCATCATCACCTGTGCACATTGCTGCCCGGGAGACCAGGGATGGCCTCACCATGTCAAGATTAGCTTCACGTAACACTGTACACCCTGGCTGCCACATGATGCACCACCACCCCACACCAGCACCATGAAGCACCCCTACAGTGTCCAAGCCATTCCTTTCACACTCATCACCATTGTGGGCAGGAGGGGGGTGGGGGACGTTAAAGAAACATCGAAACATAGGAGCAGGAATAGACCATTCGGCCCTTCGAGCCTGCTCCAACATTCAATATGATCATGGCTGATCCTCTATCTCAATACCATTGTAGTGGCGCTTTTATGGCTCTTACAACCATATTCCTGCTCTCTCCCCATACCACTTGATGCCTTTTGTGTCTAGAAATCTATCTAGCTCCTTCTTAAATATATTCAGTGACTTGGCCTCCACAGCTTTCTGTGGTAGAGAATTCCATAGGTTCACCACCATCTGAGTGAAGAAACTTCTCCTCATCTCAGTCCTAAATGTCCTACCCCGTATCCTGAGACTGTGACCCCTCGTTCTAGACCACCCAGCCAGGGGAAACATCCTCCCTGCATCCAATCTGTATAGCCCTGTTAGAATTTTATAGATTTCAATGAGATCCCCTCTCATTCTTCTAAACTCTAGTGAATACAGACCTAGTCAACCCAATCTCTCCTCATAAGACAGTCCTGCTATCCCAGGAATCAGTCTGGTGAACCTTTGCTGCACTCCCGCTATGGCAAGTATATCCTTTCTTAGGTAAAGAGACCAAAACTGCACACAGTACTCCAGGTGTGGCCTCACCAAGGCCCTGTACAACTGTAGTAAGACATCCTTGCTCCTTTACTCAAATCCTCTTGCAATGAAGGCCAACATACCATTTGCCTTCCTAACTGCATGCTGCACCTGCATGTTTGTTTTCAGCGACTGGTGTACAAAGATACCCAGGTCCCTTTGTACATCAACATTTCCCAATCTATCACCATTTACATAATACTCTACCTTTCTGTTTTTCCTGCCGGAGTGGATAACTTCACATTTATTCACGTTATACTGCATCTGCCATGTATTTGCCCACTCACTCAACTTGTCTAAATCGCCTTGAAGCCTCTTTGCATCCTCCTCACAACTCACAATCCCACCTAGTTTTGTGTCGTCAGCAAACTTGGAAATATTACATTTGGTTCCCTCATCCAAATCATTGATATATATTGTGAATAGCTGGGGCCCAAGCACTGAACCGTGCGGTACCTCACTAGTCACCGCCTGCCACACTGAAAAAGACCCATTTATTCCTACTCTCTGTTTCCTGTCTGTTAACCAATTTTCAATCCATGCCAGTATATTACCCCCAATCCCATGTGCTTTAATTTTGCACAATAACCTCTTTTGTGGGACTTTACCAAAGGCCTCCTGAAAATCCAAATGTCTCACCATTCTCTGCAACTCACTCAGACACTTTCAAAGGTGCACACAAATCTGTCCAAGAAGGCAAAGTAGTGACAATAAGGATTTCAACGCTTGACAACACATTAACAGAAAGTTTACATGAACATTGGCTAAAAAAAAACCAAGCACCTACCCTTGTGTGTTGTTAGTTGGTATGATTGTATTAGGATGAAGGTGAGTGTGAGGGGTGGCTAGTGAGATGGGGATGTGATAATGTAGATAGAGAGGGATGGGTGGAGGTGCAAGGTAAGTTGGCATGAGTAAGGATGTGCAGGAGTAGGGTAGGGAAGGCAGAGTGATGGGGATGTGATGAGTGGCACAGGAGGTTGAGTGTGGCTTTGCAGTAACGTTTTGTGATCTACAGAGATCATTGAAAGGTTTGTGCCACTGCAGCCTGGTCCTCCTGGCAACATCCCTGCTTGTGACCTCCTGTGCAATGTGCAACCAGGCTGCGTTGATCTCCTGGGGCGGTCTCTTCCGCCCATTGAAAGGGAAGAGAACATCCCTGTGTGCTGTGACTCCCTCTATAAGCATATGGAGGGAGTCATGGGAGAGCCTGGGCCAGCCGTGCACCTCTGTGCAGTGATTGTCAGTGTTTGCAGCACCTCAATGCTGTAGGACACTGACAGCACAACTGTCAAAATCAATGTGGCCATGGTACCTTTAAGGATGACATCATCAGACCCGCTTCCTTTTAATTGGCCGGGAACCTCACAGGGCGGGCTTAACAAGCCCAATCAGGGCAAAATCACTTGGAGGAGGTGGGATGAAGATAGGTGTGGAGTCTGAGGTCGCTCTCTACTCCGGCCGCACCGCACTCGCCACGGCCGGCGCAATCACGGCCATAAAGTGTGAATTGGAGGATGTGTCCACCTAGCGTTACGCATCCTGTGTCACATTTTGATTCCACACATCTTGACTTAATACAATCTGGTGGCATTCCTTTTGACTGAATCATGACTGTAGCTATGACAACTCAGAAAAACAAAACCTGGACCAATCAAATCACTCAAAATGCTTTTCAAATTCCATTTGACCTCCATTTTTGTATTTCAGCTAGTCGATTAGATAGAGGTTAACATAAGAACATAAGAAATAGGAGCAAGAGTAGGCCATACGGCCCCTCGAGCCTGCTCCGCCATTCAATAAAATCATGGCTGAACTTCTACATCAACTCCATTTTCCTTATCGCTTGATTCCCTTAGTGCCTGAAAATCTATCGATCTCAGTCTTGAACATACTCAACGACTGAGCATCCACAGCCCTCTGGGATAGAGAATTCCAAAGATTCACAACCCTCTGTGTGAAGTGATTTCTCCTCATCTCAATCCTAAATGGCCAACCCCTTATCCTGAGACAATGTCCCCTAATTCTAGACTCTCCAGCCTGGGGAAACAGCCTCTCAGCATCTACAGACTACTAACATATAACATAACAAACATGTAAAAACATGAATAATTTGCAAAAAATATTCCACCTTGCCTATGAAATTGCCCTATTCCTCTGCTAAATGTCTCTTGCAACTTTTACCCCAAGACTTCATTTCTATCAGACACCTGGGACCTTAATTTCCCTGTCATTGCCACTCTCTTCTCTTCCTCTAACTGCAGTCTCTACCCTCAAAGTTTCAACATCACAGGGCTGTTTAACAAATGACCTTCCTGACTCTCCTCCTGGCTGTTGCCCCACTCTTTCTCTTGGCTGACCCCTGCCTGACTCCTTCTCTCTCTGATGTCCTGCTTGACTCTTTCCAGACCCCACTTTTTCTTCCCCCTCATTGGCTGCCCACCTACTCTTTCTCCCTGAGAACAGTACTTTGGACTCGTTCCCACTCCACCCCACCTTTTCTGGCACTGGCTGCCTGCCGACTTCTTAACTGCCGACCACGCCAGACTATTGCAACTCCCTTCCCACTGGCTGCCTGTCCGCTTCCCATCCAACCCCTTCCCTGCTGCCCTCACACTAACTGCCCACCTGAATCATTCGCACCAACCTTCCTCCACACTTCAAGCCAGCTCTATTACACGGGCTCATAAACTAAACTCAAATGATCTGAAATAACAGCTGATCAAAAGAGAAGTCAATAGGGACTAAATGGAGATAAGTGAATATAGTACACCAGACAAAAAGATCGTAATGCATGTAGGGAGCAGAAACAATCAAAAGCAATTCAATTCACCAAGTATGTGATAAAAAAAGAAATCAATTGCACAAAACGTGATGAGAATACCAAACTAATCCAAAACCATTACAGAACAGAATGAAATAGGGGCAACATACAGAAAAATCCAATAAGGTGCAACATACACTCAAACGAAAAACAAATCTACTTGTCCAATAAGAACGAACCAGTGAAAAATAAAGCAAAACTTTTACAGAGATAGGATACAAAACAAAACATTAAATCAGCAATCGTTATTGTAGTAGAAAAGGCCAGTAAAACAAACCACAGTGATTATGACATTCAAACATCATAAACTTACATTTACTACTATATATAAGTATATAAAGCACATTAATTACATTTTAATTTCTATATAAATATTTTTATACATACAATCTATTTTTACCATAATTTATTTATTTTTATTCTACATTCCATTTATTCTCCTCAGGAACTGAAGTATACCTCCATTATAATATATTAATGTCAATGGATGGAAAACCGCAGGCAGTACTCCACCAATTTTCTGATAACCCTCCCGCAGTGTGGTGGAGTGGGGCAGAGGAAAATTCAACTCATTATCTGCTACCTTACGTAATCCTATCCTTATAAACTGTATCTGTTATATCATCATCCTACCTCAATAAATCATATCCATTACATGATCTAATCCTACCTGTTTAAATTTACATATCCTTGCCGACTACCCCTGAGCAATGCCACAGGAGATCTACTTGTGTATTACAGGAATCCCTCCCCAACCGCAGGGATACGTCCCTGAAAACCCCTGTGGTTAGTAAAACTGCGGTTGGCAAATTCAGTATAAATGTGTATAAACACAATAAAAAAGAATATAAAAACATAAAAATCATGTTATTTACCTTATTCCTAAATTAAAAACTGGTGATATGCGAATTTCACTGCCGCGGTTGGCGAAAATTGTTGCAGAGAGTGTATACATGAAATCTGCATATGGCAAAACCGCGGCTTGGGTGGGATTCCTGTACTAGAATAAATTAGATTAGATTAATAGTAAATTGATTTGTACTCCTGCTTCAGAATATGGTAGGGCTGAACAGGCTAGGCATGTGTTTTCCTCCCTCCCTCCCCTGCAGCTGGTTTCATTGCGATATTGAGATTCTGTACAGAGTGAACCCTGTAATGAAATGCAGGCATGGTATATGCAGCACCCATGTAATACGCATCAACAGTTCATTTCAGTGATTGGGATGATAACACAAGCCAATTGTGTCTTATCTAAATCATTTAAAAAAGTCATATGAATTATTCTAAGGAGGTGTTGTGCATTGCCACCATATTCATTAGATATTAATAGCTTAAGGACTTGAGTAATTATTCTTGGTGAATAATTATAATTTCCATGCCTCCTACTATAGAGAATCCTACTGTTAATGTTAAAGATCGCAAAGCCTACTTTTATAAAAGATGATTGGTTCTTAACCATCTTGAGTAAGATATAGAGTTCTGGTCATCGCAGCAAAATGGTTGTCATTATTGCCCTTGAGAGCGCGAAGAGGTGACCCAACAAGATGAATCCAAATATCAGGAATCTAAGTTTTGAGGAAATGTTAAGGAAGATGGGTTTGATTTTTTTGGAAAATGGAAGACCTGAAGGTAATTCGTTTTGAAATTCTGAAGATTATGGCTGCGATTTTATCAATGGAGGCGGGTTAGGTGCAGGTTCGATGGTTGGCGGGTTCCGGTCCCGCCTTCGCTTTCAGTCGGTCAGAATTTGCGATTTTGAGTTAAGTGGCCTATTGAATCTCTGCATGCGTGCTACCCGGCCCAATTAGTGGTTTCGGGTCTGCTGCTCGCCTCTGCTGACGTTTATCAGCCAGCTGTATTTAAGGGGCTGTTGCAGCATTGTTTCATTTTCATCCTTTTCTGCTGGTCCCCATTTGCAAGTTGTAGACATGACTGCTGCAAGAGCTAAGGCCTCTCTCCGCTTTGATGATGACTCCCTCCATGCTCTTGTGGATAGAGTGAGAGGGCGCCAGGAGGTACTCTTCCCATCATCTGGATGGAGGAAGCCTCCTCAGCAAAGCAAAGCAGCCTGGCTGCAAATTGCTGAGGAGGTCAGCTCCAGATCTGTCTGTGCTCGCTCCTGGGTCCAATGCAGGAAAAGGTTTAATGACCTTGTACGCTCAGCAAAAGTGAGTATAACATCACACTTACCTTCAATCTTCTCCCCCTCTCCTCTCATCGCCAGCATTCTGCATTGTCAACCTACTTCTGCACATCCCACTTTACGAGAGCATGTGCCTTACACTAAACATCCGTAAGACAAAGGTCTTCTACCAACCCACCCTCCAATTATCAAAATCCACGACAGGGCCTTGGACAACGTGAACCACTTTCCATACCTCGGGAGCCTACTGTCAACAAGGGCAAATGTTGATGACGAAGTCCAACACCACCTTCAGTGTGCCAGTGCAGCCTTCGGTCGCCTGAGGAAGAGAATGTTTGAAGACCAGGACCTCAAACCCGGCACTAAGCTCATGGTCTACAGAGCAGCAGTGATACCCGCCCTGCAGTATGCCTCAGAGACATGGACCATGTACAGCAGGCACCTCAAAGCACTGGAGAGGTACCACCAACGCTGCCTCCGCAAGATCCTGCAAATTCATCAACATCAGTGTTCTTGCTCAGGCCAACAGCCGCAGCATCGAAGCTTTGACCACGCTCGATCAGCTCCGATGGATGGGTCACATCGTCCGCATGCCCGATACGAAACTCCCAAAACAAGCGCTCTACTTGGAGCTCTAACACAGCAAGAGAGCCCCAGGTGAGCAGAGGAAACGCTTCAAGTACACCCTCAAAGCCTCCTTGAAAAAGTGCAACATCCCCACTGACACCTGGGAATCCCTGGCCCAAGATCGCACAAAGTGGAGGAGAAGCATCCGGGAAGGCGCCGAACACCTCGAGTCTCTTCGCCAGGAGCAAGCGGAAGCCAAGCGCAAGCAGCGCAAGGAACACATGTCAACCCAAGCACCCCACCCACCCACCCCTTCAACCAGCGTCTGCCACACCTGTGACAGAGACTATAGGTCCCGCATTGGACTCATCAGTCACCTGAGAACTCATTTTTAATGTGGAAGCAAGTCATCCTCGGTTCAGAGGGACTGCCTAAGAAGAGAAGAAGAAGAAGCATTGTCAACCTACTCCTGCACATCCCACTTTACCCTTACATCCCTTGCAACCTTAACCATCCCTCTCTCTCTATGTACAGAATCACTTCACTATTCTAATATGCACCCCTCACACTCACTATCACTGGTATGCAATACTAACAACGCACAGGGAGGGCCCTTGGTATTGGCATCTCACGCCATCTTTGTCTCCCCTTAAGCATCTATGCTATGGATTCTCTACACTCACTCCAGCATTTTCACTCAAACTCCACTTGTGTCTCTCATTGCAGGAAAAGAGAGCCCACAATAAGAGGGAAAGAGCCAGGACAGGAGGAGGGGCACCTTCCATTGCCCATCTCACCACCGCTGAGGAGGCTGCTCTGGAGATCATAGGAGGTGCTGAGGATCTGGAAGTGGGGGACAGTTGGACGGGCCCAGCAAAGTAAACTGGTGACAATAGATTTGCATCCCTGTCATTTACATTGCATGAGTGATTGACATGGCATCTGATGCTCATACAGATTGAGTTATGATCATCTGCACAATTTGATGTGCATGAAACGTTAATATCACATGTCTAACTCGTGCCTTTACTCCCCCACAGGACCATCGAGAGCCCCCCTCCCCACTGTCCAGGAGGAAGAGCCGGCAGACTTCTCAGAGGAAGCTGTAACCTCTGAGGGCGCAGCGTCAGCAGAATTAAGCGCACCCAGCACCAACGAAGATACGCGCACCTTGGTGGGGCTTTCGCGAGATAGAGTAGTGTTGTCACCTGGTGTATCACAGCTCACAAGTGAGCATCAGCAGATGGTGGAGATAGGGACAGCAGTGGAGAGTCCTCGTCGGAGGCCGCAGGATGCTCCTAGCTCTGCTCAGCTGCATGTGGACTCCAGGAACAAGTGCAAGAGTCTCTGACAGGTTTTGCATCCAGGGTAACTGCGAGTGTGGAGAGAATGGCGCATGAACGCACCACCACGGATAGGATGGCAACCTCCGTGGAAAGGATGGCTACCTCAGTGGAAAGGATGGCTACGGCCATGGAGGAAATAAGTCGCCAGAGTCAGGAAAACATGGTGAATGTTCAGAATAGAATGACATCTCTGGAGGAACGATGGGCAGCTATTGAACAGAGAAACCAATGCTTCATGGAAATCCTTTTGAGGAGGACTGCCAGTGCAGATACGGGTCCTCATGCCCCCCCTGATGTGCAGCAAGGTGCTGTCCAGCCACTTGCCAGCACTGAATTGCAGCTGACCCATGAGAGGGATTTTGGTGGCAGGCAAGAAGGAAGTGTGGGCTCCTCTTCAAGTGCTCACACTCCCATGCCATTGCAAAGCCCTCGGCCAGAGCCCCACCAGAGTCCTCACCCAACTGAGATGGGCGTCTTAGCCCCTGCACAGCCGCAGGAGCAGCAGACTGTTGCCGAGCCCTTACAGGCTCGCAAACCCAAAGGACGCCCACCAAAGGTGTTGAAGTAGGAGCAGCATGAAAGTGAGCAAGGGGCCTCCACATCTGCTGAAGCCACAGGGGAAGCACCACGTCGAAGCACGCGTAAGAGAAAGATTAAGCACCTGTAGTCACAAGGGTAGTCACTTGGGTGTTTTGATGTAAGATATTTTTAATATAATCATCGCCATTTCAATTGCAATAAAGAAATGGAATAGCAAACTTTGAAAGAGTTGGCGTATGTGTTCCCAGAATTTTAAGTGTCACAGTGAGGTGTCAGGGCGCCTTTCATCTGTAATGATGGTGGTGAGAGTGATAGGAACCCACAGGTTCTTGTACATTGTGTATGGTGCGTTAAGAAGGTACCAGCCACATGTGTTTGCTTCATCTACTTAAGCGAATCTGGCATAGATTAGTGCATCCCTTGCATCAATGTGCTCGCGTGCTGCTGGAACTGGCGCACCCGCCTCTACAAGGTCTTCATTCTCCTCCTCCTCCTCTGTGGAGGCTGTGCGCTGAGCCACTTGTTCCTCAGGCAGCAGTAAGCCATGCTGCAGTGCGATGTTGGGCAGCGCACAGCAGACCACGATGATTCTGGAGATCCTGGCTGCTGAGTACTGTAGGGTTCCACCTGATCTGTCGAGGCATCTGAATCACATTTTGAGCAAGCCGAAGGTTTGCTCGATGATGGCTCTGGTGGAAATGTGACTAGCATTGTAGCACTCCTCAGCTTTGTTTGATGGCCTCCTCAACGGCATCATTGGCCAGGTCTTCAGGGGCTAGCCCTTGTCTCCAAGTAGCCATCCGGAAAGTTGGGTTGGTGGATTGAAGAGCTGAGGCACAGTAGACTGCCGCAGGATGAACGAGTCATGGCAACTGCCAGGTACTTTGCGCATACATGCATAATGTTCTTCCTGTGGTTACACACCAGCTGGATGTTAAGGGAGTGGAAGCCCTTGCGGTTGACAAATGCAGCTGGGTTGTGATGGGGTGCCCTAAGGGCCACATGTGTGCAGTCTATGACGCCTTGCACGTTTGGCAAGCCTGCCATATTTGCAAAGCCAACCACATGCGCAGTTACACTTGCTTCATCTATGGAGAAGTGGATGTAATTGTGCGCCTTGGCAAAGAGGGCATTGGTAACCTGCATGGTGCAAGTGTGTGTGGCCGACTGGGAGATTCTGCTGCTGATCCTTGGAAGGTCCCTAAATCAAAAAAATTGAGGGCGGTTGTTAAATCCGTGAATCTTGATGTATGGTGTCCTTCAATAAATCGACAGAGACTGCAGAGGAACAATCAACAGGTGTTTACTGGATGAGAGTCACCCAAAAACTAACAGTACAGATCCCTACTCAGGGTTTATATACAGGTGTGGTCACTGCCGGCACTACAATATACAGGAGCTGTAAAAAGTAGTTCTCCCCTTAAAGGTACATACACTACAATTCCTCCCCTTTTAGATTAACAGTACCATAACGTTCATTTAACAATTAACACTTTTAACATGCAACATTAACTGAAAATAGTCCATTTATAAATTCAGTCTTTGGGGCGGCTTCCTGATCCTTTCTGGATAGCGCCTTTCCTGAGTGTCTTGCTCTTGGTGCGGAGGCGATTCTGCCCCCCTGTCGTCGGTTGGTTCATCAGCTTCCGATGCTACTGTTTCTGGGGTAGATGCTACCTGTATGTCGGGTTCACCACGAGGTACGCGAGACATGGGGTTGACTCATTCCTGTGACGCTAGGATCTGGTCGACATGGCGTCTCACAATGTTCTCCCCAACATCCACTGTGTACATTAGTGGCCCCTGCCATGTGCATATCGTTCCTGGTTGCCATTTCTCTGTTCGGTAGTCGCGGGCCAAGACTGGTTCCCCGACATTGAAGCTCCTTGTCGGCTTCTCATTGATCTGCTGGAATTGCTTATTCTCAACATTTCTTCGTACATTTGGTCTGAGCAAATCTAGACGAGATCTCAACCTTCGCTTAAACAACATCATGGCCGGTGTCTGGTTGGTAACTGCATGTGCCGCATTTCTGTAGGCTAACAGGAAATTGTCCACCGTATGCTGCAGTGGAATGTCGTCATCGCACATGGCCCTTACTGCCTTTTTAAAGGTTTGTACGAACCTCTCAGCCAATCCATTTGTGTCTGGATGATACGGGGCGGATGTGTAATGCCTTATCCCATTCCTTCTCATAAATTTCCGAAACTCTTCGGACACAAACTGTGGTCCGTTATCAGAGCAAATCTGCTCTGGCAAGCCGTTCCTGGCAAATATGGTCCGTAGGACTGCAATCGTTTTCTCCGTGGTGGTGGAGGACATTTTGATCACCTCAGGCCATTTTGAGTGCGCATCCATGGCTATTAAGAACATTGAGTTCATGAATGGACCAGCAAAATCAATATGCACCCGTTGCCATGGAGATGAGGGCCACTCCCATGGGTGTAGAGGGGCATGTGATGGTGCATTTTGGACCTTCTGGCATCTTGAGCAGCTCTTTGTCAGGTCCTCGATTTGCTGATCGATCCCCGGCCACCACGCATAAGCCCTAGCAAGGCTTTTCATTTTCACCCCTCCCAGATGGCCTTCGTGAAGCTCATTGAGCACTCTCTCCCTTAACTTGGGTGGAATTACCACTCGGGATCCACACATCAAGGTCCCCTGGCATACTGACAGCTGTTCTCTTCTGGATGAGAATGCTGGCAACAGTGAATCGCCATGTGTTGGCCATCCCTTCCCCGTCAAATCATACACCCGAGACAGTGTCGGGTCATTTCGGGTCTCCTTCTCTATATCCGCATTAGTTACTGGCAAGCGTTCAATTATAGTCGAATAAAATATTTCGACAGGGTCCACTGCTGGTGCTTCCTCCGCAGTAGGCAGTGGCAGGCGTGATAGCCCATCAGCGTTTCCATGCTGTTTCGTGCCCTTATACTCAATTTCATATTGATTCGCCGCTAGAAAAAGGGACCATCTTTATAGCTGTTGCGCCGTCATCACCGGAACGATCTTCTTTAGATTAAAGATGGAGACAAGTGGTTGGTGGTCAGTCAGCAAGGTGAACTTCTGCCCGTGCAGATAGTGGTTGAACTTTTTCACTCCCCACACTAGGCTGAGGGCCTCCCTGTCAATCTGGGCGTAGTTACGCTCGGCTGAGGTTAGTGACCGAGACACAAAGGCTACTGGCCCCTCCAAGCCGTCCGGGAATTTGTGCGACAGCACTGCTCCAATACCATAGGGTGATGCATCACACGCCACCCGAATTGGTAGTGCTGGGTTGAAATGAGCCAACACCTCTTTTGATGTGATCAATTCTTTGCACTTCTGGAAAGCTCGTTTACATTCGTCATTCCACTTCCATGGTACCCCCGTTTGCAGTAGGGTGTTCAGTGGGTGTAGTACTGTAGACAAATTCGGCAAGAACTTATGGTAGTAGTTCACCAGTCCGAGGAACGACCTCAGTTGTGACACATTTTCTGGTGCTGGAGCCTTGACTACTGCCTCAATCTTTTCAGGGGACTTATGTAACCCCTCTTCATCAATAACGTGGCCACAATACGAGATCTGCTTCTGGAAAAACTCGCATTTGTGGCGATTAGCTCAAAGCCCATATTCCTTCAATCTAGTGAGCACCTGCTCCAGGTTGGCGAGGTGATCACTGTCATTTTCGCCCGTGACCAGGATGTCGTCCAAATAACACTGGGTCCCTGGAATCCCTTGCAGGACTTGATCCATTGCCCTTTGCCAAATAGCCAGAGCTGATGCTACCCCGAACACCAGCCGGTTGTATTGGTAGAGACCTTTGTGAGTGTTGATCGTGAGGTACTGTTTCGAGGCTTCTTCTACCTCCATTTGCAGGTACGCCTGGGCCAGATCAATCTTAGTGAAGCGTTTTCCTTCAGATAACGAGGCGAAAATATCTTCAATCCGCGGAAGCGGATATTGTACCGTGTGAAGGACTGGGTTCACTGTCACCTTAAAGTCCCCACAGATGCGAACCTTCTTTGGTTCCCCAGGCGTATTACTCAACGACCTCTTCATTACAGGAATGATGGGTGTAGCCCACTCGCTCCAGTCCACTTTGGACAGTACTCCAGAACGTTCCAAACCTTCCAGCTCTGCTTCGACGGCTGGGCGGATCGCATAAGGCCTTAAAAAACTTTGGGCTTGCATTTTCCTCTATTTTGATCGTCGCTGTTATGCCTTTTAGTGTTCCGAGTCCCTCCTGGAACACTTCTTGTGCGTCAGTTAGCATTTTTGACAGTCGTCCAGGTGTGACGTCGTCTTCCTTTTTGGCATCTACTGTCAGTGCTTGTATGGCATGCCAATCTAACTGTATCTTCCGGATCCATTCACGTCCTAGTAGTGGTGGTCCTCCATCTGGCAATACATATAGGTCCATTTTTGTTGTTTCCTTGCCGTTGTATATCATGTTCACCCTTATTTTTCCTTTGGGGTAGACTTTTTGCCCCGTGTGCGTCTTCAGGACAATCTCTGTATCTCTCAAGGGTATATGTGAGAATAGCCGCTTGTAGTCCCTTCGGTTTATGACTGTTAGGGCTGATCCTGTGTCCAATTCCATTTTCACTTGGACTCCGTCTATCTTGAGCGTCACCCAGATAGTTTGGTGATCCTCCATTTTGATTACATTATGTAGTTTCAGACAACCCAGCTCCTTGCTTCCGGAGTCTGTATCACTTTTCTGTTCGTCTGAACTACTCTCCGTCACCTTATGTACCTTTTTGTACTTCTCCTGTGGAGATTTCTTGCTGCTGGTTTTCTTTCCCGACCTGCAGACTCTTGCTATGTGTCCTACTTTTCCACACTGTCTGCACACTTGGTCCTTGAACCAACAATCCTTATGGTCGTGTGTTGTTCTGCCGCAGCGATAACACTTCACTGCTCCATATGACATTTCATTTGTGCCATATTCTTGCGGTCTCCGTTGTATCTCTGCAGTGCCCCGTGCTGCTGCTTCGTGTGATACTGCCATGCTGAAAGCCTTGTCCAGCGTAAGGTCCTTTTCTGATAGAAGCTGTTTCTGGGTTCCTTCACTTTGAAGCCCACACACAAACTTGTCCCTTAAAGTATTTGCTAGTCCCGTTCCAAACTGGCAGTGTTTCGATAGCTTGTGCAGTTCCGTTAAATACTCAGCATTACTTTTGTCTTTATACTGGTTCCTTTTGTGAAACTTAAAACTTTCTGCTATCAGCAGCGGTGTGGGGTTTAAGTGGTCCTGTAGGATTGCCACTATGCTTTCAAAATCCTTTTCCACTGGCTTCTCTGGGGTTACTAGGTTTTGCAGTAAGCCATACGTTTTTGCACCCATGGAATTCAACAATACCAGTGCTTTCCTGGCATCTGGCACTTCATTCGTCTTGCAGTACACTTCTATGTGTTCTACATATGTCGCCCAATCTTTGACTTCATTGTCGAACGCCGTGACACTGCCACTCTTCGGCATCCCTGGGTGTGGGTAGACTGGCTAAAAATGGCGTCTCCCGCGCTCTCCCTTCTTCTCCGCTGGCTCAAAATGGCATCTCCCGCGCTTTCCTTTCTTCTCCCGCGGACGCTGCTCAGCCCTTGAACACCGGCCGCGCTCTGCGCGTTTTCCTGTGTGCCTCTCTCATTGACGCCGCTCGGTCCTGAACCCCGGCTGCGCCCTGTGCGCTTTACCCTCTCTCTTTTTTTTTTCCGTCGACGCCGCTCGGTCTTCAACCCCGGCTGCGCCCTGTGTGCTTTACCCTCTCTCGTTGACGCCGCTCGGTCTTCAACCCCGGCTGCGCCCTGTGCGCTTTACCCTCTCTCTTACCCCGTCGATGCTGCTCGGCCTTTTTCTGTGCCGTCGGTCGGCTCCAGACGCCGCTGTCTGGGAAGGGTCTGCACCGTACCTGCTGCCAGCCCGCTGCGGTGGATCGTCGCGACTGGAGAACCAAGTCCAGCTCTCCACAGCCTCCTCTGCGATGCTCAAGTCCTCTCTGGATGGTCGACGCCCGCACTTCTGGACTTGGCCTTCCCCTTTCACTGCTCTCCAGGAGCGAATCCCTGGGAGGTGATGCAGTGTTGCAGGTAGGTTTGAATCCCATCCTCGTCGCCAATGTTAAATCCGTGAATCTTGATGTATGGTGTCCTTCAATAAATCGACAGAGACTGCAGAGGAACAATCAACAGGTGTTTACTGGATGAGAGTCACCCAAAAACTAACAGTACAGATCCGTACTCAGGGTTTATATACAGGTGTGGTCACTGCCGGTACTACAGTATACAGGAGCTGTAAAAAGTAGTTCTCCCCTTAAAGGTACATACACTACAGCGGTGGTGACTTTGACAGCCACCCGCTCCTCTGGGCTCCAGGTGTTGGTGCAGCATTGCGCAGATGTCAGTGACTACCTCTCGTGAAAGTCTCAGCCTCCTTTGGCACTGCTGCTCAGTCATGTTGAGGAAGCTCATCCTCTGCCTGTAAACCCTGTTTTGGGGGTATCTCCTGCGGCGCGGTGCAGCACTGCACTGAGGCCCTCTGTCCTGTGCAGCATCAGGTGGGTGAGGAGCAGGTTGGCGCTCCTGTCGTTGCTGCTGCTGTTGTGCCTGGTTCTGCTGCTGCCGCAGCTGCTCTTCCTCCAGATCTGAGGACCAGGATGAGAGGATATAAATGGTTCCCATTCCGCTGGTATATATCTCAGTTGAGGACTAGAAGTTATAAGCGCTCAGTCAATGTGGGGAGAGGGTTTTCCCAGGAGGTCACAGTGCATATGGATCTCAGCTTCACCACTTACAAGCTCAGTAGACCTGCAAAAAGTGTTCCAACACCTGAAAAAACAAAGTTCTGTCATCTGTAAGTCAGCCATGTTAGAGCTCTGTTTTTATGCTGGAGCTGCAGCTGTCAAGAAGTCAGGCACTTGCTGAACCTGGCACAATCAGCTGGCGTGGTTTGGGAATGGCGTGGAACACGCTGAAAATGTATAAAAATTGAAATACGCTGTTAAAATCGGCTTATCCAGGCAGTTAACAAGCTGTTAACTGCCTTAAGGGCCTCTCCCGCTGCTTGGTGGCAGGACTGAGCGGGACTCCCACACCTGGCACTTGGGAAAATTGCTTGGAGGCGGGTTGATTTTAACCTCAGACCTGCCTCCAAACACGCCCTCTAAGTGCCGATAAAATCATGGCCTATATAGGGGATTGACAAAGCCAATCCTCACAAATTATTCACTATGCTGAAGAATTCAAATACCAGAGGACATAAATTAAAAATTAGGAGTAAAAAGGCAAGTAAGACAGAACTTTTTCATCCAAATGGCAATAAATCTGTGTAATAATTGTATAGGTCACTGAATGGAAACTTGGCATGTTGGGTCTCACAGCTAGATGACCAATAGTTCTAACAGTGAATGTTTTTCATTGTAGAAGCATGAATTGACATCCTTTCTTTGATACCACTACAAGAGCTGTTTGGTCTCCATTTAAACTGTTTTTTGCACTGGATGGTAGATTTTGACTTTGTTCGATAATATAAAAGGGGTGATAGTGAATCTGCAGCCCGTTTTACATCTCTTTCTTTGAAGTCAAGGGAAATAAAAATCGCTAGAGCTATAAAACCGGCTGCCGACCCGTTTTACACTCTCTTGCAAAGTCAAAGTATGCCCTGATGTTTTATTTATGGTTCTTTGCATGACCTTAAGGAGGAGAGGCTGGAGTGGGGTTCTGATTTTAGGAAAAAGTCTTTAAAACTTTACTGTGATTGTACCATGATAATTGCCATAGGCAGGTTTCAGCAATAGATCTGCCAGATTGTGATCTGTTGCAATGAATCTTCACATTTTTTGATCTATTTTTTGTTATTCCACTTTTATTCCTTTCTCTTCTGAAGTTGGGAGATGGTTCCAATAGTGCTGTCAGTGCTGAGTGGTACTTTTCTGAAGAGCTGTTCTTCATATGTGGCTAGGCATGAGCCTAGACAAGGAGTGTGGACAGGCTATTCCACTGTAAGGGGCATCACAGCAGAGCCTGATCTTGTCCTCATCTGACAACCACACTGGTCAGGACAGGGAACTCTGGCTGATTCTCTTCTTCCTAGCCCATGGAAATTGAGGCCAATTATAGTACTGCTACTGCTGCTCTGACTGAGGTCAATTAACTCATCAAACCCAAAATCTATCTGATATTTATTGTTTAATGCCATACAAGGCAATGCATTTACCCACAAAGCCAGCTTTAGTGCAATGGCGTTGACATCTACTCTGGTGCATTCGTTGGCCCATGTTGATGGTGTGTGACTTAGAGGGGATCTTGCAGGTGGTGGTGTTCCCATGCGTCTGCTGCCCTTGTCCTTCTAGGTGGTAGAGGTTGTGGGTTTGGGAGGTGCTGCCGAAGAAGCCTTGGTGAGTTGCTGCAGTGCATCTTGTAGATGGTACGCACTGCAGCCACGGTGCGCTGGTGGTGGAGGGAGTGAATGTTTAATATAGATATATAATAAAAACAAGATAAAATATTATGTTTGAGTATCAGTTTAGTGCTGGGTGGAAGGTTGTGTTTATTTTGATAAGCATGTGAGAGTGGGTGTTATGAGTTAGGAAGTTAACATAGAAACATAGAAGATAGGAGCAGGAGTAGGCCATTCAGCCCCTTGAGCCTGCTCCGCCATTCAATGAGATCATGGATGATCGTCCAAATTCAGTACCCTGTTCCTGCCTTCTCTCCATATCCCTTGATCCCTTTAACCTTAAGAAATATATCCAACTCCTTCTTGAATATATTTAATGAATTGGCCTCGACTGCCTTTTGTGGTAGAGAATTCCACAGGTTCACCACTCTCTGGGTGAAGAAATTCCTCCTCATCTCTGTCCCAAATGGCTTACCCCTTATCCTTAGACTGTGACCCCTGGTTCTGGACTCCCCGGCCATCGGGAACATCCTTCCAGCATCTAGTCTGTCTAGTCCTGTTAGAATTTTATAAGTTTTGATGAGATCCCCTCTCATTCTTCTAAACTCCAGCGAGTACAAGCCCAATCGACCCAATCTTTCCTCATACGTCATTCCTGCCATCCCAGGTATCAGCCTGGTGAATCTTCGCTGCACTCCCTCCATGGCAAGAACATCCTTCCTCAGATAAGGCGACCAAAACTGCACACAATACTCAAGGTGCGGTCTCACCAGAGCAGTTAGAGCATAGTGCTTAAGTAGTAGACTTAGGGGATTAAATTGGTTGATGCCAGTAATGCAAAACGGGTTAATAGTGAGTCGGCAACCCCTCTTACACCACAGCCGAATTTCTTTTGCTGTCACTTCGCTAACTGCTCATTTTGTACTACTGACAATGATTAATTTCACCCCCTTATTCACCCCCTTAATTTCAAAGGGGTTGGGCTCATGTTGGAGTTTGTGAGGTCTTAGAAATGTGATTGCGCAGTGGCTGTTCCTCAGGCTCTGAAGGTCCAATATGAACACAAGGGTGAGAATTTTAAAATCGAGACATTCAGGGGCCAACATAGGTCAGCGAGAACAGGGGTAATGGGTGAACGGGACTTGGTGCGAGATTACAGGCAGCAGAGTCTGGATGAGCTCAAGTTTATGGACAGTGGAAGATGAGAAGCCGGCCAGGAGAGTGTTGTAATGATCGAGTCTCCAGGTAACAAAAGCATGGATGAGGTTTTCGGCAGCAGATGGGCTGAGGGAGGGGTGTCAGGCCTAAAGCAGCCAAACCAGCAGTCTTTGAATGGACCGCTGGAGGCTGCCACTAAAAAGATAAGTAAAAAAAAAAATGACTTAACTGAATGTGGAGCCAGGATTAGAAGGAGTGCTGCATTTCCCCATCCTCCCATCACCTATTCAACTTCACACTTATATAACAAACTCCAACATGAGCCCAACCCCCTTGAAAATAAGGGGGTGAAATTAATCATTGTCAGTAATGCAAAATGAGCAGTTAGTGAAGTGACAGCAAAAGAAATTCGGGTGTGGTGTAAGAGGGGTTGCCGACTCACTATTAACCCGTTTCGCATTACTGGCATCAACCAATTTAACCCCCTAAGTCTACTACTTAAGCACTATGCTCTAACTTCCTGTAAGGGGGGTGGCGGGGGTGGCGCGTACACCCAGTCAGTTATGCCCCTGACTGTTTTGTGAGCGTTCGAATCGCTCCCACGCCCCTTGGGTTCTAGACACCGGACTTAGGTACAGGCGGCGATACAGAAAGACTCGAGTAGACAGGTGGTTTGGATGTAAGAAAACCAAGATTTTATTAAAACAGAGAATAACACAGTCTTATGAGAAATTACTGGCATAAAATACAGGCAAATACAAAATAACTATACTTATACAGGGAATGGGGAACACACGGCACATCGAGGGAAAACAAACTATATTAACAATCCCCTTATCCTTATCCCACCTCCTATACCTAATTAGATTAAGCTATGAGGGGCCAGAATTCATGCTCACCAATCCAAAGCAAGGCCAACTGTTAATGAAATGCAGATTTTGAGGTTTGGTTCTCTGTCCTCTTAGGTATCCCGTCACCACATGGTCTTCAGGGGCGCGGTGCTGGAGCTGCTACTGCGACGCACCTTCTTCTCCTCCGCTACCGTCGTCGTCTCGTCCCGATGGGTTCTCCTCTTCTTCTCCCTCGGGCGGTCGTCGGCGGTAACGTTATGTTTATCGGACAGTTAACAGTCTTTGCCGTTTAGATTTTGTTACCCATGCGTCAAATGCCAGTATAGTCGTGGTGGCGTAGACACCTGCGTTACAGTGTTCAACAAGATGTTCGCCTTCCGAAGCGCCAGCTTATAACTCAGTGCTTGGTCTTTATCGATACGTTTTTCTGCAAAAGATACAAAAACATGCAGCCAGGTCCCCAAGAGATTCAAATTCAAATTTTTCAAATTCAAATCGCTTTATTGGCATGACAAGGTACATCTTATGTTGCCAAAGCATCGAAAAACATTTATGGTTGAACACATAAATGCAGATCTATCCATACAGTGTATAAACAGATATATCCCTGAGTGTATAAATATATATTCATATAATTTGTATATACTCTTTTCTTAGATTTAATGGTTGTCCCTCTGTTTATGGCAAGCTGTAACATAGTGTGCCGCTAAGGTTACACAATTTCTCTGTTCCCCTAGTAGGTATGGGAGTTTTTGGTTGTCATTCAAATTTCTGAATTCAGGGCATATTTTTGTGAATTTTGGGTAGAAATTCTCCCTTATGCCCTGATATTTTCCACAAGCTGTGAGGAAGTGCATCTCTGTCTCCACCACTCCCTGACTGCAGTGAGAGCATATCCTGTTCTCTCTTGTCAGCCAGGTCTGTCTGTGTCTGCCTTTTTCGATAGCCAGGCTATGCTCACTAAGTCTGTACATAGTCAAGGTTTTTCTCAATTTGCTATCTTTTACCGTGGTCAGGTATTCAGCCATGTTGTATTGTCTGTTTAGGACCAAGTAGCAATTGAGTTTGTTTTGGGTTTTTGTTATTTCTGCCCAATATGACAGATATTTTTCCTTTTGCTTAGTGACAATTGTGTTGGGTCGAATTCTCTGTGCTACGATGTCACTGTTCTGGGGCTGGTTATTGTTAGTAGTGTTAGTAGTTACTTCACTGAGTCCCAGGACTAGTTGACTGAGGGTATTCTTCTTTATGATCCTCTCTTGGCATTTCAGGGCATCGTAATGATAGCAGTGGGGGTTGCTCATTTTTAGGTGTTTCCAAAATTTGGTGGCTCTTTTTTGGATAGTAATTATTAATGGATATTGGCCTAGTTCTGCCCTGCATGCATTGTTTATGGTTTTCCTTTGAGTCCGGAGGATACTTTTACAGAATTCTGCATGTAGGATCTCAATTGGGTGTTTGTCCCATTTTGCAAATTCTTGTTGTGTTCGTGGTCCCCACACCTCACTGCCATAGAGTGCAATTGGTTCAATTACTGATTTGAAAATTTTGAGCCAAATGCTAATTGGGATATCTATTTGGATTTATTTTTTAATGGCATAGAAAGCCCTTCTTGCTTTCTTTTTCAGTTCATTCACAGCCAGATGAAAATTTCCCGTAGAACTGATTTTTAAGCCCAAGTATGTGTAGTTAGTGGTTTGTTCAATTTTGGTTGTTCCTAGTGTGAAATTTATTCTGGGTCCCTGATGTCTGGATCTTTGCTGGAACACAAGGACTTTGGTTTTTTGGGGATTTATTGTCAGGGCCCGAGTCTGACAGTACGACTCTAGCAGATCCAGGTTCTGCTGTAGACCCACCTTAGTTGGTGACAGCAGGACCAGGTCATCTGCATAGAGGAGGAATTTAACCTTGGATTCATATAGGGTGAGGCCGGGTGCTGTAGATTGTTCAAGTAGTTTTGCCAATTCATTTATGTAAATATTAAAGAGTGTCGGTGAGATGGGCGAGCCCTGCATCACACCACGCCCCTGTGGGAAGTATTTTGTTTGTTTGTCTCCAATTTTAACTGCACATTTATTGTTTGTATACATTGATTTAATTACATCATATGTTTTTCCCCCTACACCACTTTCAATAAGTTTCAAGAATAGACCATCATGCCAGATGGAATCGAAAGCCTTCTGGAAATCTATGAAGCAGGCAAAAATTTTGCTTTTGTTTTGATGAACATGTTTGTCAATTAGGGTCTGTAGGGTGAAGATATGATCTGATGTTCTATAGTTTGGTAGGAATCCAATTTGGCTTTTACTCAAGACATTGTGCTCCTCAAGGAAGTTTATAAGTCTTTTGTTTATGATATTACAGAATACCTTCCCCAGATTACTGTTTACACAGATGCCTCGATAGTTATTTGGGTCAACTTTGTCTCCACTTTTGTATATGGGCGTTATGAGTCCTTTGTTCCAGATATCAGGGAAGTGACCGACACTCAGAACCAAGTTGAAGAGTTTTAGGATAGCCAATTTCATTTTATCGTCCGTGTGTTTAATCATCTCACTTAGGATGCCATCTGCACCGCAAGCTTTTCCTGGTCGCAGGTCCTTGAGTTTTTCAAATAGCTCTTTTTCAGTTATTATGGGGTCTAGCGGGTTTTGGTTATCTTTTATGACCAATTTGAGCTTTTCCAGTTTTTTGCATATTTGGTATTGCTCTGGGCTTAGTGTGTTTTTCTGGTATAATTTTTCAAAATGGTTTTCCCATGTGTCTCCGTTTTGAACGGCCAATTCGTCGTGTTGTTTTTTGTGTAATGTATTCCAGTTGTCCCAGAAACAATTGGAATCAATGGATTCCTCAATGGAGCTGAGTGTATTCTTAATATACTGCTCTTTTTTGGTTCTGAGTGTGTTTTTGTATTGTGTTAGTGCCTGACAATAAGTAAGGTGTAATTCCTTGTTTTCTGGCTGTCTGTGTTTTTGGTTTGATATTTTTCTGAGTTTTTTCCTCATGTTATGGCAATCTGGGTCAAGCCATTTTTCATAGTTTTTTGTTTTGGGTTTATTCTTGCGAACTTTCAAGTTTGACATTGTTGCCAAATTATCAAAAATATTATTTAGGTTATTCACTGCCCAGTTTACACCTTCTTTATTGTGAGTGTATATGTTTTCCAGAAAGGTGTCCAAGAGAGCTTGAGTTGATTGATTGCTAATTGCTTTCTGGTATTTTTCCGTGCTGTTTTTGGCCCATCTGTAGGATTTTTTGATGTTGTACAGCTTACTGGGTTGTGTTTCTGTGTTGGTTGTTTCTGTCCTTTTAAGATACACAGTAATTTGACTGTGGTCTGACAGTGTTGTTTGTGGTTTGACTGTGAATGCTCTGAAAGAGGATGGGTCCAAATCCGTAATCATATAGTCTACGGTGCTGTAGCCAAGAGGTGAGCAATAGGTTGATCTTCCTAGGGAATCTCCCATGAACCTACCATTGACAATGTACAGACCCAGGCTTCAACAGAGCTGCAGGAGCTGTTTTCCATTAGCATTTGTCTGTTTGTCGCAGTTATGCCTATATCGATGGGAAGGGATATCAAAGTGGTTATTCCCGAATATGTAGTTGTTCCCCTGATTATTGGTGAAGTCTGGTTCTTTGCCAGTTCTTGAATTGAGGTCACCACAGATCAACACGTTCCCCTGGGCCTGGAATTGGATAATCTCCCTCTCAATGTTGGAGAAGGTGTCCTCTTTAAAGTACGGGGATTCCATTGGGGGGATATAGAGTGCGCAAATGAAAACATCTTGCGTGTTAGAGATGATGCCCCTCTTAATTTTGAGCCATATGTGGTTTTTGCCCTTTTTTATAAATTTGATGCAATTCCTAAGCTCTGTTTTAAACCAAATCAGTATGCCTCCAGAGTCTCTGCCCTGGGTTACTCCTGGCAATTTATTGGAGGGGACCACCAGCTCTGTGTACCCATGGGGACGGCCAGTGTGTCCTTCTCCTTTACACCAAGCTTCCTGTAAAAAGATAATATCCAGATCTTTAATTTCATCTAGGAACTCTGGGGTCCTACTCTTCATGCCACGCACAGAAGAGCGTAGACCTTGGATATTCCAGGTTGAGATATATAAGGACTTCATGTTAAGTTTGATCTTTTACTATGATAGGTTGTGTTGCTGCTGCAATATGTGGGAGCTGGTGGACACCATTGATGCTCACGGTGATCACATTTGCAGTAAGTGTTGGCTGCTCGAGGAATTCCGGCTCCGTGTTGAAGAGCTGGAGTCCGAGCTTCAAACACTGAGACACATCAGGGAGGGGGAGAGTTACCTGGACTCTGTGTATCACGAGGTATTCACACCAATTAGATTAATTAATTCAGATGTAGCCCGTGGCCAGGGTCAGGATGGTGTGACGAGAAGTGAGGCAGGTACGGGGATCCAGGAGGTAGTGTTGGAGGAGCCGCAGCCCTTGCACTTGTCCAACAGGTTCGAGGCTCTTACTCCCTGTGAGGATGGGAACAGGGACTGCGGGGAGGATGAGCAACCTGGCCACAGCACCGTGGAGTGGGGGGCCATTCAAGTGGGGGGAGTTAAAAGAAATGTTGTAGTGGTAGGGGATAGTATCGTTAGGGGGATAGATAGAGTTCTTTGCAGCCGAGAGCGAGAGTCCCGAAGGCTGTGTTGCCTGCCCGGTGCCAGGGTTAAGGAGATCTCCTCTGGACTGGAGAGAAACTTGGAGTGGGAGGGGGAGGATCCAGTTGTCGTGGTCCATGTTGGTACCAACGACATAGATAGGACAAGGAAGGAAGTTCTGCTGAGGGAGTTTGAGCAGCTAGGGGCCAAATTAAAAAGCAGAAGCACAAGGGTAATAATCTCTGGATTATTACCTGAGCCACGAGCGAATTTGGCTAGGACAAATAAAATTAGAGAGTTAAATGCGTGGCTCAAAGACTGGTGTGGGAGAAATGGGTTTTGCTTCCTGGGACACTGGCACCAGTACTGGGGCAGGAGGGAGCTGTTCCGTTGGGACGGGCTTCACTTGGCCAGTGCTGGGACTAGAGTCCTGGCGGATCATATAACTAGGGTTGTAGAGAGGGCTTTGAACTAACTAGTGGGGGGGAGGTTCCTAGAGAGCAAATAATAAAAATGACAACAGAGAAGGTCATAGACTTAGGTAGCAGTGGGGAAATTAAAAACCAGAGCGTGTCAGGAAGGGGCAGAAGGTATGGAGTGAAAGGTAAAGTAATAAAAAGGGCAAAAGCAGGAACTAAGTGTCACAAAACATCTTTGAAAGTTCTCTATCTGAATGCACGTAGCATTCGTAACAAAATAGATGAGTTAATGGCACAAATAACTACATATGGGTATGATCTTGTGGCCATTACAGAAACATGGCTGCAGGGTGACAATGCCTGGGAATTAAACATACCAGGTTATTTAACGATCAGGAAGGACAGGCAGGAAGGAAGGGGAGGTGGGGTGGCTATGTTAATAAAGGAAGGAATCACTGTAATACAGAGAAATGATATTGGGTCAAAAGATCAGGATAATGAAACAGTTTGGGTGGAGGTAAGGAATAATAAGGGGAAAAAAACACTAGTGGGCGTAGTCTATAGGCCTCCGAACAGTGGCAACTCTGTTGGACGGAGTATCAATCAGGAAATAGTTGAGGCTTGTAATAAGGGAACATCTATAATTATGGGGGATTTTAACTATCATATTAATTGGACAAATCAAATTGGGCAGGGCTGCCTTGAGGATGAGTTCATTGAGTGTATTAGGGATGGGTTTCTTGAGCAGTATATAACTGAACCGACCAGGGGGCAAGCAACCTTAGATCTGGTCCTGTGTAACGAGACAGGATTAATTAAAAATGTCCTAGTAAAGGATCCCCTTGGAATGAGTGACCATAACATGGTTGAATTCCATATTCAATTAGAGGGTGAGAAGGTTGGATCTCAAACAAGCGTGCTAAGCTTGAATAAAGGAGACTATGAAGGTATGAGAGCGGAATTGAGTAGAGTGGATTGGGAAAATAGATTAAAGGGTAAGACGATACATGATCAGTGGTGTACATTTAAGGAGTTATTTTACAACTTCCAAAAAATATATATTCCACTGAGAAGAAAAGGGTGTAAAAGAAAAGACAGTCATCCGTGGCTAAGTAAAGAAATTAAGGATAGTATTCGACTAAAAACAAGGGCATATAAGGTAGCCAAATCTAGTGGGAGGATAGAGGATTGGGAAAACTTTAAAAGACAGCAAAAAATAACAAAAAGATTGATTAAGAAAGGGAAGATAGATTATGAAAGTAAATTAGCAAAAAATATAAAAACAGATAGTAAGAGTTTTTATAGTTATATAAAAAGAAAAAGGGTGGCTAAAGTAAATGTTGGTCCCTTAGAGGATGAGACCGGGAAATTAATGGTTGGAAATATGGAGATGGCAAAAAAACTGAATGAATATTTTGTATCAGTCTTTACAGTAGAAGACACTAAGAATATCCCAACACTGGACAAACAGGGGACTATAGGGGGAAGGAGCTAAACACGATCAAAATCACTAAGGAAGTGGTACTCGGTAAAATAATGGGACTCAAGGCAGATAAATCACCTGGACCTGATGGCTTACATCCTAGGGTCTTGAGGGAAGTGGCGGTAGGGATTGTGGATGCATTGGTAATAATTTTCCAAAACTCCCTGGACTCAGCAAAAGTCCCGGCAGACTGGAAAACTGCTAATGTAATGCCCTTATTTAAAAAGGGCAGTAGACAGAAGGCTGGAAACTATAGACCGGTTAGCCTAACATCTGTGGTAGGTAAAATTTTGGAGTCCATTATTAAGGAGACAGTAACAGGACATTTGGATGATCATAATTTAATAGGACAAAGTCAGCATGGTTTTATGAAGTCATGTTTGACAAATTTGCTGGAGTTCTTTGAGGAAGTAACATATAGGGTGGATAAAGGGGAACGAGTGGACGTAGTGTATTTAGACTTCCAAAAGGCATTTGACAAGGTGCCACACAAAAGATTATTGCTTGAGATAAAAAATCACGGGATTGGGGGTAATATTCTGGCATGGATAGAGGATTGGCTATCTAACAGAAGGCAGAGAGTTGGGATAAATGGTTCATTCTCAGACTGGCAATCAGTAACTAGTGGTGTTCCGCAGGGGTCAGTGCTGGGTCCCCAACTCTTTACAATCTATATTAACGATTTGGAGGAGGGGACCGAGTGTAACATATCAAAGTTTGCAGATGATACTAAGATGGGAGGGAAAGTAGTGAGTGAGGAGGACATAAAAAACCTGCAAGGGGACATAGACAGGCTAAGTAAGTGGGCAGAGATTTGGCAGATGGAATACAATACTGGAAAGTGTGAGGTTATGCACTTTGGCAGGAAAAATCGTAGAGCAAGTTATTATCTTAATGGCAAGAAACTGGAAAGTACTGAAGTACAAAGGGATCTGGGGGTCCTGGTGCACGAAACTCAAAAGGTTAGTATTCAGGTGCAGCAAGTGATTAAGAAGGCCAATGGAATGTTGGCTTTCATTGCTAGGGGGATAGAATATAAAAATAGGGAGGTATTGCTTCAGTTGTACAAGGTATTGGTGAGACCGCACCTGGAATACTGCGTACAGTTTTGGTGTCCATACTTAAGAAAGGACATACTTGCTCTCGAGTCAGTACAAAGAAGGTTCACTCGGTTAATCCCGGGGATGAGGGGATGGACATATGAGGAGAGGTTGAGTAGATTGGGACTCTACTCATTGGAGTTCAGAAGAATGAGAGGCGATCTTATTGAAACATATAAGATTGTGAAGGGGTCGGATCGGGTGGATGCGGGGAGGATGTTCCCGATGATGGGTGAAACTAGAACTAGGGGGCATAGTCTTAGAATAAGGGGCTGCTCTTTCAAAACTGAGATGAGGAGGAACTACTTCACTCAGAGGGTGGTAGGTCCATGGAATATGCTGCCCCAAAAAGCTGTAGAAGCTACATCATTACATAAATTTAAAACAGAAATAGACAGTTTCCTAGAAGTAAAGGGAATTAAGGGTTACGGGGAGCGGGCAGGAATTTGGACATGAGTCTAGGTTCGGATCGGTCATGGCCCTGTGGGTAGCGGAGCGGGCCCAGGGGCCATGTAGCCTGATCCTGCTCCTATTTCGTGTGTCTAATTCTGTTAGATTCAGGAGATGGTTCTGTGATAGTGGATTGGCGGTTAGGATCAGATCAGCCATGATCTTGTTGAATGGTGGAGCAGGCTCGAGGGGCCGATTGGCCTACTCCTGCTCCTATTTCTTATGTTCTTATGTTCTTAGGTTAAAATATGATGGCCTAGAAATTCAGTTGGTTGCGCCAGCCGTTAGCGCCTTAGGAGGAGTAGATGTCGGGCGCTAGGCGGCTAGCGCCCGGGCGCAGCGCGATCTGCGCCTCGCCCCAACATCACTAGAGATTTAGCGGCGGCGCAAAGTCTTTGCGCGCGCTCAGCTGCACGCGCAGATCATGATGTAATTTCCTCGTGCAACGCCCTTTGTGCGCCCCCAACCGGAACTTCAGTGGCGACGCCCTATTGTGCGCCTGGCGCCCCTAGCAACTGTTAGAGTGGAACGGTGCTCAGCCGATGCGGGGCGCGGGGGGCGCAAATTAAAGGGCACTCCTCCTGCACTATAAAAGGCTGCCATTTCGCAGCACTCCTTCTTGAGAAACGGATCTTTGGAGAGAGACCAAGGTAGATAGCTTTCTGCTTTGGCCCAACACTCGGACAGGTACTTCTGGCTTCAGGCCACAGCTTTCCACTAGTCTTTGCCTTCATTGACATCTCATTGTTTGCCAGCATATTATGGGGGCTGCAATGGGTGTCAACGCTGGCTTTCTCAATTACATCCAAAGGGCTCACAGACGCCGTGAGAGAGTGGCAGCCCTGGCTAAACGGAGAGGGGGCAACAGGCGTCGGGAAAGGAGGCCTTACCCACCCAGGGTATACCGCCAGCAGTTCTCCTATCTCAACATGTCTGAGGAGCAGTGTGTTCGGAGGCTGAGATTCAGAAGGGACGTGGTCACAGAGACCTGCCAGCTGCTTGGCGGTGATCTGCAGCCACAGCTAAGGAGCAGGACGTCTCTGTCGGTGGAAGTGAAGGTGACGGTGGCTCTCAACTTCTATGCCACCGGCTCCTTCCAATCCGCTACTGGGGACATTGCCAACATCTCCCAGTTCGCCGTGCTTTGCTGCATCCGCCAGGTGACCAATGCCCTTTTCAAAAGGAGACGTCAGTTCATCTCCTTCTCCATGGCCCTTGCCAAGCAGCAACAGCGTGCAATGGGCTTTGCAGCATTCGCGGGCTTCCCCATGGTGCAGGGCGCCATTGACTGCACGCATGTGGCTTTGCGGGCACCTCTGGAGAATGCCGAGGATTACCGCAACCGGAAGGGCTACCATTCGCTGAACGTCCAGCTGGTGTGTGACCACAGGCAGCTCATCCTAGCTGTCAATGCCCGCTTTCCAGGCAGCAGCCACGATGCCTTCATCCTGTGACAGACTTCTGTGGCAGACATGTTCCAGGCCCAGCCTCACCCACGAGGATGGCTTCTCGGGGACAAAGGCTATCCTTTGTGTACCTGGCTGATGACCCCGCTCCGTGCGCCCAGCACCCCTGCTGAAGAGGGATACAACGAGAGCCATCAAGCGACCAGGAACATCATCGAACAAACAATCGGCGTCCTGAAGCAACGGTTCCGCTGTCTGGATCGTTCCGGTGGAGCCCTACAGTATTTGCCGGAGCGTGTCTCCCATTTCGTGGTCGTTTGCTGCATGCTGCACAACCTGGCTATCCGCAGGACTCAGGCACTGCCACCAGAGATTGGAGGACCACCTCAGGAGGAGGAGGAGGAGGAGGAGGAGGAGGAGGAGGACTAGCACAGGAGGGAGGCACAAAGTGCAAGGGCCGCCCGTCGCCGGCTTATTGAATGTCAGTTCTAGGCCCCCTCTCAGGGAATGGCTTGTGCCAATGTCAGCAGATGAATGTAGCCGCTCCACCAGCCCTCAGCCGAGCAGGGCAACCAGGACTTAACAAAAAAACCATGCACACTGCAATTTAACAACAATAATTTATTGCAAACCTCTGCCCTTCCCACATTACATCCTCATGTAGAGAAGCCCCCTCCAAAAACACAAAACTACCAGTCTCGGCCTTACAAAAAGAAAGAAAGACACCAGTCTCGGCCTTACAAAAAGAAAGAAAGACACCAGTCTCGGCCTTACACAAACACAACTGCACCAGTCTCGGCCTTACAACAAGCACCAGGCATTTGTGCATACCTCTACTTTTTGCCCTGCGAGGGCGATGCCTTGCACATCCTTGCCTGGCCCCTGCCCGCCCTGCAGCTCCTCCTCAATGGGAGCCCAGTGGCTGCAGCAAGGCTGGGGAAAGGCTGCTGAGGGGCAGATGGCGAGACGGCAGATGCCCTTGGGGGTCGGCCTGCACCAGCTCTGGCCTTGGAGTGGCCGGCTGCTGACTGCTCCAACTCTGGCTGGGCGGCAGCAGTCTGTCCAGCGGCTCGTGGCAGCTGCAATGGCGGAGTGGCAGTGTCGGCTGCAGGAATGGTGGCAACCTGGCAGATCGCAGGTGCTCGCTGGTCGCCTGAGACATTGGCACTCGCACGGGCCAGCACTGCAGCATGCGCAGCAAACAGCTGAAGAACAGACTGCTGGGCTGCTGCTGCGCGGCGAGTGCCTTGGCGATGCCTGGCTGATCCAGCGAGGGTGGCAGCAGTTAGTGCCCGTGTGGCCCTGGTCTGTGTCCGCATGACACCAGCCAGTGAATGGACGGCACGACTGAGCACTTGGCTAGAAGCCGACTGTGCTGCCGCGAAGTCCTGCAGACTCCTGGCCTGTGCTGCACTGAATTGTTCCAGACTCCTGGCCTGTGCTGCACTGAATTGTTGCAGACTCCTGGCCTGTGCTGCTCCGAATTGCTGCACACTCCTTGACAGAGACTCTATGGAGTCAGGCATCCTTGCCACTGCAGCCATGAGCTCAGTGTGCCTGCGCTCAGCCTGGACGGCCATTTCCTCTAGGAGGCGCACCTCCTCTGCGCTCACCGTCGCAGGACTGGAGGCCGCACTCACCCTCTGGGGAGAAGTCCGCCGAGCTTCTCCACCCCTCCCGCGTTGCTGCAGGCCGCTGGGCCCCGGAGCTTCACTCTCCTCCGACCCTTCCCCCTGGCTCCCCTCCAGGGAAGACGTGTCCCCTACATCACCATGGGCTGGCGCGGCTGAGGGTGGCACTGATGGGCCGGCTTCCTCTTCCTCCTCCTCGTATTCCGAAGCGCTGACAGTGGCAGCTTGAGGGCCCGCCTCCTCACCTGGCGTTTCACCATCTGAAAGCAGGAAGGCACAAGAGTAGCTTTAGAGTGAGGACAGGGAGGCAGCGAGGGAGGCATGAGTGGTGCCATTCACTGCATTGGTCGGACAGTGGCAAAGGATGCTGATCTGAGGCGCCAGTGGAACGACCGAAGACAAAAAGGTGATGCCCTTACCATTGGTGCCCAGAACAGGGTCGGCATCTCCACTGGCGACGGGTCCAATCAGCCGGCCTGCCATAATGCGCTCCACACGCTGGTCGAGGTCGGAGAGCTCTTTGACGTCAGGAGGGCCTCCCCCGGTGTCAATTCGTTTGCGCCGGTTGTGCGCCACCTTGGCCTGCAAGAGAAAGGATGGCCTCTAAGTACAGTGTGAAGCCCTGATCTTGTCTGCAATGCCTCCCATGGTCGAAGAGCTTGTACAGTGTGTAAAGTGCTGAATGTGCAAGTGATTTTCACGCCAGTCCCATAGCTGCTGGATGAGGGATGGCCATTAGGGCTTTCAGGTCCCTTTGCCCATAAAGTGAGGTGCACATGCAAGGATGAGGAGGACACTGGAAAGGGTACTCACCCTGACAACCCGGGTGAGGTCGTTGAACTTCTTCCGGCATTGCACAGGAGTCCTGGCAACCACGCTGTTGGAAGACACCCTGTTGGAGACCTCCCTCCCGGCTTTCCGGTAGGCGCTGGGCAGCGGCCTCTTGCCACCTTCTGGGAACAGAACATGGCGCCTGCGCTCCACTCCGCCAACCAGCAGCCTCAGGTCACCGTCGCTGAAGCGCTGCGCTCTCTCCCTGGCCTTCTCCATAGCCCTGGGCGTTGTGCAGGTGAAGCTGAAGTGGTCAGGCCTAGGTTGAGGGCTGCAGTGTGCAGGGCGTGGCAGGCAAACAAATTGACCCTCCCCCTTTAAGAGCTGACCGGCGCCAGAGTGTCTGCCGTCAATCAAGAACTCGCCGCACTGGCGCTGCCCCCGGACTCGGGGGTATTGCTCAGCACCGCCGGCTTAGCGCCTAAAGATAGTCGTGCATCGCCTGTTTTAGCGCAGCAGCAACCTCTTGGGGCGATGCGACTGAATATCGGCGAAGGGGGCGCGACTTTGCGCCGGCGCAAACTTTAGCGGCCGCCCGACTTTAGCGCCCCAAAAGTGGCTATACTGAATTTCTAGGCCGATGTGTTTGTCGTGTCTAAATGGGGAAAAAAAAGAACATTTCAATTGTCTATAAATGCTGATACTAATAGGTTACAACTCTTTCTAGCAACTGGTCCTTATTTATTTTCTGATCCATAAGGCGGAAGTACATGCTGCTGCGCGTCTGCATTATGTCTCTTAATGGATTGTCTCTGCCTGAGGTATTGCGTACGCCCTGAGCATCTCTCCCTCTGTCTGGCTGGGGCGCGGCCCTGTTCCCCTGTAGGACAGGAGTGGTGCAGGTCCGACATTGTTGTTGTGCATGGGGATCCTCTCTGGTCCCGGTTGGTGTGCTGGTGGTCTCTGTAGTAGTCCTGGTCTGTACCCCGCTGGTCTCTGTTGGTCGGCGGGGGGGTCCTCCTGGAGTCTGGGTATGGACCCGGTTAAAAGCGATGTCCTTCAGGGCTTTAGCAAAGACCGATATTCGTCTCCTGTGGATATGATTCTCTGGCTTGGTGAAGCATGGTCGGGTCCTGCGACCTCGACTCAAATATATACACTCTTGGCAGATTACTACTTAGCCTAAAACTACCCATCACCTTATTTAACTTAAGCCAAAACACCCAAACTTAAGCTAAATATTTAAACTTAACAATAACCAAAACTTAAACTACCTAAACTATGTACAACCGCCGCCCGTCTCCGGGCGGCCAGGCTAATTCCTGGTTGGGCTGCGGCTCACCGCTACCTCCGGCATGGCTGCACCGTCCTGCACCGTTGATCCCTCGCAGTCCGTGGCTGCTGGCTGAGGACCTCTGTCCCTTGACTTCCCCCTAACTCGAGGGGCGGCCCTTGGTACCTGGAGAGCTGGTGACCATGGCTTTCTCGACTGGGGCGTCCGTGAGGGCCTTGGTGGGTGGGGCTTTCTTGGCCGATGGGCCTTTAACCCAAACCGCCGTTCCCTCAGGCTTGACCTCTCCCGAACCTGGGCCAGGGGTAACTCTTCGCAGCCCGTTGCTGCGAGCTGAGAGTCTCCACCCCCAGGTCCCATGGCTGGGTCCAGGGTGGGGTTTTTGACCTCAGGTCCATCCCCCTGGTCTGGATCCCAGAAGAGTGGGGGAGTGTCCCAGTCGATGGGCGGGATGGCCCCTCCCTTTAAGCAAGCCACAGCGCCTGCCTGTGCAGTCTGTGAACTCGCTCCTGCTGCAGGCTGAGGATCTTTATCCTCAGACCTTACCCCAACTGGCTGCTTTCCCCTTCAGGTCTGAACAGCTTACACTGGTTGATATGAAACCATTTTGTCCGCCGGGGCATCTTAACGGCGTATACCATGGGGCTAGCTTTATCTACAATACTGTAGGGCCCCATGTACAATGGTTCCAAACTCCCTACTCGGGCATAGTTTCTTACCATAACCTGATCTCCTACCTCCCACTCGTGGTGCTTTCTCGGTTCGAGCAGCAATCGGTTACTCCGATGCTGCCTTCCCATGTTCCCAGCCGCCTGCTCGTGGACCTGCTTCAGGTGTTCAAAGAGGTTTCGGGCGAACCTGTCCCGGTTTACCTCTCTGAGCTGACCCTCCGTGAGCACCAGGGCTAGTACATGGGTGGGGGTCCGCATAAATCTGCCAGTCATTAGCTCGTACGGGGAATACCCCGTGCTTTTAGACTGGCTGGCCCGGATCCCCATCCAAACCAACGGTAGGACCTCGGCCCATTTACGGGGCGAGTCCACCGCCTCCTTCCTCAACCTTTCCTTTAGGGTCCTGTTCATACGTTCTACAATCCCTGATGACTGTGGGTTGTGGGCCATGTGCCATTTCCCCTCAATGCCTAGCAGCATAAGGGTATTCTGCATCACCTGTCCGGTGAAGTGACTCCCTTGGTCGGACTCCACATACTGTGGCAGTCCCCACCGCGAGAACACTTCCCAGACCAGGATCCTGGCAGTACCCAGAGCTGTGGCTGTTCTGCAGGGGAAGGCCTTTACCCATTTGGTAAACACAGCCACCAGGACTAGGCAGTACCTATAGCCTCCCTAGGCAGTGGGCAGGGGCCCGATGTAGTCGACCTGTATTGACTGCCATGGTCCCTCTACCCTCCTGACGTGTCCCATAGGTACCTTCCTTTTTTGGGGGTTGGGGTTATTTGCAGCGCACACCAGACAGCCTGCACAGAACTTGCGGACATCCTCCCTGAGTCCTGGCCACCATCCCGCCTGTTCCACCCGCTGCCAGGTGGTCTCAGGCCCGGGGTGTCCCGCTCCTGGACCCTCATGAGCCAGTTGAAGGAATTCCCTCCGGTGCTGCTGTGGCACAACCCACTGTTCCCCCCAGAACAGCATGCCCTCTTTGACGGAGAGGGTTGCTGTGCCATATGGACCCTCTACCCCTTTTCCCTCAGTGACTGCACCGAGGACTGCTTTGAGGACGGGGTCTTGGGCTTGGACCGTCTTAAGGTCCAGGGCTAATGCTACCCCTACATTCTCTTGGGTCCCGTCCCTACCTCTGACCGCTGCCATGGGTCTGGACCCAAATGGGTCCCAGGAAGTGCCTGTGTGGGCACCCTCCTTGGCGAGCAAGTCAGCCTGCTGGTTGCCTTGGCCGCGGGGTTCTGTGGCTTTCACCTTGTGGATGAAGACCTCCCCTTCCTCCCACACTGCTGCTAGGATCTTTTCCAGCAGGGGTTTTACTGTGAGGGGTCTCCTGTCGGCGGAGGTGTATCCGCGGCAGGACCAGATGGCCAGGTACTCCATACATGAATTGCACGTGAACATGCTGTCCGAGCAAATCGTGTAGGGGGTGGGGAAGGTTTCGGGGTGTGTAACGACGTACACTGCCATGGACAGTTAAGCCTGCTGGGCGCTCATGGTGCTGGGGAGCTTAATCGCCAGGGCAATGTTTGCCGCTGGGTCGTAAACTCCACACCCCATGAGACGCTCGCCAGCAGATACCGTGCTGGAACCGTCTACATAGATCTCGCGGCCTGTGGGATGTATCCCGGCCCGTAAACCTATGTTTACTTCCCAAACCCCTTCGATGGAACTCCGGTGGGCTGTTCCAGGATATACCAGGTTGGCTGCGAGCTTTGGCTCACAGAGACCCCTCACCTTGAGATCTATCTGTGAGAGGAGCAGGGTCCAGCGGGTAATGCGGGCACTGCTCACTGTTGCATCCTTGATCCTCTCATCCAGAAGCATCTGGGTGGGTGTGTGATGGGTGAGGAGGGTGATGGGAGAGGTGCCTGTGAAGATCAGTGATCTCTTCACAGCTCAATGTGTGGCCAAGAGATGCCGCTCACAGTTGGAGTAGCTCCTCTCCACATCCGTGAGTATCCTGGAGGAGTAGACCACCAGCCGCAGCCGGCCGTGCAGCTCTTGGAGCAGCACAGCACTCAGGCTGTCTCCGCTGGCCGCTACCTCCAGGAAAAACTCTTTACCCCCATCTATGGCCCCTAGAGCTGATGCGGTCTGCAAGTCTTTCTTGATCCTGACAAATGCTGCCTGGCAACCCTCATCCCAAAGCCACTCCACTCCCTTGTGTAGGAGTCGGAGCAGAGGGGCTGCGGTGGCTGCATAGTCCTCAATAAAGTCTCTGCAGTACCCAGTTAGCCCTAGAAACGACCTCACACCCGTTACTGTGTTGGGGACTGGTAACTCTTGTACCACCTCCCTCCTAGCCTTATCTATGGCCCTTTCTCCAGCGCGCATGGTCGGGCCGAGGAATTTCACCTCCTGCTGGCCAATCTGCGCTTTCTTGGGGTTTACCTTGAAACCCTTCTGCCCTACCAGCTCCAGCAGTTCAGCCAATAGTGGGCCATGCTCCTCCTTCAAATCAGTGAACAGGAGCAGGTCATCCACATATTGGACCAATTGTCTGGGCTGGCTAAAATCCCTTAAACTGTTGGCCATGCACTGATGGCAAATGCTGGGGCTTTTGTGGAAGCCCTGAGGCAAGCAGTTCCACGTGTACTGTTGCCCTTTATACGTAAAGGCAAACTTGTACTGATCCTCCCTCCTTAAAGGGATGGACCAAAACCCGTTGGAAACATCCAGCACCGTGAAAGTGGTCGCGGATGCTGGAATACTCCCTATGAGGTCGGCAACTGCTGCTACTGTGGGTGCACAGGCTGGGATGTTACTATTGAGCACCCGATAGTCCACCGTGGCCCTCCAGGAATTGTCCAGCTTTCTGACCGGCCACAATGGAGAGTTCACGTGGGTAGCTATCGGTCTCAGAACTCCCTGCTGCACTAACGAGGACATGGCTGCTTCCATGTCTGGCTCAGCTTCCCTGGGGAAGTTATACTGTTTCTGTGGTCGGGCCATGGGGTCCCCGTCTACGCTGACCTCAAACCCTGTGACCCTCCCGCAGTCGTGCTTATGTGTGGCAAATGTGGCCAGGTGGGCCTGCACAAATGCCTGAAACTCTGGTGGGGTATTGCTGACCATAAGCTCGAGGTTATAATCCTCTTTGGGCTTCATGGTGCAGAGGGTCCCCTTCCCTTCCTTTCCTGGGATTACTACGATCTCACCGTTCTTTACTTTACCTGCCCCCCAAAGGCAATGATTTCTCAAATCCACTAGGATTCCGTGGCCTACAATAAAGTCAGCCCCCAGGAGCCCTCTTCCACCCTCCACTTCCCATTTCATCAGGACACAGGTCCACTTGGAGCGGAGCGGTCCTAACCGAATGGTGAGCGGGATGGAAAACGAGCCAGCCTGTTCTTTACCCGTGAACCCCGACAGACTGTATGGGACCCCGTTAGAGAGAGGCGAGGTGGTGGGGTTAGCTGAGTAGACCACGGTGCATGATGCCCCCCGTGTCCAACAGATAGGTCCCCGTCACCTTTTCTACCTCCAGCTCCAAAAGGAGTCTTTTCCACTCATCATACCAGAGAGAACACAGGTAAACAGGCTGCGCTGGCTCTAGTCATGGCTGTGGGTTGGATGGGGCTGATGGGGTGAGAGCACCAGTGGTGGCGACTGCTACTCTCCCCTGGCCAGTCAAGAAGGACCTCATGGTGTCCAAAAGTGACTCGACCTCTGCGGAAAGGATCCCTGACCCCGCCTTTTGGGCTGGGGCTGTGGAATGCTTTCCCTTGTTATCCTTCCAAGGGTTTTTGCACTCCTTCCGCCAGTGACCATCCTTCCCACACCCGTAACAATTGGTCTTTTTGTTGGGGGGGGGTTACTCCCTTCCTGGTGCCACTCTTTCCTACCCGGTCCGGGTTTTACCTCATGCACCTTTCCCTTGGGTGGGTGTGCATCGGCTCCCCTACCGTTTTTATAGGCCAGAGTGAGCTACCTAATCACCGTACGTTCGGTGGTCTGGGGATTTTTGGGGTCGAACCAGACTTCTGCCTGGGCCCGGACGTGTGGCAAGCTGTTCGCCACCAGGCAACGGAGCCAATGGGCCAGGAGATCCCTGTTCAGGAACACTCGGTTCGGCGTCCCCGGGCAGGCCCTCTGGTACACCGGCCACAGCCGGTCCGCAAAAGCCTGCGGGGTTTCCCCAGGGAGCTGGATCGTCTTCTCCACACGGGAGAAAGGACTTCCCTCATTCATCCCCATGGCCTCCAGAACTGCATCTCTAAGCTCCTCGTACCCGCTCTGCCCCCTTTTACACTCGTCAGAGAGGGATTGGAGGAGACTACTCTCCAGGGAGAATAGCAGCATCATGGCCTTCTCAGCGTCATCGCAGTCGTTGACGCTGGCCGCCTGCTCTACTTCCCTGAAGTGGATCGAGGGGTCTCCCTTTTCGGAGAGCTTCGGGATATGGTTGACCATAGCTCTAAGCTGTTGGGTGTTAAAGGGTAATACGAACTGGTTTTGGAGGGGTCCCTCATTGTCGCCATTGGCAGGTAGGCCGAACCTCCGATGCCGTGCTGGGCACATTGGTCCCGGCTCCGACCTCTCTGACAGGGGTTGCTCCACCTCCGCCTCGCTGAAACTTGGCGCTATGGGTGGTGGTCGTGAGATCTCCTCTCTCTCAACCGGGTCGTCCCTGAGCACTACCGGTGACGTTGGAACTGTCCTCCCCTCGTTCCTCATAAAACCTGCCTGGCCTGCCTTTGGGCTTATGAGGCATACCATGCCTTTTGCCTTCCGGAGGGCCCGGCTCAGATTTTCTATCCTCTCTTTACAGCGGCCGTGGTCTGCCTCCTCAAACCCCTGCTCGCTCGCTAGCTTGTAAGCGGCCTTTACCTCCTGTACTTTCTCTTCCTGTTCCCTAATCTGCCTTGCCAAGCGGGCGTTCTTCTCCCGCAACCTTAACTCATTTCCCTTGGCCTCGGTGACTTGGCACCGTAGGTATTCCAACTGGGCCTTGTGTTCTCTCATTAAATGCACTCTCTCCTGATTTAGGGCCTGCAAAGCTACTAATAACTTCTCCCTTGCTAGAGCCTTATCCTGGATCTCCAGGGCTGATTCCCTTAACTCGACTGCCTGTGCTGCAACGAGCCTGTCCAAAATTTGGACCGGCTTTTTAAAACACATCAGCCAAACTGCCTTCGCTAAGGACCTCTTGTGTTCCTTTCCCTCTGTCCAGTGCTGTGGGGGAGGGTTTAAACTAAAATGGCAGGGGGTTGGGAACCTGAGCAGGGAGATAGAGGAAAGGGAAACAAGGATAAAAGCAAAAGATAGGAAGGAGAAAAACAAAAGTGGCAGTCAGAGAAATCAACGGTTTAAATCAAACGTGGCCACAGTAAATAATAATTCCAATAGGTCTAAGAGCGTTAAAAAAACAAGCCTGAAGGCTTTGTGTCTTAATGCGAGGAGCATTTGTAATAAGGTGGATGAATTGGCTGCGCAAATAGAGGTAAATGAATATGATTTGGTTGGGATTACGGAAACGTGGCTCAAGGATGGCCAAGACTGGGAACTCAACATCCAGGGGTATTCGATATTCAGGAAAGATAGGCAAAAAGGAAAGGGAGGTGGGGTAGCATTACTGGTTAAAGAAGGGATTAACACAATTGTAATGAAGGATATTAGCTCTGATGATGTGGAATCTGTATGGGTAGAATTGAGGAATACTAAGGGGAAAAAAACATTAGTGGGAGTGGTATATAGACCTCCAAACAGTAAGGTGGAGGTTGGGGATGGCATTAAAAGGGAAATTAAAGAAGCGTGCAATAAGGGCACAGTAGTCATCATGGATGACTTTAATCTACATATAAATTGGGCCAACCAAATTAGTAACAATACTGTGGAGGAGGAATTCCTGGAGTGTTTACGGGATGGTTTCCTGGACCAATATGTCGAGGAACCAACCAGAGATCAGGCCATCTTAGACTGGGTATTATGTAACGAGAAAGGATTAATTAGCAATCTTGTTGTACGAGGCCCCTTGGGTCAGAGCGATCATAACATGATCAAATTCTTCATTAAGATGGAGAATGTAGTAGTTGACTCAGAGACTAGGGTCCTCAATTTAAATAAAGGAAACTACGATGGTCTGAGGAAAGAGTTGGGTAGGATTGATTGGGGAATGGCACTCAAAGAGTTGACGGTGGATAGGCAATGGCAAACATTCAAAGACTGAATGAATGAGCTACAGAATTTGTTCATCACAGTTTGGCATAAAAATAAAACAAAAAAGGTGACTCAACCATGGCTAACAAGGGAAATTAGGGATAGCATAAGATCCAAGGAGAGGACATATAAATTGGCCAGAAAAAGCAATAATCCTGAGGATTGGGAGCAGTTTAGGATTCAACAAAGGAGGACAGAGGGATTAATTAAGAAAGGGAAAATAGAATATGAGAGTAAGCTTGCAGGGAACATAAAAACTGACTGTAAAAGCTTTTATAGATATGTGAAGAGAAAAAGATTGGTGAAGTCAAGCGTAGGTCCCTTACAGTCAGAATCAGGGGAATTTATAATGGGGAACAAAGAAATGGCAGACCAACTAAATACATATTTTGGTTCTGTCTTCACAAAGGAGGACACAAATAACCTCCCAGAGATGACAGGGAACATAGGGTCTGATGAAAGGGTGGAACTGAAAGAAATCAGTATTTGTAGGGAAATGGTGTTAGGAAAATTGATGGGACTGAAGGCCGATAAATCCCCAGGGCCTGATAATCTACATCCCAGGGTACTTAAGGAAGTGACCCTCGAAATAGTAGATGCATTGCTGGTTATCTTCCAGAACTCGATAGACTCTGGAACAGTACCCATGGATTGGAGGGTAGCTAATGTTACCCCACTATTCAAAAAAGGTGGTAGAGAAAAAGCAGGGAATTATAGACCGGTAAGCCTGACATCGGTAGTGGGGAAAATGCTAGAGTCCATTATAAAAGATGTAATAGCAGAGCACTTGGAAAGCAGTGACAGGATCGGACAAAGTCAACATAGATTTACAAAAGGTAAATCATGCTTGACTAACCTACTGGAATTTTTTGAGGATGTAACTGGTAAAATAGATAAGGGAGAACCAGTGGATATGGTGTATTTGGACTTGTGGAATTCTCTGCCACACAGGGCAGTTGAGGCCAATTCATTAAATATATTGAAGAAGGAGTTGGATATATTTCTTGAGGCTAAAGGGATCAAGGGATATGGGGAGAAAGCAGGGACAGGGTACTGAATTTGGATGATCAGCCATGATCTCATTAAATGGCGGTGCGGGCTTGAGGGGCCGAATGGCCTACTCCTGCTCCTATCTTCTATGTTTCTATGTTTCTATATCGCCGTTCCTTCATCATCGCTGGGTCAAAATCCTGTAACTCCATTTCTAACAGCACTGTGGGAGCACCTTCACCACACGGACTGCAGCGGTTAAGGACGGCGGCTCACCACCACTTTCTCGAGGGCAACTAGGGATGGGCAATAAATGCTGGCGTTGCCAGCAATGCCCACATCCCAGGAACAAATTAAAAAAATATACAACATGCTCTATGCAGTGGGCTGAACATTGGCCTTTCACCTGTGGGACCTGGTTCAAATCCAGACCAGAGTGAAAGGGTGAAATTCTCCTTTGTTTGCTGTAACGATCTTTTGTCAAATGCATTAAGGCAGTTTGAATCCAGTTCCCAGTGGGCATAACTTCCAGTACAAGACAGTGTTCTAAATTTGGCAATAATTGGCAGACTCGCTCAGTATGGAAAAGTATCAGACTGGGGGAATAAGGGCTGCTCTTTTGAGGTTAGAGCTCAGGCACATTGATGGGGCTGAGTAGAAGGGGGTTCAATTCTCAAACTGCACATTTAAAAAAAATTCAGCCATGGGATGTGAGCGTCACTGGCAAGGCCAGCATTTATTGCCCATCCTGCTCAGAATGCATTGCAAGACAGAGAAGAAATGAAACCATCTTGATGCTGAGGAAATTAAGCTTAACTAGCCGTGAGGGTGAAATTTCTGTTTTAATGAAAAACGGGAGGAAGCCTGATTTCTCCATAATTAATCATTTGCTAATGAAATTGTGGTAACATGTGGCTTTGAAACATACAATTTTGTTAGCAGGTCATTAATTTTGCCACAACACAGTAGCTACGAGGAGGTACATAAGATGATGGTTGGTTCGCTTGCCCTCTATGTATTAAAACACAAATTTCTTACTTGCCTTTGGGGAAACACCACACCTCTCCTTGGTGCCTCTCCCAAATAGTTTGACGAATGATTGAGACTGGCTGCACCAACTCACATCTTACCATCTGCGGTTCAATGTGCTGAACTGTCATATTGTGGCAGGTATTGCTTTTTAAAGGGATGAGATCCTTTGGGGCAAAGCAGCCTAGAGTTGGGGGTAACATTTTAAATGTTTACATCAATTAAGAAATGGCAGTTCTGCATGGGTTAACTCAGCAAATGTAACAAATAATGCTTTCAGGATTAATTCAACCATCTTTCTGGTGATACTCCTTTTGTAAAGAAGCAACAATCAAATTTCTTTTGGTGGTTGGACTGAACTTCCTATCTAAGGAGGATTGGAAGATTATGGCCAGTACCTCCGCTTAACCCTTCTCTTCATCCACTACGACAACTGTTAAATCCGTGAATCTTGATGTATGGTGTCCTTCAATAAATAGACAGAGACTGCAGAGGAACAATCAACAGGTGTTTACTGGATTAGGGTTGATGTAAGAAAAAGGAGACTTACCATCAAGTAACTTTAAAGTAAGCTTTAAGTAACTTATAAACACACTATATACACAAGAGGCCTTTACCATGCCTCTGGTAGAAGCCTCTTACAATACTGAACAGACCAGTATTTATACCAGTCCAACAGGAAGTGACATATGACAGGAAGTGAGGTATGTACACAGTTCATAGTTCACAGGAAGTGATGACATAACTTCCCGGAAGTTATCATTTTTATCACATTCTTCCCTCCTGCAGGATTAGGAGGCTGTGGTCTACCTTTTGGTCCGCAGCCGCCGAACAAGGAAGAGTTGCACCCGTTTGGATTCCCGTTGTAGAGGGTCGCTGGTCCGCTTACATGCGGTTGGCCATTGGTCAGAGTCTGTGTGGCCTGGATTGCCCTGTGAAGGGTCGGGGAGATCATGGCTTCGAGTACGAGCCCCAATAGGTTCAAAGTCGGACTGCCTCTGTTCAGAGGGAGGTGCAGAGCTGGTCTGTGGCGGATCAGTACTTTCATGCGCGGTACTGGGAGGGTCGCAACCTTGAGCACGGGGTTCTACCGGCACCAAGCTAGTTGGTGTCCGATCAGGATCCTGGAGAGGGGTACCCGATAGGTCCCAAGAGTTTCCTGGTGAAATGCCATCACCCGATGTCCCACTAGGTCCTGGTGGGCAGGGAGCCAGATCCCGTAATGATACGGTAGATTCTCGGCCGTCGGAATATCGTATGTTGGCATAGGTGGGGTTGGCATCGGTTAGTTCGACCTCGTCTACAAGAGGGTCATTTTTAGACGTCCGAACGTATCTTCGGAGTAATACAGGTCCAGGAGTAGTTAGCCATGACGGGAGTGATGTCCCATGAGATGAGCGACGCTGGAATCCAAAGAACCGCTCATGAGGTGTAGTATTTGTGGCTGTAGAAAGCAGGGACCGTATAGAGTGCAATGCATCCGGAAGCACTGTTTCCCATTGCTGGTCTGGTAGGCCCCGAGATCTTAAAGCGAGACGTACGGAATTCCAGATGATACCGTTATACCTCTCTACCTGCCCATTTCCGATGGGATGGTATGGTGTTGTTTTGCTTGTAGCAATTCCCCGTTCTGAGAGGTAGTCCTTGAGTTCCCTTGACATAAAGGATGGACCCCGATCTGAGTGAATATAAGCCGGCATGCCACAGAGAGAAAATACCTGCTCAAGGCAGCAGATTACTGTGGGCGCCAGCATATTGGAGCAGGGGAAGGCAAACGGAAAACGTGAATATTCGTCGATCATGGTGAGCAAATATGTGTTCCGAGTTGAAGAGGGCACTGGGCCCTTAAAATCGATGCTAAGTCGTTGCATCGGTTGGGTTGCATGTATGAGTATACCATCTGAGGGGCGGAAGAACTGAGGTTTTAATTCCGCACAAAGCCGGCACTCTGAGCATATTTTCTTTACATCTCCAGTGGAAAAAGGGAGATTCCGTGATCGTACGAAATGTAGCATGCGCGTAACGCCAGGATGACACAAACCATTGTGGACATCCATGAGAGTGGAGGATGACATAGTGGAGCAGAATGCCCGTGTGAGGGTGTCCGGGGCCACATTCTCCTTGCCAGGCCGATAGAGAATGGTATAACCAAAAGAGGCCAGTTCCATCCTCCAAAGTTGTATTTTATTATTCTTAATTTTGGTTCGTTTTCGATTATCAAGCATGAAGGCGACTGATCGTTGGTCCGTGATCAATGTAAAGTGCTGGCGAGCTAGAAAATGGTTCCACTTCCGTACTGCCTCTATGATGGCTGTGGCTTCTTTCTCAACCGGAGGATAATGTAGCTCGGCACCTTGTAAGGTCCTGGACATAAATGCTACAGGACGACCTTCCTGATTCAGAGTAGCCGAGATCGCCACCTCCGAGGCATCACATTCAACCACGAAAGGGAGATTCTCATCAATGGAGTGAAGAGCCGCTTTCTCCAACTGTTTTTTGAGAAGGTTAAAGGCTGCAACAGCCGCTGTTCCCAGTGGAAATGATCTAGCATGCAGCAAGGGTTGGATTTTGTCCGAAAAATGAGGAATCCATTTAGCGTAGTATGCAAACAGACCGAGAGCCCGACGTAAAGAAGCCGGATTCTTAGGTGACGGGAGCTCTTGGAGCGGGCGAAGTCTTTCTGGGTCTGGCTTAATGATACCATTGCCTACGCAGTAGCCAAGGATGTTGATGGTCGGTTGCAACTCAACAGATTTGGATTCATTCAGGGTCAAATTACGGCGATGGAGGGCATCCCGAAATTTTTGGAGGTTGGAGTCGTGCTCCTGTTGATCGTGACCTGCAATGGTAATGTTATCAAGATAGGGAAAATTGTCCCTTAGGTTTTCCTGCTTAACCAGGCCATCCATTGCCCGTTGAAAGACAGCCACTCCATTAGTAACCCCGAATGGGAGGCGACGAAATTGGTACAGCCGTCCATTAGCCTCAAAGGCTGTGTACTGCTTATCTGAGACCTTCAAGGGTAACTGATGATAGGCACTTTTTAAATCGTAAGTTGAGAACACTTTGTATTCGGCCAGTTTATTAACCATATCATCAATGCGTGGCAATGGGTAGGCGTCCAAGTCGGTATATTGATTGATGGTTTGCGAATAATCGATGCATAGTCGCTGTTTGTGAGGTTTTAGAGGGTTCTTGACAATGACGGCTTGAGCCCACCAGGGCGACGAACATGGTTCAATGATATCCTCTGCTAGAAGTCGAGAGATTTCAGCCGCAATAAAAGATTGGTCTTCCTGATTAAAGCGCCGCGATTTCGTTATTATCGGTTGGCATTGAGGCGGAATACTGGCAAATAATGAGGGTTCATCAAGTGAAGCTGCTGATAATGCACAAAATGGTAATTTAGACGGTATATTAGAAATAGTAAGTCCGGGTTTGGATCCACCAAACTCAATGGTGAGTTTCTTATGCTGTTTTTGGAAGTCCAGCCCTAAGAGGAGATCACTACATAGGTCCTTGAGCACCGAAAGTCGGGTGGAGGGATACATACGACCATGAAGTGTCATACCAACAACACAAAAGCCGGAGATTCTGGTATTAAGTGATGACTGGGCCATCGCAATTGCCTGGTCCGATGGGAAGACATGTAGTTTCAATTTCGCAACAATCTGTTCCTTAATGAAACTATCAGTACTTCCTGAGTCAATTAAGGCATCTAAGGTATGCCCTTTAATTGAAATTTTTGTGGCTGCATGAGACAGGTTCTGTGGGCAAGCAGCTGTAATTGGTGTCGTTGCACAGAGAGTGGCTAAAACTCTCGGTGTGCTTCTTCGGGAGAGAGCTTGAGAGGAAGCTTGATAGGTCCTAGCTGGAGCATCTTGATAGGCCCTAATTGGGGCAGTTCGGTAGGCCTTAGCTGGATTGGCCCTCATAGAGGCCCTTGATAGGCAAACTTTAGCAAAGTGTCCTTTTTTCCTGCAATAACTGCAGATTGCATTGCGAGCAGGGCAGGTTTTCCTAGGGTGAAAAGCATCTCCACAAAAGAAGCATTCCTTCCTAGATTGCCAAGAGGCTGCTAAAGTGGGGTCGTCCTCCTCTTCTTCATCAGAATTATCAGAATTAGATTCCCCCATGATAGGGTTCACCTGAGACCGCTTGAATTGTCTGGTTGCAGCTACAGCAGCAGATCGAGATCTGGGCAGCTGATAGAGGTCTGCATTTCTCTTTGCCAAATCCAGTGAACAAGCTAGGTCAAAAGCTTTTTGTAGCTCAAGTGTTTTACTTTCTAGTAGACGCTGGCGTATAAATGGAGAGGCAATCCTGCAGATGAAAGCATCACGAATCATTTCTTGGCGGTACAGCTCAGCTGAGGCTGCCTGAAAGTTACAATCTACGCTGAGCCTGCGAAGTTCTTGCAGGAATTCGTCAATTGATTCCCCTGGCCCTTGTCGGGCTGTGGCCAGTAGATGTCTAGCATAGACCTCATTTGGGGTCTTCGCATACAGTTTCTTAAGTGCCCGAATCACCTCTTCGTAACTATCCCAGTCATCAACATATTCGAACACTTTTGGGGTCACATAATTGACAAGTATCTTCAATTTAGCAGGAGCACCCGCTTTACATTCATCCAGAAAATTCTCAAAAGTACGATACCAATGCTTCCATACCCTGCCAGCTGCTGGTGTATTCGGGTCCAAGTCCAGACGAATAGGTCTAAGGATTTTCTCCATGATGGGTGGTTCCCTGGATCCTTAACTTCCGAGTTTGTCTGAAGGTCTAGTATTTGTCAGTGTAAATACTAAGTTACTTAAGTTGATGGAAGAAAAAGGAGACTTACCATCAAGTAACTTTAAAGTAAGCTTTAAGTAACTTATAAACACACTATATACACAAGAGGCCTTTACCATGCCTCTGGTAGAAGCCTCTTACAATACTGAACAGACCAGTATTTATACCAGTCCAACAGGAAGTGACATATGACAGGAAGTGAGGTATGTACACAGTTCATAGTTCATAGTTCACAGGAAGTGATGACATAACTTCCCGGAAGTTATCATTTTTATCACAAGGGTTACTCTAAAAACTAACAGTACAGATCCCTACTCAGGGTTTATAGACAGGTGTGGTCACTGCCAGTACTACAGTATACAGGAGCTGTAAAAAGTAGTTCTCCCCTTAAAGGTACATACACTACAATTCCTCCCCTTTTAGATTAACAGTACCATAACATTCATTTAACAATTAACACTTTTAACATGCAACATTAACTGAAAATAGTCCATTTATAAATTCAGTCTTTGGGGCGGCTTCCTGATCCTTTCTGGATAGCGTCTTTCCTGAGTGTCTTGCTCTTGGTGCGGAGGCGATTCTGGCCCCCTGTCGTCGGTTGGTTCATCAGCTTCCGATGCTACTGTTTCTGGGGTAGATGCTACCTGTATGTCGGGTTCATCACCAGGTACGCGAGACATGGGGTTGACTCGTTCCTGTGACTCTAGGATCTGGTCGACATGGCGTCTCACAATGTTCTCCCCAACATCCACTGTGTACATTAGTGGCCCCTGCCGTGTGCATATCGTTCCTGGTTGCCATTTCTCTGTTCGGTAGTCGCGGGCCAAGACTGGTTGCCCTACATTGAAGCTCCTTGTCGGCTTCTCATTGATGTGCTGGAATTGCTTATTCTCAACATCTCTTTGTACATTTGGTCTGAGCAAATCCAGATGAGATCTCAACCTTCGGTTAAAGAACATCATGGCCGGGGTCTGGTTGGTGACTGCATGTGTTGCATTTCTGTAGGCTAACAGGAAATTGTCCACCTTATGCTGCAGTGGAATGTCGTCATCGCACATGGCCCTTACTGCCTTTTTAAAGGTTTGTACGAACCTCTCAGCCAATCCATTTGTGGCTGGATGATACGGGGCGGATGTGTAATGCCTTACCCCATTCCTTTTCATAAATTTCCGAAACTCTTCGGACACAAACTGTGGTCCGTTATCAGAGCAAATCTGCTCTGGCAAGCCGTTCCTGACAAATATGGTCCGCAGGACTGCAATTGTTTTCTCCGTGGTGGTGGAGGACATTTTAATCACCTCAGGCCATTTCGAGTGCGCATCCACGGCTATTAAAACATTGAGTCCATGAATGGACCAGCAAAATCAATATGCACCCGTTGCCATGGAGAGGCGGGCCACTCCCATGGGTGTAGAGGGGCATGTGGTGGTGCATTTTGGACCTTCTGGAATCCTGAGCAGCTCTTTGTCAGGTCCTCGATTTGCTGATCGATCCCCGGCCACCAGACATAAACCCTAGCAAGGCTTTTCATTTTCACCCCTCCCAGATGGCCTTCGTGAAGCTCATTGAGCACTCTCTCCCTTAACTTGGGTGGAATTACCACTCGGGATCCACACATCAAGGTCCCCTGGCATACTGACAGCTGTTCTCTTCTGGATGAGAATGCTGGCAACAGTGAGTCGCCATGTGTTGGCCATCCATTCACCGTCAAGTCATATACCTGAGACAGTGTCGGGTCATTTCGGGTCTCCTTCTCTATATTCGCGTTAGTTACTGGCAAGCGTTCAATTATAGTCGAATAAAATATTTCGACAGGGTCCACTGCTGGTGCTTCCTCCACAGTAGGCAGTGGCAGGCGTGATAGCCCATCAGCATTTCCATGCTGTTTCGTGCCCTTATACTCTATTTCATATTGGTTCACCCCTAGAAAAAGGGACCATCTTTGTAGCCGTTGCGCAGTCATCACCGGAACGCCCTTCTTTGGATTAAAGATGGAGACAAGTGGTTGGTGGTCAGTCAGCAAGGTGAACTTCTGCCCGTGCAGATAGTGGTTGAACTTTTTCACTCCCCACACTAGGCTGAGGGCCTCCCTGTCAATCTGGGCGTAGTTACGCTCAGCTGAGGTTAGTGACCGAGACGCAAAGGCTACTGGCCTCTCCGAGCTGTCCGGGACTTTGTGCGACAGCACCGCTCCAATACCATAGGGTGATGCATCACACCCCAACCGAATTGGTAGTGCTGGGTTGAAATGAGCCAACACCTCTTTTGATGTGATCAATTCTTTGCACTTCTGGAAAGCTCATTTACATTTGTCATTCCACTTCCATGGTACCCCCGTTTGCAGTAGGGTGTTCAGTGGGTGTAGTACTGTCGACAAATTCAGCAAGAACTTATGGTAGTAGTTCACCAGCCCGAGGAACGACCTCAGTTGTGACACATTTTCCGGTGCTGGAGCCTTGACTACTGCCTCAATCTTTTCAGGGGACTTATGTAACCCCTCTTCATCAATAACATGGCCACAATACGAGATCTGCTTCTGGAAAAACTCGCATTTGTGGCGATTAGCTCGGAGCCCATATTCCTTCAATCTAGTGAGCACCTGCTCCAGGTTGGCGAGGTGATCACTGTCATTTTCGTCCGTGACCAGGATGTCGTCCAAATAACACTGGGTCCCTGGAATCCCTTGCAGGACTTGATCCATTGCCCTTTGCCGAATAGCCGGAGCTGATGCTACCCCGAACACCAGCCGGTTGTATTGGTAGAGACCTTTATGAGTGTTGATCATGAGGTACTGTTTCGAGGCTTCTTCTACCTCCATTTGCAGGTACGCCTGGGCCAGATCAATCTTAGTGAAGCGTTTTCCTCCAAATAGCGAGGCGAAAATATCTTCAATCCGCGGAAGCGGATATTGTACAGTGTGAAGGACTGGGTTCACTGTCACCTTAAAGTCCCCACAGATGCGAACCTTCTTTGGTTCCCCAGGCGTATTACTCCATGACCTCTTCATTACAGGAACGATGGGTGTAGCCCACTCGCTCCAGTCCACTTTGGACAGTACTCCAGAACGTTCCAAACCTTCCAGCTCTGCTTTGACGGCTGGGCGGATCGCATAAGGCACCGGTCTGGCCTTAAAAAACGTTGGGCTTGCATTTTCCTCTATTTTGATCGTCGCTGTTATGCCTTTTAGTGTTCCGAGTCCCTCCTGGAACACTTCTTGTGCATCAGTTAGCATTTTTAACAGTCGTCCAGGTGTGACGTCATCATCCTTTTTGGCATCTACAGTCAGTGCTTGTGTGGAATGCCAATCTAGCTGTATCTTCCGGATCCATTCACGTCCGAGTAGTGGTGGCCCTCCATCTGGCAATACATATAGGTCCATTTTTGGTGTTTCCTTGCCATTATACATAACGTTCACCCTTATTTTTCCTTTGGGGTAGACTTTTTGCCCCGTGTACGTCTTCAAGACAATCTCTGTATCTCTCAAGGGTATATGTGAGAATAGCCGCTTGTAGTCCCTTCGGTTTATGACTGTTAGGGCTGATCCTGTGTCCAATTCCATTTTCACTTGGACTCCGTCTATCTTGAGCGTGACCCAGATAGTTTGGTGATCCTCCATTTTGATTACATTATGTAGTTTCAGACAACCCAGCTCCTTGCTTCCGGAGTCTGTATCACTTTTCTGTTCGTCTGAACTACTCTCCGTCACCTTATGTACCTTTTTGTACTTCTCCTGTGGAGATTTCTTGCTGCTGGTTTTCTTTCCCGACCTGCAGACTCTTGCTATGTGTCCTACTTTTCCACACTGTCTGCACACTTGGTCCTTGAACCAACAATCCTTATGGTCGTGTGTTGTTCTGCCGCAGCGATAACACTTCACTGCTGCATATGACATTTCATTTGTGCCATAATCTTGCGGTCTCCATTGTATCTCTGCAGCGCCCCGTGCGGCTGCTTCATGTGATACTGCCATGCTGAAAGCCTTGCCCAGTGTAAGATCCTTTTCTGATAGAAGCCGTTTCTGGGTTCCTTCACTTTGAAGCCCACACACAAACTTGTCCCTTAAAGTATTTGCTAGTCCCGTTCCAAACTGGCAGTGTTTCGATAGCTTGCGCAGTTCCGTTAAATACTCAGCATTACTTTCGTCTTTATGCTGGTTCCTTTTGTGAAACTTAAATCTTTCTGCTATCAGCAGCGGTGTGGGGTTTAAGTGGTCCTGTAGGATTGCCACTATGCTTTCAAAATCCTTTTCCACTGGCTTCTCTGGGGTTACTATATTTCGCAGTAAGCCATACATTTTTGCACCCATGGAATTCAACAATACCAGTGCTTTCCTGGCATCTGGCACTTCATTCGCCTTGCAGTACACTTCTATGCGTTCTACATATGTCGCCCAATCTTCGACTTCATTGTCAAACGCTGTGACACTGCCACTCTTCGGCATCCCTGGGTGTGGTTAGATTGGCTAAAAATGGCGTCTCCCGCGCTCTCCCTTCTTCTCCGCTGCGGCTCAAAAATGGCGTCTCCCGCGCTCTCCCTTCTTCTCCGCTGCGGCTCAAATGGCGTCTCCCGCGCTTTCCTTCCTTCCCCGCGGACGCTGCTCAGCCCTTGAACACCGGCTGCACTCTGCGCGTTTTCCTACGTGCCTCTCTCATTGACGCCGCTCGGTCTTCAACCCCGGCTGTGCCCTATGTGCTTTACCCTCTCTCTTACCCCGTCGACGCTGCTCGGCCTTTCCCTGTGCCGTCGGTCGGCTCCAGCTGCCGCCGTCCAGGAAGGGTCTGCGCCGTACCTGCTGCCAGACCGTCTCGCTGGAGTCTCCGCCGGATGGTCGACGCCCGTGCCCCCTGGAATCGGCCTTCTTCTGCAGAGTTGCAGGTAGGTTTGAATCGACTCGTCGCCAATGTTAAATCCGTGAATCTTGATGTATGGCGTCCTTCAATAAATAGACAGAGACTGCAGAGGAACAATCAACAGGTGTTTACTGGATGAGGGTTACTCTAAAAACTAACAGTACAGATCCCTACTCAGGGTTTATATACAGGTGTGGTCACTGCCGGTACTACAGTATACAGGAGCTGTAAATAGTAGTTCTCCCTTTAAAGGTACATACACTACAACAACCATCACCACTGTCTTATGAATATTCTTCCTCCATTCATATATTGGCCTGTGGCCTACCCTAGTTCCATCCAGAACATTTTGCTTGTTCCCTATCATGACTGTTCTACTTCCTCCTTTTTGCAAACAACAAGAGTGTTGTTGTAAGTAAGAAACTTGTACTGTAGAACCGGGATAGAATTTTGTCATTCTGCTTTTGTCCCCTTGCTAACATGATTTGCATTTACACTATTCATAGAATCATACAGCACAGAAGGAGGCCATTCGGCCCATCAAGCTCGTGCCGGTTCTCTGCAAGAGCACTTCAGCTAGTCCCACTCCCCCGCCCTTTTCCCCGTAGCCCTACAAATTTTTTTCCTTCAGGTACTTAGCCAATTCCCTTTTGAAAGCCACGATTGAGTTTGCCTCCACCACCCTTTCAGGCAGTGCATTCCAGATTATAACCACTTGCTGCGTAAAAAAGTTTTTCCTTACGTCGCCTTTGGTTCATTTGCCAATCACCTTAACTCTGTGTCCTCTGCTTCTTGACGCTTCCGCCAATGAGAACAGTTTCTCTCTATCTACTCTGTCTAGACCCCTCATGATTTTGAACACCTCTGTCAAATCTCCTCTCAACCTGACTGGCCTGTAGTTGCTGGGTTTATCCTTACACCCTTTTTTGAACAAGGGTGTAACATTTACAATTTACTAGTCCTCTGGCACCACCTCCCTATCTAAGGAGGATTGGAAGATTATGGCCAGTACCTCTACAATTTCCTCCTTTAACTTCCCTCAGCATCCTAGGATGCATCCCATCCGGTCCTGGTGATTTATCAACTTTAATTACAGACAGCCTTTCTAGAACCACTTCTTTATCAATTTTGATCTCATCCAGTATCTCCACTACCTCCTCTTTCACTATGACTTTGGCAGCATCTTCTTCCTTGGTGAAGACAGATGCAAAGTACTAATTTAGTACCTCAGGCATACCCTCTGCCTCCATGCGTAGGTCTCCTTTTTGGTCCCTAATCGGCCCCACCCCTCCTCTTACTACCCGTTTACTATTTATATGTCTATAAGAGACTTTTGAATTCCCTTTTATGTTAGCTGCCAATCTATTCTCATACTCTCTCTTTGCCCCTCTTCTTTTTCACTTCCCCTCTGAACTTTCTATATTCGGCCTGATTCTCACTTGTATTCTCAACCTGACATCTGTCGTATGCCCCCTTTTTCTGCTCCATCTTACTCTCTATCTCTTTCATGATCCAGGGAGCTCTGGCTTTAGTTGCCCTAACTTTCCCCCTCGTGGGAATGTACCACGACTGTACCCGAACCATCTCCTCTTTAAAGGTAGCCTTTCGATTACAGTTTTGCCTGCCAATCTTTGATTCCAATTTACCCGGGCCAGATCCGTTCTCAACCCACTGAAATTGGCCTTCCTCCAATTAAGCATTTTTACTCTAGATTGCTCCTTGTCCTTTTCCATAACTAATCTGAACCTTATGATACTATGATCCCTGTTCCCTAAATGTTTGCCTACTGAAACTTGCTCCACTTGACCCATCTCATTCCCCAAAACCAGATCCAGCAATGCCTCCTTCCTTGTTGGTCCAGAAATGTACTGATCAAGAAAGTTCACCTGAACACGCTTCAGAAATTCTTCTCCCTCTCTGCCCTTTACACTATTACTAACCCAGTCTATTTAAGGATAATTGAAGTCCCCCATTATCACTACTCTATAGTTCTTGCACCTGCCTGTAATTTCCCAGCAAATTTGCTCCTCTATATCTTTCCCACTAGTTGGTGGCTTATAGAATACACTCTATTAAAATTAGTCTAGCACCACTGCCTTTTGTTCCGCAGTAATGCTAAAGTTGTAGGAACATAGGAACAGGAGTAGACCATTCATCCCCTCAAGCCTGTTCCACCATTCAATGAAATTATAGCTGATCTGTATCTTAACTCCGTCTACCTGCCTTGGTTCTGTAACCCTAATACCCTTAGCTGACAAAAATCTATCAATCTCAGTTTTGAAATTTTCAATTGACCTAGCCTCAACAGCTTTTTGGCAGAGCGAGTTCCAGGTTTCCACTACCCTTTATGCGAAGAAGTGCTAAATAACAACAGAAAATGCTGGAAAAACTCAGCAGGTCAGGCAACATCCGTGGAGAGAAATTTGAGTTGACGTTTCGGGTCGAACCCTTCTTCAAAACTGGAAAGAAAATGAAATAGATCGAAGGCAGGGCTGCGATCGGACAAAAGAAGTGAAAGAGACAAAAGAAGTGCTTCCTGACATCAGCCTTGATTGGCCTACCTCTAATTTTAAGGTTGTGCTCCCTTGTTGTAGTATATATTTGGAATCAGGGCCGAAACAGACTCAGAAGAGAAGCAGTGTGAGAGCTGTAGTCTCACCCAGTTTGGTGGTATTAAAAATGCCTTGAAGATCCCTTGGACGTCTTTGAAACATATTCCCCCAGTTCATTTTTAGTTCAGAATTTTCGGTACCTGGGCAGGTTGGGTGCAGGCGGTCGCTTGGGCGGGTTGCGACCCTGTTCCTCATTCCATCCCACTCCTGAGATCGACTTGCCCTTAATGGCACCTATTAAGGCCACCCTGTGCATTACCCGGCCCTATTAAATGGTACGAATCTGATGACATCATCGATGGCGCGTTTTCAGCCGGGATATTTAAAGGAGCCATGGCCATATTGCATTTGAAGGTTCATCTAGGATTGTGCAGGCACTGTATTTGAGCTTTTGAGTGTTGCTATTCTTTGGAAACATGACTGCACAGAGGCAGAGGACTGCATCCAGGTTCTCAGATGAACCCTCCATTTGCTTGTGGAGGGAGTGAGAGCACGCAGGGAGGTCCTCTTCCCTTCGGATGGGTGGAAGAGACCTTCCCAGCAGACCAAAGGACCCTGGCTCCAAATAGCAGAGGAAGTGAACAGCAGAGATGTTGTCAGGAGGACCTGGGTGCGGTACTGGAAATGCTTCAATGATCTGATGAGATCAGGAAAGGTGAGTGCAAAGCCACACTCAACTTCATCCTGCTGTGCCTCTCATCACATCCCCATCACTCTGCATTCCCAAGCCTACATCATTACTCACACCAACATACCTTGCACGTCCAGCCATCCCTCTCTCTCTATCTACAATAGCACATCCCCATCTGACTCACCACCCTCACACTCACCCTCATCCTACTGTAATCACACCAACTAACAACACACAAGGAGGCCATTTGGCATTGGCACCCCACTCCATCATGGTCACCCTTTCAAGATAGAAAAATAGAAGCAGGAGTAGGCCATTCGGCCCTTTGAGCCTGCTCCACTATTCAATATGATCATGGCTGATCCTCTATCCCAATACCATATTCCTGCTCTCTCCCCATAGATGTAGCCCATCCATTCCTTACACTCATTCCATCACTCTCACTCAAACTTATCTTCTTTCGCTCCTTGCAGGAGAAGAGAGCCCACAATAAGAGGGAGAGGGAGAGAACCAGAGGTGGCCCTCCATCATTGGCCACCTTAGCTGCAGCAGAGGGGGTCGCCCTGGAAGTATCAGGAGTCGCAGAGCAGCTGGCGGTGGGAGACGGAGAGGGGGACATCTCAGCAACCTGGTGACAGAATTACATCTCATACAGCCACGTGGCATACAGCAGTCACTCATATGGGGATTGATGTCAGCAGCCAGTGAATGTTCATCATGTGCATAATGGTATCGTTACCCATTCTTGATATGACATTTCTAACTCATCTCTTTACTGTCCCAAAGGTCCATCAAGAGCCCCCCACTGTCCAGGAGGAAGAGGAAGACGACTCCTCCGAGGAGCCTCCAGCCTCCGAGGGTGCACCGTCACCAGACAAAAGCGCACCCAGCACCAACGCAGATATGCACACCTCGGTGGCTCCCACGTTAGATAGAGTAGTGTTGTCACTTGGTGTGTCACAAGGCACAAGTGAGCAAGATGGTGGAGACAGGGACAGCAGTGGAGACTCCTCGCCGGAGGGCATAGGACACTCCCAGCTCTGCTCAGCTGCATGCAGACGCTGAGCTTCGGGGGCCATCCATAAAGAAGGTGATCCTGGAGGCGCAGCAAGAAGTGCAGGAGGCTTTGATAGGTTTTGCAACCATGATGTCTGCAAATGTGCAGAGAATGGCGGAGTCCATCTCCAACATGAGCACCACCGTGTCACAGGCGATGGCGACTGTATGCTCTTCCATGGAAAGGATGCTGCCTGCATGGAGACGGAGCACATGGTCTCTATGGAGAATAGATGGCAGAAGCTCATAGACCTCCTCTCTAGGAGGGATGTCAATGTAGACTTGGGTCCTTATGGCCCCACTGCTGTGCAGCAAGGTGCTCTTCAGCTCCTTGCTAACAGGGAAGTGCGGGTGGCCCATGAGAGGAATGATGGTGAGAGGGGACATGGAAGTGGGGGCGCCTCTCAAAGCGCTCATACTTCTCCCCCATTGCATTCCCCTCAGTCAAAGCCCCGCATGCCTCTTGGGATCACGATGGCCGAGTCTGCTCCTGCACAGCCGCAGGAGGAGCAGACTTTGGCGGGGCCAACACAGGCTCCAAGATCCAGAGGATATCTGCCAAAAGTATCTATGCAGTCGCAGCAGAAAAGTAAGCAGGCTGCCTCTACCTCTGCTGAAGCACCTCATAGAAGCACGCATAAGAGAAAGATGAAACACAAATAGATGCACAAGGGTAAGTATTTGGGTGTTTTAATAACTGTTTGTATGAAGTTTCCATTATTTATTTTCACCACTTTGTGATTGTGGCCAATTTTGTCCGCAACTTTGGCAGTGGCTTAGTGAGTTGGAGTGAATGATGAGACGTAATGTTACTTCCAGCAATGGTGGTCAGTGTGAAAGAAATGGCTTGATCATTGAAAGGATGCTTATGGTGTTGCTGTGGGATGGTGGTAACCTGGCACAGCATGTGACAGCTATATTGGTGTAATGCCTGAAGTTAAGTAAATCTGGCCATGATGAGGCCATCCCTGGCCTCCCGGGCAGCAATGTGCTCCAGTGCTGGTGAGATCAGGACCACAGGCTCCTCCTCCTCCTCCTCTGAAGAGGCTGTGCGTTCAGTGCCTTGCTCCTCATGCAGTGCTAATCCTCGCTGCTGTGCTATGTTGTGCAGGGCGCAGCAGACCATGATGATTCTGGAGACCCTGGCTGGTGTGTACTGAAGGGCTCCTCCAGATCTGTCAAAGCATCCAAAGCGCATTTTCAGTATGCTTATTGTCTGCTCTATGACACATCTGGTGGAAATGTTGCTTTCATTATATCTCTCCTCGACCTTAGCACTTGGCCTCCTCAAGGGTGTCATGAGCCATGTCTTCAGTGGACAGCCCTTGTCTCCAAGCAGCCAGCCGGAAAATATGTTTGGAGGTGCGAAGAGCTGAGGGAGGGTGGACAGGTGCAGGACGAAAGAGTCATGATAGCTGCCAGGGAATTTGGCGCACACATGCATGATGATCTTCCTATGGTTGCAGGCCAGCTGCACATTGAGGGAGTGGAAGCCCTTGTGATTGTGTGATTGGGGGTGCCCTGATGGCCACATGTGTGCAGTCAATGACACCCTGCACCTGTAGGAAGCCAGCCAGAGCGGCAAAACCAAGCACCCGCTCAGTAACACTGGCTTCATCAGTGGCAAAGTTGATATCATTGGCTGACTTATGAAACAGGCCATCGGTGACATGTGTGACGCATCTGTGGGTGGCCGACTGTGAGATGCCACAAATGTCTGCTGCAGATCCTTGGAAGGAGCCTGAGGTGAAGTAGTTGAGGATGCTGGTGACTTTGACAGCCACTGGTAAGGCATGTCCACCCGCTCCTCTGGGCTGCAGCTCTTGCTCCAGCAATCTGCAAATGTCTGCGACAACCTGGTGCGATAACCTGAGCCTCCTTTGGCACTGCTGCTCAGACATGTCGCAGAAGCTCATCCTCTGCCTGTATACCCTGTGTTGGGGGTATCGCCTCTGGCACGGTGCAGCCCTGCGCTGATGACCTCTGCCCTGTGGAGCATCAGGTTGGTGAAGAGAAGGTTGGTGGTATTGTTGTTGGTGCTGCAGGTGTGCCTAGTGCTGCTGGTGTTGGGGTTCATTGTGGTCCGATTCTGAGGACCAAGGTGAGACAGCATAAATGGCACCCATGCTGATGTAATAGATGGCAGGTCAAGTAGAAATGAAAGAGGCAATCTGTCAATGGTGTGATAGCTTCTACCAATGAGGTGATAGTGGATCCCAACTTTGCTGAAAAGACTTGCAATCTCCAGAAACCTAAATCTGTGCTGACAATGTCGTCAGCAACAGCAGCTGCCTTAGGAAAGTAAGCAGGTGTCAGGTGGGAGTATTTATTGTACTTTTCATGCTGTGCACTAATGAGTTCCATCAATGGCCATCTGAACTTCCACCTCAGGTTCACAGGCGTCGTTCCTGAGCTGCATGATTCCCGTGGTCATCCAGTGAAATTTGAAAGGTAGGGTTAAAAAGACGCTTAATGGTCTGACAAGTTCCTAATAATGATGTAAATTACCTCGGCCGCCTCTGCCGTTCGGGTCGCGGCCACGCTGGCAAAAGCGCCCGAATGAGAGGCGGGATGACGGCAGGTTCCAGACCCACTCCGAGTTATTTCAACCTTCACTCCTGACCCGCCTCCAATCCCGCCCATGCAGATGCCAGAAAATTCCGGCCTAAATGTTGAGACAGCTTTGTTCTTATTCTCTAAACCTTTAAATTTTGACCCCTGTGCATGCGTGTGTTCACTCGTACTCAGAGTGGAGCGCACTCTTAGGAAAGCGAATCGGAGTCCCAGTCAGCGAGAGTAAATGAGGGTATTTGTGAAGTGCCTTGGAACATTTTACTACGTTAAAGATGCTATATAAATGCAAGTGTTGTTGGTGCTGCCTAAGACTGGTAACTGCAGTATAACTGATATCACCACTAAACCATTTGTGACTCTTTGACTTTTTTCTGCTGTTGCTGTCAGTCAGGCACTGGGTAGGTAGTGAGCGTACGATTTTATCTTTGTCTTTTCTTTGCGTTTGACTGGTGCCCACCCAACGTGCTCGTAATCTGTCTGTGTGTTTGTGAACAGCCACAAAAATTCACATGGCCCCTTTGCTAACAAAGTGCAGAAATTCTCCGGTGTAAACTGCTAGTGCCAGCCCACCCTTGGATCAGGGGGGTCTCTGTGTGTCCGCAACGGGTGGTCCAGTGTTTATATGGGCATTTGTCATCTTGTGGTTTGTTTGTACAAAATTCTGGAGGTTTCAGTTTGACTTTGGATTTATTTTATCTTAGAATGTTTTCACTTAAGGAAATTTCCTGGCCCCAGGCTAGAGCCTAATTGCCTAGCTCATTAAGATAAGCATTAGATATTTTAATACAGTTATTTTCACAACATCAAATACCCCTGTCTTGTTTCCTATTCTAATTTATTTTGCCATTTCTTGCTTTTAAAAATTGAGATATTAATTTTATTTGATTGCAGTACAAAGGTATTTCGCTGAGCACGATTAACAGCTTGTATAAGTTCAGTTGCAGGCCAGCTTCTATTGTTTTACTCTTAAGTTTTTTTCTCCCCTTTCAATTTTCTCCCCTTTAAGGCCAGTTTGCCACTAATCATCTACCAGTATAATAAAATGACATTTTGTATCAATCTTCTCCATAACTGATGATAGTGCTGCTCCCTGATTAAGAACATTAGAAATAGGAGCAGGAGTAGGCCATTTGGCCCTTCGAGCCTGCTCCGTCATTCAATAAGATCATGGCTGATCTTCTACCTCAACTCCACTTTTCTGAGCTATCTCGATATCCCTTGATTCCCTTAATATTCCAAAATCTATCGATTTCTGTCTTGAATATACTCAAAGACTGAGCCTCCACAGCCCTCTGGGGTAGAGAATTCCAAAGATTCACCACCCTCTGAGTGAAGAAATTTCTCCTCATCTCAGTCCTAAATGGCCGACCCCTTATTCTGAGACTGTGATCCCCTGGTTCTAGACTCCCTAGCCGGGATCTTACCTGAAGAGGCGCGTTGGGGGCGGGACTGCTGTCTTTCGGGTTCTAGTCCCGCCCCCAGCAACGTCCGATGCACAGACGCTATTTTGCGCCAGTGGCCTTATTAAGCCCGCCCTGCGGGCTTGCCGGCCGATTAAGAGAAAGCTGGTGTCTGATGACGTCAGTTGATGGCGCTTCATCTGCCAGTTTTCTTAAAGGGGCCACCACCATTTCTTTTTGACAGATGATTTTTTTCAGTGTTTGACAGCATTGAGGTGCTGCAAACACTGACAATCACTGTACAAAGGGGAGCCCTTGCACCAAGGCTCTTCAGTGACTCTCTCCTTAGGCTAAAATAGATGGCTGTTGCAGGTGAGGTTACAGAAGAGATCTGTCACTGGTGAGAGAGGTTCTCCCAATGAGGTGGGACTACACAAACACTTCAAAGCTTGTCACGTACAGAAAATTCTAAACACATTAAAAATGACTTTCCCAACATTTTTTTACCTCTGTAACTCGCCAGTGTCCCATTGGATCCTTCACACCACTTCTGCAGCTGTCATCTATACACAAAGATTACAGTGAACCCACAGCACACCATACTTACCCTGGTGGGGTTTCCTGGCGTCGGAAAGCCTGCAGTAGAAGTGTCAAAATTGGAAAAAGCCTGTTAACTGCCTGTTAACTAGCTGTTAACAAGCAGTTAAGTGGCTATAATCCTCTTCCTGCCACTAGGAGTCAGGTCCCTGCACAAACCGGGGACCCGACTCCCGGGAAGATTGATTGGAAGCGGGTTCAGGACCCGCTGCCAATCTTTTTGATTTTGCCAGCAGTCCCGCCTCCAAACCCGACTCCTGAGCGCAGGCAAAATTGTCCCCCCTGCATCTACCCTGTCAAGCCCTATAAGAATTAGGGAGGCAAGATTTGAATGACATTCACTCAATAATAATAATATTGCCACTCTCCCCATCACAGATGTGGAAGACCACATTCACTTATGGCATCCCACCTTAGTTGAGAACCAACTGAACTTGCCCACCTGGGGCAGGTGAGTTGAAGCAATTGAATTTGAACTCCCAGGCTGCATTGGGCAGTTGGCTGTTCTTTTTCTTTGCTAAGCTCTCTTCATATTTCTGTTGGCATGAAACTTAATTTCCATTGTGGGTGTTACAGGTACAGTTTAGCTAAATATATATTCGCAGCATCACAACAAATAGGTCTTTCCTGCTTCAGAAGGAACGGGCCAGTACAGATCGGAAAAGCATTTGGCTGTAGCAATGCATTAACCAATAAATACAACCATTAACCCTTCTCATCCTCCTCGACCTTTCCATAGTATCAACAGGGTCACCCACTCCTTCCAACTGTACCATCTCTCTTCTGTGGTCCACCTCATGGCACAGGCCTCACCTCTTCCAATCCAACTTGCGAGCACGTGCCCTCTGCTTTTCTAACTCTGACCTCCTATGCATTTCCCCTCCCTTCACTTAATCTTCAGTGGTAGAGCTATCTGCCACCATAACCACATTCTTTAGAACTCTCTGCCTAAATGGCTCCACCTTGCTTCCCCTTTTTATCTGGCTTCTCACTTCTCCCCAGGTAATTACATGGCTTGCAGGTGGGCAGGCAGTGTATGTATTGTGATGCACAAGACATCACAATTGCGTGGGACAGACTGCATAGACCAGTCGGTCTTTTCCTGGCTGTTATTTTTCGTATATTCTCACCCTGGGCTTCCTTCACCCCATCACGGTGGCATACTCTTCAGTCGCCTGGATCCTACTGTCTAGAATTCTCTCCCTAAAGCTCTCCAACTCTGTCTTCTCGTTTAAAAATGCGTTAAAACCCATCTTTCCGACCACCCTCCTAATCGACCCTCTTCTGACTGTGTTTGTTTTCTGTCCGCCTCTCCATGAAGCACCTTGGGATATTTTTTATGTTCAACAACAACAACTTGTATATTTATAGCACCTGTAACATAGTAAAACATCCCAAGGCACTTCGCAGGAGTGTTATAAAACAACGTTTGACACTGAGCTACGTAAGGAGATATTAGGGCAAAAGCTTGGTCAAAGAGGTAGGTTTTAAAGGCACTATAAAAATTGAAATTGTCGTTGTGTCAGTTGTTATATTAAAGCTTGAGTCAGGCTTAAGATAAATGCTTAACTGTGGTCCAACCTCTTAAATAAATGTTCACGTCTTAGGTGTGCCAATATAGATATAGATGGGAGCTCTGGGTTAGCTCGAAAAAGCATGCTTTAATTTGACCTTAGATTTATTCTGAGTTCCTGAAAGGCTATGCTGCTCTTTAGCAATTAATGTAACTTCATCCGTACTCATATTTAAGGACCCTGGTGTTTTGTGTGTGTGTAACATTCATCTCGGGACATATTTTCTGAATTAGCAAATTAAATCTGTGGAGTTGGAGCTGTGCTAATTAACAGGCGGCAATGCATGAGTCAGATGACTGCTGTTTGTATTAGGGTGGCTCCAACCACTGCAGATTCAATTTGATAATAAAGTGGGAGCATGCTGAACAGAGCATTTCTACAAAATGAAGCCTCAATATATGGATGGGATCACCCACGTTATTCATTGGAAGCCTGAACACTGAAAGTCGGTATCTTTTGAAGTGCCCCTCGGCTCTTGTACCGTAGCTGCCTGATCAGAGAGGGAGTCCAATACTGCAGATTCTGCCTGAGTTTGTTAAGTGGAAGGGTCCTTTTGGGGATGGTGAGAATGTGATGGGAAGGCCAGAAAAATAACAAGAAAAGTTGAAGAATCACGAGAGAGAAACAAAGAAAGGTGATCAAAAAAATAAAAGCAAGAAAAATAAATTGAGAGCGTAAGTGGAAAAGTGGAAATTTGAAAGAAAAAGTGAAGTTGTAACAGAATGTAAAGAAATAAATTAGAGGATGTACACCAGAAAGGAAGGAAGGAAGAAGAAGAATTAAAGTAAAGAAATAGAATGTTTGGATACATGAAAAAAAATGTTTAAAACGTGACAGAAATAAGGGACAGAGGTTGGAAAAGGAACAGAATAAAAAAGAAACAAAAAAAAGGATTAGGAAAAAATTAGCAATGAAAAGATATGACAAGGGAAGATGAAAAAGTATATTGTAGAATTCACTTCATCTTCAGTATATGACTTTTCTCTCAGATTCAAACTTTTGAGGTACTTTTATTTCTGTATTCATTATACAATTGCCTACCTTCATGTTTCTAAATAGGATTGTACGTCACAACCTGAATATGTCTTTTCATCTCTTCCATTGCTTCTTCGTAGATGAGCATTTATATTTTATTGATTCATGAATACAAACATCAGCAGCTGATGGTGCGATCAATGGTTTTCATTCACATCCCATGCCATTTTGTTACATGTAATATTTGATACAGATACGTGTTTCTTGCTTTTAACATGCTGGGTTATAGTCAACTTTATATTACTAAAGATTTTCATTTTGCAAGGGAAGCAGGATACCCAAGATACCCAACAGCTTTGTTTTACAGAAACTGAAAAATGTATTATGTTCTTTTAACGTGACAGTTTCTTGATTAGTACAAAATTAACAAGTCAGGAAAAAATGTTTAATTTTAGTACCTTTTCTTCATTTTGAAAATAGTTTTGTTTGAAGAGTGAGTGTTGATGACCGTATCAGAGAAAGTGGCTTGGAGTGTGAGGAAGCTGAATTATCACTAAGTACAGTTATTAACTCAGGGTGCTTTGGCAAACTCATTATTTCACTGTATATCTTAATTCCATGTTCACATACTGTTGACCTCAAGAGCCCCTCCCAGCCAGCTAATCGAATGAAAGTCATCAGCATTTACTGTTAACATCCTTTACCTTTTTTGTATTTGAAAAAAATAACATTTTTGTTTAAAATTAATCCTAATTCTTTGTAAATGGTTGTTAAAAAGAGTATTGTTGGTGACACTCATTCTCTAAAAGCATTACAAAGAATTTAGACACTCCTACTTTATTCAATACTGTAGCACTGCATATTTCTGTCAAAACTAACACCCTATACAGTATTGTTAATTCTTGACAAATAAATACTTTTAACTAGAAATCCTTGTCAATTGAATAATCTTCCCTAAGGTATGAGTCTTTACCGTGATACTAGATTGCAAGAAAATGTGCAAAGAAATGAATAGGAATCAGTCTCTCACAACATACTCTGACCTCTATTGTGTGTTGTCTGGTTCCCTCACTGCTTAATGCAGGCTATTTATATCATATTATTAATGATGGTTTGTTGAAAAAAATGCATAGAGCAGGAGGTACTGTAGTTAACTCACAAATATCCTGACAGACTCATAATCTGATAGAAAGGAAATGTTATGTGAATTTCTCTAAAGCTGATGGCTGTCAAATAATCTTAAAGGAGCCCTGATTTAGATGTATTGCTGCAAGCAATGAATCTCCCATGTACATCAGCAGGCTCTGTTATCATAGCTACGTTTTAATATCACAGTATTTGCCATCTCCCATGTGAATACCTGATGTGGGGAAAATTTGTGGAGAATCTAAAAAGAAGAGGATAATATCATAAGAAATTAAGAAAATATGGAAGGCAAAAAGGTCATTTGGCTCCCTAAGCCTGCTTCATCCTTTCCAAACACATTTTGCCTCTCGTAGACTCACCAGTAAGTCAAAGAGAGAAGGGAATCTAATTGTGGAGGACGAATGTATGGTTGTGGGCAAACTTTTCTAAAGTCCATGGCCTAGAAATTTGTGTGGTTTGTGCCATCCGTTACCGCCATGAAATGGCGAAAAAACGGCAGCTGGTGGGGGGGTCCCGTGGTGGCTGCCATTTTCGGCAGGTCGGCAGCGCTGCTGTTGCCTGCTAGCAGCAAGATTATAGTAATGAGGTGGAGCATGACATCAATCAGCATACAACGCTGAGTTGACGCCAGCTCATCCATTTTGGAGTTCTCAGCTCGCATTGTGGGCAGAAAGCAAAGAGCATGGACAGAAAGCAAAGAGTTGGAATAAACAGGTCTTTTTCCAAGTGGCAGGCAGTGACTAGTGGGGTACTGCAGGGATCGGTCCTTGGACCCCAGTTATTCACAAAATATATTAATGACCTAGACAAGGGAACTAGATGTAATATCTCCAAATTTGCAGACGACACAAAGCTGGGTGGGCGTGTGTGCTGTGAGGAGGATGTCGAGAAACTCCAGGATGATTTGGACAGGTTGGGTGATTGGGCAAAAGCATGGCAGATGCAATATAACGTGGATAAATGTGAGGTTATCCACTTTGGTGGCAAAAACAGGAAGACAGATTATTATCTGAATGGCAATAGATTGGGAGAAGGGGAAATGCAACGAGACTTGGGTGTCCTTGTGCACCAGTCGCTGACGGTAAGCATGCAGGTGCAGCAGGCGGTTAAGAAGGCAAATGGTATGTTGGCCTTCGTAGCGAGAGGGTTTGAGTATAGGAACAAAGATGTCTTGCTGCAGTTGTACAGGGCCTTGGTGAGACCACATCTTGAGTATTGTGTGCAGGTTTGGTTGCCTTATCTGAGGAAGGATGTTCTTGCCATGGAAGGAGTTCAGCGAAGATTCACCAGGCTGATACCTGGGATGGCAGGTATGACGTATGAGGAGAGATTGGGTTGATTGGGCTTGTACTCGCTGGAGTTTAGAAGAATGAGAGGGGATCTCATTGAAACTTATAAAATTCTGACAGGGCTGGACAGACTAGATGCAGGAAAGATGTTCCCGATGGTCGGGGAGTCCAGAACCAGGGGTCACAGTCTAAGGATAAGGGGTAGGCCATTTAGGACAGAAATGAGGAGGAATTTCTTCACCCAGATAGTGGTGAACCTGTGGAATTCTCTACCACAGAAGGCAGCAGAGGCCAATTCATTAAATATATTCAAGAAGGAGTTGGATATATTTCTTAAGGCTAAAGGGATCAAGGGGTATGGGGAGAAAGCAGGGACCGGGTACTGAATTTGGATGATCAGCCATGATCTGCATTTTCTGGCAGCTTTCCGGGAGGCCTACAGTGTTTGTGGGTCAGTAAATCAATGGGTGAACTCCATTGCAACGATTGAAGATGATCTCTGATAAGATCTCTTTTTTAATCTGCATTCATGTAATAAACAATTAAAAAATCGACAAACATTAGGTGGCAGCTAATATTATTGGAATACGTATGGTGACTGTTCGCCTCGCTCCTTTCTTCCCCGCTCCCCTACACTGCAGGCAGGAGACAGAGGCGGCCTTTGGCCTCCTTCTGAGGTTAGCTCTGTAAAAAGCGCATTGCACTCGAAAATAACCACCACGCTGATGTTAATGAGCAGGCAGTACCAAAATGCCGGTACTGCCTGCGCTCTCTCGGCCGGTGGCTATTATCCTTGGCCGTTATTGGCAGGTTTCCAGCGTTTCACAATTTCTAGGCCCATAATTCAAGATCAAATTAGTGAGCATTTAGAAATGTATGGGTTAATCAAGGGCAGCCAACATGGATTTGTTAAAGGCAAGTTGTGCTTGCCAAATTTAAGAGTTTTTTTTTGAAGAGGCGATTGATTGGATAGATAAAAGGAATGCAAAATTTTAGTGTATATAGATTTTCAGAAAAGGTTTTGATAATGTGTCTCACAAGAGGCTTGCTAGAAAAAATTCAGGGGAAAGGTATTAGGAGATGTAGCAGCAGGGATAAAATATTGCTTGCTGATAGGAAACTAAGAGTAAGGGTAAATGGTCGCTGCTCGGGTTGGAGGAGGATTGAAGTGTTGATTTGGACTCGGTCATGGGGGAGCAATCTTGAAATTTGCTGATGACACAAATTAAGGGAGTTTATCAAACAGCGAGAAGGACTGTAAAAGACTTCAGGAAGACGTAGGCATGTTAGTGGAATAGTTGGCAGATGGCAGATACCATTTACTGTGGATAAGTGTGAGGTAATACATTTTGGTAAAAAAAACAAGTAATGGGAGTATTCATTTAATGGAAAGACACTGAAAGGTGTGGATAAAGAGAAACCTAGGGCTGAATCTTGACAGGGACGGGCTGCGTAGGCAGGGGTGGGGGCAGAGTTTCTTTCGGGAAACCCAGAATTTCAGGTTTTCCTGCACGCTGTGGAGTTTTGACTCCACAATGTGTGCAGTCTGGCTTTGACAGGTACCCCACCCAGAAGTCAGGCTGATTGACAGGCTTGGCTTCCAGTCGGGCGGGGTGCACAGCCGCAGGTAGGTCGCCTGCTGCTGCTTGTGGGAGTGTGGTTGCGGGGGAGGGGGACTGATCCCTAACCTTGGGGCGGGTCCGATCCCTGACTGGGGTGGGGGGGAGGGGTGGGATGTATGGGGGGTGGTGTCAAATGGGGAGGAGCTTGGGGGACCGGGGGTAAGTACTTACCTTCTTCCCCTGGTAGAATAGATAAAGGAGAACCAGTGGATGTGGTGTATTTGGATTTTCAGAAGGCCTTTGATAAAGTCCCACATAAGAGATTAGTGTGCAAAATTAAAGCACATGGGTTTGGGGGTAATATACTGGCATGAATTGAAAATTGGTTAACAGACAGGAAACAGAGAGTAGGAATAAATGGGTCTTTTTTTGGGGTGGCAGGCGGTGATTAGTGGGGTACCATAGGGATCAGTGCTTGGGCCCCAGCTATTCACAATATATATCAATGATTTGGATGAGGGAACCAAATGTAATATTTCCAAGTTTGCTGATGACACAAAACTAGGTGGGATTGTGAGTTGTGAGGAGGATGCAAAGAGGCTTCAAGGTGATTTAGACAAGTTGAGTGAGTGGGCAAATACATGGCAGATGCAGTATAAAGTGGATAAATGTGAAGTTATCCACTTCGGTAGGAAAAACAGAAAGGCAGAGTATTATGTAAATGGTGATAGATTGGGAAATGTTGATGTACAGAGGGACTTGGGTGTCCTTGTACACCAGTCACTGAAGCAAACATGCAGGTGCAGCAGGCAGTTAGGAAGGTAAATGGTATGTTGGCCTTCATTGCAAGAGGATTTGAGTACAGGAGCAAGGATGTCTTACTACAGTTATACAGGGCCTTGGTGAGACCACACCTGGAGTACTGTGTGCAGTTTTGGTCTCCTTACCTAAGAAAGGATATACTTGCCATAGAGTGAGTGCAGCGAAGGTTCACCAGACTGATTCCTGGGATGGCAGGACTGTCGTATGAGGAGAGTTTGGGTCGAATAGGTCTGTATTCACTAGCGTTTAGAAGAATGAGAGGGGATCTCATTGAAATGTATAAGATTCTGACAGGGTTAGACAGACTGGATGCAGGGAGGATGTTTCCCCTGGCTGGGGGGTCTAGAACAAGTGGTCACAGTCTCAAGATAAGGGGTAGGCCATTTAGGACTGAGATGAGGAGAAATGTCTTCACTCAGGGGGTGGTGAACCTGTGGAATTCTCTACCATAGAAGGCTGTGGAGGCCAAATCACTGAATATATTTAAGAAGGAGATATGTGTAAGAAGTCACACAACACCAGGTTATAGTGACTTCTTACATTTGTCCACCCCAGTCCAACTCCGGCATCTCCACACCAAGAAGGAGATAGGTAGATTTCTAGACACAAAAGGCATCAAGGGGTATTGAGTTAGAGGATCTGCCATGATCATATTTGTTAGATCCGTGGTTCAGTGGATAAATAATTACACGGATGCTGTACATAAACAAATAACAGGTCTTTACTGGAGGAGGGTAATCTCTAGACTGGGGTACAGAGGCATGCGCACAGCTTATATACCGGTGTGGTTACTGCTGGTACTACAGTATACAGGAGCTGTAAAAAGTAGTTCTGACTTAAAGCACATACACTACAATTCCTCCCTTTTTAGATTAATAATACCCCCTTAATATTCAAATAACAATTACATTTTTACATGTACATTCAATAACAAAAGTCCATTTATAGATTCAGTCTTTAGGGCGGCTTCCTGATCCTTTCGGGATAGCGCCTTTCCGGAGGTTCTTGTTCTTGGTGCAGAGGCGATTCTGACCCCCTTTCATCGGGTAGTTCATCGGGTTCCACTGCTACTGGGTCTGAAGTAGATGCTATCGGTATGTCGGGTTCATCCCCAGGTACTCGAGACATGGGGTTGACGCATTCCTGTGATGCTAAGATCTGATCGACATGGCGTCTCACAATGTTCTCCCGACATCTACTGTGTACATTAATGGCCCCTGCCTTGTACATATCGTTCCAGGTGGCCACTTCTCTGTTCGATAGTCTCGGGCCAAGACTGGTTGCCCTACATTGAAGCTCCTTGTCGGCTTCTCGTTGATGTGCTGGAATTGTTTGTCCTCAACATTTCTTCGTACATTTGGTCTGAGCAAGTCCAGACGAGATCTCAACCTTCGGTTAAAGAACATCATGGCCGGGGTCTGGTTGGTAACTGCATGTGTCGCGTTTCGGTAGGCTAATAAGAAATTGTCCATCTTATGCTGTAGTGGAATTTCATCGTCGCATATGGCCTTTATCGCCTTCTTAAAGGTTTGTACGAACCTCTCAGCCAATCCATTGGTGGCTGGATGATACGGGGCGGATGTGTAATGCCTTACCCATTCCTTTTCATGAATTTTTGGAACTCGTCGGACACAAACTGTGGTCCATTATCAGAGCAGATCTGCTCTGGCAAACCGTTTCTGGCAAATATGGTCCGTAGGACTGCAATCGTTTTCTCTGTAGTGGTTGAAGACATCTTTATCACCTCAGGCCACTTTGAATGAGCATCCACTGCTATTAAGAACATTGAGTCCATGAATGGACCAGCGAAATCAATGTGCACCCGTTGCCATGGAGAGGAGGGCCACTCCCATGGGTGTAGAGGGGCATGTGGTGGTGCATTTTGGACCTTCTGGCATCCTAAGCAGCTCTTAGTTCGGTCTTTGATTTGTTGATCGATTCCCGGCCACCACACATAAGCCCTAGCTAGGCTTTTCATTTTCACTCCCCCCCAGATGACCTTCATGTAGCTCATTTAGCACTCTCTCCCTTAACTTGGGTGGAATCACCACTCTGGATCCACACATCACTGTCCCCTGGCATACTGACAGCTGTTCTCTTCTGGATGAGAATGCTGGCAACAGTGAGTCGCCATGTGTTGGCCATCCCCTCACCGTCAATTCATATACCCGTGACAGCGTCGGATCATTGCGGGTCTCCTTCTCTATATCCGCGTTTGTTACTGGCAATCGTTCAATTATCGACCTCCTTCTCTATATCCGCGTTTGTTACTGGCAATCGTTCAATTATCGACGAATAAAATATCTCGATAGGGTTCACTGCTGGTGCTTCCTCCACAGTAGGCAGTGGCAGGCGTGATAGCCCATCAGCGTTCCCATGCTGTCTCGTGCCTTTATATTCTATTTCATATTGATTCACCCCTAGAAACAGGGACCATCTTTGCAACCGCTGTGCAGTCATTACTGGCACGCCCTTCTTAGGATTAAAGATGGAGACAAGTGGTTGGTGGTCAGTCAGCAAGGTGAACTTCTGTCCATGCAGATAGTGGTTGAATTTTTTTACTCCCCATACTAGGCTGAGGGCCTCCCTGTCAATCTGGGCGTAGTTGCGCTCGGCTGTGGTTAGTGACCGAGACGCAAAGGCTACTGGCCTCTCCAACCCGTCTGGGAATTTGTGCGACAGCACCGCTCCAATGCCGTAGGGTGATGCATCACATGCCAAACGAATTGGTAGTGCTGGGTTGAAATGGGCCAACACCTCTTTTGATGTGATCAATTCTTTACACTTCTGGAAAGCTCATCTACGTTCGTCATCCCACTTCCATGGTACCCCTGTTTGCAGTAGGGTGTTCAGCGGGTGTAATACCGTAGACAAATTTGGTAAGAACTTGTGGTAATAGTTTACCAGCCCGAGGAACGACCTCAGTTGTGACACATTTTCCGGTGCTGGAGCCTTGACTACTGCCTCAATCTTGTCAGGGGACTTATGTAACCCCTCTTCATCGATGATGTGGCCGCAATACGAGATCTGTTTCTGGAAAAACTCGCACTTGTGGCGATTAGCTCGTAGCCCATATTCCTTTAATCTGGCGAGCACCTTCTCCAAGTTAGCGAGGTGATCCCCATCATTTTCGCCCATGACCAAGATGTCGTCCAAATAACACTGGGTCCCTGGAATCCCTTGCAGGACCTGATCCATCGCCCTTTGCCAGATAGCCGGAGCCGAGGCTACTCCAAACACCAGCCGGTTGTATTGATAGATACCTTTATGGGCGTTGATCGTAAGGTAATGTTTCGAAGCTTCTTCTACCTCCATTTGCAAGTACGCCTGGGCGAGATCAATTTTGGTGAAGCGTTTACCACCAGATAGCGAGGCGAAAATATCCTCAATTCGTGGAAGCGGATATTGCACCGTGTGAAGGACTGGGTTCACTGTCACCTTAAAATCCCCACAGATGCGGACCTTCTTTGGTTCCCCAGGCGTATTACTCAACGACCTCTTCATTACAGGAACGATGGGTGTAGCCCACTCACTCCAGTCCACTTTGGACAGTACTCCTGAACATTCCAACCCTTCCAGCTCTGCTTCAACTGCTGGTCTGATCGCATAAGGCACTGGTCTGGCCTTCAGAAACTTTGGGCTTGCATTATCCTCTATTTTAATTGTTGCTGTTATTCCTTTTAGTGTTCCTAGTCCCTCCTGGAACACTTCTTTTGCGTCAGTTAGCATTTTTGACAGTCGTCCAGGTGTGACGTCGTCATCCTTTTTGGCCTCCACCTTCAGTGCCTGTATGGAATGCCAATCTAAATGTATCTTCCGGATCCATTCACGTCCTAGCAGTGGTGGTCCTCCATTTGGCAATACATATATATCCATTTTAGGTATTTCCTGACCTTTATATGTCACTTTCACCCTTATTTTTCCTTTGGGGTAGACTTTTTGCCCCGTATACGTCTTCAAGACAATTTCTGTAGCTTTCAAGGGTATGTGTGAAAATAGCCGCTTGTAGTCTCTTTGATTTATGACTGTTAGAGCTGACCCTGTGTCCAATTCCATTTCCACTTGGACTCCGTCTATCTTGAGTGTAACCCAGATAGTCTGGTGATCCTCCATTTCGGTTACATTATGTAGTTTCAGACAACCCAGCTCCTTGTTTCCGGAGTCTGTGTCACTTTTCTGTTCGTCTGAACCACTGTCCATCACCTGGTGTACCTTTTTGTACTTCTCCTGTGGAGATTTCTTACTGTTGGTTTTCTTCCCAGACCTGCAGACTCTTGCTATGTGTCCTGCTTTCCCACACTGTCTGCACACTTGGTCCTTGAACCAACAATCTTTCTGGTCATGTGTTGTTCTGCCGCAGCGATAGCACTTCCCTGTTCCATAGGTCATTTCGTTGGTGCCATGTTCTTGCGGTCTCCATTGTATCTCTGCAGCGCCCCTTGCGGCTGCTTCGTGTGATACTGCCATACTGAAAGCTCTGATAGAAGCCGTTTCTGGGTTCCTTCACTTTGTAGCCCACACACAAACTTGTCCCTTAACATATCTGCTAGTCCCGCTCCAAACTGGCAGTATTTCGATAGCTTGCGCAGTTCCGTTAGGTACTCAGCATTGCTTTCGTCTTTGTGTTGGTTCCTTTTATGGAACTTAAATCGTTCTGCTATCAGCAGCGGTGTGGGGCTTAAGTGGTCCTGTAGGATTTCTACTATGCTTCCAAAATCCTTGTTTACCGGCTTCTCTGGGGTTATTAGATTTTGCAGTAACCCATAAGTTTTTGCACCCATGGAATTTAACAGAACCAGTGCTTTATTAGCATCTGGCACTTCATTTGCCCTGCAGTACACCTCAATACGTTCCACATATGTCGCCCAATCTTCGACTTCATTGTCGAACATAGAGATACTGCCACTCTTCGGCATCCTTGGTTGTGCGTTAATTATCCCCAATGGCGCCTCCCGCGCTTCCCCTTCTTCTCCGCTGGCACAAAATAGCATCTCCCGCACTTTCCTTCCTTCCCGCGCTCGCCCGTCTTCTCCGCTGCGGCTTCGCAAAATGGCGTCTCCCGCGCTCTTCCTTCTTCTCCGCGGCTCAATGGCGCCTCCCGCGCTCTCCCTGCTTCTCCGTGGCTCAATGGCATCTCCTGCGCTCTCCCTGCTTCTCCGCGGCTCAATGGCGTCTCCCCTTGCTTCGCCCCGCGGACCCTGATCAGCCCGTGATCCCTGGCTGTGCTCTGCGCATTCTTCTCTTGATATTTGTCGACGCCGCTCAGTCTAGAACCCGGCTGTTTCTTACCCTCTCTCTCTCCGGTTTGCAGTATTTTTCCTCGACGCTGCTCAGTGACCAACCCCCGGCTGCGCCCTGCTCTCTTCTCCCTCTTTCTTACCCCGTCGACGCTGCTCGGCTCTCTCTCTCAGCCGTCGGTCGGCTCCAGCCGCCGCTGCTCGGGAAGGATCTGCTCTCGACCTGTCGTCGGTCTCTTACTGCTCATTGTGGCTGGGGAACCAAACCTGGCTCTCCACAGCCTCCCCAGCGAAGTTGGATCTCTGCCTGACTGCTGGGCGGTTGCTCGCGGTCGACGCCCGTGTTCCTGGACTCGACTATTTTTTATTTTTATGTTGCAGGTAGATTCGCATCGACACTCGTCACCACTGTTAGATCTGTGGTTCAGTGGATAAATAATTACATGGATGCTGTACATAAACAAATAACAGGTCTTTACTGGAGAAGGGTAATCTCTAGACTGGGGTACAGAGGCATGCACACAGCTTATATACCGGTGTGGTTACTGCCAGTACTACAGTATACAGGAGCTGTAAAAAGTAGTTCTGACTTAAAGCACATACACTACAATATTGAATGGCGGAGCAGGCTCGAAGGGCCGAATGGCCTACTCCGGCTCCTATTTTTCTATGTTTCTATGTTTCCCCAAAGCTGTGCTCACCTCCCTTCAGCTGCTGGGTTACCCGAGTCTTGGGAAACCCAGCCGGCCAGGGTGAAACCTGAATCGGGACCACAAGTCTCATTAAAACCTTTAATTGGCCAACCCGCCTCCTGTGAGTGGGTTGACTGCCTGCCCCTTGTCCCGCCTCCGTTAAACCCAAAAGTGGGGAGGTTGGAGGCGGGTTCGGGTTGGGTTTGAGATTTTTAAAGTTTTCACATCTCACCTGACCACAAACCCACCATTTTTAGGAGCTAAGATTTAGGCCCTAGGATTTCAAATGCATATTTCCCTGAAAGTGTGAGCTATGGTAACCTAGTGGTTATAGCACTGGATTAGCAAATCAGAAGTCATGAGTGCAGAATCTCATTGTAACAAGTTGTAAAATTGAATGCAATAAATCTGATCATTTGTGGGCAATCAGCAGAAAATGAGGATGAAATCTGCTGGATTTTTGTTAAAACCCAACTGGATTAGTGATGTTCAATCCGACACGTAATTATGTGGTTATGTGGGCTGAATTGTCTCCTTCTGTGCTGTATGATTTTATAATTCTGTGATTGACTCTTAATGCCCTCAGGAGAGCTAGGAATGGGCAATAAATACTGCCCTGCCAGTGTTTCCCAAAGACAATTAAAAAAAAAAGTGCTGGTAGAGTGCCATAAAAAAGGCCAACACCATTTTAGGTTGTGTAAATATTTTAACATTTCAGGTTTTATAAAGATGTCATCGGAACCCGATCTGCATATGTCAAGAAGGACCCTGTGGGCTTCTGGCGTGTAACCTAGGCATCGTAAATTTAAAATAGCAGTTGGCCAGATCAGGACAGGAATCAAGTGAATAAGTGCCCTGCCTCGTTTTAACTGCCCCTGCCCGATTTCTGCCTGGTGGGGGGAGGTAAAATTGACCCTGATGTCTTTTCAGAAGGTTCTTATTGGTGCAGAAAGATGTGGAAAGTCTGAGAAGTTTCGGGAGGGAGTTCCAGTAAATAGGGTTGAGGTGGCTGATAGCTATGCAGCACTGGACAAAGGGAATGGAGAATGCACAGAAAGGCAGAGTCAGAGGATCAAAGGGAGCGGAAGGTAATGTAAGGAGGTTGCAGGCAGTTATGGATGAGGCTGTGGAGCAATTTCAAGATGGAGGTGAGGATTTAACATTTAATGCCTTGCGGGACAGTGTAGATCAGCGAAGACAAGGGTATTGGGCATCAAACCTTAGTGTGAGACAGGAAATGAACAACAGAGTTTTGGGCATCGGCCATCTCCATTTCTCTGCTCCCCTCTCTCACTCCAACCTACCTCCCTCTGAACTTGCAGCACTCCATTCTCTCAGATCCAACCCTGACATTGTCATTAAACCTGCTGACAAGGGTGGTGTAATGATCAATAACATGTCATTCTATAGTGGACACTAGGTGGAGCCGTAGAGCTGTATATAGCTGTATGTATAAGACTACACTACCCAGCTGTATGATATTAAGACTACATTACCCATGAGGCACTAGGCGACCCACAAGGCAGCAGTCAAGATGGCAGCCTGCACACAGGAGCACACATGCTGCATCTCTACAGATACTGTACCTAGAGAACGTGTACTGAATAAATGACTAGCTAGAAGCTAGCTGTGTTCATAATAAGAATGTCTAGTTATTAATGAACATAACAGGTGGTGCTGTTGTTGTTTGGCGAACCGCCCTCTACCTAGCGGAAGCTGAACGCCAACTCTCCGACACCTCCTCCTACTTCCACCTGGACCATGACCCCACTACCGAACATCAAGCCACCGTTTCCAAGACTGTCACTGACCTCATCTCCTCTGGAGATCTTCCCCGCACGGCCGCCAACCTCATAGTTCCCCAACCTCGCACAGCCCGCTTCTACCTCCTTCCCAAGATCCACAAACAGGACTGCCCTGGTAGACCCATCGTATCAGCCTGTTCTTGCCCCACGGAACTTATCTCTTCCTATCTTGACTCTATTTTTTTCTCTCCTTGTCCAGTCCCTTCCCACCTATATCCGCGACTCATCCGACGCCCTCTGCCACTTTAACAGTTTCCCGGCCCCAACCGCCTCCTTTTCACTATGGACGTACAATCACTCTACACCTCCAGCCTCCACCAGGATGGCCTGAGGGCGCTCCGCTTCTTTCTTGAACAGAAGCCCAACCAGTCCCCATCCACCACCACCCTCCTCCGCCTGGTTGAACTTGTTCTCACAATGAACAACTTCTCCTTTGACTCCACTCATTTCCTCCAAATCAAAGGTGTTGCTATGGGTACCCGCATGGGTCCTAGCTATGCCTGCCTTTTCATGGGATATGTGGATCACTCTTTGTTCCAGTCCTATTTGGGTCCCTCCCTCACCTCTTTTTCCGGTACATTGATGACTGTATTGGTGCCATCTCCTGCTCTCGCCCTGAACTAGAAAATTTCATTCACTTTGCATCCAATTTCCACCCTTCCCTCACCTTCACATGGTCCAGCTCCGACTCTTCCCTTCCTCGGCTTCTCCGTCTCCATCTCTGGGGATAGGTTATTGACAAACATTCACTACAAGCCCACTGACTCCCACAGCTACCTGGACGACACTTCCTCCCACCCCGCCTCTTGTAAGGACTCTATTCCATCTCCGCCGCATCTGCTCCGACGATGCCACCTTCCACACCAGTGCTTCCGACATGTCTTTCTTTTTCCTCAACCGAGGATTCCCCTCTACCATGGTTGACACGGCCCTCGACCGTGTCCGTTCTATCTCTCGCACTTCTGCCCTCACCCCTGCCCCTCCTTCCCAGAACCATGATAGGGTTCCCCTTGTCCTCACCTTTCACCCCACCAGCCTCCACATTCAATGGATCATTTTCCGCCACTTCCAGCATGACCCCACCACCAAAAGTATCTTCCCCTCACCTCCCCTTTCAGCATTCCGTAGGGACCGCTCCCTCCGCAACACCCTAGTCCACTCCTCTATCACCCCCAGCACCCCTTCCCCTTCACCCGACACCTTCCCGTGCAAGCGCAGGAGATGCAACACATGCCCTTATACCTCCCCCCTTCCCACTGTCCAGGGCCCCAAACACCCCTTCCAGGTGAAACAGAGATTTACTTGTACTTCTTGCAATTTAGTATACTGTATTCGCTGCTCACGATGTGGTCTCCTCGACATTGGGGAGACCAAACGCAGGTTGGGTGACCGCTTTGCGGAACACCTCCGTTCAGTCCGTAAGGGAGACCCCAAGCACCCAGTGGCCTGTCACTTTAATTCACCGCCCCATTCCCACTCAGACCTCACCGTCCTCGGCCTCTTGCATTGTTCCACGGAAGCTCAGCGTAAGCTCGAGGAACAGCACCTCATCTTTCGATTAGGCACTCTACAGCCCACTGGAGTCAACATAGAGTTCAACAATTTCAGATCATAACCTCGGCCCCTATCACATATATATATATTTTCTTTTTATTATCCACGCTTTTTGTTTGGCCTTTTTTTCTTCCCTCCCACATGGCAGCTGTCCTTCATTCTGCCAGCGCAATTCACACTTCATCTAGAGCCATGCTTTATTCCTTAACCTGTCCCATTATCACCTCCTCTTGCCTTGAATATCTCTTAATGTCTCTCAGTGTCTCTTAATCTCTCCTGCTTTCTATCCAATCACTGACCTTCCCTTTTATTCTTTCATCCCCTCCCCCTTTTCGCAGTCCCTAAACTTGCTTTCCATTTCCTGCTTTTTTCCAGTTCTGACGAAAGGTCTTCGACATGAAACGTTGGGCTCAATTTAAACTCAGCTGTCAGGCGGGCTTTGAGGTGTGTGGGGGATTAAAATCGCAAAACCTGGGCTCCGGTGTTGAGTATGTACCTTTAAGAGAGAACTGCTTTTATACTGTAGTACCGGCAGTGACCACACTTGTATATAAAGCTGTAGCAGGCTTCTGTACTTTCAGTTCCAGCATACCCTCTGTTCAGTAAACACCTGTTATTACCGTTCTCCTGCAGTCCGTGTGTTATTGATACGCGGACATTACAGTGGCGACGAGCAGGTTCAAACTCACCTGCAGTACTGCATCACCTCACGGGGATCCATCCCTGAAAAGAAGCTTCTTGGAGGTCGAAGCCAGAGCAACGGGCGTCGACCGTGGGCAACCGCCCAGTGATCCATCGGAGTTCAGAGAATCGCAGGGGAAGCTGTGGAGAGCTGGGCTTGGTTCTCCAGTCAAGGTGTCCCAGCAAATCGGGCTGGTAGCAGGTAGTGCGCTGACCCTTCCCGGACTGCGGCGGGCTAGAGCTCGATCGAGCGGCTCTGTAAGGGGGCCGAGCAGCGTCGTCGGGAAGAAAAAGAGAGAGAGAGGGTGGAGCACACAGGGCGCGGCCGGTGCTCAAGAGTCGGGCAGCGTTAAAGAAAAAAAGGGGAAGGAAAAGAGACGCGCAGTGGACAGCGTCGAAGAAGAATAAAACTAAGAAAATTAATTAACAAAAGAGAGACGCGCAGAAAGCCGTGGGGCGCCGCCATTACTAGTTAGAACGCTAGGAGCAGCATTGGCAGCAGGGGGAAGAAGGAAAAGCGCGGGAGGCGCCATTTTAATCCATTGGGGAAGAAGGAAAAGCACGGGAGGCGCCATTTTAAACCACCCAAGATGCCGAAGAGTGGCAGCATCACTGCTTTCGACAACAAAATAGAAGACTGGACCACGTATGTGGAAAGAATTGAAGTGTACTGCAAGGCAAATGAGGTGGCCGATGAAAAGAAGGCGTTGGCATTATTGAATTTGATGGGCGCGAGAACGTATGGCCTATTGCGGAATTTAATTACCCCAGCTAAACCAATGGAGAAAAGCTTTGAAGAGATTGTCAATATCTTACAGGAACATCTAAACCCTACACCGCTGCTGATAGCAGAAAGATTCAAGTTCCATAAAAGAAACCAGCACAAAGACGAGAGTAATGCTGACTATCTTACGGAACTATGCAAGTTATCGAAACACTGCCAGTTCGGAGCAGGACTGGCAGATACCTTAAGGGATAAGTTTGTTTGCGGGCTCCAGAGTGAAGGAACCCAGAAACGACTACTTTCGGAAAAGGACCTTACGCTAGAAAAGGCTTTCAGCATTGCAGTATCCTACGAAGCAGCAGCATGGGGAGCTGTGGAAATACAACAGAAACCGCAAGAATATAGCACCAATGAAATGGCATATGGAGCAGAAAAGTGCTATCGCTGCGGCAGAACAACCCATGACCAGAAGGATTGCTGGGTTAAGGACAAAGTATGCAGGCAATGTGGAAAAGTGGGACATATAGCACGAGTCTGCAGGTCGGGAAAGAAAACCAACACTAAAAGAACTACTAAGGAAAAGTACAAGAAAGTACAAAAGATGACGGACAGCAGTTCAGAAGATCAGAAGAGTGATAATGACTCCGGGAGCAGGAGACTAAGTTGCCTAAAGTTACACAACGTGATCGCAAAGGAGGATCACCGAACCATTTGGGTCGCCCTCATGATAGCAGGGTCCCAAGTAAAGATAGAATTGGACACAGGATCAGCCCTAACAGTCATGAATCGACGAGACTACGAGCGGCTATTCTCACACATACCCTTGAAGGACACGTCCATTGTCTTGAAGACATATACGGGGCAAAAAGTCTACCCCAGAGGAAAAATAAGGGTGCCCGTTAAATACAACGGCAAGGAAACACAGAAACTGTATCGATATATACTACCAGATGGAGGACCACCATTATTGGGACGTGAATGGATCCAAAAAAATACAATTGGATTGGCATTCCATTCAGGCGCTAACTGTGGCTGACAAAAAGGATGACGACGTCACACCTGGCCGACTGTCAAAAATTCTAACTGACGCGAAAGAGGTGTTCCAGCAAGGACTTGGGACTCTAAAAGGCGTAACAGCAACGATAAAAATTGAAGATAACGCAAACCCAAAATTTTTTAAGGCCAGACCGGTACCGTATGCGATCCGCCCAGCCGTCGAAGCAGAGCTGGAGAGTCTGCAGCGTTCGGGTGTGCTGTCCAAGGTGGACTGGAGCGAGTGGGCCACACCCATCATTCCTGTAATGAAGAAATCATTGAGCAGCACGCCTGGGGAACCGAAGAAGGTTCGCATCTGTGGGGACTTTAAGGTAACTGTGAACCCAGTCCTTCACACAGTACAATATCCACTTCCGCGGATAGAAGATATTTTCGCCTCACTATCTGGAGGGAAACGCTTTACGAAGATTGATCTGGCCCAAGCGTATCTACAAATGGAGGTAGAAGAAGCATCTAGAAAATACCTCACGATAAACACTCACAAAGGTCTTTACCAGTACAACCGACTGGTATTTGGGGTAGCATCAGCTCCGGCTATTTGGCAGAGGGCGATGGAACAAGTCCTGCAAGGGATCCCGGGGACCCAGTGTTATTTGGATGACATCCTGGCTCGGGCGGAAATGACAGTGAACACCTTGCCAACCTGGAGCAGGTGCTCACTAGATTACAAGAATATGGGCTACGAGCCAACCGCCCCAAATGCGAGTTTTTCAGGAAACAAATCTCGTATTGTGGCCACGTGATTGATGAAGAGGGGCTACATAAGTCCCCAGACAAGATTGAGGCTGTAGTCAAGGCTCCAGCACCGGAAAATGTGTCGCAACTGAGGTCGTTCCTCGGGTTGGTGAACTACTACCATAAGTTCTTGCCAAATTTGTCTACAATTCTGCACCCACTGAACGCCCTGCTGCAAACTGGAGTAGCATGGAAATGGAGTGGTGAGTGTAAGCGTGCCTTTCAGAAATGTAAATGCCTAATCACTTCAAAAGAAGTATTGGCCCACTACAATCCAACACTACCGATTCGGTTGGCATGTGATGCGTCTCCCTACGGCATTGGAGCGGTGCTGTCGCACAAATTCCTTGACGGTTCAGAGAGGCCAATAGCCTTTGCGTCACGCTCGTTAACCTCAGCCGAGCGTAACTACACCCAGGTTGACAGGGAGGCCCTCAGCCTGGTGTGGGAGGTGAAGAAGTTCAATCACTATCTGCACGGGCAGAAATTCACCTTACTGACTGATCACCAGCCTCTTGTCTCCATTTTTAACCCAAAGAAGGGCGTTCCGGTGATGACGGCGCAACGGCTGCAAAGATGGTCCCTTTTTCTAGGGGCACATCAATATGACATAGAGTATAAGGGCACGAAACAGCATGGAAATGCTGATGGGCTGTCGTGCCTGCCGTTGCCGACGGTGGAGGAAGCACCTGCAGTGGACCATGTTGAGATATTCCATTCGACCATAGTCGAATGTCTACCTGTTACAAACTCAAGTATAGAGAAGGAAACCCGAAATGACCCGACACTCTCTCGGGTCTATGATTTGACGGTGAAGGGATGGCCAGCACATGGCGACTCACTGTTGCCAGCATTCTCGCCAAGGAGAGAACAGCTGTCAGTGTGCCGGGGGACCTTGATGTGTGGATCCCGAGTGGTAATTCCACCCAAATTGAGAGAGAGAGTGCTCAATGAGCTTCATGAGGGTCATCTGGGAGGGATAAAAATGAAGAGCCTAGCCAGGGCATTTGTGTGGTGGCCGGGAATCGATAAGAAATCGAGGAAATGACCAAGAGATGCACAGGATGCCAGAAAGTCCAAAATGCTCCACCACAGGCCCCGCTACACCCATGGGAGTGGCCCTCATCTCCATGGCAACGGGTACACATTGATTTTGCTGGTCCATTTATGGACTCAATGTTTTTAATCGCCGTGGATGCACATTCGAAATGGCCAGAGGTCATCAAAATGTCCTCCACCACCATGGAGAAAACTATTGCAGTCCTACGGACCATCTTCGCTAGGAATGGCTTGCCAGAACAGATTTGCTCCGACAATGGACCACAGTTTGTGTCGGAGGATTTCCGGAGGTTTTTGAGGAATAATGGGGTAAAGCATTACACATCCGCCCCATATCATCCAGCCACAAATGGATTGGCTGAGAGGTTTGTTCAAACCTTTAAAAAAGCAATAAAGGCGATGTATAACGACAACATACCACTGCAACACAAGGTGGATAATTTCTTGTTTGCTTACTGGAATGCGACACATGCAGTCACCAACCAAGCTCCAGCCATGATGTTCTTTAACCGAAGGTTAAGATGTCACCTGGATTTGCTCAAACCAAACATAAGACGAGATGTTGAGAATAAGCAATTCCAGCACATCAATGAGAAGCCAACCAGGAGCTTCAAGATAGGGCAACCAGTCTTGGCCCGCGACTACCGAACAGAAAAATGGCAGCCAGGAACGATCTGCACACGGCAGGGACCACTAATGTACACAGTGGACGTTGGAGAGAGCATCGTGAGATGCCATGCTGACCAGATTCTAGAGTCACAGGAACAAGTCAAACCCATACCACGAGCATGCGCACCTGGTGATGAACCCGAAGTACAGATTGCGTCTACCTCAGAATCAATGGTATTGGAAGCTGACGAACCAACCAATGACAATGAGCCAGAATCGACTCCGCCGCAAGAACAGAATACTCGAGAAAGGCGCTATCCAGACAGGATCAGGAAGCCTCCTCAAAGACTGAATTTATAAATGATTACTTTCAGCTGATGTATATCGTACAAAGAAAATTGTAATTGTAATGAGTTATTATTTAATTGTTAAATGAATGTTATGTACTGTTTATCTAAAAGGGGAGGAATTGTTGTGTATGTACCTTTAAGAGAGAACTGCTTTTATACTGTAGTACCGGCAGCGACCACACCTGCATATAAAGCCGTAGCAGGCTTCTGTACTTTCAGTTCCAGCATACCCTCTGTTCAGTAAACACCTGTTATTACCGTTCTCCTGCAGTCCGTGTGCTATTGATACGCGGACACTACAGCCGGGACCCCCCTGCCTGGTTCCCGACACCTAGCCATTTTAACCCAGGCGTGTCTGATGGTCCCGAATCAGTCCCACCTGCAACAGGCAGGACTGGTCTTTAGGGCCCTTAAACAGCACTAATTGGCCTTTATAATCCCATTTTAACAGGTCCTTGTCTGTTTAACCTTTTTCCCACGTAAAACACGCCTGGTGGGGATCATGCCTGTGAAACCTGACGTGAGCACTATTGGCTTACTGACTATCAGCTGCAGGTCAACTATTAAAGAGGAGATTTGATCAGTCATCATTTGCAGGTGGCAGGACTTTGTTGTCTCAGGCCTGGGGCAATTTTTACCAGGCTTAACCACACCTGTGGAAGGTTGGAGCCTCACACACTTCTCCAGTGTGACCTCCTGCGAAACCCCACTCGCCACCCTCACTCAACGCTTCCTCAACTTAGACATCTACCAGAAGCATGGGAGGCCTTTTTTTCCTTCCCTTCTTGGCATTAGAGGACCTCCAGCACCAGGCGTGGCAGCAGCAGAACCAGAAACATCAGCAGCACCAGCAACAGCAGCAGGAGCGCCAGGCTGCTGCTCACCCACCTGAGGCAGCACAGGCCAGCGCATGGAAGCCCATCGGCGCAGAAGACACCCCCCAAACAGGGTCTACAGACACAGGGTCAGCTACCTCATCATGACTGAGCAGCAGTGCCAAAGGTGGCTCTGACTTTCGTGCAGGTAGTGACTGACATCTGCGCAATGATACAGCAAGACCTGCTGCCCAGAGGTCCGGGTGGACACTCCTTACCAGTGGCCATCAAAGTCACCACCGCACTCAACTTTTTTGCCTCAGGCTCATTCCAGGGATCATCAGCAGACATCAGCTGCATCTCCCAGTCGGCCGCACACACTTGCATCATGTAGGTAACCGATGCCCTCTTTGCCCTCGCGCACAATCACGTCCATTTCACCAGGGATCGTGCAAATGTGACGGCGCGAGCGGTTGGATTAGCTCATCTGGCAGACTTTCCAAGGGTGCAAGGCGTCATTGACTGCACACATGTGGCCCTTAGGTCACCCCATCGCAATCCAGGTATTTTTGTCAACCGCAAGGGCTTCCACTCCCTTAATGTTCAGCTGGTGTGTGACCACAAGAAGGAGGTTTTGCATGTTTGTGCCAAGTACCCTGGCAGTTGCCATGATCCTTCATACTGCGCCAGTCTAGTGTGCCTCCGCTATTCAGGCCGCCAGACCAACTTCACGGATGGCTACTTGGAGACAAGGGCTATCCCCTGAGGACTTGGCTAATGACGCCGTTGAGGAGACCAGCCAATGAAGCTGAGCGCTACAACTCCAGCCACATTTCCACCAGATCCATAATCGGCTTGCTGAAGATGCACTTCAGATGCCCGGATAGATCAGGAGGAGCCCTACAGTACTCAGCAGCCAGGGTCTCCAGAATCGTCGTGGTTTGCTGTGCACTCCACAACATGGCACAGCGTCATGGCTTGCAGATTCCTGAGGACCAAGTGGCTCCTCACATACCCTCCTCAGATGATGAAGATGAGGAGGAGGAGGAGGGCGAAAACGAGCATCCTGCAGAGGCCCATCAACCAGCGGCAGCGTTACACGAGAACATTGCTGCCCAGGATGCAAGGGACGCAGTCATCCTGGCCAGATTTGCTTAGCCTAGTAAATCAAACTCTTTTGCCTCGCAGCTTCTTACCTGAGCATTGACAATGGCCAAACCCTGTGGATTCCGAGCTATTTGACCAGCATCCTGACAACTGCAAGTAATCCTAAGCCCTCAATGTGAAAGCCCCATTCGCGAAATGACACACGCCAGAACTGCAGCAGTTGCCATCAGAATTTTTATGCAAAACAAACAACTGATGGCATTTTTACAAAATACACAACATTTCACCCAAGTGACTACCCTTGTGACTATTTGTGCTTTATTTTCCTCTTACGCGTGTTCCTACATAGTGGTTCCCCTGTGGCTTCAGCAGATGTGGAGGCCCCTTGCTCACTTTCCTGCTGCTCCTGTCTCGACATCTTTGGCGGGTGTCCTCTGGGGTGGTGAGCCTGTGAGGGCTCATCAGCAGTCTGCTGCTCCTGCGGCTGTGCAGCAGTTGAGACATCAATCTCAGTTGGGTGTGGACTCCGGTGGGGCTCTGACCGAGGGCTCTGCAGTGGCATGGAAGTGTGAGCGCTTGGAGAGGAACCCCCACTTCCTTGAGGTCTGCCACCAACGTCCCTCTCATGGGTCAGGTCCCCCTCAGTGCCTGCAAGTGGCTTGAGAGCACCTTGCTGCACATCAGGGGGACCATGGGGACCCGTATCTGCAATGGCAGTACTACTCAGAAGGACTTCGATGAAGGTCTGGTTTCCCTATTCAATAGATGCCTATCGCTCCTCAAGAGATGTCATTCTATTCTGAACAATGACCATATTTTCCATACCCTGGTGACTAACCTCCTCCATGGCCGTAGCCCTCCTCTCCTCTACCGTAGCCCTCCTCTCCTCTACCATAGCCATCCTCTCCTCTACAGTAGCCAGCCTTACCAGGGAGGCAGCAATCATTTCCATGTAGGTAGCCATCCTTTCTGTGTTGATGCGTTCATGCGCCACTGACTCCACAAAGGCTCTGCTCATGTTCGCTATGGACTCCTCCATTCGCTCCACACTCGCAGCGACCCTGGAGACAAAACCTGCCCGAGACTCCTACATCTGTGCATGGAGTTCCATCACCTCTGATATTACGGATGGACCCAGAGGCAGAGGGTCGACAAGCAGCTGAGCCGAGCTGGCAGAGTCCTGCGCCCTCCGACGAGGACTCTCCACTGCTGTCCCTGTCTCCACAATCTGCTGATGCTCACTTGTGAGCTGTGATACACCAGGTGACAACTCTACTCTATGTCCCGAAGGTCCCACCGAGGTGTGAGTGGCTGCGCTGGTGCTGGGTGCGCTTATTTTTGCTGACACTGCGCCCTCAGAGGTTACAGATTTCTCTGAGGAGTCTGGCATCTCAGGCTCTTCCTCCTGCACACTGGGGACGGGGGCTCTCGATGGTCCTGTTGGGGAGTCAAGGAAAAAGTTAGAGATGTGATGCCAAGGTTACATGCACATTGCATTTTGCAGATGATCATAAGTCCATATGATATAGCTTCAGAATCATTATCAGCGACTTATGCAATGCCAATAAGAGAGATGGAAAACTATTCTGTCACCAGCTTGCGGGGATGCACCTGTCTGTCCTTCCCCAACTTCTGCATCTATGTCAGCCCCGACAATCTCCAGGACGGCTTCCTCGAGGGGGTGAGCTGGGCTAATGAGGGTGGCCCTCCTCCTGTCCTGGCTCGCTCCCTCCTGTTGTGAGCTCTCTTCTCCTGCAATGAGGGAGACAAGTGGAGGTTGAGTGAGAATGAAGGATTGCATAGCATAGATACTTAGAAGGAGACAAAGATGGAGTGAGGTTGCAAGACCAAGGGCCCTCCCTGTGTGTTGTCAGTTGTGTTCAAAGCATCAGAGTGAGAGGGAGTGTGAGGGCTGCATGGTGGAATAGTTAGGTGAATGTGAGCATAGAGAGAGAGGGAATGGGTAAGGGTGCATGGATGTGAGTGTCAAGTGGGATGTGGAGGAAGAGATTGCTAAAGCTGAGTGCTGGTGAGGAAAGGCAATGGGGATCAGATTGAGGGTGATGGAAACTTCATACTTACTTTTCCAGTGCGATGAAGGTCATGGAATCTTTTCCTGCACTGCATCCAGGTGCGCTGCGTGAGCCCCAAGGAGTTGACTTCCCCAGCCACCTGTAGCCACACAGCCTTGGTCTGACTGGGAGGCCTCTTCCTCCCTGAAGAAGGTAACAGGACCTCCCTGTGGGCCCTAGCACCATCCAGCAATGCCTGGAGTGAAGCCTCATCAAATTTGGGGGCAGCTCTTGCCCTCCTGCTGGCCATTGCTCCTGCAGGCTCCTGTGCCATCTCAATGGCGAAGTTTGGAAGCCTGCAGAAGAAGCAAGGCTTGCTGTGGGCCCTAAAAGCAGCAGCAATGATGATGTCATATTCTGTGACTCTCTGACTGGAAATACTCAATTGCCAAGGCTTCCCACACGTTGGAAATCAATTGGCCAATTGAGTTAAAATTGCATCAGTCTCACACACCCATTTAGCTTCGTGTGGGAAACACCAAATTCGGGGAACCTGACAATTCCCCGCACCTGAGTTAAAATTGACCCCATTAACTCTGTTTCTCTCTCCATGGATGCTGCCTGGCCTGCTGAGTTTTTCCAGCGTTTTCTGTTGTTATTTTGGATTTCCAGCATCCGCAGTATTTTGCTATTTTGTGAGAGTTTTGGACAAGTTGGAATTGTTGGAATTGTAGGCAGGCAAGGAGGGCATTCAAAGGGGAATTTGAATCCCCAAGAATGGGTAGGTTGTGGGTTGGGGCGGGGAGGAGGAGGATGAAGATGGGGCACCCATCGCCAGGCCAGCCACCGACATTGCTGCCGTAATATCGCAAAGGTTCACCTAGTGTAAAACTTAAGAAATGAAATCCTGCGGTCCGCATCAAACACTTTGGAGTAAACTGTCCTTCAACCACTCGTCCACCCATTGCATATCTGACCAATGGATCCCGTCATGTATTGACATTCATCATGAAACAAGTGAAAGGGCGAGTTGGCCCTCAGGATGCAATAATGGGCAAGACGTAGAAGTGGTGCTAATCAATACATTTTATGTAGGATTATAAAAAAAGGAAACATAACAACAGAACATTTTGTCAAACATCCATGTACATACTCTTGGTGAATTACAATTTCTTCAACTTACGCTTCTACATGCTGCATCCCCTGTAGCTTCAACAGCAGTAGAGGTAGGCTGCTCAGGTCCCTGCCCTGACTGTTGAGATGTTTTTGCCTATGCCCTCTGGGTTTTGGAGCCCCCGAGGGCCCCGTCAAAAACTGATCCACCTGCACCAGTACAAGGGCAGACTCGGTCACTGGGGGAAAAGGCAGCATGTCGGGTACTAGCTGACGGCGAGTGGGGGGAAATGGGTGAGAAGTGGGAGCTGTTTGACTGCAGTTCCCACTTCCATATCCCCTTTCAAATTCCCTGTCTCCTGGGCTAGCACCACATCAATCTTACCGCTTTGCTGCAGACCAGCTTGGTGAGGATCACTGTGCCTTGTAAGGCCATGGATACACTATCTGCCATCCTGTTTAAGGCAGCAGACATCTCCTGCATGGCCATGGTCATGGTCTGCATGGACACATTTGAGAGCCATGCTTGAAGTTCCCTGGAGGCAGCCACTCTCTCCATTGCAGTGATTCCATGCGCCACCAATCTACTAGTGATCGAGTAGGACTCATCCATTCTCTCCACTACTGTGGAGAGTGTGCATGGCATGTCTGTCAGTAACTGGCTAAGTTTCTGATGCACCTCTAGCATTCTCATTCTCAACAATAGCCCCGGGGGTTCAGCATCTGTGTCCAGCTGAGTAGAGCTCGGAGAGGATTGCGCACCCTGACATGGACTTTCCACAGCTATCCCTGCCATCAGTGTCTCCTCATACGCACTTGTGAGGTGTGAATCACCAGGTGAAAACCCAACTATCTCTCTAAGTGGACCAGCAATGTACGAGTATTTGCGCTGATGCATGGCTGTAGGCCTTGTGATGGTGCACCCACGGAAGGAATGAGGTCCTCTGCGGAATCATCCTCATCGTATGTAAAAAGAAAAAGATTAGTGAAGACAAATGTAGGTCCCTTACAGTCAGAAACGGGAGAATTTATAATGGGGAACAAGGAAATGGAGGAGCATTTAAACAAATACTTTGGCTCTGTCTTCACGGAAGAGGACACAAATAGCTTCCCAGAAATGCTAAGGAACCAAGGGTCTAGTTAGAAGGAGGAATTAAAGGAAATTAGTATTAGTAAAAAAAATAGTGCTGGAGAAATTAATGGGACTGAAAGCCGATAAATCCCCAGGGCCTGATAATCCGCTTCCCAGAGTACTAAAAGAGGTAGCCATGGAAATAGTGGATGAATTGGTTGTCATCTTCCAAAATTCTACAGATTATGGAACAGTTCCTGCAGATTTGAGGGTGGCAAATGTAACCACACTATTTAAAAAAGGAGGGAGTATACTGGTCTCGCTAGACGTGCTTCTATCTAGTTATCCAGCCAGCTAAACACTCATTCAAATAATTCCTCGACAAGCGGGTTTGCTGTTTTGAAGCTTTACTTGAACAAATTTGTGAAACTGTAAACAAAGACAAAGTATGTTTTGTACATAGAACTGAGTACTATACATTAGATGTTACATAAGATATAAACATATTTATAACAATAGAATAGACTAATTGTATAACTAAATGGCACTTGAGCTAGACTTCTGTAGCTAACAACTAATAACTTCTTATAAACAAAGTATTGTCAAATACTACACTGACAAGGTTGCTATCCTGTTATTAAACAAAGATACCCACAGACATTGCGTCTTGGCTAGCATATGAGATGAGATGGCAACGAATTGAGAATCCCTAGTGTCAGATTCTCCATAACTCTGCCAGGTTCTTCCTGGAATACTACTTCCGGGGTCAAACAGGAAGAAAGGTCAAATGACCTATTGCAGTATACTAACACTGCTATACACTAACTACCACTAGAGGGTGCTGTCTGCATGTAATAAGTCCAGAACAGGGAGAGAAAACAGGGAACTACAGATCGGTTAGCCTAACATCAGTAGTAGGGAAAATACGTTATAAAGGGGATGTTACACTTTTTCAAGGAGGCCTTGAAGCATTTCCTCTTTCCACCTGGGGCTCTCTTGCCGTGCCGGAGCTCTGACACCTGGGAATCCCGGCCCAGGACCAAGACTGGCCAAAGTGGAGGAGAAGCATCCGGGAAGGCACCGAACACCTCGAGTCTCTTCGCCGGGAGCAAGCGGAAGCCAAGCGCAGGCAGCGCAAGGAGCGCATGTCAACCCAAGCACCCCACCCAACTGCCCCTTCAGTTACCGTTTGCCCCACCTGTGACAGAGACTGTAGGTCCAGCATTGAACTCATCAGTCACCTGCGAACTCATTTTTAATGTCGGAAGCAAGTCATCCTCGGTTCCGAGGGACACTTAGAAAATATCAATGGGATTAGACAAAGTCAACATGGATTTGTGAAAGGGAAATTGTGTTTGACAAACCTACTGGAGTTTTTTGAGGATATAACTGGTAGAATAGATAATGGAGAACCAGTGGTTGTGGTGTATTTGGATTTTCAGAAGGCCTTTGATAAAGTCCCAAATAAGAGGTTAGTGTGCAAAATTAAAGCACATGCGATTGGGGGTAATATACTGGCATGGATTGAAAATTGGTTAACAGACAGGAAACAGAGAGTAGGAATAAATGGGTCTTTTTTGGGGTGGCAGGCGGTGACTAGAGGGCTACTGCAGGGATCAGTGCTTGGGCCCCAGCTATTCAAAATATATATCAATGATTTGGATGAGGGAACCAAATGTAATATTTCCAAGTTTGCTGACAACATGAAACTAGGTGGGATTGTGAGTTGTGAGGAGGATGCAAAGAGGCTTCAAGGCGATTTAGACAAGTTGAGTGAGTGGGCAAATACATGGCAGATGCAGTATAACGTGGAGTTATCCATCCAGCAGGAAAGGTAGAGTATTATTTAAATGGTGATAGATTGGGAAATGTTGATGTACAGAGAGACCTGGGTGTCCTTGTACACCAGTCACTGAAAGCAAACATGCAGGTGCAGCAAGCAGTTAGGAAGGTAAATGGTATGTTGGTCTTCATTACAAGAGGATTTGAGTACAGGAGCAAGGATGTCTTACTACAGTTATACAGGGCCTTGGTGAGACCACACCTGGAGTACTGTGTGCATTTTTGGTCTCCTTACCTCAGAAAGGATATACTTGCCATAGAGGGAGTGCAGCAAAGGTTCACCAGACTGATTCCTGGGATGGCAGGACTGTCATGTGAGGAGAGATGGGGCTGACTAGGCCTGTATTCACTAGAGTTTAGAAGAATGAGAGGGGATCTCATTGAAACGTATAAAATTCTGACAGGGCTAGACAGACCGGATGTAGGGAGGATGTTTCCCCTGGCTGGGTGGTCTAGAACGAGGGGTCACAGTCTCAGGATACGGGGTAGGACATTTAGGACTGAGATGAGGAGAAATTTCTTCACTCAGAGGGTGGTGAACCTGTGGAATTCTCTACCACAGAAGGCTGTGGAGGCCAAGTCACTGAATATATTTAAGAAGGAGATAGATAGATTTCTAGACACAAAAGGCATCAAGGGGTATGGGGAGAGAGTGGGAATATGGTATTGAGATAAAGGATCAGCCATGATCATATTGAATGGCGGAGCAGGCTCGAAGGGACGAATGGCCCACTCCTGCTCCTATTTTTCTATGTTTCTCTGGATGTGCTGCAGCACTTGTTGTAAATGTGAAGGCCCTGGAAGACATAAGAAAGCGATATGATTTAGTCATGGCAAAGTCACAATCTTGACAATCACCCTACTCAGTCTTCTCATAGTTTAGTCATTGATGAAATTAAGTCAGCCTATGTGTGTCAGAGATATTTGTAATTTTTGTCACCAGCTATCTGAGAGCTCTCTGTCTCTCCATCTCCAATTGTCATTTTAGGATCTTGTGAAAACTGTGTTTGCCTATACCGCAATAATAATGGAAATTAAGCAGCGTCATTTACACATTTCCAGTGAAGATGCAGTGTCATTCTATGTGAAGCACTTTAGGATGTTTTTGAGCAATATGACAAGTCATTCTATAAATGCTTTATCGCTCAGTGTCATCAGTGAATTTTATAATACCAGAAATATACTGCAAATAGCAAGTGATCCAGAATAGAAGTTTGCAGAAGGTTACTAGGTATTGGTACCCCTATTTATTACCTTTTTGTTCTAATGCTAAGTCAATATTCAGTACAATAATTAATTTTCCATTAATTCCATGAGACTTAACCTTAAAAAATAATCTGATTCAGAACATTATCAAATCCAGCTGTAATATATTCACTGTATTTACCTACTCACTCAGAGAATTCCAGGAGATGTGTGAGGCATAACCTACTGCTTAATGGCTTCCCCTTATGGCTTCCTGTTTTTCGATAAATATTGGTAGCATTCCTTGGAATAATCTTTCCTTGATTCACACCTCACTCCCTTGTTTTGATATCAGGAATGTATCAACTATACTTCAATACTTAAGTACAGATATTAATAGGAGCAGGAGTAGGCCATTTGGCCTTTTGAGCCTGCCCTGCCATTCAATAATATCATGGCTGATCTTCTATCTCAACTCCACTTTCCCGCCCTATCCCCATATCCCCTGATCCCTTGATTCCCTTATGCCGCGATTCTGCCGGCGCTCAGAGGGCACGTTTGGAGGCGGGTCAGGTGTTAAAACCGAAATGATTGACGGCGGCTTCCGAACCCGCCGTGAACCCGCCTCCACGCCACTTTCCCAAGTGTTGGGTCTGCAATTTAAAAACAGACCCGACACCAAAGCGGTGGGTGAGGGATTAAAGGCACTTAACTGCTTGTTGAGTGCTTATTTAGAGCTATTTTGAGATCACTTTTCAATATTCCTACTTTTGGGTCGGGTTTCACGACGTTTGCAGAACACGCCAGGTAAGTGTGTCGGGAACACCAAAGAGCTGGAAACTACACAGCTGCAACTGAACTGTAAAAGCTGCACTCTCAAAGCTGGTCAGTTTCAAATGTCAGAGGTTGGTAATTGAACAATTTGGAAACACATCTTAGGCTGCAAGTATGTGGTGTTCACTCAATATCCACTGTCACCTGCATTGCTGGATTTTAAAGGTGCACTTACCCTTCACTGTGCCACTTCAAATTCTCAGGACACATATGGCAACGATGGCAAATCTTCATTCAACATAAATTTATTCCAACATAAGAAAAGAACAGAAACTTCACAATTAAATCTATCAGAACACCCAAGTGGGAACCCTTGTGCTTATTAATGTGTCATCTTTCTCTTATGCGTGCTTCTATGTTGCGCTCCCCCTGTGGCTTCAGCAGATGTAGAGACAGCCTGTTCACCTCCCTGCTGCACCTGCTTAGATGTCTTTGGTGGTCATCCTCTGCGTTTTGGAACCTGTGAAGGCCCCGCCAAAGTCTGCTCCTTCTGCGGCTGCACAGGGGCAGACTCGGCCATCAATGCTTGGGTGCTCATCTGGGGCTCTGACAGAGGGGATGGAAGTTTGAGCGCTTGGAGAGGAGCCCTCACTTTCATGTCCCCTCCCACCATCATCCCTCTTATGGGCCACCCGCACTTCTCTGCTAGCAAATAGCTGGATAGCACCTCTGTACTGACAGTCCTCATAACGGGAACATCCATGTGTATTGATTTCTTTGTGGGTTCAATGACGAGACATTTATGAAAGAAAATGTCTTTTAATCTAAAGTATATTCAACTCAGTTAAACAGCATTACAGGAGACACCATGCTAGAAATCCATCTAAAATGAAACTAAAACTAAACTGCTTGTCTCTGTCACATGCCCTCTGCTGGTCAGGCATAAGTAATCAATCAGGCAACTATGCTGGTAAGGCATCATAATCAAACAGGCAAATACCATCACTATTTGCTGATATCATTACAGCTCCCTTTCTTAAAACAAAAGTATTTTACTTTTAACTAACAACATGTTTTCTTTGTATTAATCTGCATTTTAACTGTAACACTTAATGAACTTACATTATCATTATCATGATCAAGGTTTTTTAACCTTGTTTTGTGTGTTCACATGAAATATGTAAATACACTAGAACTTGAAGAAAGAATAAGATAACATTACTTCCTTCTATAACAATAGTCCTTAAATTTGCTCAATGAGTCTCTCAGGAGGCTTCACGTGTCTTGAGGATTTTCTGATTGATTGTCCTTGAATCTGAGTTGTTGCCTCAGATGATTGGGTCTCAGCTGTGTGATCAGGTTGTTCAACAGTATCAGTCTTTTGACCTGCTGTGTGATCAGGTTGTTCAACAGTATCAGTCTTTTGACTTGCTGTGGCTGGTCCCATGAGAAGATCTCGACGATTTCTTCACAGAACAGCACCCTCATCTGTCTGAGTGGTGTATGATCTTGGTTGAACTTCACTCAGGACAGTTCCCTTCTGAGTCCATATGTTTGTTTTGTCTTTGAACCTTACTTGGTCACCAGTGTGGAGTTCAGGTAGGTTTTGTGTTCCTCTGTCATAGTAGTACTTTTGCTTTTCTTTCTGTTGTTCTTTGAACTTCCTCACTTTCTCCCCCTCTTTCGTTTTCAAGAGGTTCTCCGGGATGGGTAGGTTTGACCTTAGCCGACGTCCCATAAGGAGTTGGGCTGGTGACATACCACACTCGAGCGGCGTTGTGCGGTATACAAGCATGCTTTGGTAGAAGTCAGTTCCACTGTCTTTTGCCTTGTACATCAGTCTTTTCACTGTCTGGACCAATTTTTCCACCAGACCATTGGACTGTGGAAAGTGAGGACTTGACGTTGTGTGGACAAAGTCCCACTCTTTGGCAAAGTGTCGGAAACTTGCATTGTAAAACTGAGGTCCGTTGTCTGTGAAGACCTCGCTTGCCACGCCATGTCTGGAGAATATGGCTTTCATACATCTTATCACAGCATCTGCAGTGGTGGTGTACAGTCTACAAACCTCTGGATACAGGGAGTAATAGTCTGTGACTACAAGATAGTCCTTCCCTTGACATACGAATAGGTCAGCGCCTACCTTCTGGTAAGGTCTGTCTGGCGCTGGGTGTGGCTTTAGTGGTTCTACCGGATTGCTTGCTCGATATTTCAGGCATATTGTGCAGTTTGACACCTCATTTGTCACATCTTGGTTGATTCGTGGCCAGCACATCACCTCTCGTGCTCTTTTCTTACACTTTTTGATTGATGTCCTCCATGGATCCTTTTTAGCATCTCTTTTCTCAGACTCTTTGGGATAACTATTTTACTTCCTTTGTAGATGATGTCTTCGACCACTGATAGTTCCGCCCTGCAGTTCCAGTACTCTGCCATGTCAGGTGAGCAGTCTTGCTTCATGTTGGGCCATCCATCCAAGATGCTTTTCCTCAGTCGTCTCATTGTTTCATCTTTGTTTGTCTCACTCTTTATGAGCTCCATTTTTGCATCTGCTATGGGCAGTGCACTTGTGATCATGTCCACGTAGGCATTCACTTTTTCATCCATTGTGGTGTTTGCGGGCTCACTTGGGTCAACAGCTCTGGACAACGTGTCTGCTGTATACATCAGCTTACCTGGTGTGTACGCAACATTCAGTGTATAGCGTTGCAGCCTAATCATCATTCTTTGTATTCTAAGCGGACAGCTATTTAGTGGCTTTTGGAACAATGCAATCAAGGGCTTATGGTCAGTCTCTACACTGATTGCTTGTCCTGCCACAAACTGGTGAAATCTTTCACAGGCGTATGTGATGCTGAGCAGCTCCTTTTCTATTTGAACATATCGCGTCTGTCATTGAGCGCGATGCATATGCAATAGGTTGCCAGTAGTCATATTGTTGCAGAAGAACGGCACCGAGCCCACTCTGTGATGCATCTGATGATATCTTGATGGGTCTCGCTGGGTCATAAAACCTCAGAACTGGTTCCTCTGTGAGCAGTTTCTTTAGATCGCTCCATGACGTCTCATGTTCATGATTCCATTCCCATTCTATGTTCTTTTCAGTTAGTCTTCTCAGTGGCGCCATCTTTTCTGAGAAGTTGGATATGAATTTACCCATGTAGTTGATCATTCCATTAAACCTCTGCACGTCCTTTTTGCATTGTGGCTTTGGCATATTCTTAATGGCGGACACCTTTCTGGGATCTGGTCTGTTGCCCTCACTGCTAAGGATATCTCCCACGAATGTCAGTTCTGTCACCCCGAGCTGGCATTTCTCTCTATTCAGCTTCAGGTTTGTTTTCCTTGTTGCTTCCAGCACTTTTTTCAGTCTCTCGTCATGCTCAGTTCTCGTGGTTCCCCATACTATGATGTCATCCATTGATGTATCAACTCCCTCCAGGTGCTCATAGATCATATGGATAGTTTTGTGATACACTTCAGGAGCTGAGGCAATGCCAAATGGTAACCTTAGGAATCTGTATCTGCCAAATGGACTGTTGAACGTGCACAGTCTTGAACTTGCCTCGTCCAATTTCATCTGCCAAAATCCTGATGATGCATCTAACTTGCTGAAATACTTTGCATTTGCAAACTGTGCCATGATTTCCTCACGTGTAGGAAGCTTGAAGTGCTCTCTCTTTATTGCTCTGTTTAGATCTCTTGGATCCAGGCAAATTCTGAGCTTTCCATTCTTTTTGTCCACAATGACGAGTGAACTCACCCACTCAGTTGGCTCATCTATCTTCTGAATCACGTTCAGGCTTTCCATCCTGTCCAACTCTGCCTTCAGTTGCTTTTGAAGAGCAAACGGAACTTTTCTGCATGGATGTATGACCGTTGGCATACTTTTATCTACTCTGATCGTGTGTTCTCCTGGAAGGCAGCCTAGACCCTTAAATAGGTCGTTGTACTCTTTCATGAGTTCATCATAGACTGTCTCTCCTTCGCTTTCCACAACGAGGACTCTCTTTACCAGGTTCAGTCTCTCACAGGCTTTTAAACCTAGTATGGCTTGCACATCCTTTGGCACCACGATTAGTGCTAGCGTGTGCTCTCTGTCCTTGTGTGTCACTTTGACAATGCATCTTCCTTTCACCGGTATATCAGTACCTGAGTATCCTGTCACTTTCACTTTTATTCCATGTATCTTTGGTCTGGGTCTAATTTTCTTAAAATCAGTCTCTGATATCACATTAACTTGTGCTCCAGTATCCAATTTAAATGGAATGTGTATGTCATTCACTTTTAGTGTCAACATCCAGTCTCTTTTTTCTTCTGTGTTTTCAGACACAACATCTACATAGAACTCCTCTATCTCACTTTCATCTACTGCATGGACCTTGCTTTGTTGCGCTTGGTTCTTGCAGCAACGGGCATAATGGTTGTTTTTGTTGTAACTATTGCATTTTTTACCATATGCTGGACACTTTTTTGGTGGATGCTGTGTACCGCATCGACTACATGACTTTCGATTGTCCCTTTCATTTTCGTTCGCTGGCCATGCCTCTTTTTTCACATTGGCGCTCTTTTTGTTAAACGGTTTGTATCCGTTCTTTCTCACTGCATCCACGTTGCAGCTACTGTCACTGAACAGCTCCTTTGCCTGCGACTTCACAGTCTCTGTAGCCCTACACAGTGCTATGGCTTTTCCCAGGTCTAGATCTTGCTCTCTTAGCAGTCTTTCCCTTAGACCATTATCTGGAATACCACACACCAGTCTGTCTTTTATCAGCGAGTCTGTCAGTCCCCCAAATTCACACGATTTGCTTCTGTTTCTCAGTTCAGTCACATACTGATCAATAGTCTCTCCCGCTTTCTGTACACATGTGAAAAATCTGTGCCTCTCAAACGTCACGTTACGTTTAGGTATGCAGTAGGCCTCAAACTGTTCCATTATTTTATCTAGCTTCATATTGTCTCCATCAGCAGCGAATGTGAAGTTATTATACACCTCCAGCGCTTCATCACCCACGACATGTAAGAACACTGACAATTTCTTTTTATCACTTTTCTCGTCAGCTCCGATTGCTGATAAATACAACTCCAAACGTTGTTTGAATCTCCTCCAATTTTCAGCCACATTACCTGTCAACTGAAGCTTCGTCGGTGGGTGTAAACCTTCCATTTTTCACTTCGTTAGCTATTCTCCAATGGTAAGTAACGATGTTCTCTTTTGGCTTGCTAATATGTGGAGAGCTGATTTAACTTCAGATTTTTCCTCTTCATCTCTTTCAATCACTTCTGACACCATGTATTGATTTCTTAGTGGGTTCAATGACGAGACATTTATGAAAGAGAATGTCTTTTAATCTAAAGTCTGTTCAACGCTTTTTAACAGCATTACAGGAGACACCATGCTAGAAATCCATCTAAAACGAAACTAAAACTAAACTGCTTGTCTCTCACATGCCCTCTGCTGGTCAGGCATAAGTAATCAATCAGGCAACTATGCTGGTAAGGCATCATAATCAAACAGGCAAATACCATCACTATTTGCTGATATCATTACACCATGTACCTCTAGTTCCTCTCCACGATAGATGCCCTTCTATCCTCCATAGCTGACCATCTAACTAGAAGAGTCACCATGTTGTTCTGATTCTGGTGAATGTCCTCCATGGAGGTTGCCATCCTTTCCATGGAGAGCACCTACATTCGCCATTGCGTGCACCACGGCATTACTCATGTTTGACATGGATTCCTCCATTCTCTGTGCACTCACGGTTACCGTGGTTGTAAACCCTGTCAGAGCCTCCTGAACTTGTTTCTAAAGCTCCAGCACCACTCTCTTTCTGGATGGCCCCCGAGGCTCAGCATCTGCATGCAGCTGAGCAGAGCTAGGAGTGTCCTGCGGCCTCCGACGAGGACACTCCTCTGCTGTCCCTGTCTCCACCATCTGCTCTTGCTCACTTGTGAGTTGTGAAATGCCAGGTGACAACACTACCCTATGTTGCAAACTACCCACCGAGGTGCGCGTCTCTGCGCTGGTGCTGGGTGCACTCATTTCTGCTGACGCTGATCCCTCAGAGAATGGAGGTTCCTCTGAGGAGTCCTCCTGCTCTTCCTCCTGGACAGTAGGGAGGGGGGCGCTTGATGGTCCTGTGGGTGAGTAAAGACATGAGTAAAGATATGCAGATTGCAGACACATACCATTGTGCACCTGATTATGACCACATTTAAATGAACATCAGATCCCATAATCATCACTTATGAATGCCTAATCAGATGTCTGGAAAATAATTCTGTCACCAGCTTGCTCTACTGAGCCCATATCTTCGTCCCCCACTTCCAGCTCCACAGGACCTCCAGCAATGTCTGGAGCTGCATCCTCAGCATTGATCAGCTGCACCACAGATGGTGGTCCTCCTCCTGTTCTCCCCTCTCCCTCTTATTGTGGGCTCTCTTTTCCTGCAATGAGGGAAAGAATTGGATTTTCAGTGCGAGTGATAGAATGAGTGTGTAGAATGGATAGGATAGATTTTGGAGAGAGACGATGATGGAGTGGGTTCCCATCAGCCAGTTCCCTCCTTTTGAGTTGCTAGTTGTTGTCATTGCATAACCATGAGGGTGGGTGTGAGGGGTGCATAGTTAGATGGGGTAGTGATTCTGTACATAGGGAGAGAGGGAAGGTTGATGGTGCAAGTGATGCTGGGTTGAGTGAGGATGTGCAGGGGTAGGTTTGACAATGCAGAGTGATGGAGATGCGATGACAGGCACAGCAGTATTAAGGGAATTGTGCTTTTAAACTCACTTTTCCTGTGCGCAGGAGATCATTGAATCTCTTCCTGCATTGAATCCATGTGCGTCTTACCATTGACCTGGCATTGACCTCCCCAGCTATTCGTAGCCAGGCTGCCATTGTCTGCTGAGGAGGTTTCCTTCTTCCATCTCCCGGGAACAGGACCTCACGACGAGCTCCGACTCCCTCAACAAGTACATGCAGGAATTCCTCATTGAAGCGGGGAGCTGCCTTCTGTCTCTCTGCAGACATATTGAGCACCAGCAGCAGTCAGGAGCAGTAGAAATGACTTCAGATGTAACAGTGGAATGACCCTCTTAAGTACTACAGCTGCACACGCGTCAGCAGAGCAGCTGAACAGACCCACACCTTGTGATGAGGGCGGGTCACCCGCACGTCGGGCTCAATTAGCCCAATTAAGCAAAAATTGTGTCGGAAAGCCAGCTGGGGCCAGCAGTGGGTCCGGAACCCGCCAAGCTCCGTTCCCAATGCCAACCCGCCTCCACGCACAGAATTGCGGCCTAGTATCCAAAATCTATCGCTCTCTGTCTTGAATATACTCAAAGACTAAGCATCCACAACCCTCTGGGGTAGAGAATTCCAAAGATTCACAACCCTTTCCTACTTTTCTTTTCTCTGAAGCTTTCAGGTTTCATTACATCTGATCCAGGTTAACCTGTAGATATTTAATGTTTTGAGTTTCTTTTTAACCCACTTCACTGATCTCTATTAGTTATCAATTCCTACAGCGGATTGACTCAAACTGGAATTTGTCCACAATCTTCATTTGTAAAGCACAATGTGCAGAATTTGTTTTATGCATTTGCTGTTTCTTAATGATTCTGTAATATTTCCACCCAATTTATCCTTTAAAGGACCTATATGGTGATTGCATCAGCATTTAATGTCTTTTCATATAGTCAGTATTAAATCTACTTAAAACAGCTTCTCTACAGCACATCCTTACTAGGGCACTGTGTGTATGTGAGTCTAAAAAATTACTGTTGCCAATATTGGCAGACAAATACGTAACATTGTACGACATTAATCTATCTGCTATTTTAATGCAGGCATTAATCTGCTTACAGTATAAGTGTAATGTAATACAAAAGGCTGTGTTTCACCCAGTGGTGTTACTTTGTGTGGTTTATGAAGGGTTTATTTTTCCACCTAAAGGTTAATCACCCTCAGGTGAAGAAACAGAATCCTAGGTGAAATTATAACAAAGTACTAATGTTATATCAACTAAACTGGTGATACTTCTGTCCGCTTGTTTTTAATCCATTAACACAACTAATAAAGTGAAAGGAGTCAGCCAGTCAAGCAGTTGACTTGTCCTTTGGTGAAATACATTTTACTGTTTGAGATGTTCTTGCCAATTTCATGGCCATATAAATAATTTGACATGTTTGACAATACACAGAACAGACTGCAGGTTTCAAAGTGAGATAAAAATTATAATCCATCGCTACCCATTTGAGCTATTTGCTTGAAACTGATACCATTTTCTTTGAATAGATTAAGTTGCATTGTCAAAACCAAAGATAAAGAACTAATCTGTTGGGTATAACTGCAAGATTTGCACACATACTGATATGGAGAAACCGTGGGATTGTGCATCATCAGGGATATACACAAGACTGGAAAATGTATTATTGCATCTTTACCCCAGGGCAGAGAATATGATGACATGTTGACCCAGGTAGCCTTTTTTTGTTAAAACAGTTCTGGAGCCTATATTGGATGACTAAATCAGAATTTGTTGCTCAAAGTTGACAAATTCCCAGATCTAATTAAAATAAGAAATACGCCAACCACTGAATTCAGAAACACCGTTATTACAAAGCAACATCTAGTGAGCAGTTATGCCAAAATAGTATAAATTTGTAGAGCAGTTTGATGCTAGCCAAAGTTATGCGAGGCAGCATCAATCCATCTTTAAAGGACTTTGGCTGCTATGTTGAAATTCCTTTAAATGGGAATAAGACAGTTCAGAGGTAAGGAACCTTTGCTGTTTGTCAGAGAGCCAGTTTACACAGAGCTCCATGATTGAGCGCTGTATCGATGTACCCATATGATAACATGCCGTTAATACGTAGACACTGTTCATACCAGTATACTACGACCACATTGACCAGGGTTTTCTGTTTCTGCACTTATCAACCCTTAAGTTTCCACCCACTAAAGTGAATGGGAGGTGGGGGTGGGGGGGGGGATGGAAATATGAAGATCATTTTTAATTAGAATGTTAAAATTATTAAGATGGTATACAGTTATTGGAATACATGTTTTCACAAGAAACATCTAGATGAGGAAGGCTATTCACACCATCTGTCCAAAACAACTCAAAAGTGACCCAAGTGCAGCATTCAATTGTTTTGTAAATGATTGCAGGGTTTATTTAAATCTTCACTACTCTATCTGGAAGTGCATTCTATGTGTTGACCAGTCTTTGGCCGGGAAATTGAAGCCATTAAGGCTGGTTTGGAAGACAAAATGGCGGCCGCCTCGCTTCCGCTCGCTTCCAGTGTGGAAGGTGGCGGCCACCATGTTGGACAGATCGGCAGCGCTGCCATTGCTTGCATCGATTTGCGTATTTAAGTGATCCAGATCATGATGTCAATCGGTTTGACACACAATCTGGGATTTTCAACATCACCGCTCTTAATAACGCCCTCTCCAAACCACGCACGGAAGAACATGTGTGCAGCAGTACAACAGAGCCGCTACCAGCACTTCTTAAAGGGACACACACAACTGACTATCACAGCATCCTCTTAGTCACAATGCTGAAATAAACACCACCACAAAGCAAACTTTCCAACCCAACTTTGTCCATATCTGCATCCAATATTACATCAAAAAATCAATTAATCACCCTTGTGCATTCCCTTAGTTGACTGCCTTGTGTGTGCCTTTGCCTATCCAAGTGCTGTTATGCAGTGCTACCCCAGTGGCTGCAGAATGGCTGGTGGAAGACTTTTGACTTTCAGTGGGGGAAACTGCAGATGGCCTTGCAGGGTGACCTCGAGGAGCTGGTGGCTGGGAGTGTGAAATCGAGTGATGATATTTCTTCTTCTTCTTCACTCTCCTCTCCCTCTTGTTGGTCATCCACTGCCTGGGCAGGCTGGATTTCTTGGTATCTGGAATGAGGAAGGCACAAGGGTAAGGTTGTGGTGAGGGGGGGTGTGGGGGCTGGGGTGGAAAGCAAGAAGTGCATGCTTACACCATATCCAGCTTGTAAATCAGAAGCGATTGTGGGATGAGGGGGAAGTGGGATATGAGAAGGAGGATAATGTATGTGAATACCGGCATCTTATATTCTTTCGGCCCCAACACTGACCAAGGGTTCAGCCATGCCCCTGCCAAGAATGGGCAGTACCGTCTCCTCCAGGGGGGTGAGGTGAAGCTCGGAATGTGAGTTGTGCCTCATGTTTGGTAGAGGTTGTTGGTGAGTTAGTGATGGGGGGGGTAGGTCATGCATTGAGCAGTGTGTGATGCTAGTGGTGCAGCTGATAGGCGACAGCTTTTGAAGATGCATTTACTGATCTTGACCACTGGTCTGAGGTCATTAAACTTCTTTGGGTACTGAAGCCAGGTCCTGGGGGCGACATTGCTGGCAGTGACGGCCTCGGCGATCTGGTCTCACATCGTTCTTTCTGGTGGGCCTCCTGGCCCCCTGTGGGTAGAGGACCTCTATTGCAGTGTTGACCCCCTGCACAAAGCTGGAGTGCTGCGTGCGAGACCCTGGGTGTCCTTTCCCTGGCCTGTTGAGCCATTTGTGTTAGTGCTGAAGCACTGTTATCATTTTTGATCAGCAGAAGGCAGCTCATCTTTAAAAGGTGCAGACTGCCTAGTGCTGAAGCAATTAAAAAATGTTTATCTGCAGAATGCAGCTCAGTTGTAAGAGCTGCAGACTGCCTTTAATAGGAGCAGGCTAGCTTTAGTAAAGCTAGCCTCGCTCCAGCAATGCGAACTTCGGCCCTCTGCTGAGCTCACAGCCTGTCAGCAGCACATTCATTGCTAGGCTGTGCGCTACAATTATGGTAATTATCAGGCAGCACATCCAAAGGGCTTTTTACAAAGTTCAAAAGAAAGGCTATTGATTAAACTCAAAGGAGATTTGTGGTAAACTCTGGGAATGGATAAGAAGTTGGGTGAAGGGTAGAAAATGAGTACTCGCTAAAGGAATTATATCAGGGAAGGGGGAGGTCCTGAGTGGGGTGGCCTCAGGGCTGGGTGTCAGGATCACTATGGTTTCTAATTTACATAATAAACCAGATTCAGAAACAATGCAAATTCATCAAATTTGCTGTTGATACTGAACTAGGAGGGGCAGTGGAAACAGAGGAGGCAGCTCAGAAATTACAGAATGAGTTGGATAAGATATGCAGTGGACCAAACAGTGGCAGATGAAGTTTAATAATGATGAGTGTAAAGCACTGCACATAGGAAGGAAAATGGGTGCTGCATGTGAATAGTCTTAAATTAGCTCTGTGGTCAACAGCAGAGCCATCTTAACTTTGGGATTGTGGCAGCCCAAATTGCTTAACTTAAATCCACAGTTTGGAGGATTGTTGCTTGGTGACCTGATTGGAGGACAGGTGAGGGCAAATTAATTCAAAATATATTCTGTCAAGATACTAATCTGTGGCTAGTTACCAAAAAATAAAATATAAAGTGATATATCCGGCCCTGCCATTTCACAATATACAGGAGAAATAGGGGGAAAAATTGGGTGAGTAGCGCCACCTGTTAGCACCTAAAGAGGCAGTCAGTGGCTGTAGCGTCACTGGCTGCGCCTCCTGCGATATTCAGCAGGGGCGCTAATGGTGGCATTAGCCTTTTGCGCTGCGCCGCCACCGATGATGTCATCGGTGTGCGCAGCGCCCCATTCGCGCCCCGATCGCGATATTTGGTAGCGAACGCCGCTGTAGCGCCGTTCGCTACCTGCGCCCGGTTCACAGGGCCTTGCTGCGCTGGCAGAGGCACAAGATAAGGTGGAGGTGCGGGGCGGCCGCATTTTTGGCGGCCGCCTGCCAGCACCTCCGTCCCCGGCCTCCTGGTCCCCCCCCGCGGCATTGCCGGCTGTTTCCCGAGAGCCCGGCACTTCTCCTTGGTGCCGGGCTCTTTTGCCAGCGCTCGCGATCGGGGCTCGCGCTGTTGCAGGCCCCTCCCCCTTAACAGTGGGAGGAAGGCCTGCAGTACCACAGCGTGCCGTGCCGCAGCGTGTGGCACTGCGGCACGTAACGCTGCGAAATTCACTTTCAGTGCCCTAAGAGGGACGCGGAGCGCCTCGAGCCGCGCCCCATCTCCCTCTAGGGGCACTTCAACTGAATTTGCGGCGATCGCGGCGCAAATTCCAGCGCCCAGGCGAACTTTGCGCCTCTTGGGCACCTCAGGCCAATTTCTAGGCCATAGTGTCATGATGTCACTGTGGAGGGATTCTTCATAAAATGCATGTTTCCCGGGTGCCCTTATCAGCTGTTTTAAAACGCAAAACATGGGAACAACACCAGTACGCTACTACCTGTATATCTCTTTTCAACATTGTGTATTATATGGCTATTCAGGCTTGCTGCCTCTAACAGCACATTTCAAACTTTCTGAAAACAGTCACTCACCCAAAATAGCCCCAGATTGGAGATTCTGAATTTAGAAGTCACATAGCAGTTTCAATGTGGCATCGTTGTAGATACCCGAATGTGTGCTAGTTTTTACTAAAATTGGACACTTTAGGGAATGTTTATTTGATTTAGTTGAGCTGAAATATAAAAAAAGGAATTCCAGTTGGATTATTGCTGGATGAGAAAGGTTGAATCCGAGTCAAAGATTATTAACAAGATTCATACAGATCAAGTTTGTTCACAGAGCATTTAACGGGAGGGGGAGAGAATTATTTTGAGCATTGCATTTCAACCATGTTCTTGTTCTTAATATTGTGTTTGTCCAATATCCCTTTCTGTATTTCACTTATAAGAACATAAGAACATAAGAAGTAGGAGCAGGAGTAGGCCAATCGGCCCCTCGAGCCTACTCCACCATTCAATAAGATCATGGCTGATCTGATCCTAACCTCAAGTCTACTATCACTCTACATCCCACCCAAACCCATGTGATCGCCTGGGAGAGGCGAAAAACCAGATAAAAAACCCAATGGCCAAATTGGGAGAAAAAATCTGGGAAATTCCTCTCCGACCCATCTAGGCGATCGAAACTCGTCCAGGAGATCACTCTGTCCCTATATTTTCTACAGTACGTACCTTCTGTAAAAGGTGATCTCCACCCCAGCCAGGAACAGGAATAAAACCATCTCCTGAAATCTAACACATAATTAGAACACAAGAAGTAGGAGCAAAACCAGGCTACACGGCCCCTGGGCCCGCTCCGCTACCCACAGGGCCATGGCCGTTCCGAACCTAGACTCATGTCCAATTTCCTGCCCGCTCCCCGTAACCCCTAATTCCCTTTACTTCTAAGAAACTGTCTATTTCTGTTTTAAATTTATTTAATGATGTAGCTTCCACAGCTTTCTGGGGCAGCAAATTCCACAGACCTACTACCCTCTGAGTGAAGAAGTTTCTCCTCATCTCAGTTTTGAAAGAGCAGCCCCTTATTCTAAGATTATGCCCCCTAGTTCTAGTTTCACCCATCACTGGGAACATCCTCACTGCATCCACCCGATCAAGCCCCTTCACAATCTTATATGTTTCAATAAGATCGCCTCTCATTCTTCTGAACTCCAATGAGTAGAGTCCCAGTCTACTCAACCTCTCCTCATATGTCCACCCCCTCATCCCCGGGATTAACCGAGTGAACCTTCTTTGTACTGACTCGAGAGCAAGTCTGTCTTTTCTTAAGTATGGACACCAAAACTGTATGCAGTATTCCAGGTGCGGCCTCACCAATACCTTGTACAACTGCAACAATACCTCCCTGTTTTTATATTCTATCCCCCTAGCAATAAAAGCCAACATTCCATTGGCCTTCTTGATCACTTGCTGCACCTGCATACTAACTTTTTGAGTTTCGTGCACCAGGACCCCCAGATCCCTTTGTACAACAGTACTTTCCAGTTTCTTGCCATTAAGATAATAACTTGCTCTATGATTTTTCCTGCCAAAGTGCATAACCTCACACTTTCCAGTATTGTATTCCATCTGCCAAATCTCTGCCCACTTACTTAGCCTGTCTATGTCCCTTTGCAGGTTTTTTATGTCCTCCTCACTCACTACTTTCCTTCCCATCTTTGTATCATCTGCAAACTTTGATATGTTATACTCGGTCCCCTCCTCCAAATCATTTATATAGATTGTAAAGAGTTGGGAACCCAGCACTGACCCTTGCGGAACACCACTAGTTACTGATTGCCAGTCTGAGAACGAACCATTAAAATCCCCCATAATTATAGCTGTTCCCTTATTACAAGCCTCAACTATTTCCTGATTAATACTCCGTCCAACAGAGTTGCAACTGTTCGGAGGCCTATAGACTACGCCCACTAGTGTTTTTTTCCCCTTATTATTCCTTATCTCCACCCAAACTGTTTCACTATCCTGATCCTTTGACCCAATATCATTTCTCTGTATTACAGTGATTCCTTCCTTTATTAACATAGCCACCCCACCTCCCCTTCCTTCCTGCCTGTCCTTCCTGATTGTTAAGTAACCTGGTATATTTAATTCCCAGTTATGGTCACCCTGCAGCCATGTTTCTGTAATGGCCACAAGATCATACCCATATGTAGTTATTTCTGCTGTTAACTCGTCCATTTTGTTACGAATGCTACGTGCATTCAGATAAAGAACTTTCAAATATGTTTTGTGACACTTAGTTCCTGCTTTTTCCCCTTTTACTACTTTACCTTTTACTCCATACCTTCTGCCCCTTCCTGACACGCTCTGTTTTTTAATTCCCCCACTGCTACCTAAGTCTATGACCTTCTCCGTAGTCATTTTTATTATTTGCTCTCCAGAAACCTCCCCCCCCAGTAATTAGTTTAAAGCCCTCTCTACAGCCCTAGTTATATGAACTGTTTGCCCACATACAGCAGCTATTACTCTATTCCCCCTCTTTTTCTCTCATGCCATCCTTTTCAACTTCAGTTAAATTGGTCGGCAGGAGCTAAAGAGGCCTCAGTTTGAATGTTTGATTAAGTTTGGTTTATTAATGTGAGAATAACTCTCTATTCTCTCCCTGACCCAATTGAAAACCAACAAAAATAAAATTGAGTTCAAAGATTAAAAAAATAGCACAGACGTTGTTTGGCTATTCCCACATAGGAAGTTTCATGAAAACAAAAACAGGTCTCCTGTCACTTCTACAGTTGAAGCCTGTTTATGTAATGCTTGGATGGACAAGGTACTCAGAAACATGCTTTTCAGATGAAACACCCCATCTGAAAAATAACAAGTGGTGGCCCAGACTGAACTCTGTTTAATTTTAATGTCATGAGCGTCTCCAAAAGTACTATGTTACATTCTGAATCAATCAAAGCAGAAATGATTTGTGAGTTTATTTTTATTTCAATACATTTCATTGTACATCATAACTATGGTATATACTAAATTAAATGTAAAATGTTGAGAGGGTTTTGGTTACAGTAAATCCTTTACTAGCCTACTTGTTGAAAAGGTCTTGACACATTCCAGCTACTGCAAAGTTATGGCCGTCAGTGTTTTTTTAAATCTACAATACAACTGTGCTATAATGAAAATTGATTTACTAATATAATAATATTTTATGTGGCTGTCACTATATCTGCAACTGAAACTTAATAGCTGGAATATCTCTTAACTCTGATGAAGTGTTGAATTAATAGAAGCAAAACATTGAGATTAAATCTTAAATTGTCTCAAATTCTGATGACCAAGCAAATGTTTTAAGAGCAGGGAGGGAGATGAAACACCAAATAGAAGGGAGGTAATATGTATTCTTTCTACTCTCTGTTATGGTGTGATCTTTGTGCTGTGTTTTTCCACCTGATTCCTTGCCCTTGTCGTCTTTCGCTCGAGAATTCAGATTTTTCTCTCAATTTCTCACCTGTTGTCACAGCGTGTTTGAGGCTCTCCCTAATCATTTAAATTTTAAAAGAACAATGACTATGAGGGTATATTATCTGAAATTCCCTCACTAAACCACTCCACCTCTTTCTCCAACTTCTAAATAAAACCCACAAAACTCATTTTTTCAACCAAGTTTGTTACCCCTCCTAATTTGTCTCTTCCTGGCTCAACATCTGTTTTCCTTACGTCTATTTGTGAAGTGCCTTGGGACGTTCTTTACATTAAAGACACTCTATAAATGGAGGTTGCTTTAATATGGAAGAAACTACAGATGAATGATAATTGAGTTTACTGGGTTTTTGCTGGTGCATTGGTTTGATATGCTGTTGAGTGAATATATTTAAATAAGTTACAAGTTGGCCTCTTCTGAGACTAGCAGTAGGCTTGAAAAGGTGCATTCTTCAAAGCCTGTTGAAGGTACTCACCTCAAAAATGACCTGCCCCAGGAGAGGGCAGCTTGTAACTTACCCAAGCGCATTCACTCACCAACATTTTCTAGCAATAAATCTCAGTGGGTCTGCTAGATGGGTGCTTCATTAGCATTGGTAATGAAGCCTGTCCCTAATATGTAAGGATTTGGGACAGTGTCATGAGGAGGAAATTCGAATGGGTGGAAATAGCACCAGCTGAACTTTCGGCACTGCTAAGTTTTCTGCGATCCTTTATTTTAATCTTAAAAATGTTATGCTGTGTCCATTACCTATTCATACATGCCAACATAGAACACCAAGACAATGTGACCAACAGCATTACACGGGATTATCATAACTCAAGCGGAAGGCATATCTGACATTCAACCACTGTTACTGCAACAAAAGAAAACCTGAAGTGCAGTTTGTCACAGTTTTGAATTTAAGAATGACTAAAAGTGGATGTGAGTGTTGAAGGTGAGAGTTTAGGGCTGGATTCTCTTCTTTTTGGTAGCATCCTGATACTGCTGCGACCTCGACTCAGTTTTCTGGGCTGGAGGACATTTCATATCATGGTGGGTTCCCGGCGGGATTTCCACCACTAAGAGGGAGCCTACTAGTGCATGCAGGAAAACCCTGGTAGTGTATACTGCTGAAATACCTAAAGAGGCAGCCAGGGAACTTAAAGGGGCAGATGCACCACAAAAAACAAAATGGCAAATTCCTTCTTTGAGTCTTAGTTAGGATTGAGGCCTAAACAGGTGAGGCTTTGGGGCAGAAATAGAAGGAGAGGAAGCCTCCATGGGGTCTTGCTGTCTATTTAAAGAATGTTTGGGCCCTCCTGATGCTACTCCAAGCTTACTTCCATCAGGCAGTCCTGGGTGAGCAGCAGTAGCTGGGGTAATCGAGAAGGTCAAGAGGTCAGACTCCACCGCACCACCCCCCCCAAACATTTACATGCAGCAGGTGGGAGATGGCCAGTGGTGGTCCTGGTGGGGTGGAGGGAATGGATAACTCAAGGTCAGAGCAGTGAGGCAGCACTAGGCCTCATCACCCCATTTTTTTTTGCTGATTCTGCTGCAATCCTGTATGATTTCAGGTTGGATTATGGAGGAAAATCCAGCTCTTATTTTCTACTGGCATTTTAGAGCCTATTGTAGTTTTGCCTTTCAAATCAATAATATTTTTTCTATTGGAAAAAGTTACAGACATTTTAAATTGAATATAAGGGTTATGTATGGACTTCAATACAGCTTTCTTTATAGGGCACATTTCCTTTCATTGGGAATCTAAGCCAAATATGTCATGTTAATTTTCAAGTTGAAACCTTTTGCATCATGTACCTATGGTTATTCAACTAGCAACACATCTATATTTACAGAGATCAGTGGAAACCCTGGAGAAATGGCTTAAATGGTGACTTACGCCTTTTCTGTAGGGTTACTGCCAATCTTCCGCCAAAGTTACGCAGGAACTGTGACTGATACTATGTTCAAACATAGAATTTTACAGCATAGAAGCTGGCTATACAGCCCATCATGCTGGCTCTCCGAATGAGCTATCCATTTGGTCGCATCCCCTTGCAGGGAGCACGGGTTGGAGAATCACAGATTCGGTGTTGTGTCCTCGCTCCAACCTGCACTCCCTTCGAGTGTGGCTTCCCCACTTGGAACCTGGGACCACAGAACCAGCCCTGCATTGTACAATGACAAGCCGAACACATGTGACTTCACCACTCAGGGTTATTCAGCTGGCCCATCCCACTGGACAAATATTCTACTCAGCTGCACCCTAATTATTCATTCTGACTTCTGGCAAATTGAAAGATATGGGACAACATAACCTCAGTCAATAAATCTAATTTTGTCCAAAGTGTTGCACAGAAACATGACTTGAAAATTATTTTAACAAATTAAATGACAATATAGCCTTCCAGGGATAGCCACATATCTATGATTGATAATCTAATAAACCAATCAGAAATGATGTTATACTGACAAGCTACAAACATTCTGATGGGAGATAAGACTTCCCAGCTTCTTTCAAAGTAACTGCAGAAACACTTTTTGAGAAAGCTAAAGTGTCAGACACCACCAAGGCTAAAATTAATAAAAAGGATGATGAGGTATTTCAGGAAATGGTAATTAGTGGGCAGGGGAGGCCCCATTGGATTGAAAACAAGCCAACATGGTATCCATTTTCAAGAAAGGTGTTAAAACAAACCCAGGTAACTACAGAGCCATTAGTTTTATATTGGCAACTGACAAAATGATATAGTTGATCATTAGGAACAAAGTTGAGGAAGATCTATATTGAAATAGCTTGGTAAATGGCAACCCACATAATATAATAAAGGGCAGATACTGCCTGATCCATCTCTTTGAATTTTCTGAGGGTGACATCCCAAGTGGATGTTGATAAGGCACTTGATGTAGTATATCCAGATTCCTGGAAAGTATTTCATAAAGTTCCACATGAAAAGCTGTTACACAAGCTGAAGGCAATGAGTATCCCAGGTAAAACTTGGAAACAGATAACAGAGAGGAAGCAGCAGGCACAAGTTAGAGGTGTGATATTGGGCCGAGGAGATGGATTCAGTAGCGCACCTCAGAGATCGGTGCTGGGACAACTACTGTTTCTGATTTACATAAAACGATTTGGAGTTAGAAATGCAAGTTAAATCCTTATAGCATGGTGATCAGACTCTGGCCTGTAATTTGCTTTGAACGATGTTTTCAGGCAGGTTTGGGGTACTAAACGGAGTAAAATAAACAAAAAGGGTATCACATGATAGAAGTGAGTCTACTAAATGTGGAGGCATTGAATGAAGGACTGTAGGTCTTGGGAAATGGTTGGTGGAGAGGTCAGTGTCAACCAGATTGTAAAGTATACAGGGCAGAATCTCAGAAGGGCTTAATGAAATTCAGTTGACTTTCTCGCTGGAATTTAGAATCTTTCTGATTCTGTGAGGTCCATTCTCTCACTGATTATTGGTAACCAGAATCCTGCTCCCAGGACCAGTGGAGAAGCTGATGTGTGTGTCTCAGAGATTGCTTTTACTCATAGCACAGAGGAACACTCCATCAGCTCCCCACAGAAATCTTTATCTTTGCATTATCAGGGTGACAAGGAGCCATGACAAAGAGTCAGCCTGTCCCATGCCCATCGCAGGACTTGGGAGTGGCTCTGAGAGAAGGGCTATCTTAAGCAGCTCATAATATATGGAAGCAATGTCTACATCTCAGACCCAGGCCCTGAGGTGGTAAATTGAATAAGTGTTAGAATAGGGCAGAGGAAACCATGCTTAGTCATAAGGCAACAGGACCAAATGATGTTTTTTGTAAATAGTTGTAATAAATCATTGGCATCTTTGATGTAAGGACTGCTTGGTTTTCTTGTATGCCAATGAGGAACAGGCAATATGCTGATGTTGAGGTTCAGCATTAGAATGACTAGCTATGAGGAGCAAGGATTTTACTTAGACCATAGAGAGGTTGGTGAGAGGAGGTAGATCTTTGATGGGCTGGGACTTTCACATAATATCTTATTCATACATAGATGTGTGCCAAATGGGTTGTCTCTCAGGTATTTCACAGCACTAGCCACTGCACCTGCTTCCTGTTCTTCATGGGCCAGGTCTATAGCATCAGCAATGCCATCATCAGGCTCCCTGGCATCCTCTGGGACATTTACCATCACTCGTTTTCTGATTGAAAAATTGTGATGCACACAGATGCTACCATAATTTGCAAGCTGGGCGCATAATGTAAGGCATCCTTGGAACTATACAGACACTGAAACCTTAATTGAGCATCACAGTGGCTTTCTCAGTTCTTATCCTTGTCTTCATGTCTGCTTCACTGTCGTGCTTCTCTGTAGAGTAGTGGTCCAACAGAGAGGTGTCATTAGCTATGGGAGTAATGGATATCCCTTGTCACCCAGCAGCCATCTTGCCTCTTGCCCCTTTTGTTGAAATAGAGCTAAGACACTGGACTGGTGAAGTATAAAAACAATGTGACAGCTCCCAGCATCATGTGAATTCATGTGCAAGAAGCAGTACCTATTATCGCAAACGTGCTGCACAATTTGGGGAATTTGTAGTTCATATAAATATAGGGATTTACATTTGGGGCATGCAATGCCACATGGGTGCCATCAATATCCTTGACAATCCTGGGATCTCTGGGAATTATGAAAAATGTCATGGCCCTCTCAGTCATCTATGGGGCAGGACTGTCAAATTGTATCAATTTAGCTGATTTGGCAAAGAGGGCATTGGTGACTTGTCTTATAATGGAGAGCATAGATCTTACAAAAGTCCCCTGAGGCTCCCTGAAATAAAATGGGAGAGTTGTGATTACTTTCTTCGCCACAGTGAGAGCTGTCTGTGCTGTGGACCTTGGTTGCAGATTTAGCTGCAGCAACCAACAGCTTCTCTAAAACTGAATGTCGGAAGTGCAGCCTCCTGAGACAGAGTTCCGAAGAACGTGTGCCTGGATCTATACTTCCTGCTGGATGAGTATGCTGAGATGGTCTGGCTTTCCTCTCATTCTACCTGATTAATCTGGCTTCCCTTACTGTTTCCTACTCTTCTACTTCCTCCAGCAGATAGATCATGTAAAGTGGGATTCCCAATGTAAATACTCCTATTTCTCATCTACACGCTGACCCTTGGCGACATCATCCGAAAACACATCAGGTTCCACATGTATGCTGATGACACTGAGCTCTACCTCACCACCACTTCTCTCGACCCCTCCACAGTCTCTAAATTGTCACATTGCTTGTCCGACATCCAGTACTGGATGAGCAGAAATTTCTCCAACTAGATTTTGGGAAGACCGAAGCCGTTGTCTTTGGTCCCCGCCACAAACTCCGTTCCCTAGCCACCAACTCCATCCCTCTCCCTGGCAACTGTCTGAGGCTGAAGCAGACTGTTCGCAACCTTGGTGTTGCACTCGACCCGAGATGAACTTCCAACCACATATCTGCTCCATCACCAAGACTTCCACCTCCGTAACATCACCCAACTCTGCCCCTGCCTCAGCTCATCTGCTGCTGAAACCCTCATCCATGCCTCTGTTACCTCTGGAGTTGACTATTCCAATGCACTCCCAGCCAGCCTCCCAACTTCCACCCTCCATAAACTTGAGCTCATCCAAAGTTTTGCTGACCGTATCCTAACTCACACCAAGTCCCGTTCATCCATCGTCCCTGTGCTCATTGAGGTACATTGGCTCCCGGTTAAGCAATGCCTTTATTTTAAAATTCTCATCCTTGTTTTCAATTCCCTCCATAACCTCGCCCCTCCCTATCTCTGTAACCTCCAACCCTACAAACCTCCAAGATATCTGCTTTCCTCCAATTCTGTCTTCTTATACATCCCCGATTTTAATCGCTCCACCATTGGCAGTCATGTCTTCAGCTGCCTAGGCCCTAAGCTCTGAAATTCCTTCCTTAAACCCCTCTACCCCTCTGTCCTCCTTTAAGACAGTCCTTAAAACCTACCTCCCTGACCATGCTTTTGGACATCTACCCTAATATCCCCTTATGTAGCTCTGTGTCAAAATTTGTTTAATAACACTCCTGTGAAGCGCCTTGGGGCATTTTAGTACGTTAAAGGCGCTATATGAATGCAAGTTGCTGTTGTTGTAAACTCCATTGTGCAGCCCTCAGATCCTTGCTCAGTAATTGTGTTGATATAGAATCCTTTCCAAGAGTAATACAGGATCTAGGGGAAGGTTAGTTGAGTATGAGTGAAACAATTTTTGCAATGCCTGCAGCGAGTCCCAAGGTATGACCAAAGATTTTCACAAAGAATCTCAATTGAGCACTGTCCTTTTAATGAGGTACTTCCACCTCAATGAATGGGTCCTCCTGCTCCTCTTGTTTTTTTTATATAATATTTAAATTTAATAAAACTTGACTTTTCTTGACTGCCACAGCGGCTGCTGAAGAATCCTGAGCGTGGCAAGCCTGGCACCTGGTCCGCTCATCGTAAACAAATTTTCCATGCGGGTCCTTAAACATTAGGGGGGAAAAATTTGGTTGCTTTGCGCCTCCCGTTAGCACCCTAAGAGGGCGTTAATGGGGCACAAAGCAGCTAGTGCCCGGGCGCAGCGCTGCTAATGCCTCCCCCGTAATTCAGCTGGAGGTTAGCGGTGGCGGTAACCGGTAGCGCTCCACAGCGCTGCGCCGCCGGCGATGACATCATCGCCATGCACAGCACTCCAGCCGCAATTTTTGGGAGCGCCCCCTGACTTACTGCTGGACGTTATGTCCGACAAAGTCAGGTGGGCCTACTTGCGGCCGGGGAGGTGCTATTTAAAGGCGAGGTACAGGGCGGCCATTTCTGTTGCTGGCCGCCTGCCAGCCCCCGCCTCCGCTCCTGTCCCCGGCCTCCATACCCGCCCCCCCGCGGAGTGCCGGCTGCATTCCATGAGCCCGGCACTTCTCTTGCATGCTGGGCTCTTTTGCCGGCACTCCTGATCTCCGGGGGCCCAGCTGGGTTGCGCTGCACAAGGCCCCTCCCCTTTAAGAAGGGGAGGAAGGCTTCCAGTAGCGCCTCGCTTCCACTCAATTTCCGTTGTGGGGGCGCTAATTTTTCCGGGAAGTAGCGCCCCGGCGAAGTTAGCACCCCCAAAGGGGGCGTTACTCAATTTTTCGCCCTAGGGGCCTAACGCCTATTTTAGGCAGTCACCTGGGATGCCTTAACAATGGACCCACTGAATTTAGTGGTGGCCTGAATGCACACTTAGAGTGGGCATGGGCCTTCCACTGCTAAATCTGTCAGTGTTGCAGTCATTTTATGTTTGAAAAATGGGTGCAATCCATACCATTTTCTACCCAATGAGAAAAGAGGAAGCATTGAATGTATGGTTTCAGAGGCCATAGTAAGTTGTGAATCTTTAGACTATGTTTGCATATTCCTCATGATGTTGGTGCAGAGAAGAAAAAGGGATAAGCAACTGTCACTGCTATAACGTGAAGGTGGTGACAGAACCCACACCGTGTATGGTCAGGTGACTTCAGCGGTGCTCCCTTTCCCCTGGCTACAGATAAATATACTCTTCCAGTCAACTGGTAATGTAGTGGAGTTGGAATGTTTTACCTATTGATGGAGCCGCTTGTCAGCGAGTTACCAATGGTTCAGGCCCATATGATTAAATGGCTTCACTGCAGTGTAGTGCTTGACTGCAAAATTCTTCAGTAGGTGTAATCCTTCGAACACCTTGATATCAATGGAACAGGGTAGAAGAACTGAAGAACCAAGAGAGTGGGAGGGAGCATAAGTTCAAAAGTGTAGGTACAAGAATGACACATATGGTGGATGAGGAGATGGTTAAAACAAAAAATGTGTTTGTTAGCTCCCTAATGACCGTGGAATATTCTAGTGGTATCCAACTGTATCTATAGGAGGTACTTGTGCTCCTCTTACACTACTAAGTCCCACTACAGGAAACTCTTTGGTATCCGGCACCGACGGGGCCGGCATGTTGCCGGTTGATCAAAAATTCCGGATGATGGAGAGGGTTATCTACCGAGGCTATTTTTAACAAAGAAAAATAAAAAAATCAAGAAATGTGCAGTATACAGTAACTGGGTACTCACCTACAGAATGTTGTGTTAAATGGATGGTGGAAGATGCTTGATTAAGTACAGTACTGCCAGTTGAGGGTAATGCAATGCAATGACTACCAGCAGCGTGGGAGACACACAGTACCCCTGTAAAATGGCGGATCAGAAGAGACTACCGGCAACGCGGGAGAGTCAGACTCCTGTTACAGGGTTATTGAGGTGTTCCGATTTCCGACAGCGCCAAGAAGCCGAGTAGTGGCAGTTTGGGGAACTAACCCCACTGACTAACTCAGCCACCGCGGGAGACTTGGACTCGGCAGCATTGCCGGTTATTGAGGTGTTGTTTTCGGAGTGAGAATTTTGCCAGTTAATAGAGAATTCCGGATATTTAGCTGCCTTTTAAATGAGAGTTTCCTGTATTATGTTTTGGGGTGGTTGCTAGATCTGTTTTTAACTATCTCTCGGATTGACTCAGTTTGGGTTGAATCAGATTCTTTTGCTTTGATTATCATGAGAATCTGCAAAAACTATAATTATTTTACACTGACAAAGCAATGTGATCTGTCTCCATTTGTAGGTGGGAAGCTTCTCTTTCTCGACAATGAACCCATCAAACTCCAGGCCCACTACATCTTGGTGTCAGATGATGGAGAGCTACAGATCGGCACACCCAATACTCCATTTAGAGCCAAGGCAGAGATTATCCTCTATGGAAGCAGTCACACTCCTGAAATGTTGCCGTATGGAGTCAAGTTTCTAGCAGTTCGTAATGCTACCCTTTCACTGCATGGTATGTTACCATTTCAGTGGTCAGTTATATGCAATTAGAGATCCATGTGGTCGAGTCAGTATCTCTGGTAGAGAGAGACTCAATCTAATGAGGTAAGCAGATCCTATCAGTGTGATGTCATGCCTACATTGCTATTGAGTTGCTTCTCTTGCAGCTGTTTAAGGCTGACCAAGTCTGTTAACAACGTTGGTGTCATATTTGATCACGAATTGCGCTTCCTATCGCATATCCGTTCTATCACTAAGACTGCCCATTTCCACCTTCATAATATTGCCCGTCTCCGCCCTTACCTCAACTTATCTGCTGCCAAAGCCCACATCCATGTTTTTATCACCTCTAGACTTGACTATTCCAATGCACTCCTGTCCGGCCTCCCTATTTCTACAATCCATAAACTTGAGGTCATCCAAAAATCTGCCGCCTGTGTGCTAATTTGCACCAAGTCCCGCTCACCCATCTCTCCTGAGCTTGCTGAACTACATTGGCTCCCAGTTAAGCAATGCCTTGTTTTTAAAATTCACATTGTAGCGGTACCACCGGGTGTCCCTTACTTACCGTACATAATTCCCTTTAACGTAACGATGTAGCCGATGCGGGGCTTTCCTCCTTTGGGAGCGCGGGGGAACGCAATGACGTGGGTTAACGCGATGACGTCACGTCGCACATCACGTGACCGTCCCAAGCGCGGGCAAACGCGATGACGTCATCACGCAAGTCACGTGACTACCCAAGCACGGGAAGAATGCGATGACGTCATCACGCAATCCACGGGACTGCCGACTCAGTCCTCGTGGCGTCTCCGTCTGGTGAAGACCTATTTTATGGCTCTCCTGTACCTAGCTCTGCAATCTGTTCGAATTCCTCTGTTCCTGCATTAAAAACCTTTTTGATTGTTCTCCTGGAGTCGAACTCGATTATTAAGTAGGAATTTGTCCAATACCTACATAGGTGAACCCAAATACCTACAACATCCTTGTTTTCAAATCCCTCCATGGCCTCACCCCTCCTTATCTCTGTAATCTCCATCAGCTCTATAATCCCCTGAGACCTCTGTGCTCCATCTATTCTGGCCTTTTGAACATCCCTGATTTTAAATGCTCCACCATTGGCGGCCGTGCCTTCAGCTCCTAGGTCCTGAGCTCTGGAATTCCCTCCCTAAACCTCTCCACCTCCCCACTTCTCTTTCCTCCTTTAAGACGTTCCTTAAAACCTACCTCTCCGCCCAAACCTTTGGTCATCTGCCCAAACATCTCCTTCTATGGCTCGGTGTCAAATTTTGTTTTTTTATAACACTTCTGTGAAGCGTCGTGGGACGTTTTATTACATTAAAGGCGCTATAAGTTGTTGTTGTTGAGTTAGAATGCACACTGAACACCAAACAACCTCATATTTTATTCTAATCCAAATATATTTTTCTCTATTTAAATGCCCTTATGTGAGAGCAGCAATCAGCAATTCTGCAAAAGCTGAAAGTGAGGATTTCTCTCAAGGATTTTTAAGACTGCTCTTTCTGTCATCACCCTAAGTCCTTCTGCTTCAGCCTGTATTTCATATTAAAATGAAAAATGGAATGAACAAACAAAAGTTTGATGATAAGAACGTTTGAATTCTACTTGCAGTGCATATAGCTCAAGTTGGTAGAACTTCTCCATTCAGTTCCTTGGCAATATTCTGCCTTCCTGAATGGAGTTTTTCTAAAGTAGTTGCTGGGCAACCACCACTAAAAGGGCCTCACGCTGCCAATGTCAGTGGTGTTTGCTGCTCCCCTTGGCTCCCACCTGCCCGATTCCTGCTCTGAGTTAAATTCGGGCCTCACATGTAATACTATCCTGAATCTGAGGGCCTTGCGGACATCTCATCACCCAAGCTCTGAGGCCTCTGTTGGGGCGGTGTATAATACTGTACTGAACTTGGAGAGATGTCTGGCAGTGATGCAGAGAACAGCCCTCAATTTTCAAAGTCCTGCCAGGGCTGTGTGGCATAAATCACAATTCAGCTGTTGTACTGAGGTAGGTTAGTAAAATAGAATTTATCTTCTGTTTTGATGTCTAACATCATACATATTGCACAGGTGACATGGAAAAGTAAATTCATCGTGGTGCTCTTGCTCTGAATAGTCCATAGTATGCACACAGATGTCCCTCCAGAGCAGTATGTTTATTAGATGTTATCAAATCACAGTCACAACAGGTGCACTGGGCAGAAAACCAGTGGGCATTTGAGAGAGCCGTTTACAGAAGCCTGTTTTCACTCATTTGTGACTTGCAGGTGGTTTGGAAGTGGCATCGTGAGATGAACCTGACTAGGCAGCAGCAGTGGAGCAAACAGATACATGTTGTGCATTTTAATTGGGATCAGCTAAAAGTCTGGCACCAAACTGAAGGTTGTGTACACAGGGAAAGGAAGCTCATATGAAGACAAGATGGTGTCCCAAAGAAGCAACACTTTATTGCAGTGGATATTCCCTTGGCTTTGAGACAATTCTTGTACTGTAAATGTAAATAGGCAGAAAGATAGCACCTCATCATTGGAGTGAACTTGCGTCAGTGTCTGACCACATCAAGCTGCAGCTCACTCAATCATGTAATCATTAGATATTTTTCTCCATAGAAGGTGTCAGCCTTGGCTCAGTGGTAGCATTCCTGCTTCTTGAGTCAGAAAATTGTGGCTTCAAGCCACATTCCAGAGACTTAAGCACATAATCTCGGCTGCTACTTGAGTGCAGTACCGAGGGAATGCTCTACTGTTGGAGGTGGAAAGAGATGTTAAGCCAAGTCTGCCCTCTCAGGTGAATCTAATGAGCCCATGGCACAATTTTGAAGAAGAGCAGGGGAGCTCTCCCAGGGGAGTCCTGGCTAATGTTTACCACTCAACTATCCTCACTAAAACAGATTATCTGTTCATTGTTGCTGTTCCTTCATCGTCGCTGGGTCAAAAACCTGGAACTCCCTCTCTAACAGCACTGTGGGATTATGTTCACCACACGGACTGCAGCGGTTCAAGAAGGTGGCTCACCACCACCTTCTCACGGGCAACTAGGGATGGGCAATAAATGCTGGCTTTGCCAGCGACTCCCACATCCCAAGAACAAATTTTTTAAAAATTCTCATTGCCGTTTGTGAAACCTTGCTGCGCATAAATTGGCTGCTGCATTTCCCTACATTGCGACAGTGAGTACACTTCAAAAAGTACTTAATTAGCTGTGAAGTATATTGTGCAATCCTGAGGTTGTGAAAGGCACTATATAAATTAATTCTTTCTTCTAAGTCATTTGGTCTAATCCTACTCTTCTGCTCACTCTCAATAGCCTTTATTATTCGATACTGTAGCCACTCCCCATCAATGTTACAATAGCTGTCTGTTTATTTTCAGAAAGAAAGCCTTTCTTCTTTACATCTGTACTTAAGATGCGATACATACTTTAGTGTGGAAAGAGTTAATTTTAGCCGTTGTTTCAAATCATTTGAGTAGGATGCTTTATTTATGCAACAATATATTAATATTGTAACAAGAAAACTTAACTGATTCAAAATTCCAATTAAATTAAGAATGAATGGAAAATAGACAGGAATTCACTAAACTACTGCCCTAAGGTGAAGTCCTTCATTTAAGGTCATCAATATGCAGGAACTTAGTGCGAAAAGTCCAGTAGAACAAAGTATTACTATAGCAAAATGAATGTGTATGCTAAAATCAAAGATGGCTGCAGTAATACTAATCTATCACAGCTTTTGTAATAATAATATTTTGGGACAATCCTCCAAAATTTCAATTAATGCAAAGACCACAAATGGATTCCTAATTTTGAAATGCTCTAAGAAAGACATTGGCTTTGAAATGACATTTTTTTTAAATTTGTAAGCAAGAACTATTTTTGCGACACAATCCCTTTAAAACGTTAAAGGGATGCAAGTTTATCTACACTTAATGGGTTAATAATGTTTGTCAAAACTGTGCGAGAGAGTGAAGCTTTTTTTTCTCTAATGGCTGCTTTTAATTTAGTTCAAATTGACACAAGCCCTCTGGGACTCTGTAATGAAAACAATAATTCATGCTAACTTTTTTTTTTGTTTTGCTATCACAAAAAGAAAATCATTAAGTAAATAATGTTAAAACATTTCAGCTGCATTTCAAACTTCACTTGAATATGTTTTTTTGAGGAAAAGTCCGGAACATTCCACAGCAGTGCCTGAGTTAAGGTTGATTACAAAGACCCATGGCCAGCTTGTCAGACAATCACTTTGATATGTTAATATGACAGAGGTTCCCAGAATTCTTTGTGAGTGACAGAGCTGGCTCGGATGGCCGTTACAGATTGGGGAATTTAACTGTTGCCTTTGGCATTAGTTAAAACAGCTGCCAATCAGCGAGAAGCAGCATAAACTAGCTGCCAATCAAACGCCAGCTCGGAGAGAGGGTTACAGTCAATCAGGGTGAAACAGTAGTTTGACAATGTAATTACCAGCCCTGCTGGAGCAGTGCAGCTTAGAGTAGATAGAGAGAGTTTTATTGATTTGTTTAGAGGAGGAAATTTATCAATGTCGCGGTCTGGATGCAGAAAGGCTCTCTCAGAAGGACGTCGACCGGTTCTGTGGAAAAATCCAAGTTGATAGCTCTGTCGAAACATCCATTTTACCCTTTTAAATGAAAAAGAAATTGTGGAAAAAAGTAATGATTTATGTCAACGCACATCAGTGGCTTTTGTAACGTGAGACCGGCTAACAAGAATTTTTTCATGTGACTGCTTATTGAGAATTGTTTTGAGTCAAAGAAACTGTAAATTGAGCACTTTCTCAGCTAACGTCTGATCTTCACAGACTTTGTGTTTTTTGAAACATACTGAAACCTTGGCCCCATGGTCACTTCTGTTAGACAGCCACCTGCTTCAAGCAGCCAGTTTACCTCAAAACATGCTTCTGGATTAAGTAACTGCCAGTTAATACACCCACAGCTTCTGATAAAGTTATAGGTTAGCAATATTAGAAAATACAATCTGCATCCATTTCTAAATGTCATTTCTTATTTTGGCGAGAATTATATTCTGTTTTTATGAGTGTTTCTGAACTTGTATTTGTGAAAAATTTAGCCTTGCCATAATTATCCAACTCAGAGACAATTAAGCCAGATTTTCCAAATTTGTGTTGCTGATGTGGAACTGTGTGTGTCGGGAGTGGAGCACCTCTGGGTGCTGAGGTCAGTGGGCTTCGCACGATTTTTCTGTCCATTAAAAATGATCCTTTGTGCTTGCTGATGTTCATGCCTGAATTCTTGATGCGAGCTCCCGGTGTGCGAAGATCTGCACCTAGAAAGAAAGAAAGAGAGACTTGCATTTATTTCATGACCACCGGACATCTCAAAGCGCTTTACAGCTAATGAAGTACTTTTTGAAGTGGAGTCACTGTTGTAATGTAGGAAACATGGCAGCCAATTTACGCCCAGCAAGCTCCCATAAGCAGCAATGTGATAATGACCAGATAATCTGTTTTAGTGATGTTGATTGAGGGATAAATATTGGCCAGGACACCGGGGAGAACTCCACTACTCTTCTTCGAAATAATTCCATTGGATCTTATACGTCCACCTGAGAGCACAGACGGGGCCTCGGTTTAACGTCTCATCCGAAAGTTGGCACCTCCAACAATGCAGCACTCCCTCAGTGCTGGACTGGAGTGTCAGCCTAGATTTTTGTGCTCAAGTCTCTGGAGTGGGACTTGAGCCCACAACCTTCTGACTCAGAGAGGATGGTGCTACCCACTGAGCCACAGAGAGCACAATATTGTAAAATCTACCCTTTAATACAAGTTTTTGGCTGTTTCTGACCATCTGTCTCCACTGGTGGTGTAAGTAAAGATTTTGTTTTTGCTTCAAGAAACCAAAGGTGAAAGGCCACGGCCATACTACTGAAGTGAGTGAGAGAGGAGACGAGGCAAATCAAACAGTAGAGTTCAGGGGACATCAAGCTTGGGTTCTGACAGGTGGAAGGGAGAATTTGGGAGGATGTACAATTTTGAGGTCTTGATATTTATGATTTTGATTGGGAGACAGTGTGATGAGCTTAGGTTTTGATGCAATGAGGAAGAAGTTTTAGAGCTTAGGAGAAACGAGAAGAGGAAGTAATGAGGAAACATAGAAGATAGGAGCAGGAGTAGGCCATTCGGCCCCTCGAGCCTGCTCCGCCATTCAATGAGATCATGGCTGATCATCCAAATTTAGTACCCTGTCCCTGCCTTCTCCCCATATCCCTTGATCCCTTTAGCCTTAAGAAATATATCCAACTCCTTCTTGAATATATTTAATGAACTGGCCTCCACCGCCCTCTGTGGCAGAGAATTCCACAGGTTCACCACTCTCTGGGTGAAGAAATTCCTCCTCATCTCTGTCCTAAATGGCTTACCCCTTATCCTTAGACTATGACCCCTGGTTCTGAACAATGACAATCATTGTAGCGATAATACAGAGATAGACCAAAATGATCGCAAAGTGGAGAAAGCTTGGAGGTTAGAGGTTACGGAAGGATCATCTTATAGTATCAACAAATAAGATGTTGATCCAATGAGCGGCCCTTCAGCTCATTGGATCTCATCCTTCCAGGCTACCAATTCTACCATCTTCCCATCACAGCAGCTAACTGTTTCTTAAATGAGTCCCAGCCCCATATACCCTTCCTGGCACCTATGAGCTAACAAGCTTTTTCTTGTATTCTGTCCAGAAGTACGAAAGAGGTGTTTGAAGAACTATTAATAGAAGTATAAATGGTTAATTTTAAGGAGTTCTATTTTGGGTCAATTTGTGCAGCCAATGAAGGAAGTCTCTATGTCAAAAGTAGTGGCATGTTTCTGTTTCTTTTCCTCTTATTAATCCTGTTAAATAGTTTCCACTATGGCTTGGAGAAGGGAACAAAGCAATTTGAATATGGAAGGAGGTGTATTGTAGGCTTTATGTGGTGGTGTTAATGATGGTTGAAATTAAAATGACCTGGAGTTTGGGCCTTTGTTTTGTGCAGTGTTTCTTTTACAATGCCTCTCCCATCACCAGTCACGAGATAGCTACAGTTTGGTCCTCAATGGTGCAGGACTCTCGGAGCAGATTGTGATGATATTTAGTGGAGATGGTAAAAATATTTAAAAAATAGTCCACACTTATTGCCAAGCAGATATTTATAAATTGAGATTTTGTGGGTTGTAAGGGCAGGAATGGAATTCTCTGAAATCTGCTGGCAATAAAGCCCGTTCCATGGGCTTGCTAGGCTGACATAACCAGGAAATAAAGGGAGAAGCTCAAAGATTTTGTGCCTGATTAAAGTGTGGCCATGCTGGGGTAGAGTGGGGTCGGGGTGAACAATGGGTGCAGGGCTCTGTGATTGTGGTAAGGTATTCAAAGAGAGAAAGCTTTGATGTGTAAAAATATTCTGCCTGTGTTTATGACGGCCACTTGTGACTTCATCTGTTCGCTGAAGGCTCTTGTAACCCAGGTCGTTCCGTTCCCCTCCATGAGCCACGCTGCTTAGACATTCATCATGTTGCATCTTGCCTTTTCTGTATTCGCTGCCCCACACGTCACTGGTATGATGAGTTCACCGACTCTGATTGTCCATACTCACAGCTGCCTTTGGTGAGAATAATGGACCCAAAACTGAATCAAATCACTCTCTAAAATTTACAGTAGTGTATCGATATATTAAAAAAAAATACTCTGGAGGGTATCTTGGGGATTCCAATGATGGTTATAAATTGCTTGAGCTTTGTCTTGTGGTTTATGATATAATCTGAATCTCTCCATTAAATTACTGCTTTGTAGTCACTGTTAGATATCCACAGTGTAATGCACTCATGAAATAATTCACGATACCAGTGTTTGTCAGACTTTTTCTCACATAACAAAATATAGCCAGTCGCCACAGTAAGAGTGACTCCGTTTGAATTATGCCCGAGGTTTGCCTCAGGATCGCTGTAATAGTGATATGAAATGTCTGGGAGCCTGTTTCTGAAGTCATGCCCCTGTAACAACTGCATACCTTGATTCAGTCCCAGAGGGGGTGTCTTAATAAAATTTGTTATACATCCATTGATGTTATTTTTCACAGTTCACTAGGGTATTGGTTATATTTTTATATATTATATGTACCTACTGTTAATTTTGTAAAGTGGTTTTATTCAGTTTTGAATCCAATTCTTTTGTGAGCAGCAGCTGTCAGTGAGCATGCTGATTGCTAGTGCGCTCTCCACCTGGGTGATGCATGAGGCACGGAAAACAAAAAGGACAAGACACAACACAACGATCCTGCAGGCAGTGAGGCTTATGGAGCAGGGCCATGCTAAATCAAGGTTTGGCTATTAGTGGGAGTGATATTCATAAATACAGGCAGTTTACCGATCTATGCACGTTTGTTTTTTAATACCTTATCATGCTCATGACACACAGCATTGTTGTGCACTCCCAGTCCCACATTAACCCAGCACTGCTAAACTTATATCAGGCACCAATTCTTCCTACGCTTTTGCATTGATGTTTCCTTAAGTGCTCTGCTCTGGGGAAGGGTAATCTGTTGAATTAGAGAGATGCTCTCTCAACGTTCGGAACACGCCACCCCTCTAAATGCCCTTGACATTGACTTATGTGAGGGTGGGATAGGGACAGAGCAGGGAATGGGTGGAGTTCTGATATTTTCTTTGCTGCTGATGAAAATTCATTCCACATCACATGACATAGAAGTAGGGAAAAATGTATTACTATTTTAAAACCGAACTTTTGCTTTCAATTTAGATTTTCGACAATTCCAGCCAGCCCAGTCCAAAACCAGGCAGGTGATCATTATAGCTCAACTAGAAGGACAAGAGAGAGAGAGAGAGAGAGAGGTGGAGAGAGTGAGGAAAGACAGAGAGGGATGGAGAAAGAAAATGTATACCTCCAGTTTCTCGCATTTGCTGTTTGCTGGCAATGAGTCCAACTTTCTTAACCTTTCCTCAGAACTTACTTCTTGATATCCAGATGCCATGTTAAAATAAAATCCTTGTTTGTATTGTAGGAGCTACAAATAAAATTCATGTGAAAATAATACACCTCTAGCCAAATTGCAACCTCTGCATATAGCTGAGTGACCAATAGATGTTTCACACAACACACTCCATTCAGAAAACTGGCCATCATTGCACTGTGATGTCATAAGAACAAGGAAACAGCAATCTCGGCTGATTCTTGTTTTGTCCCGAGGCAGTGGAGAAGCAACGTAATGATCCTTAAAGTAGGGAATCAAAGGATGGTGCTGCTGGGGGGAGGTGCCTGATACACCAATTCTTGATGGAGAAGAAGCTTGATTGGCTCAATGACCTTTCTCATTCTGGACTTTCTTATGGTCTTAAGAGAGACCCTGAAGTCCCATTACATGGGAACCACAACCATTACTGTCACTACAGCAAAATTGAACCATAAAATCTAACAAATAAAAGATCAAAGGCTTAACTAGCAACAGTGTATAATAAATAGAATATCATAGAGATAACAGTAAATTACTGGGCTTATTTCACTTGCGAGACCTCTCAGATTCTTATGAAATACACCCAGCAGTGCAATACACTTTGTATCTATATATATAAAGCGGCTCTTCTGTCTGTCCCGATGTCTGTCTGTCCGTTCTCTATACGTTTGAAAGTTACAGAGCGTACCGACGCGCGCGCGTCGACTCAAAAGAAAGCTTGCGATTCCGGACCGGTCATAGGTGTATTTATGTTTCGGCCAGACAAAAATCCCTCCCGCGGTATCCCAAAAACGTTCAGCGTTCCGCTCATTAGCAACCGTGTGACGTCGAGGTCGACCAATCGGACGGCGGGTTCCTGGCGCATGCCGTCCTACAGTTGAGTGTCGAGTGACTCGACGATTGATCAATCCTACGCTTCGGTGACCTGACCCGGTCGACCAATCGGTGCGTGTGTTGGGCGGGCCTTATCCTTCTGAACCGAGGTGAGTGGCCGCCATCTTGATTTTCCACGATTTTTTCCCCCACACTTTCTGTGTGGTTAGGGAACTAAGGTAAATATTTTAATGATGTGTTAGGGAATTAAATAACAATTTATTTGTGTTTTAAATTGTCTTTAGCAACAGGAGGAACTGAAGTGATCCCCTAACCGTCGCCGTCCCCAAACCGGCGTTTTTAAAAATCAAAAGATTTCTCTCTCTCTCTCTCCCCTCTCTCTCTCCTTCTCATCTTCCCTCTCTCCCTCTCCTTCTCTCTCTCCTCTTCCCTCTCTCTCTCTCTCTCTTCTCCTCTTCCCTCTCTCTCTCTCTCTACTTCCCCCTCTCAGGTTTCACGGAGCGCGGGCGGGCCGCCCGAAGTTTCCCGCTTGCTAACGGCCGCCAGGCCGCCCTTGCCTGCTCCCCGCGGGCCGCCTCGCGCCGGCCGCACTGGACCGCGCATGCGCCGGCCGGCACTGACCGCGCATGCGCCGCCTGCGAGAGGACCGACTCTCGCGCCGGCGCGCCGCTCAGCTCAACGGAGGGGGAGAGGGAGGAGGAGAGAGTGGGTGAGGTGGGGAGAGCGGGGAGAGAGTGGTGGGGGGAGGGAAGAGTGGGGGGGAGGGAAGAGTGTGGGGGAGAGTGGAGTGAGAGATGGGGGGGAGAGTGAGAGGTGAGGGGGAGGGAAGATGGGTAGGGGGAAGTGTGAGGAGAGGGGGAGGAGTGTGAGGGAAGGAGAGGGGGAGGGGTGGAGAGTGTGAGGGGGGAGAGTGAGGATGAGGGGAGAGTGGACGGGAGAGTGTGAGGAGAGTGGAGGAGAGGGGGGGAGAGTGACGGAGAGGGGGGGAGAGTGAGGTAGAGGGAGGGAGAGGGGAGTGACGAGAGAGGGGGAGAGTGAGGGACGAGGGGCTGGGTGAGAGTCAGGGAGAGGGGGTGAGGGGAGAGGTGTGAGGGGAGAGGGGGGGAGAGTGTGAGGGAGAGGGCGGGAGTGTGAGGGAGCGGGGGGGTGTGTGAGTGGAGAGGGGGGAAGTGAGGGAGAGGGGGGGAGAGTGAGGGA